>NC_066362.1:36625128-37252940 GCF_013377495.2 Cygnus atratus | reverse complement strand
AAAGTGGTTTTGCATGGGAATGCAATTCAGTGTCCAATTCTGCACCGTGTGAAGAAAGTGTTTGTGTTTTTCCTTGTTAATTCTGGTGAACAGTCTGGTGACCCGTTCTCAAGAAAGCTGGAGGTCATCCACTCGGGTGTGCCCTCACCTTTGTTTGTCTTCATCGGTGTTGTCCGTGCTCTCTGCTGGAGAGGCATGCTCTACCTGCTGCTCAGGCTGCACGTTGCTCAGCCTTCGCTCCTGCCTGTGTGTCTTTTCTGAAGCTGGAGGAACTGAGGGCAGACTTCCAGGTCCCAATCTACCTCCGTTGTACACTTACAGTTCTCCAACCCGCTGTTCACAAATCCCTCCTTCCTCCTGCTTTTGGACCGCTGTTGTTCTCTGAGCAGAGCTCTTCACCGGGCTCTCAGCAGAGCCTCTACTGTTGTATTACCCATCTGTTCATTTTCCCAGGTACCTGACGTTGCTCTTCTCATCATTATCCTTTAATACTTTTTGCATGATCAGGAAGCATTTTAATCTCATCAGTTATCCCTCTTTCATGTTGGTTTTCAATGTTTTATGTATTCTTTCTAAAAAGATCACTTTTTTTTCTAGTTTGAACACGTTCTTAGGCCGTCTCAGTTCCTTTGAGCTGGTGAAAACCTAGTCGTGGGGTTGAGGAGAGTCTGACTTTATCTATGAACATTTCGTGGAATTTGGTTAAACCACTGATAAGGCTAACCATCTCTCTGTGTCCCCCCTCACTGTGTCGCATGTGCCTGCTTGTGTGTGAACCCCATAGCTTCTTGAGGCTGAAGACTGTAATTTATGTTGGTTGCTTAATATTGTTCTTATCCTTCGAGCTAAAAATTTGATTTTGCTTTCTGTAGGATGAGAAGTAGATTTATTATTATATTTTAATGTTATCACGGTCAGTTAACTTAGCTGCTCAGAAGATGGGTAAGAGAAGGAGGCAGGAGAAGAAGGAAGTATTTCTGCACATGTATCAGAGAGCGCAGAAAACCTGGAGACCTTTGAGTACTCATCTGCGGGCTCTTGGCTTCCAGACTTCTTGCTGCTGGCTTGGAAGTCATTCTAGATAGAGCTGCAACTCTAGCTGCAGATTTCTAAGCTCTCTGGCTGGGAACAGGGAAGCCCTGAAAGCCCAAAACATTTCCAAATCTGAAGCATGAGCTCTGAAGTCTCTAGTCCCTGGCTATTCTGGATGGCAGAATATCCTGAAGCTATGGATCCAGCAACTCAGTGTGGGAGTGATCAGAATCCATATGCAGTTTTTTATAATATTTTCTTTGATTTTTTTTCCCAGTAATTTGCTGGATTTTTAACTCTAATTGTAAGCATCAATAATAATGTTAATATCACTGTCAGGAGATGGACTTACTATTTGAACCCGGGAGTCTAAGTTCAGTGGCGCTGCAGGGAGGAGACAGTTATGGAAAAAAACAATCAGTTACGGAAAAAAAACACAGTCAACTGCTTTCTGATTGTATCAGAAAAGTAGACATTAATGATGAAGGTGTTAACTTATAGGAAGAAGACCAAGTATAAAAGACCGTTACTGTTCTAGAAACTGGAGTAGTTGGAGTTGTCCATTTGGTACGTTCTGTGGTCTACTCACTGTAAGTAGGGTAGATGACTTGATGTGCCTTGGAGCAACTTCTAGAGTAAGACAGTAGACTGGTCTGGTTGTTATGCTCTAAGCCATCTGCGTGCATCGTGAGTGCAGCAAAATAGTGTGCAGCTGTTGTGAAGCTACTTCTTTGTATTTAGCTGGAGAACACTCGTGTTCAGTGGTGGATGAAGTTGAGCTGCTCTGGCAGCTTTCCTGGCTTGCACGTTGCTTTGGAGCAGCAGGGTGGAAACCCTGTTGCAGCCACAGTATTAAAAGTTTAAAATTTTTTTGCGAGTAATTATTTATGGAAATGATTAATAAATCAATATAGTGGCTTGCATGCATTTTGATTTTTCTCTGCAGCTGGTTTCCGCTCTGGCCTGGTTTGTAGCCCTAAGGATCTTGCCTGGCAGTACCACAGCACTGACCTCTGTTTCCGCAATTGAGTTGGCATGGCCTTGTTAGCACCCAGCAACAAGAGGACTTTCCAGTAGTAGCCACAAAGCTTCCTGAACAATTTCAAGTGTTGATTAAGATGTCAGAAGGTTTTTTTCCAGTTGAGGTTCCGTGCATATGATTTCTCATCCTGGGATTTTTTCCTTGCTTTTTTTTTCTTGCTGCCTGCTAGTAGCAAAGGCTGTCTGAGCCTCTCCCCTTTTTCCATCTCACCTGTTCTCTTCTTTCTCTGTCCCTATTATCTTTGTTTCTCTCACCTCCCTATATGCTTGTTTCTTCAGGTCTTCCTTGTTTCTGAGTTACCCCTTTAGACATGCATTATAAACAAATTGCGCTGTACTGATGATAACAAGCGTACATCTTATTTAGCTTGTTTTCATTTGGATATATTTTATGACTTTTTCCTCACCAGTACAACAGTTTCTGAGTGTATGATCAGACTGGTGCATCTACGTAGAATCAAATCAAAAAAATCCAAAAAAGGACTAAAAAGGTCACTTTGTCTAGTGTTATTCAACCTGTGGTACATGAATCACTGCGGGGCTGTGGCTGACTACAAAATGGTCCTCAAAACAATTATAAAAAATGCTCCAGGCACACGCTCCCACACTCAGCAGGATCGTGTCAGTGTGTGGGCAGGCACAGTCAGCAGTTGGCTCCCAGCTGCTGTCCAAGACTCATTAAAATGCTTATTGCTGGACAGTCCAAAATTCATCAAAGTGCCGTTGTTTAACTCAAATGTTAGGTTTCCCTGGTCTCAACTTCCAGATGCCAACTCAACAGTTGAATGTCATGTGTAGTTAATGATCTTTCTGTCAGGTGCTATTGTCATATGTATGTGACAAAAGGGAAGTACGGGTTTCTATCCAGTGCCTCAGCAGAGGGATGCCCCAGCCCATTAGTTTTTATGCATCCTGAAGTTCATGTGTGCACGATGATGGATTTATGCAAGATCGAGAAAGGCATGTAAGTATTTTTTTCAAGTGTATCATCGGTGCTGGTGTTCCACAGAGGACTGCCAAGCCAATGAAGTGCTCCAGAGTCCAGAGACACGCTAAGTTTTATCCTAAAGGACCTGCCTCCCTTCTATCCAAGTGCTTTGTTTTAGCATGTGTAAAACCAAGTTGGATTTTCAGTAGGCATCTTGCTCAGTGCCTTAACCTGTGTATTGCTAAGGGCCTGCCATCTGTAATTCTGTAGTCTGCCTTTCACTTCCAACTGTGCAACCTTCCATCTATGCGCTGCCCTAAGGTACTTACTGGCAATGCCTCAAGGGTAGAGTTTTTTCCCAGATACGTGCGTGGTTCTTAAGACTGCATATCTTGGCATGACTGAGAATGAATAATTTCCTTCAGGCCAGCCTGCATTTGTGGTTGTGCTTTGTTTTTGTTTTATCTTTCCATCTATGTATAGCAATCAAAAACTCAAATGCCTATTTGAAAGGTTGGAAAAGGATGGAAGTTTTCAGTGACTGAAAAGGAGCGTGTGGACCTTTGGGATGTAGGGGTACTTGAGAAGCAGTTTTGGACTGTGTAAAGATGTCACAAGATAATGTTTATTTTACATCATCAGAAACTTAATTTAAACATGGGTAAATTGCTGTGTTTAGATTCCAGA
Organism: Cygnus atratus; assembly: GCF_013377495.2. NCBI lineage: Eukaryota > Metazoa > Chordata > Aves > Anseriformes > Anatidae > Cygnus > Cygnus atratus. The sequence continues at coordinate 37,249,252 of NC_066362.1, read as the reverse complement.
GCTAAAATTCCAAGTCTTCCCCCCCAAAATAAGAGAAGCCAGCAGTTTGTGGGCTAGTGTTTAGTGTTTAGACTTGATGAAGATATGAATCAGACAGAAACTAATCAGCTGTTGTTTCACATTTATTTGTACCATTAGCTGTACAATTTAAAAATAAACTGTTTCTATCACAGTTCTTTGTGTAGGCTGTGGACTTAGAGTGCCTGAGGTGTTGGACTTTTCCATGAATTTTCCTAATAGGAAGTTAGAGTTTGCAATGCTTGCCACTGTGGTTGATGGCAAGCATCTTGGCCTGGCAGTTAACTTCAATTTTCACTAAGTCCTTGCAGAAGGGTCTTTTCCCTAAAGTGATAAAGAGTTGTGGTGAAATAGCTTCCTCTGTTGGGCTAGTCTCCTGGAAAGCAAAGGCAGAAGTCAGGTTCAGGAGGATCTGGTGTGCTTGAGGTGTCCCTGGTCAGGCAGGGCCCGTGCCACTGTGCTCTAATGTCGCCTGAAGGGCAGGCTGCGGCTGTGCAGAAAACCAGGCCTGATTGTCGTGTGGTGTTTGACATCTGAGGATGTCGTTACTCAGATGTTAAGAGAAGGTTACGGAGGTTGGACAGTCAAGAACTGAAAGGCTGGGACCTGTGAGAATTGAACAGATGGCCTAATTCCGTCCCCCTGCATGCTGTCGTTACAACAGCGAGTGTATGTGTATGTACGCATTGCGATAGTTCCCATTCCCCTTCAGTATTGCAGTTTGCCTCTTGGATGAGTAAAGTTCACTATGGATTTCTCATGTCGTTCAACATGCAGCAGCAGGCATTTTTTTTCCCTGCTACTGAAACCTCCATTGCTATGTGCTTGCCTTCAGGATTTTCCATCACACTCACTGCTGAATGCTTAACCCTTCAGGGCTGTGTTTCTTCAACTTCAGGTGCTCCCAAAAGTAATTTCCATTAAAGGCACAGGTGTCTGTTATTTTGGCATGAGACATCTAAGATGATCTGTATTTTTAAAGTATTTTACATTACACAGCTCTTTATTGAATATGAAAACAACAGAGCTGCTGGTGGGTGTATGTAGAGTCTTATTTTCAGGAAAGCAACTTGACTGCTTCAGATTTGCAATCATTTCTGTTAAAGAAAAAGGGGTAGATTGACTTCAGTGGTTTACTGGTAACTCTAAGACCTCATGGGACATCCTGTTTTTCTGTATTGTCTTTCAAAAATACGTTGAATTCCAATTTGAAAGCAGATTATTTTCTGTTTGAATCCCATTTAATTCTTCAGGGCTCTGATAAATCCCACAGAAGTTCTTCACTTGGGGTTTAGATTCAGTCACGTAGTCTCCTGCATGTTGCTGCCCAAGCAGTGGCCTCGGCCTCTCTGTGATGTACATTTGCACAGCAGTGATAGATAATGTTGTATTTTCCTCTGGGAGTTTGCTTTGCTAAACAAGCCGAGCCCTTCTAATCTTCTGCATTGCCAGGTTTCTCTTCCATCCTTTTCTGCTCACGGAGGCAGTGGCTGGGACTGTAAATGTACATGAGGTCTAAGCACTGCCTGTAGATTCCTGTTGTCTTTTCACAGCTGCAGGGCTATAAGCTAGTTCCTCAGGGAAGAATTCAGGCATTCTAACAATGGGAACAGTTTTCCTCAGAAGTATGAATAAAAGATATTTTTGTGAACTTGCAGTTAAAGCAGGCTAACGCTATGCATATTTTCATTCACCTAGTGGATGGTGACTTGTTCAGGTGCTATGACCTGATGGTGTGCCCATGCCTTGCTAGCAGGTATGTGTTTCTGTCTCTGTGGCCCAACGTGAAAAGGGGATGAGATATTCTGAAGGAGGTTTAGTATCAAGGGGTGAAGTGTTGGAATTCAATTTATATTTTGGGAGGTATATGCTGTTGCCTGCTCCTCCAGTGCTGGCTCCTGCATTTTGGGCTGAAACTTGCCACATCCTAGTTTGCCATGTTTACACCGCCTGTTCCAGTTGTGTTCCTTCTTTCTGATCCCAATTTCAGTCTTTTCTTCAGTATCCTGGGGCTACTTGGTTAGTCTGCATGCAGCTCAGAAGAGAAGGCCATTCTTTTTAAGTCATTCAATTTATCTTTTCTAGAGAGAAACCTTTTTCTGACCTTATCTCCATTACCTGCTCCTCAGCATCTGTCCACTGCTTTTCTTTGCCTTCCTGTTTGTACCTCCAGGCCTCCCTTCTCCCACCACCCCATTGTTTTTTCTGTCTTTTCTCAACCCCGTTTTTTCTAGTCCCAGGGCAGCTTCTTGCTTGATCAGAGTTTCTCCTTGCCCACAGCTATTAGTTCCCCATCACCAGCCCGAGTCCCAGGTTCCTTGGGCAATCCACAGAATTGTCTGTTTGCTTTTGCCCAGTTCACTGTTTCTTGCCCAAGGAAGTTGCTGTTCAGGTGAACTTGCAGTTCAGGTCTCCTTCTACACCAGGTTGCAGGTTTCCTTCCACATGTGCCACCTGTCTACTCTTAAAAAAGTTTTAGACCTTCTAGTCCCATAATCCAAAGCCTAAACAATTTCTTTGTAGCCTTATACTTCATTTCCATCCATGCCTGGCCAATTTTTTCCTTACCCCTGTCCTGACAGTTCTTGTCCTATATTCTTCATGCTTGCTGTCAAGCTGCTGTTGCTGGTCGTAATGATCATAATACTGTGCATGTTTTAACATCTACCTTTTGCATTATCTGAATGTAAAGCTCTTGGCAGTTAAAAGGAAAAGTCTGTTTTTGTCCTTTGTAGCCTTGGAGTAGGACATGCTTATTCAGATCAGGGCTAATATTTGCTTATAGTCATATATAAGATCTCTGAGAAACTGGAGTGCCGAATTATTTCTAACAAACATGTACTTGATTTATGGTTGGTTTGGTAACTGTAGTTAAATTTGTGTAACTTCCCATGCTATGTTTGTGATGCAGATTTGGAGTCCTTACCTTAAAGCATGTAAATGGGAGGGCACTTTGAAGAAAAGGCACTGGATACTCTGAAAAAAGAGGGCTGCAAGTATATTCACTTATTTAGGACTTTATCATACTTGAAATATATCTGACCCTTTCAGTTTAAACAAGACCAGTAGGAACAATGGTCTCCCAAAGGCAAATAATTAGCACAGATTTCAGTCCGGTTAAGGTCTGGCAAATGAACAGATACCTGCTGAAGTCTTGTGCTGTGAGCAAGTAGCAACTGCAATAATAGGTAGTACTAATAATGAAAGAGTTGCAGTAGAAAATAGTTCCTGCCAAGTGGCTAAAAGCTTATCCGCACTGTACTGGAGGGATATCACAGAGAATGAGGTCAACTGATACAAATTCTACAGTCTGTGGATTTTTTTTCATACATGGTAAGGTGTAGAAGTCAAATTGCCTCTTCCAAGAAGATCCCCCTTTTAATATTCAACAACATTAAGAAAGCAAACTGCTGTGGAAAAAAAAAAAACACAACACACAGGTATTCTTACTTTTATCCTCTTTCAAGGAGAAAGCTATCTAATGCAAAAAAATGCTTTCTGATAAAGGCCAAAAAATGTAATTAAAATTCTTGACATCCAAAATGAGGAGGAGCTGATAAAGAGCCCTTTTAGTAAATATTTTCCCCTAGGATCTACAAAGGAACCTGGCATTACTCTCTACTCTGCTTTGGGAGGATGTAATTAAAGTAGAATGGGAGCTTCTGAATAAAACAGGCAATGCGTGAAACCTTACAGGTTTGAGGAGGAAAAATCCGTTTCTTATTCGTTTCCCTGAAGTATTTGGAGCAGGGGCTTTGCTCACGAAAGAAGCTGCTATACCAACTGCATGAACAGGGAAATTTGTTCTAGGAAATAAATAGATAAATATTCAGAAGTTCTCAGGAGAAATCATGTGGTATCAGCTACTCTCTAGACATCATTAAATTCTGCATATTTTTTCAGGGCTCTTAGTCTGAAGTTCATGGCCATGATATACACGAATGAAGGTGCAGGACAGGATTTTGTTGCTTGGTCCCACCAAGTGGTAGTGCTCACTGACAGTGAACCCTCATCACCCCAGGTGCTTGAATCTTGGCACTGGTATAACTGTAAGTAAAGTTTTGAAAACCTTCAGGCTGTAGTCAACTGTGCTTGAAGAGAGGTGGAAATCTCACGCTTTCAGACAAATTTCATACATAGTGGAGGCTGCATAGAGCAGATATGCCCAAATTAATACATCTGCAAGGCAGTCATATAACATATTGTATTTGGCAGGCTGATTCCTGGCGTGCATGGGCTAGGAGTCAGCATGTACGTAGAGCCAAAGAATCATCTAGGTTGGAAAAGACCTTCAGCATCATCAAGTCCAACCGTCAACCTGGCCTGCGGAGTCCCATTGCTAAATCGTGTCCCTAAGCTCCACGTCCACTTGTCTCCTGTACCTCCAGGGGTGGGGACTCCACCACTTCTGTCCGTAGCAGGCACCACCCTGCCCCATGGGGATGTTAAAAGGGACGTGGAGATGAGCTTTGAGTGTGATATGGTGAAGTGTCCATAGTGAGGAAGGGGGCAGAGGGGAATGTGGGGTTTGAGGAAGGGACTTCATCAGTGAGGAGGCAAACTCCCCTGGTTCTGCTGCTCCTGGTACAACTGGTGGTGTTACGTCCCACAGCTGCCAGCCAGGTGTGCTCCCTGCCTTTACTACAGGTCTCTGTGGTCTCTCCTTCCTGTTTGGATTCAGTTTGTTCTTTTTTCCCCAAATTGTTCTTTAATTTAGGATTGAGCTTCTAATTGACCATTGTGTTGTGTTTATTGCACATGCAGATTTTTACAAAGGGAATAAAGTCAAACTTGCCTTAGAAAATAGCAGTAGTCAGACTGCACTGGGTGCGTGCACTACGAGCATTCCTTAATTACCGTATATATTCATTGGTTGTTTTTTTTTTTTGTGCATGCTCCCCTTTCTGCTATTCAGAGCAAAGCTGAGTAGTGATTACTTCCTGAACAGTTAATTAATGTCTTTTTTTCTTCTCATTGTTCAGGATGTGGCTGGTGCCTCATTTACAGCCTGCTATTCAAATGCTCTTCTTTGAATTCAGAATTACGCGTTTTGTCATGAAATCTGTGTCCCTCATTGCAACGTTATGAGACTACTTAACGATATTTTATGAGGCTAGGTAAAACTGTGTGATCGTCCTCATCACATTAGTGGCAAACCGAGGAACAGGCATCTTAAATTTACCTGCTAATTTGTGTGGCCTTTTCTGAGGCTTCCATTGTGCTTATCGGACTGCAGCATTAGGTACAAGTTTCGTTCACTGCTCCCATTGACCTCAGCTGCAGGGTGTGGCATACTGAACTAGATACTCAGGAAATAAGGACTGCGTAAATACTGATGGATCTAAAAAAAAAAATGGTTTAAGCTACGTAGCAACTTACTACAGACCAGAGGCTCTCTTCAACCTCTTAAATCCTTTGGCTTCCTTCTGCTATTTATGCACATGTATCTGTCAGCCCCCAGAAAGTTTCAGCAGCCCAGAAGCTGTGCAAGTGTCGCATGCTTGTGGTCCTTCTACCTCCAAGCCTTCAGTCTTCTCCATTTAGATGTTCAGGGTTTATACTGGCTCCCCCAGCAGTGTTTCCCATTCTGTGTGACAAGTGCATGCTCCTCATTTCCTGCCCTCTCAGTCTATCTCCTCACTATCTCTATTTTGTTCTTTGTTCCTTCTGACCTGAATTGTTTGGCCATTGGTTCCCAGAAGCACCGACAGAATGGATGGACCCTTCAGAAAGGTTAGCTCGTAGACATCATCAGAGCTTCAATGGAGGTGTGCAAATGAAGAGCTGTGAGAGCTCTGTCTGATTTGCCAGACGTTGTCACACAGGGTTTTTGATGTCTGGAAAGTCGACCGGATCTCTAATACAGAGATTAGCTCTGCAGGTTTACAAGTCTCTGAACTGAAGATGAAATATCTGAAATTTTCAAAAGAAAAGGTACCAGAAAAGAAATTTAATGTCATATGAAGCACTCTATTTGCCTCAGAATGTCTATTCTGTATTTAAAAAATAAAAATAGAAAGAATTTGTCATTTAAGTCTGAACATGATATCATGAGAAGTTTCAGCTTAACCAGTTAAAATCCAGCCAAGTAAGAGGCACATAAAGACAGTGTCAGATGTAATAATTGGCACTGATAGTAACTGGAATAAATACATATATAAATGCTACGGTTTGAAAGACTTTAGTGTCTTAGAGCGGATTGGCTTTTCATGCCACCTGAGGAGCTGGTACCCATGACATCCATCTGGGTTCATAGAAGGAGAGATGAGGTAGTGTCATGTACCAGAAGAAAAAGGAGCAAACAGGGTACTTCTTACAACAGCGTTAATTGCCCCTGCAGAATGCCAGCTGCGTAGGTCACAGTAGTGCACTTGACAATGTTTCGTATGAAGTTACTCTCAAAGCTGGCATATATGTCTTTCTCTGATGCATTTGTTTCAAATAGTGGTTTCTGGAAAATGATCCTTCAGGTTCTCCAGCAGTGGACGGGTGTGCTGGGAAGCTGAGATAAGGAGGGGGCTGGTAGTAGAAACAGTGACGAGTGATATTGCTGTAAGGAGAGAGTACGGCTATATAGAAGCTAATGATAATGAAGACACACATTTAATTTTTTTTTCTGAAGTTTTTTCATCCTAGCTATTATTTGAGCGAGTGAAAGCTTTTTATAACATTGCAAAGCAAACTTTCCAGGGTGGTCTTTACGCTCACTGCTTTGGTGTAGGACGGTCAGGCAATCTAACCTCATGGAGGTTAGGCAATCTACATGGTAGGTTAGATACATCAGAAAAACTTGTTCATTAAAATTGTTTTGGAATCTGGGCTCTGTGTGAAGTGTCACGTTTATTTTTCTTCTTTATTGCTTATTTTGTGCAATACAATGTTTAATGTATAGATTTCTTTCAAAATAGCATTTATTAAAAAAAAAACTTATGAAATGCAAAAAGGAAAATACTTCTTGTACAGATCCTACCTGACTTTCAGACTTTGAACAAAACTGAAATTTTGCCAAATTATTAGATGAACAAAAATAAATACAGAAAGACCATTTTGCTATTGAAAAAAAAACAAACAAAAAAACTAGTATTTCTGGAAAGTATCAAGCACTTTGAAAAAAACAGCAGCTATTGTTGACATTAGACTTGCACTGCATTTAAAACATTTTAAAGTAATAGGTTTAGTGGGTTAAGGGCTGAGAACAGATAGATTACTTTAAAATTGGAAATTAAGACTATTTTGAAATATACCGTTTGCCTAAATAACGAGCATCATAAATCTTGTCTGTCTTAAATTTTCTTTGAGTGTTTTAAGGGCTTTCTTCCACTTGCTGATACTGAGCAGTGTACAATTTTGGGGCAGGGTGCTGCTCTGGAATACAGCTAATTTGGACCACACGTGAGTATTTTGTCTGAGAGCTGTCTGCTTTAACTTTGGCTGTCATCCTTGCTTACTGCTGGTAGTTTGAGACTAGAAAAGCTGCAAACTCAGCGGGCCTTGGGTTTGCATTCACAGGCTGCAGGTGGATTGCCATGTTCTTGGACTGGCAGCCAACTGTGTAGCTTGTGTGCTGCTTACAGAGCAAGTTACTTGGTTGAATTAGGTTTTATTTTTGTAGTGGCTAAATGACAGATCCTGCTTCTGACATTTCTGTCTCTCCTTTGGGCAGGCTTTCTTGTGCTGTTCTACTCCAAATCCTCTTTCCTAGGCTTCTGCTGGGCTTTCTTTCACCTGCCAGCCTTTGTTCTGCTAGGATCTGCTTCGGCAATTCAAATTTTGATTCTTCTCTTTTCCTTCAGGAAAAATAGCTTTTGAAATTCATGTTTTCAGCTAACTTTATTTTTATTCATCCTTCTATTAAAGTCAGCACTAGAATAATATCTTACTAATTCTTCTCTGCTTTTCTTATAATTTTTCTATTGCAGTAAGGAAAAGACTTAATAAAGTTGCTCTTCTGGTAGCTTTTGTTTTAAGATATTAAAGTTAATCTGTATGTCACTTGAAAGGTAGAGATCTCAAGCTTTAAAACATAATTGTGCTATGGTGAGCTTCTTTCCCATCAAGTTTCTTTTTGATTTGACTTCAACTGCGAGCATGTGGCAAAAGTTCACATTGAATATTTTGTGGAAGTGAGCAGCAGAATCGTATCTAGTTAGTAGATGATTCCTTTACATTTTAGTTTGTGTACTGGTTGGGTATGTAAAATTGGGTTCAGTTGTGGCCATGAAAATCAACTTGTTGCTCTTGCGTTCTTTTAATGTAATTTGAGAGCCCTGTATATTTCTTGGAATTAAGCTGACTTGGAATCAAGAGGTTTGGGTGGTATTTAGAAGTGATGTCATTCTCCTGCCTCATACACAATTTGTTGGGAGTGCTATCTGAGACTAAAACCTGCCTGAAATATCAGCTAGTACTACACATTGATAGGATTTATTCTTATATATTCTGAAATCGATTGCTTGCCATTTATAGAGACTCACCTAATCTGAAGGACAGAACGGTTCATCAATTCCTAGCTATCTCCATCATTACACTTAATGATAGAGGTTGCAAATGAAATGTTTTAGTGTTTTAACACAATGGATAGATTCTCACTTGTTGTCAATATTTGGTCAATTTGAGTGTGTGTATGCATATATTTTTTTTGTTGAAAAGCTTTTAGTCCAGTACTGCAACATAAAATGAGACTCTGACTATATATGCAAATAAATGTGTGCTCACACGCACACATGTAAGTATATATAAAAATTATTTACTTGGGGGGGGAAAAAAAAAAGCTGCTTCCCAGTTACATTTTTGTTTTTTAGCTAAGAACAAAATTCTATGGAAATCCAGTGTCAGCAAAACTCTATCTGCACTTTAGGATGACATATTGCGTCTTACAGGAATGACATTGTGCCAAGGCTTAGTCTCGGTGCTAACCTTCTCCAGGACTTCCCATGCACTGCTTTGAGGTTTATGGCCTTGTGTTTCCCACTTTTTTTTTCTTCCCTGTAAAGTAATGGATATCTCCACAGCTAGTTTGGATTAAGTAAATACTTTGCTGCCCGCGAATACTAGTAAAAGAATTCCAGTCCTCTTGCATTATCTTCTGTCTGAGTTTTTACAGATGCCTGCAGTTACTGACCGTCTGAGAAGAAAGTGGAAGTCAAGATGAGGATGACATAAAGAATGTCCAAATGAGGTGCAACATAGTTTAGATCCGTACGTGCTCCTTTATCGCGCTGCTAGTCCCTGTTATCTGTGTTTGTACTGGAGAACTTTGGAAGATGATTTGTCCCAGGGATAGACACAAGGTTTGTAAATGTCAGAGCTTCACAGAACTGAGCTGGAAGCCTGGACCTGCCATGGAAATTAATTTCTCCCAGTTGTTCATCCGATTTTACATGTGGTGAGCTTCAGATTGTATCACAGGGCTTCTTCAGTTGGGATTTGGAGCGTTTTGGGGTATGTGTGTTGTTTTTAGGAAGCTTTGTGAAGAGTAGGGCCATATTTATTGTTTATTTTAATTTTAAAGATATCTTAGTGCTATTTTACCTTTATTTTTGGAAGTGGGAATAGATTACTTTTCTTGAGATTTCTTATCAGGTATGTTTCTTATCTTCTTACGCACTAGGGCTCTTACTTTACCAGACTTGATGTCTGTTTGTTGAAAGCTGGCGTCAATCAGTAGCCGTTGTCTTTTAGATGTGTTCTTTGAAATGCTGTCATTATTGACAGTGAGTTTTGTGAGTGCATATTTCCAGTTTCAAATACTTATTTTTTTTCTTTATTGTGTGTTTACTTGCAGGCATTTGAATTGTCTGACTTCCTTGAACTTGAGTTTGGATTTGCTGATTCTGTGTCTTTGGTCTAGACTCTGTCCTTTTAAATAAAAGTAATGAAGTGCTGCCGTAAAGGCATGGTTGCTTTCACCAGGATGGGAGAACACTCTGCTGCTCCTGGAAGTTTTGCCTGAGGCGGCTCAGGTATAATTGTAACATTTTAGATCATCGTTTGAAGTTGGAACTGTGCTTTTCCCCCCATTTCCCTACATATTGAGAACTGCTTAAAAAGAAAAAAAGTGAAATTCCATCTCTCCCTTCTCTGCTTGGTTAGTGACATTGTGGTACATGATTTGGGGTTTTAAGTGCTTACTGGAACAGACCCCATTTGTGTCATCGTGCTCGACTAAGGTGGGTAGGCTGTGTGGAAGGAAGGAGGATTATCTCCCCACGTGTCGGTGTGAGGAGCTATAGGTTGGGCTTCTTCCATCATGCAGGTGGGCGTTGGGCAAAGCAGATGTTTTGGTGGAATTAATTCATCATGATTTTTGACTTCGCTATCAATAGTCATTGATTCAGCCGTTTCTAGAGTTAAGTTTTGTCTTGCTGTCCAGTAGTACAAGGACTGCGGGCAACACTGAGGCTTCAAATCCCTAAGCTATTATGAGCATGCTTGTTTCTGAAGGGTTAAAGGAGCTGGACCCTCTGCTATGTAAGTGGGGGTGCAGGAGGATTCCACACATCCGTGTCTCATCCTTTCTTTGTTCTTGTCAGCTACACGTGCATTAGGAAGGCAGAAGGATGCTTTGGTTCCATGCTGCTGTTCTGTCAGTAGCAGACGTATCCAAACTGGCATCGTTTTCCCATTTCTTATATCTCCAGCTGTCCCTTTCTGTTTCCCCTGAGAATGATGTTGGTCTTCCTTGTTGTGGCAGTCCTTGTTTTGGCTCTCCTGTCTCTCTCTGCTCCTTTGCAGATGTGTGGACAGGTTTCTATCACGTAACGTGATTATAATCCTGAAATTATACTCCGGAATGGTAATGGTCAGATCAGAACCCATTATTTCATATGTGACATCAGAGTCATAGAATATCCTGAGCTGGAAGGGATCCACAGGGATCATAAAGCACGACTCCTGGCTTCACACATGACCACCCAAAAATCAAAACATATTAAGATCTATTCTTTTTTCTCCATGTGCGTGGGCTTTCATAAATATGATTTTTAACCTTATTTTTTTTTGCAATCAGCCAATATTTTTACTTCCATGACTAATATAAGTATTATAACGAACATTGCACCTCATTAGTCATTTTTTTCTCTTAGTTTTATTCAGAATATGTTGAGTAACTTGGGTCTTAACACAGATCTGCAGAACTCCACTGGTGACTCCCCTCTGAAAGCTTATCACTAAAGGTCTTTTCTTATTTTTTAAGAATTCATCTATGTAAGGGTAAATTAGGTATTTTTTTATTTAGCAAATGCAGCAGTTGTCTGTCTTTTCTTGTTGTTTTGTTCGTGTGGTGTAGCTCTAGACTTGTGATTGTTAATGATGCTTCTGTAACTTTTGGAAATCGCTTCGTACTCTAATACCTTTTCTATCAGAATCTATGTACACAGAAGTTTTATTCAGTTATTCATAGTAATTTCCCCTTGTAATTTCCTTGTAATTTCCTTGTAATTTCCTGAATTAATCTTTTCTTTCCCTCGATATAAGGAAGTGCCTGTACACCTCTGCTGGGCAGATTAAACATATTCAGCTTTTCAGGGTTTTCTTTATAAATCCACCTCTTCCCTCGCATCTCCTGTCTTGGAGACTTCTGTCCAGGTTCCAGCAGAGCTGACTATCCTCTTCCGTTTCCAAGAAACGCATCTCAGGTCAGTATTGCACAATACTCGGGAACAGCAGCAGTGCAGGATGAGTCACCTTGGGGGCTGATGCACTGCCCGCAGTGGCTGGTACCAAAGGCTTCAGGATTAAAGTCCCCTGGACAAATAAACACGCGTACAGGAGGTTTTTCTTTTTTTTTTTTTCCTAACCTCAGGCTACTAGTGATCGGTTCCTGTCCGGAGCTTCTGTCATTGGCAGAAATGGAAATGCTTGATCTCTGCCAGAATTGAGCCGGGTGATGAACAAGTTCTGGTATAGGGATCCTATAAAACTCTGCCTGGGGCTCTGGAAATAATTGCTGATTAAACTTAACTTAATGGTTCTGCGAGGGTGGCTGAGTATCTGTTGTTTTATTATGCTAACCAAAACTTGTATCCCTCCTAATTTGGTTACTGGAGTCACAGCATGTGTCACCTTTTGCATCTTTCAAACACCAGGTTTTTACCTGCAGTTTCTTTAGAGCTCTATTCTGAAACACAGAAGTTAATCGTGAATAGAGATGGTATTTAACCAAACAGGATTTTACTTGTCAAAATGTTTTGTAAAAGTGGATGATTTGGATGAGCTCTTACGGAGTTAAGGTAGATCTCCTACAGGTTCTGCTCATGGGTGTTTTGGCGGACCTCGGCAGCTTTTGTCACCTTGCAGCTTTGGGTGGTTCTCTTCGTGGGTGGTGCTGAGCCTGCAAATGCAGGGATTAAGGGCCCTGATCTTCTGTCTCCCCGTGGATTTGGGGAAAAACAGGTGCCAGGGTGGCAGTTCCTGCTTGGAAGCTTTAAGCAAGACGAAACTCTCACTGTGCCATCCATGCAAAAAGAGCCTGTCCTTGCAAACTGGTTACAAACAGCAGGTAAAGAACAGGCATCAAGAAGCTCTGCTATTGCCTTTTGAAAGAGAGATGGTTGAAGCAAAGGGTGACCTAAGGATGTGTAGCTTTAGACTGGGAGGCTGTGTGAGGGGAACAGAGCAAGCTCAAGTATTCGGTGTTGTAGAACATGACAACGGTAAGCCCAGTCTTTCATATGTCTCATTACTGGGGATAGATAAAATAAAATCATAAATAATTAGCTTTCATTTGAAAGTTATTCTAATGATGCCTCTGCAATGCAAAAGGCAACAGAGTACTAAATGCCATGCTTCTCATTTAAGAAATATTTTGAGCAGAATTAGCTGCAGCAGTGGTGTACGTAAGATGCTGTTTTCCAGGCATGAACATTTGTTAGAGGCTAACTTGGAGCTTGAGGTGTTTGCTGTTTTACATCCCCAGGCTTGGTAGAGAGGGCATGCTTTATTCTCAAGGCAGTAAGGCTGCAGCTACACGAGGTACAGTATGATTTGTCTCTGGGGAAATTAGTCCACTCACCTCATCAAGAATTGATTCTGGCAAGCGACTGGTAAATGTTACAACACATTATTGTCTTTCTAATATATCCTCTCTCTCCCTCTTTTTATGTATCTCTCTCATTACGTGTGCGTGCCTATAAAATATGTATGGTGATTTGTGTTCCTAAACACGCTGCAAGCTAATGGTATAATTCACAAATGACAAATGAGCATCGGTTCTAAAACGGAACTGATCACTGTGGCAGTAAGAATTTAGGGTGGGAGGCAACGACATGAATCACTTTGTCGGAAAAGAAGAAATATCTGGATGTAAACAGCATTTGGCAAATGACGAGTGGAAGTACAGCAATCTGAGCGTAGGCTAGACTAGGGCTCGGTTATTTTTATTATTTTTTTCAAATTTTCTGAGCTGTTCAGCTGCCACTCTTGTAAGATTTCAGAACACCATGAATACTTAACTTTGTATTTTCTCCTTTAGGTTGTTGCCAACAGCATTAAAAGAATCGCTGTCCAAAATTAATTAACTTTTGTTTGTTGAATCTGTGGCGTGGAATACAAATGTCAGTTTTATTCAGACAGAAAGAAAGATTCATCTCCAGGCCATAACTGATTTCACCCTGGTTTAACGAGTCATATATTTCCACTCGACCTGAAAGAGATTTTTTTTTTTTTATAATCGCTTCAGGCCACATATAACCTCATCGTTTGCAGCAGTGCAATTTAATGGATTTGATGTAAACTACTTGAAGCTGTTTGATGATATGTTTGACCCAAGCATAGGAAAAAAAAAATCACTGAAAAGCCATTTGCCTTGCCTTTAGATAAAGCAAAATATGAGATACAAGCCATCACGTATGAAGTAGTTTTGCATGGCAGAGTTTGCCTGCTCTGCACTGGTGAGTGAGCTGCGTGGCCACTGCCTCTCACTCCGAGCATGTCCTCAACCTCCCTCCTGTGGGGCCATGTCTCCCTTGGGGCAGAGTTTGGTGGGCTCTTGGTGGCCCCCGAGCTCAGTGTCCCATGCCCTGCCTCTGCTGCCCTGCTGGGACTTCACACCGGCTCTCCATCCCTGCCAGAGCTGCGTGACAGCTAACACAGGGTAGCTTTCTGTCCTTTGGTTTTAAAAGCTGCGTGTGATCTTCACCCAGAGGGACAAAGCTGATCAAGATATGTGCTGTGTGCTGCAGGTAGAAAGAGAAAATATTTCGTCCCAATAAAACCACGAAAGCTCACAAAAGCATCACTCAGGTAGTTTTTTAGTGAAAGTATGTGGTGTCTGTAAGACATGTGGCCTGCTGGACCCAAACAAGATGAACTGCGTGCCTCGTGAACACTGAGGTCATGCCATCGTAGAAATGTCTGTACTCAGCACCTCAGCACTTTGTTTTTTCTGAATCTGAAATTCTAGAAAATATTTTAATTTTGCCCTGTAAGGATGATTCCTTCTGCAGTAGTGAGCTGTACATTTATATTATCCATTACTTTAAAATGTTTGTTGCACTATTAACAAAATAAATTATTTAAACGTACGGAGCTTTGTCTGAATTCTGTGCTCATCAGGTACCTGTTGCGGACTGAACACTGATGATAGAAGCTGTGGTACCTACTGCTGCAAGTTGTTTTACGTGGACTTTAAGGACTTCTGTGCCTTGCTTGGTTCTTCCCCAGTTGGCAAGATTTGTAACATTTTAATCTACTTTAGGAAAAGTCAGGATGATTTACAGCTCAGAGCACTTGGGTTGTAACTGTGCTATTGCAGCAATGAAATCCTTAAACAGCTGAGTCTACGTACCCCGCCAAAGGGGAGTAGCAGTTGTCTAATGCCATCCACTGCTTCATGTCTTACAGTGTGGAGCCATGGAATATGAAAACATACTAGGTAACACACACTAAATTTTCCTGCTTTATTTAGCACAGATTTTTGAAAGGGTTTTAAATCCTGATGTGTCTTTGCTGTTAAGAAATATATTTTCTAAAATGGCAGCAATGATGCAGCAGAACATCCAGGCAAGGTAGCTTTTGTGGGGTGTTCGTCTTGCTTTTCTGCATTCCCTTTCTCATTAACGAATCCAGAATAACTCAGTTTATTTGGATGAACTTTACATTACCTGGTGTGACTTGAGATCCCTTTTTACTTGTATGTAATTAACATAAAACCTCAAACTGGAAGTATACAATGGAGTGTCTCATCACAAAAGCCAGCTAACTGTAAAAGCTGATAATGTTTGTAAAGCACGTTAAGCTCCCTAGGTGAAAGGTACCATAGAAATGCAAAGTATTAAGTCAGTAGTTTAATTATAAGATAAGAAGTAATTGAAATTTTCCAGCACAGTTGCATGTAGAAGACAGTCTGGTGATTTGCTTTGTAATATTTAGGTCAGTGAATTGAGATGTTTTTCTAAACCCTTTATGAATATTCTCTCGTTTAAGTGCATTGCTCGAAGGTGCCTGATACATTTATTTGGCTGGCTGATGCTGCAGTTTAAAAATACCACATTTCAAGTAGGCAGAGAAGAGCTGTATAGAAACCTTTGAAATAGCCAACCTTCATCCTTCAAAATGACATTTATTGTGCTATAATAATTGTAGAAGTACTGAATTTGCTTCAATTGATTTTTTTGAATAGTATACTGCTCGTTTAATACACAATGCTCCTAGAATTTTAATCTCCGTGTCCCTCTTGTGGTTCATGATTTAGTGCAGATTTCCCTGGAGATACTTTTCCTTGCCTTATGTATATCTATATAAAACCCGACCGTTTTATCGCCAGTACTAAATCCCACTTTGTGGTGCTTACTGTGCTGTCAGAAGGAACAAGTCATAATTTGAAATCGGCACTTTTATGTGACGTTAGGTCCTGAAAACTTCTGCACGGCGTGCATTTACACAGAAGTCCTCGCCGTGGGCTGCCCAAGGCGGCCTTGGCTGTCGCACTGTGGCGGTGCCCTCCCTGTCACGACGGTTGCGACAACAGGGCCTGGGCTGGAGCCTGCAGCATGCTCTCGAAGACACAGAGGGAGTTCCCTGCGTGGTCCCTGGCAGCTTTTCTCCTCTCGCTGTCATGCCAACACCACAGGACCAGCCAGCTCCCAGCCCAGAGCTGTCCTGTGTGACTCTGCCGGCGGGAGGCAGAAGCTCAGTGGAGGCCGCGCTCCGCGAGCAGCGTGTCTGCGGTTCGGTTACGCCTTGGTTTGGTTTTGCTAGAAAAAAGTGATAAAAGCTTTGGAATTTTCTTTTATTTTGCACAGTAATTCTTTCTTCGGAAGAGGGGAATCTCCTCCTTCTTTTCCTTCCTTAGCACGTTGCTTCCCCCAGTGATTTTCACGAGCGGCCTCAGAAGACGAGCCGCATCCTGCGGTGCGCGGCTGTGACTTGCTGCTGCAGCACCAGTATTTGTGAAGGTGTGCCGCCGAAGTGAGGCTCAGAACGTGCCTTTGTGCACTTCCTCCTGTGGTAAAAAGCTGGTCTCTACCCGGCAACAACTCTGAGAGTATTCAGAATTACAGGGGGGCCTGACTCTGACAAAACTGGGCCTAAACACAACTCCTGTAATTAGTGATGTGAAGAGCTTTCCTTTTTAAAATTCTAGTCTGGGCAGGGGATTCATAATTCTAAAACTGGAATCTGAGAACCAGGTGGGGTTTTTCCTCTTTGAAAGCTGTCTGTACAGTTACAGGAATTGAAGGATGAATTTAATTTTGAAAAGGAGCATCTCCAGGCTTTTGGAGTAGTAGTGGAGAATTAAACAGACTTGCTGTGGGGTGGTTTGTTTTTTTTTTTTTTTTAATGTGAAATACTAGGACCACGCATGGCAATCTTGTTTAGTATTTTTGTAGCAAAAGATGGTGGCCTCTGTTTTTCCCGGTTGTGCTCAGATGCGATTATGCTGGGGAGCATATGCTGCAAACCTCACAGACCTGTTGCAGCTCATTGCCTCTCTTCTGTAGTAGAAAGACTAAGAGGACCTAAGAGGACCATTGACTTTCTGAAATATGGTCTGCGGCGTTGGGCGTCCTCCAAAGGATGCAAAACAATTTGCTTTGTACAACTTCTCTTCTTTTTGGGGATGTTCTAGCGTCAACTCTAGGGAGGAGAGTCTGCGTCTTTAGCAGGAGGTTCTCGTTTTCCCAGTGCTCCAAAAAGCTGGGCTAAGAACTTGTAGACCTGAAAACATGTGGTTTCATCCTAAACATGAGCTACCAGCGTTCTCTGTCTCACTCCACTTCCCTTCTTGCCTATGGTAAGGCCACAGGGGTTTAAAACCCATGGCTCTTTGGCATGGCCATGGCTCTTTGGCAAGGCACATGGGGAGCAGATAACCGGCACTTGGTGTAGTAGGTGTGGAGAGGCCACGGTACTTACAAGTGTAGATTACTGAGCCTATCAGCAATTTGTGTTTTGCCTTATGACTTTGTAACAGCTTAAAAATATACTTAAATGATCTCTGTTGAATCCTGCAAATTATTTTAAGATAGACTCAAATGCAAGGATATGGCAGAGGCCCACGCTTTAAAGAGGAAATGTATCAAACGCTCAAGTCCTGGCTTTAGTCATGGTCAAAGAAAAAATTAGTTAACAGCAAATTTTTTTTCTTTAACGGTGACTTTGCTTTGACCATCTTCTGATTTCTTTTAAACCCCTATATTATGCTTTGAATGACAAATCTTCCATTATTGTCCATGCACTTGAATTATTTGTTTACATGTTCATTTTCCTTAATTTTGCGGTGGCCCTGTGTCAGTAGGCATTCAGGCAGCAGCTGAAATTTTATTGCCTGCATATACAAATGAATACTATCATGCTTCATGGACCGTGAAGTTTGGATTGTATCTAGTAAATGAGTAAATGGTTTTTATAAATAATTAGTCTTCTGCTTAATTACAGGACTAGATTTTCCAGCACATTTCTCATGTGATATATGTATATGGTGGTGCTGTTTTTAATTGAATGTGGGAAATAATCAGCTTGCTTGAACTTTTTAGCTGATACCACCTCATCATACAAACTGTAGCTGATGAATTTAATTTGCTATTTACTGAGGTATTGATTAAATGACTGAGAATTTCCTGGGAGAGAGGAAGTTATTTGGAAACTTACAGTGGTGCTGGTCTTGATTGTACTGGCGGAAACGGCTTTCTAAATGTTATGGTGACTTAAATAGTTTGGTTAGAAATAATACACCCAGTTTAATATTACACGATACTTTTCTGTTGTGATAGACCCTCTCTACTTTGACTTTACATTCAATTTACTTGCAAAGTAGCTTCTGCTTTTTGCAAAGTACTGGAAAGCTAAAATGCAATGCGTTTACTTGTAGGTGTTTCATCTCAAGATTTTCATTTATTTAACACCCCTCCATCCCCGTTCAGTTAGGAGCTTTTGCTGAAAGATCTATAGACTGGAAAATGGCTCAGTCTCTTATTAGAAAAAATTACCATTTGTGTTATGGAAACTCACGAAAGAATTGCAGCAACGTTCATATCACTAAGAGGCAGGCAGAAATCAAAACATTTCTTCCTCAAGGAGAAATTTTCTGCGGTGTCCATGGCACCCCACTTTTTACAAAGCATGCCAAAAGCCTGGTTTTGTTACTTCTGGAGGCAACCAGCAAAGGCAGTTTCTTTGCACCCACCCCAATGTCCTGTTAGTGGCCGTGGCTTCCAGTGTGCACCCGGGTGGCTCTGCCCCATCAGCTCCTTCAGTCAGTGTGTGGTGATCTCGAAGTGACCAAGTTTCATTGTTGTACACCCTGTATGCATTTCCCTCCTTCCTTTTTTATCTTTGTCATTTTTGAATGATGGAGTATATGCCTGTGGGATATCTGTTGACATACGCCAACTAAATCAAGCATCATTTTAAATTAGAGTTGTTAATTAATAACTCTTGCTATAACCTTTGTAATAAATACTAAAATAGAGCTTTTTTTTAAAAAAAGGCTATGATCTCATTTAAAGTTGTGTTTTAAAAATAAAAGATTTTAATATACTTTACTAGAATAGAATTTTGAAATGGAATTTTGTTTTGTGAATAAATTAGTGTTTCAGGTTTGGGATTTTTTCTTTCTTTGTCATCTACTGGTACTCATGACGTTTGCATTGGTAAAATTTGCCTGTCTTCAGAAAATGATACGGTAGTAAGTACATGCTTCTGTGGATTGAAACCCCAGTAAAGAAAAATGAAAAGAACCAACTTGAAGTGAGTAATTTGCAAGTTTATTTTTTAGATAAACTTGTGTCCCGCTACTGATCTGCATTGCCCCACCCCTGAAAATAATACATATTAGAAGTACTTCCCTATATTTTTTCCCTGTATAATATGTAGTGGTTGTTTTTTTATTGAAGTTGGTAAATGTGCTACTGATCCCATGTGTGGTAGAAAGGAAAGAAGCTGGTTTTCATGAGGTGCTTGTCTAGCAGTGATTTTACAGTTCGTTTTTGCTAGTCCATGGAATCCTGT
The DNA here is from genome assembly GCF_013377495.2 of Cygnus atratus. Lineage (NCBI taxonomy): Eukaryota > Metazoa > Chordata > Aves > Anseriformes > Anatidae > Cygnus > Cygnus atratus. The sequence continues at coordinate 37,229,785 of NC_066362.1, read as the reverse complement.
GAGTTTGCAATTAGCTGTGAGCTTGCTATTAGGCTGATAGACATGCTGAAACTGTTTCTGAACTTGAAAGTTCTTTATTTCAAGCAAAAATGTACCGTTTCCAGCTAAAGGAATATGCATGCTTATTGTTGAAGTGGCTTTTACAGCTTTTATTCTGTTTTTCTACACATCAAGTTTCTTGAAGCTCTGGATCAAATTTCTGTGAGCGTCCACAAAGTTTGCCTGCAGATTTAATGTGGCCTTTCTGTATTAACTGTGCTTCTCTCTTTTCTCCATTGCTCCAGATTCATCTCTGTCATCTTCACATCTCTCATACGTGTGTTATCCCTAGGTTCGTGCCTATATCTTAACACCGTCAAGCAATCCTGGCTTTGCTTCTGGGGGATTTCCATTGCCCTCTATTCTGCCAGCTGCTAGAAACATTGGCAAAGACCTTGTCTCAGAGACTGTTCACCCCATTATGCAGCATAGGATGAGATTCTCAGCTGCCAAAACCTATCTGTTAGCACTTCCTGACCGCCTCTTTCAGTGATGCTGCCTAGTCATGGCTAACGGGCTCCTTAGTGAAAAAGCAAATTCAGAAAGGTAAATAGCAGTGGTAAAGTGTAACAGTTGCCTATCTGAGCATCACAGCTAATGAAGCCTGATTTCATTAGTTGTTTGTTGCCCCCTACATAACACCCTGGAGGAAGCAGGAGCTCCTTTTCTCCCAGCCACATCCTTTGCACATCCCTTGTACCGGCGGCGGTACCTGGGTACGTGCCTGGCAGTCGGCTGCTGCCAAGCAATGCTTAATGAGTGACTCTGCAGGGCCTCGTGTTGGGTGGAGGCATTAGCTAGTGATACTTCCCAGCAGCCGATTTGCATTAAATTTGTAAGAGCATAATTATTTTGAAGGTTTCCCCCCCCCCCCCACCCCTTTTAAAAATTTGGCTGGAATCAGCTGACAGACTTAAAAAATGAGTGGGCAGATAATGTGATAAAATAAGCTTAATTTTCTTAGAAAATCATATGGATAATTTAATTTCCTTTTCTCTCCCCCCCCCCCCCCCCCCCCCACCCCGGAGTTCTTAAATTGTGTAATTCAACTCATGTCACAGTGCCAGCGAAAAGTTATAGTACTTGGATGTCCTAATTCACAGGTATGGTGAAAAATTGTTCTGCCTCCTAACTAGGTGCGGTGTTTTGACCTGTATTGTCCGTCTTGCTGTTTTCATTGCTACTTTGAGTAGCCAGTGACACAACTAAGAGTGGAAATGTCCCACTTTGTGAGGTAGAAAATTAGGCAGCCTTTAAGTGCAGATGCATTATTTTAAAAAATAAAAGCAGCATCCAGCCATACACCTCATCTGTCAGGAAGAGGGTGTTGCTAATTTGCAGCATATCCCTGCAGTTAGCATCTATTTGAGAATTTTTGCTTTACCTCATCAGTAGATAGAAATCTTAATGCTGGATGCAGGCAGCAAATCTCATCAGCAGAGCTTTGGAAAGCATCAGGAGCAGGCTGGGGTGTAAACCTTGAAGATCTGTACACCTCAGACTTGAGAGGGAGAGGAAGTCTTCCTGTAACATTTCTGTACTGTGTCTGATAGCCTGATAGAAAATGACATAACCTTCCTTTTATCATCTAAAAGAAGTCAGCCACGATGAAAACGCTTCCCTAGTGGAAGTTGTTTTGTGAAAACAAACTGACAAAAAAAATGGCTTTCATGTATGTTTATCCTCTACATATCCTCAGTGTCCTGATTTGCTCAGTTCAGTAATCGCAAGAATTATTCTTGCTGCTTTGTTACTGAGGGTCAAGTTACTTTTTACAAATAGCTGTAAGGAAACTAAGCAACTCCGAGCTTCTTACCTGTATGCTAGGATATACCCTCCCTCTGCTCCAACCCCAAACAAACCAGGCCCCCAAACCCTTCTGGTAAGTATCGATATGTGTAGTGTTAAGAGTTGCAGCACCCAGATTTTTATTAGTCACTTTACTCATTGACAGCTTTCAATCATGATTTCATTTCCCAGCTGATGCTAATTCACTTTCTCCAGGTGAAGGTAAGGCTACACAAATAACAACCTGTGGTGTAAGCTGGCTGTATCTTTACAGTACGTTGCCACTGAAGGTAAGTGTCTGTGTGAATAGATTTGACCCAAATGGTAAAAATAAAATAACATTATTGTACTTCCTGGTGATATTTATCATAGGTTGCAAATCACACCCTATTTTACTCATACTTGCTTGGTTTTTGTAGCTGTAGCGCCAGGATATTGTGGAGTATCCGTACCCTGAGATGTTTATGGTCCATGGGCTCTCTGACAGCATGGACAAGCTGTGATGTGAAGCCTGGCTTTTTGGAAGGAGACTGTAGCTAGTGTGTGACACACTATCCTGACCTTGTATGGCCTGTGGGCAAGTTAACCACACTTGTTATTTCTTTCTTCCTTGAGGGGAAAGCTGTTTTCATCTCTTGGGACGTGAAGTCAGCTTCTGAAAGCTTACATTAACAGCCAGATCCAAACTATAGTTGAAGTGGAACAAAATAATGTGTTTATGAACGACAGAGAACAAATATAAAGGGGGGAAAAAAAAAAGCATTTAAGCTCAAATTGCTCCTATGTTCTGGATGGATAAAGGCACCTTACCAGTATTAGGGCACCCGGGTCAGCGCTTGCTGACCTGTAACAATACTGGCGCACGTAGGGCATGGTGTAAATGGGAGGTGTGCTAGCTACTAAGTGCAAGGTGCTGCACGTGGGCCGGGGCAATCCCAGACAGGAGGACAGACTGGGAGTAGAACTCATTGAGAGCAGCCCTGCAGAGAGGGACTTGGGGGGTCTGGTGGACGAAAAGCTCAACATGAGCCAGGAGCGTGTGCTTGCAGCTCAGAAGGCCGGCTGTGTCTTGGGCTCCAGCAAAAGCAGTGTGGTTAGCAGGGCGAGGGAGGTGATGGTGCCCCTCTGCTCTTGTGAGACCCCACCTGGAGTACCTCATCCAGGTCTCGGGCCCCCAGCACAAGAAGGATGTGGGGCTGTTAGAGTGGGTCCAGAGGAGGGGCACAAGGATGCTCAGAGGGCTGGAGCACTCTCCTATGAAGAAAGGCTGAGAGAGCTGGGGCCGTTCAGCCTGGAGAAGAGAAGGCTCCAGGGGGCTTCTGAAAAAGTTAGAGAGCAACTTTTGTTGCTCAGGCAGACAATGATAGAACAAGGGAGAATGGTTTTAAACTAAAAGAGGGGAGATTTAGATTAGAGATTAGGAGGAAATTCTTCCCTCAGAGGGTGGTGAGGCACTGGCACAGGCTGCCCGGAGCAGCTGTGGATGCCCCATCCCTGGAGGTGCTCAAGGCCAGGCTGGATGGGGCCCTGGGCAACCTGGTCTGGTGGGAGGTGTCCCTGCCCATGGCAGGGGGGTGGAGCTGGGTGGGCTTTAAGGTCCCTTCCAACCCAAACCGTTCTGTGATACTTTAGGCAGCTACACAAGTTTTTTTTGGTGTGCATCATTTTATTGTGAGCTACAGCTATGGATGCTTATCCAAGGCAATAAAGTTTAAGACACAGAACCAGAGCAGCTGGTACTGTGGCAGCTGCAAACAAATATTTAGGCCGTGAGTTTTTAAACAGCAGCAGCAAACAGGCTGTGTTTTGAAAGGAAGGCACTTGAAACAAAGCATGAGAAAATTGCTCCTAGTTTGCCCAAGGATGACATCCCTGTGTCTCTTGGAAATTGTGCCGTCTGGTCGCAGCTTTTCGAAGCAGTTGGGTTGCAATGGTTCAGCTGCTCGTGCCTGTGCTATAACAGCGTCCTCAGCCTGGTTTCGGTGGGGAGGAAGCTGCTTTGCCCTCGAGCAGGTCTGTGCGCTGCTCTGAGTCCGTGGCCTCCTGAATGTCCCTAGGCAGAGCCTGCTCCACCTCTCGTCCCCAGGGCCACCTCGAGGAGCAGCCGCAGCAGGGCTGGGTGTGTGCGGGGCCTGCGGGCCGCGTGGTTTTTGGGGGGGGTCAGCACCCGTGGTGTGTGTGCAGGGTGGGCAGGGCCTTGTCAGCTCCCCCCCAGTTCACTCGGTTGAGCGGATAAGCTCTAATTGCAGAAGTTCAAAAGCAAGGGAGGAATTAAAGCTGCTGTCAGACTCTGGTTTTCTCACTGTCTGTGTCCATCCCTTGAGCATTTATTTTCTCTTCTTACGACTTCATGGAGGAATAACTTTCTTTATAATCAGAAGCAGTGTGTTGAGTTGCGGTTTTTTTTTTTTTTGGCAGTATTTCTTAGCAGTCACTTTGGATGACACTTCAGTTTGTGCACAACTACCTCAGTTTTCATCTAATTCAGATGATTGTAGCTGAGGCGTTTCAGAGAGGTTTGACCTGCTTGCAAACTTTAGTTTCCCTTTAGGTTGCAGAAAGCCATGTTTTCTCAGGCAGTTGGGTTTTGTGGCTGTGCAGAGCTGTGTATGTGGCTTCCCTCTTGACCATGGGTGGAACTGTGCAATCTGTTGCTCAGGGCTGTACATGCTTTTGCTATTTATAAAGCACGCTCCGGTCCCTGGAAAGCCTGCATGGGCTCCTACACCTCTCCTGGAGGGTGTTTGGTGCCCAGAGGTAACACTGGCAGAATTACCAAGTTGGCTGAGAAACTTAAGCCGAGTGTTTCGAGGAGCAGTTCACCTGCAAAACTCCTATTTTATATGCCAGCTGCAGTCTTAAACCGGTCTGTGGATGTTTTTGAAATTGTTGACCATATGAACTTCCAATAAATGAGTGGAAGCACAAGAATTTTTTTTTCCTCTGTTTTGTTGACTCCCGTATATTGACAACTCACTTCAGGTTGCTTTGGTAAAACTGACTTCATTTGATCAACCAATTTGTTTAGGTCTCAGAAATTTGATGCAGTTTAAGGTCTATTAGTGATGAGCCAAAAGCCCATCTCTTTCTTGTCTTTCAAGTCACTTGGCCTGGAAATACAGACCACAGTTCTCAATGTTTGGTGAGACAATCTGGTAGCATAACCGCTTCTAAAAAGCCTTTACTAGCAGACATAAGCTCAAGAAGATATGAAGCTGCTCTGTGTTGCATTCAGAGGAGCTAACGGTGGTTGGGAATATGCTGAAAGTGAAGAGCAGAGCTTGTTTTCTCATCGGGTAACACATACTCAGAGAAGAGAGTGGGGGAGTGTGAGAGAAGACTGCAAGATGGGATACAAAGCATGTATAAATTATCATTCAATTCTGCTTTGATACTTTTTTATTAGTATTATTTTTGCATGTCATATACTAAATATATGGTAATTATGTATTTGGAAATGAAATGTGTTTTAATATCCTGTCTGAAGTTCTCTTTGGAGGAAAAGAAAGAAGGTAATATTGTTAGCATCTTGTTGATTTGGTTTCAGATCTAGGCATTGGGGATATTGCTGTAGAATCAAAGGTAACACATAGAGTAGACAACAATGAAACAAGATCAGGATTTTCTTATTATGGATTTCCTCTGGATGTTCACTTTATGCAATAAAGCTGAAGAGAAATGAAAAGGTGCTTAAGACTTTATTAGCTAATGCAACATGACAGTCCAAGTTTACCAGGGTATTTATTTCAGTCTCTGTTTAAGCATGAGACCACAACGACACTATTTGGTCTTCGTAGTAGAGACATAACATTTTGTTCAGTATTTTCATTTCAGTTTAAGCAAAAACTAATTTTCCATTGGACAATCTAATTTTCCATTAGGCAAAGCCTAAAGCGTGTTCAAAGTTATTTCTAATTGAAACAAACTACTTTCTTGTAAACTCCAGAAGGTTGAAAATAGGATAGCATCTACTTCACAAGCTTACTGCTTGCTTTATAAAGCCCCAGGCCAGCATATCTTCCCTGCTCTTCTGCTGTGCTTTGCAGTCACTTGTGCAGACTCACGGGTGAAGCCATGCGTTTCCTGTGGCACGGATGGCGAAGTCACTGATGACACGATGCTGGCATGCTGATGGCTGTGGCTGTGCGCTGGCTGCCCTTGGGGAACACGGGCTTGCTCCTACTGGTTGCTTTGCAGGGTTGTGGCTCAGTAGCTTTCTTTAAATAAGGAAAAAAAAAAAATCCAAATTTCACTTCAGTCCCACTAAGATTTTTTTTTGTTTGTAACTGATACTTTAACAGCGTTGGGAAAAACTAGATGTATTGTAGCTATGCCTCCTGAGTCTGTGTTGGAAACTATTGTTATTGTCAGCATTTCTGCATTGATTGGTGCCGAGGAACTTCTTATATCTAACGGACAAGTACCTAGAAGGCTGTTTGATTTCTAAGCTTATGATTTTTACCTCTTTTTTTTTTTTCTTCTCCTCTCTTAAAGTCTAGTCAACACAAACGCTTTTTTTTTTTATGTAACCTATGCCCTTTTGTAAAGCGTACATAAAAATGTAAGGAGTGGAAAGTTCATTAAGGGCCAGGTATTTGTACCGCTGTCAGTGTTTTCTGGGATTCTTTGTTTTGCAGCCTTTTGCTGGACTTTGCCTCAAAACATTGCCCCCTTATGGGCAAGGGATCTCAAGATTCAAAAGAAAAGTTCCCTCCATGTTTTCTTGGATCCTTTCTAAACTCAGTGACACTCTTCTGCCATTTAATATGTTAAATTTTCCTGTATGGTAGGTGCGTACAGCATCATTATTCTTCTCTTTCTCCTTTGCTGTAGTGCAGCAGTTTTGGTTTCACTGTTCCAGCTATCACATAAACTTTCCAGAAAAATGCCTGCGTTGCAGTGTTATTGAGGCAGGTCTGTGCTGACCTGTTAATTTTCTTGTGTTACTGGACTGTATTCAGTTTTTCTCTTAATGGTAAGAAATCACCAGCTGGCCTTACCATAGTTCATTATTCTTTATAGTACAGTAACAAAGATTTAACTCCACTGAGAGGGTGAATGCTGGAATTAGATTCGAGTAGTATACTGATAAAGCTTACTGGGGGTGAGAGATTTGTCTTTCTTTTAATAAGGTAAGTGCAATTGTCTGATTTTTTCATATCTAACTTTTCTGCTTTTTTTTTGTGGAGGTTGAATTCATGGCCACGATGAGAGGCAGTGTGTGTTATGTGAACAGTTAATAAGTAGGTGGAAAAGCATATAATTAATTTGGGAAAATCAGAGTTTCAGTAGCGCTGAGCCTTGCACACCGTCATTTACTGCAGTACACTTGCATGCAAGAGGTAAATAAGCATTAAATTCTCACAGCCTTGGCTGACACTAGAGAGCCTTCTCTGAGGTCTGGAAGGGGAAAAATTCTGGCTGTTGGTTAAAAATGCCCATGTACTGACCAAGGTTGCCTCGTCAGTGTTTGGTTTGGTGGTTCCCAGCATTACCAGTGGAGTATCTTGACAGCAGCTGGGCGCCTGTAGGTGATGCACCAGAGCCAGTAAATGGAGTATGTCTCTCTGGTTCTCTCTGAAGTGGAGAGATACCAAAGAAAGAAAAACAAACACCTTCCACCGGGGTGTGCGTGGGGGGGAACACAAAGAAAGGTAATTCTATCGGTTTACACATAAATACTAATTCTGTGGCACAATTAGAAGAGGTTAACTAATTCTGTGTTTGTGTGGTGCTGAAAATTTTCCACAGATAAAGGTAGAGTTACGGGCATAGGCACATAAGATGGAGAAACCTGTAACTGATATTCCTGCGAAGACTGCATCTCCAGGTCCCACCTGTGGCTGTCCTCAATTCTGACAAATGCCACCTCAAATCCAGCCCCTGATCAGCTGCACGGTTGTTAGTCTTGGGCAGATTTCTCTCCTGCTGCTTCCATTGCTTTGCTGGCAGGATTTCACTTCAGGAAAGGGCAGCTCCGGGTCTTCCTCCTTGGAGTAGGCCTGGAGCCCGGCTTCCCAGCCCGGCGGGTGCTGAGCCGCAGACCCTGCACCATTGCTTGTCCTGCCAGGAGAGCTTCTGGGCCACGAGCTTCAGTGAGGAGACTGTCCCTTAAAACACCACGGGGCTTTGGCATCCCTTTTCCAGGGGGGCTGGCTGGAAGAAGACAGCTTCCTGCCCTTCCTCCATCAGCGCCCTGATGGCTTCGCCCAGTAGCTACACGTCCATCTCTTGAGGCTCCCCAAGACGTGGTACAAAGCTGATATTAACTACAGAAAGTTGTTAGCCCAACTGGCATATTTTAGTGTGCGTATATATATATATATTTTAAATCTGGTTTATCCCATGATTTCCCCAAATAATTGAGAAAGTGTCTCACGTGTCTGGTGAGGTGAAGTGGTTGGTCAAACAGCACTGAGAACAAGGTGGGCATCTGTGAACTGTCCTGTTCGTTTTAAGGATTAACGGGGAAGGTGGAAGGTATAAGAAATCTCTGTGAATCTCATCCAGCCCTAGATTATGCCATTTCAGTTCTGCTGTATAGTTTTCTTCTTAGCAATTTCTTACAAAGGATCTTTTGCATTTTGTCTGAGCGTAATTCTCATCAGCGTTGGTGAAAGTGAAGCCTGAGAATGGACGGGATACCAGATCTCTGACGTAAGTCTATATCGTGTGTTTATGAATACATAAGGAAATTCATGTTCTCCACTTTATAGCCATATATAAAATATATGCAGCGTATGTGGAAATTTATTCCTAAAGTGAAGAAAGGCATTTACAGTGAATAAAACCTATATTTCCTCTGATAGTAAATTACTGTAAATGGCTCTCTGAACTGAACTGCATTAGTTTATATCATTTGTTACCGAATAATATGTTCTCCCTTGGTAGAAACAATATCATAAAATCCCAAATTGGGATAATTTGATAGTCCTGAACCAGAAATAAATTAAACCTGACAAATCTGTCATAAACTATAAGTTTTAATAGAAGCTTAATCTAAGCTTTCATGACTTTGTCAAAACCAATAACATACAGCGGTGAGTTCTAAAAGTGGCTGTATCATAATGCAGAATTGCAAAGGTTAACAGATTAAGGCCCAGCTGTGAAGTTGTGTACGTATTTAAAAATGTCCTTAGCAGAAGACACATTTTGACTGACTGACTGAAAAATGCTATTTGTTAATGTTTGTTGGAAAGTAATGTTCTTTTACCACTAATTCCATAAAATAATTCCTTTATTGAAATGCAGTACTGCATGACTGGAGAGAATTTCAACCTGAAGCAAGTAACAAACGTATTTGAGCTTCTTTCCCTGAAATGTCTGTTGCATTCAACGTGACGTGTTTTGTGCCTCGTATTTAAGAAGCCTTGCTAAAATGTAGTGATCGTAATATGGGTTTGGGAAACCTGAATGAATTCCCAAGATTTTAATCAATCATCCTTGATCTTTCTGCCCTGTACGTGCTGTTTTCAACTCTCTCCCCAGTGACAACACAGTTCCTTTCTTCTCTTCCCTGTACACCTGTAAAAATTATTTCTGATGAAATATCAGTGCACCCTCATAATAGATTAGGCAGAAAAAATGTAATTTTAGCGGAATGAGACTTTAAATGCTGCACTAGAATTCTTATTTCATAGATGATACGCATACAGAATCAAAGGCATTTGTGATGGACAACATATAGAGACACTGGGGATATCACACCTCTGTAACAATCAGATTAACAGAAACATTTCTGCAAAAGAAATGCTGTAGAATTGTGAAAGTTTTGTAAGAACCGTTTCCCTTAAAAGTCAGTACAAATTATTTGACTTCAGGGAGGGTTATGCTGAGTTAAGTCAAAAGAATAAATTGTCCTAGTAAAGAAAATTGTGATCCACCCTCCCCATTTGGAGTCATCTCAAAAGAGGAAAAAAAGCTTTTTCAAAAAGCAAAGAAGGAAATCATAGGTCTCATCATGATTCAAGAACAGTGACTGGGGGGGGGGTGGCAGTGGTGGTAGTGAGAGGGAACTCAGAATTGAAGTTTTGTACCAGGTAAATTTGACATCATTCTCTGGTTGCAGTGAAAGTGTCATTGGTGTTTGGCTCCTACACATGGGAGGAATTTTTAAGGCAGTCCTGATTATTAAAAATAATAACAATAATAAAAAAGCAAAACATATATATTGTGATTTTATCTGTGAACATTCTACAGTCACTGACATGGTTGTATTAAGTAACAAAATAAGGTTGAATAAAACTGAAGTAGTAAAAATTAAACTTTTCTGCTAAAGTAGAAGTTAAAGATGGGCCAACTTTTCCTCTTATGCAAAAATAAAGCCTTTTGTGTACCTTAAGGAGCAGTATTTGTTCGTTTCGTTAAACTGTTTAAAATTCTGAACATTTAAACAGCAGGTAATTTGCTAAATTTGCTTATGCAGTACACTGTGATAATTACATTTTTTTTTTGTGCTGTAGAAAGAACTATGACTATCTTGATTCCCAAATGTGCGTCTTGGAAAGTAAATCATTTACAAGATTTCTCTCTGAATATTTGAATATTGACTAGATAACTGTTGTATAAGAAGACTGCAAGTGTTTCTTCTTCCTGTTCTTTCCCAAATAATTATTCTAATGAAAGAAAACTTTCATTCATTAACAATGATGCATTTGCTTAAGGTAATCAGCTTTGCTAAGGTTGCTCCAGCTCTGGGTAAGATTATTTTATGAGAAGATGTGTTATTGTGTATGTGTATTTTTCCCAGTTGATATTTGACCTGAAGCCATAACATTTGTTTTTCCTTTTAAAAATAAAATGTCTGAATTTCCTCTGTCAGTAGACTGCTTGTAGCATATTAAAAAAGCAATAAATATTTTTTTTCTGGTGACCTGAAATAGCACAACAAAATGTACTTCTGTGTTGATCATGACAAAAATGTCAGTGTTAAAAAAAAAAAAAAAGTATAAAAATATTTTCTTCTCATCAAAAAAAAAAAAAAAAAAAAAAAGGAAAAGTTATCTTAAGATCTTTGACTGTAATTGCAGTCCTCTTTGTTTTTTTCACCTTCTGCTTCAAATGGACCAAAGGCAACTAACTATCAGGAAGATAAACGTGCACCGATTTATTTATTATTTTTTTTAATTGCTGCTTCTGCAGGACCAGGGATAAATTCTGGACTGTCTAGGAGGAGCTTAAATTCTGATGGCTTTAAACTACCTTTGAACACTTCTGTGTTAAGAAAAGGAGGATGCCAAGAGCAGTTGTGCCTGGGGTTTGTTGGTGCATCTCTTATGGAATCTCAAATGAGAATGCTTCAACCTGATGAATCTGCTTATTTCAGTGGTGTTTTTTTTTTTTTTGTAGCTCAAACACACATGAATTGTATTTCAGGTATTTGTATATTCCATGTATTTTGTAATAGCTATTATTGTTTAAACAGAGCACTGAGACGTATGACCTGTGCTTATACGTGCTCTTATGGTGGATACTGTAAAACTACATGGAGTCATTGTGGTGATTTATTCCAGTCATGTGCCTTGCAGGAACTGATGAAAAGTATTTCTTGTGAATTGGGCTTAGGGGCAGCAGGAAGCACTGGTGGGGAGGGAAGTGGGAGGGAGGATGCTTTCTGCTCTGCTCTGTGGGGCTTTGGACAGTTGCGGTTATGAAGAAAGGAAAGATCAGAGGGCAGAGACAAGAGCAAGAGCCTGAGACTCTTTGGAGATGCTCTGCACTTAAAATTGGTTCCCATCTTAGTTAAGAAACACCAAGATCTAACGGAATTAACCTGATATTTTTTGGAACAAGTTTTCATATTCTTGTGCAGATGGGATCAACGTATCAGAACAGGATTTTTTATGTATTTTTTAATTTAACCAGTCATCCTTGGATAACAAGAAGTATTAAAGCAGCATGTTTTAGAATTAACTTAGAGTGGGCTCCAGAGGTCCCTTCAGACCTCAGCCATTCTGGGATTCTGGCTTTGTTACCATAAAACATACAGTAAGTGGAACTCCACCTCCGTTGGTGTTGAGGAGGAGGAGGAGGAAGGGATGATGATGTATGTTTACTGCAGCCAGTGAAAGCAGCCTACTGTTTGTTGAGAGTCTTTAGGGGTAGGCTGCACCTTTCTGGTTATAAGGGGACAGAGACCAGTCCTGGTGTCAGTAAAGTAAGAATAAAAGGTGGGACAGATGTTGTCTTTGTAATAAATTCATAAGGATTTTTTCTTAAACAACAAATTTAGTCAAATGATTTGTGAAGCAAACTGTAAAACTGATGTATGTCAGACATCTGTCTCACGTGTAACTTTTAGTTTACAGCTGGTGTTTTATGCATGACACCAAATAGGTGATCGTGATTCAGAGGCTTTCAAAAAACATCAGCAAAAATTACACGTTTCTGTAACTAATGGTAAGGGGATGTGTTATTTATTGTAATTGGTGTTTTCTCAAACTCTTTAATGATCATTTCTAACACAGATACTTTACATTTTATTTCAGGCTTGTAAATTTAGTAATTGTGAGTTAGGATGTTAAAGGCGTAAGTAGAAAGGGATGCAAGGGGCAATGGGCTGCTTGATATTTTTCTTGTTTCCCTGTCTAAGAGTTTGTGAAATTCAGTGAAAATGTTGTAGAGATTCATTTGATTTTTGTCACCTGTGTTAATTACCAAGGGTTTAATGAAAGTCTTTACACAACCTGTGCATAATGTCAGTGACCAAACTGATTTTTTTGGTTTTGTTCTGTAAATATCTTGAATAATTGTTTCCAGATGGCATTGATATAACAGACTTTAGAGGAAAATGCACCAACTCTGAACTTGACTTTGAGTTTTGCAATGTTTGGGAAGAGTTTTGGTAAGCAAGGAGAGAGATATCCAGATGTCTGATGAAGAGTGTGACCAATCTGGGTCTTTTGAGAACATCCAAATTGTATGACTTTTTTTTTTTAATTTCATGAATTTTCAGTTCTGAAGACTGGAAGTGATTTAAAGGTTATTCTAAATTACAAAAAAATAATTTCCAATTATTTAAAGACTGTTTTAATGAGAGTTGTCAAGCACACTTAGAAAAGCATTGTCCCAAGGGTTATATTAAGATATAATTTTTGACAAGACTCCAGCAATGCATTTCTGTATATGTAGAAACATAGAACAGTATTCATTTTTTCTGTACCTCTTAGAAACATTGTTGACATGAAATGTTTTGGATAAAATCTCAGCCTATGGTTAGACTATGAACAGAATGGTTTGCTAAGCAGTATTTAACATAGTTTAGAAGCTTAACTGTTAAACAAGTATAAATGAATTTTAAATAGCCTAACAGCAGTTCAGATAAGACACAGCTACAAACAACAGAGAAAGAAAAGCAGGTTTGGTTCAGAATAGGAGATCTTCACTGAATTTAAAGCAACTCAAAAATTAAACAGGAACTTGACAAGTGATTATCTGCAACTTTATTTGGTGACTCGTGTAGAAACTCTTGTGCAGTCTGACTGTGTAGCAAAAACAAACAATCCTTAATCCTTCCCACCTGTATGAAAAAATCCCCTAGAATTTTCATTAATATGCCAATACATAATTGTTTTAATAAAAGAAACAACCTATCTGAGGATGAAGAATCAGAGCAAATTTATGTCTCATCTATTTAAAAATGTTCCCTAAATATTATTAATGAGCGTAGTGAGCAAATAACATGTAAAAAATGAGTTGGAAACTCCACTAATGTAAGACAAAATTAAGCAAGTGATTGAGGCACTGATTTAGAGCTGCAACAACTGATGACTTCACTGTAACATTTTAAAAATTGACTGTAAATTTACCGGCTCTGCTACTGCTTAGCTTGTTCAGTTTTGCTTTGGCAAACTTAGATGTATGTCAGTGACGTGACCTGATGTTTCTGCTGGTTTGATAGTCAATATAAATTTTTGGTGGCTGTTAAGGGGTTGCTAGTTATTGATCTTAAAGGTTTGTCTGCAGTTCTCGGGGAATGAGTTGGGGTGCTCTGAGAACTATAAAAGGGAGAAGTCAGGGATTGCTCTCCTGACCTGCCTGTTGCTCTTTGCTGACTAACAAAGAGGCCCCAGTGTGACTCACCGAGGTGGGATGTGTGATGGAGATGAACCGTGGGCTGGCTGTCCCTGTGCTGGCCTCCTGAGGAACTTCAGCTGGTGGGCTTGCTCTCTTGGTATCCAGCATGCTCAGCATTCAATTCAGCACTAAACATGGCAGACACAGACGTTTCTGTTGAAAAGCATAGGTGATAGTAGCGCATTGTAGAATAGAATAGTTCAGTTGGAAGGGACCTGCAAAGATCATCAAGTCCGACTACCTGACTGCTTCTGGGCTAACCAAAAGTTAAAGCAGGTTACTGAGGGCATTGACCAAATGTCTTTTGAACGCTGTCAGGCACGGGGCTTCAACCACCTAAACAGTCTGTTCCAGCGTCTGACCACATTCACATTTAAAAAAGAAAAAATTAAAATAAAATTCCTAATTTGTCTGTTTTATTTTTATATAGGTTAAGTTATATAATTTATTTATATATTATTATTATTATATAATTTATATAATGTGGAGATTGGAAATTTTGTTCTGGAAGGAGAAACTTAGATTCAGTGCCTTTGTCAACAAAAGTGGTTTTACAAAACCCAAGGTGAGGTGATAGATTCTGGCAGTCATTCCTGTCTCCCGATAGTGAGATTGTGCAGGAAAAAGTTCTTCAAGATTCATAGAGACGGAGAACATTTAGGTGTGGAAGAGAGTAACTCTTCTAGTCTAGTGTTTTAGAGAACTCAATTGGAGGAGAAGTCTTGAATGTTGATGAACTTCAGAACTTCAGAACTTCAGAACTTCATTTACCTGATTAAGTAGCAGCTGAGTGAATTGTATACTTTCTGTAGGGAATTGGTCTCAGGTATCCCTTATTTCAGCAGAGTGCCCCTGTCACTAAGCTACAAATTGTACCCTTCTTTGTACTGTCTCTCTGTGGCCCCATAAAGCTTGCATTCTGCAAAGCGGGTCTGCAAGCGTGATATCTTGCTGAGTCTGCTTCCTGCGCTCTGCTCCTGCCTTCCTTCCAGGTTTGGACAGTAACGTGGTGGTCATGGCCCTCTTCTGGAGCGCCACTGTGTTGAGGTAGGATTAGAATCATAGAATATCCCGAGTTGGAAGGGACCCACAAGGATCACCAAGTCCAACTCCTGGCACCGCACAGGTCTACCCAAAAATTCAGACCATGTGACTAAGTGCACAGTCCAAACGCTTCTTAAACTCCAACAGGCTTGGTGCAGTGACTGCTTCCCTGGGGAGCCTGTTCCGGTGTGTGACAACCCTCTCGGTGAAGAACCTTTTCGTGATGTCCAGCCTGAACCTCCCCTGCCTCAGCGTGACACCACTCCTGCGGGTCCTGTCACTGGTCACTAAAGAGAACAGATCGGCGCCTGCCCCTCCGCTCCCCCTCCTGAGGAAGCTGTAGGCTGCGATGAGGTCTCCCCTCAGCCTCCTCTTCTCCAGGCTGAACAGGCCCAGTGACCTCAGCCGCTCCTCATATGTCTTTCCCTCTAGGCCCTTCACCATCTTTGTAGCTCTGGGTTTACCCATGTTGACCCAAGAGCCATTAGAGGCTCTTGTCCTTGCCCTGATGAGAGTAGAATGTGAACCCTTTATTGAATTTAAAAACAAATGAACTAACAACAACAAAAAAGCCTTAAAATTAATAATAATAATAAAAAAGTAACCCAAGTCTGCAAAAGGGACTTGAGCACTTGAAATCAGGAGGGATGTGGAGTCCTTAAAGGAGCGTTGGCGTGTGATGCAAGGCTGCAGATTGCTCCTCTTAGAGCCGGACTTAAAGTTGTGGACCTTTAGCACTGCTGCAGGTACGTCTGGGGATCCGGTCCTGCCCTTTGTTAAGCTCCTCTATCATTAAATGGGAATAGTCCCATTGCTTTCATTAGGTTTTTAAATGGGCTTCAGAGAGTCATGTTTAATGAACTCCTTGCTGAAGAAGCAGCCTTACCACAGTAGTGCTGCATGCATACCTTTCTGGAAAGCTCTGGAGACTGTAGCTGCTGTTTTTGGGTTTAATTGTGGTCTGTCTTTATTCTAGTAAACCAGGATGTTAAGGTGATTGGCAGCTGGTTTTAACATTTTAGCACATTTTTGGTTTTAACATTTTTATAACACACACACACACACACACACACACACACAACCCAAAACAAAACAACATCAACAAAACAACAGAAAACTCTGACACACTGATTGCTTTGGAAGGTTTTCTCCCATTTTAATGTCTGCTATACTTGCATATGCTGACAAGTGTCCCCAGGAAAAGGAGAGTGTTAGGAAATGTCTAATTGTGATGTTTCCACAACATGACAAGAAATCAGAACCTATATGGATGCTGGGCCTCAGTGCAGAGCAGTAGGCAAATAGACAGGAGTTAGTATTGTGTTTAGCAGTGATGGAAAAGCAGAAAGTAAATTTTACATGCCCATGAACAATAATATGGGCCAAACCTCTTTGCAGAACCTGTGGGGGATAGAAATGGTCACTGTCCAAATGTCATCTAGTTTTACTTTCAGTCTGCTGGCTGCTTGGTTCTGTGTAATTCTCAGCTGCTCTGAGAAGATGAATGAGAAATGGACGTCACTAATCAGGGTGACTTCTGTGGTTTCAGTGTCTTCCTTTGCCCTTTCCCTATTACATGTGGAGCGATGCTTTTTGTTTATTTTATTTTTCCCCAGTCCTCCTAGGTTAAGAGAATAAATAATAGAAAATGGGTTTTGTATCCTTTGAAGCTCATGGCTTTAGACATCTTGTCACCTTATCTGGAGGGATTTCCAGGGCCAGTTATGTGATTTGAGAGACACCTGGCAAATGGAAAGTGGAATATGAAAGTCAAACTTACTGGTTCTTGATGATATGATTAGCAAATTAAACTCCACATCTGGGTGGTACTGTGATGCTGACGTGTCTTCACTAAAATTGTACTAGTTCTGCTAGTTATAGTAGAACTTATTCTTAGAGCAAAGTTGGTTGTGTGGGTAGCCTGTATCACAACCAGTCCATCCAGTCTTGGCTCAAATTGAGAGTAATGCTCTACTAAATGGAGTCAAAACATTCCAGGTACTGAATACAGCAGTTAACAGCTGACTGCACAGAGGGCAAAGCTGAGGAGGCAGGCATATGCTATTTTATTATTTATTTATGAATGAATAGCTCTTGCTCCCCCATGCCTGGGTTGCCTGGGTGGTGGACAAAGCTCTCTTTACCTGCAGAGTCTCTCATTAAAGCTGTCTCGAAGTAAAATAGCTGTTTCAAAGTAGTGGTCGTCTTCTAGTAACTGGGCTGTGAAAAACAGGTAGGGTCTTTGGGGAAGTAGGATTCAGCCTGTCTTGTTTGAGGCAGAAGATACCAGTGGGCTATCAGTGATTCGAATGTCTTTTATTCATACTCGTGCCTGACAGAATTGAAAATAGAAACTGTCAGCCTCCTGATTGTCTGATTATGTAAAACCATCAGCAAAACAAAACAGGTATGATAGGATTATGTATGTGCATATATTTTGCTTGGGGATATTTTTATAAGGTTTGTAAGGGAAAATGTTCACTGTCAGCTTTAGATCTTAGTCTTTTGGAGGCTGAGCAAGAAAAATGCTGACAATTTCTCAAACAACGCGTATTTTTGATGCTGTTGCAGATTACAATGGTCATTTTTGAGGCTGATCAAAATCTTTAAAAATAAAATGCTTCTTAGTTAAAACAAACAAAAAAAAAAACACAAAGAATTTTTGGTTTTTGGATCAGTTCTGATCTGTCCCTGCAAAATATCTATTAGAAATGATTCATCCTGTTAGGGAGGTACAAATCCATGTCACTGTTGTTAACCTCTGGGGCTGGGGACTCCAGGTTCAGGTCTAACAGATGAAGAAATAATTATGAGGCTGGCAAGTCAGTGCTATGTAGCATTAATATAAATTGGGAGAAGAACTTGTATTCTTTTTTTTTTTTTTTAAACCACCACCACCAAAACAAACAAAAAAAAACAACCAACCAAAAAAAACAAAACACCACCCCAAAAAAAAAGGCAAAAAAAAAAGGTCAGTCAGGAATAATTTTGTGCTGAGTGTATAAACTGGCAGCTGTACTTCTGATACTAGGTATTCTGTTCAGAATGACTGAGTGATTTCTTGAGTATATAACCCTTAACATTCTTCAATTTCTTTGTAAAAATAATAATGAAAAAGTATCACTTCTCATTTTCTATTTATTTATTTGTCTGAAACATGCTTTTAAATTAAAAAAACAACAAACCTTTTTGAAAGTGAACTTGGGTAGATACAGTGTGTTCAAATGCCACTTGTGAAAGTTCTCTGATGGTCAAAATTAAAGATAAAAACATTTCACGTGTTCAGGTTGTACTTTGCTTATTTATAAATACAAACGACTTTTTTCTCTTTTACTCATCAATAAGATTTAAACCTGGGCACCTCTGTAGCAAAAATACATATTGTTAAACCTGAATTACTGCTTTGTATGCACAGCTCTCTTAATGCTGAGTTATCGATGACCTGGATGAGTCTGTTTTCCCATAGACTCAGTTTTAGTCATTTTTATAAAAATGAAAAAAAAAATCACACTTCAGTACAAAACAGCAGATTTTCCTGGAAATGCCTGTTGAGAGTGAATTTTACTTTCTCTTAATGAAAGCCCAAATGAATGGGCTGTACGTGGGGGCCTGACTGAGCTGAAGCTCAGCGCTTATTTTGGTGGGGCTGCAGTGCTGCTGTCCTGTGGGGGCTTGGATTTTCACCTGGGCAGCAGAAGGGCAGCCCTCTTCTCCTGGGCTGCCCTCGGTAGAAAGGCACACAGCCCCTACCTTTTCAAGAAACATTTCTGAAGGTTAAGCCTGAAAGACTGAACACAACTGCTACATTCCTGACAGCTGTGTTTCCATGTGGCACTCTGAAATGTGATGTTAGTTAAAATTAAATTTCCTGAGTATCACTGAAAACTTCCCTGGAAGTTCATACTGATTTTGGCCTAAAGACATGGGCTTATCTGATCAGAAGTTGTTCAAGGACTTTGGTGAAAGAGGTAATCAGTGTCATGGTCAGAAATGGCACTGGGGAGTAGAAGCGTTTTACTTTAAAAAGCAAAATCAAACAAAACAAAACACCCAAACCAAAAACCCTCTTCTTACCCTTCCAAAAAAGCAACCAACCATCCAACTAAAAAAAAAAAAAAAACAAAAAAACAACAGAGAATAAAACCTATGAAACACAAGAACCAGCCTTCTACTGAGTTAACAGATTTTATTTCTTTAGGTTTGGTCACGTTTTTTTTATTATTAATTTTTTCTCTTGCAGTCCTCTTTTAAGCTAATAGATTTCAGCAACTATTTTGTGCAGTGAAGAATCCCAGATCTCCAGCTTTGACTATTTTAGAATACTCTCAAGTGAGGGATTGTTAAGAGTAAAGGCTCAAAGCAGCAGCTCAGCCAGCTGCGAAACAATTTCCCTGCAAGTGCTGCCTGGTCCCCAGAGTTATTTCTGTACAATTGCAAAGACACCAATTTCTGCTCTTTAGATAAACTTTTAATGTGCTTTTCAGACCGCTAGTAACTAAGACAGGAACAGAATCAGTTGTTCACATTGTGCTAACTCTTAATATCGATAGGGAGAAACAGGTCATATAGGAAAAAGGAAAGACACAAAGCATGGGAAAAAAGAAAAAGCAGACCCCACGATTGTCTTCTTTATTTGTTTTTTCCTTCCAGAAGTACCAAAGAAATTTCACATGACAACCTCAGGAAATCATAATTCGGCTGCTGTTACATTGGACAAGCTGAAGATTATTTAGTGGATATGGGGCTCTTTTGCAGACCTTTCTGAGCAGAAATGGCTGTTAAGTAAGGTGCCATCTAAAACTTTTAGTTTTGCGTTTGTATTTTCTGTTCACTGGCTGAACAAAGACATTTTGGGATTAACCTCTGCAGAGGATCTAAGACGTGAACTTTCTACTTTGCTAACAGAGTTCAGCAGTAGATTCCTCTCTTGTTTGAATTAAAGAAGTAATGTTATTTATTAATAAGAGGCTAATTGCTATTATGTACAAGCCACGAAAGGGGACAATTCAGATTGCTGAATGAATGTGTTACTTTCAGGCGAATCTGTATTACAGTGTTTGCAACTGTGCTTTGTATCAGTAAAAGTGTGATTTTTCACAGTTTTAGAGTGGAGGGATTTTGTCACGTTATTGACTGAAATAACCTTTTTTTCAGGAGCTTGGAAGTCAGGATGAATTGCTCATTCTCAAGCCCTGCTCGTGTTGGAGAGCGACTTTTTGCTTGGGCAGACAATGACGGGACAAGGAGGAATGGCTTTAAGCTAAAAGAGGATAGATTCAGAGGAGAGGCTAGGAGGAAATTCGGCCCTCAGAGGGTGGTGATGCCCTGGCACAGGCTGCCCAGAGCAGCTGTGGATGCCCCATCCCTGGAGGTGCTCAAGGCCAGGCTGGATGGGGCTTTGGGCAACCTGGTCTGGTGGGAGGTGTCCCTGCCCATGGCAGGGGGTTGGAGCTGGGTGGGCTTTAAGGGCCCTTCCAACCCAAACCATTCTGTGATTCTAGTTGTGTAAGCCCAACTGTGGTCAGTTCTGTGTTCCCACTTGCTTTTGCAGGAAAACAGAAATAGTAAAAACACGGTTAATGCAGACCATATGTGAACTATGCAGTAAGAAATCAGTATTTAATCCAGTCACCTTTGAAACTTGTCAGCTGGCTTTGGCTAAAAAGTCAGGTTAGCTCTGAGTAACAGTAAGCAAAGCAAAATGTCCTGTAAAGGGATCCATGTCTTGTGCTCACAGGCAGGCTTCTTCAACCACAGACTTTGCAGAAAGATAGGACCTAGTGAAATCATAGCCTTAGGACTGTCTTCTGTGGGCAATATATCTGTAGTGACAGCACACATATATAAAATGCTAGACGTGGGATATCTTTGTATCACCTTTTCTCACGTGACAGGTGACAGGATGCAAGGAAATGGTCTTAAGTTGTACCAGGGAAGATTTAGATTGGACATCAGGAAGAATTTCTTCATGGAGAGGATGGTCAAGCATTGGAACTGGCTGTCCAGAGAAGTGGAGGGGTCCCCGTCCCTAGAGGTATTTAAGAGACACGTGGACGTGACATGGCACTAAGGGACGTGGTGTATCAATAGGACTAGGTAGGTCAGACTGATGGCTGGACTTGATGATCTTGAAGGTCTTTTCCTACCTAGACGATTCTTCATTCCATGATTGTTACTATTTTAGCCGAAACAGTGGTTTAATTAACAGAAATGTCTTCTGAAAGGAAACAGCACTACTTTTGTAAGCAACTTAGGAAAGTTGCCTTCTCAAATGAACTGCAATTTATCAATTTATAAATTTATTTTACAAATGTCTCTTTAATTTTCGAATTGCCCTTCTGAGGCTCAAAGGGGATATCAGGGCACGATTTGGTAAACATATCATTGCTCTTTATCATTTTCATCTATGGGTTTTGTAGAGCAAAGGAAGTACTCTGCATTTTCTAGAGCATTGGTAGTTTCTGTCTTTCTTCAAAACCAGAACTGAGTTCCCTCTTGTGGGTGGCATTTGTTTGTGCAAGTTTTAGTGACACTGGCTTGAGAGAGGCGTGGAACCTTTGTTTTTTTCTGAGATGACGTACATCAAGACTTTCAAGAAGTAAAACTTAACTGCGATATTTTTCAACGGGATAATTTATGTTTATCTATTTTCCTTGTTTTGCTCACAAATTAGCTATTCAAGATGTTTTGCTGCTCCAAAATTCTCTCAGTAGAGAACATTAATTTGCAAGCAGCATTGGTAATTTAGCAGCATACATTTCATGGTTGGCAGGGCTGGTGTGACTCTGGAGCAATATTTGTACCCTTCTATAGTTATTTCTCCACATGTTCATTTTGTAATTGATGAAATATCACAGCGGGCAAATCAGATACGTTTAATAAGACAGCAGCATCTTTCGTCACTTCATTTTTTTCCCCTCAACGCTGGCTGCTGTTGCAGTGCAGACTGGAGAATTCCAACTTCCTGCTCTTCGCAAATCTGAGACTAGATGCAGTTGTTATTGAGACAGCCAGGAGAGTTCAGCTGCAGTGTTATTAACCATATGCAGTATTGCCAAACTCCCAAGCATTCAAAACATTACAATGTATTGTAAAATTCATTTGCTGTTTGAAATCTGTGTTCCATTTTCTGAGTGTGAACAATGTTCTTCAACGCTGTTGAGAGTGTGAAAATGAAGACTTAAGGGTCACCTGATCTGATAAGAAATTTGCTTGTGACAAAATTATAGGAATTATCTGAAATACTACGACACAGTCTCCTGGGATAGCATCTGTGAAGTATACATATATACAGCATGTTTCAGTTCATCTAACAATGAAAGAAGCTGAAAATGCATAAGGCAGTATATTGAATTCTCCATCCATTTAGTGAAAGCTGTTATGTTTCTAGGAACTAGTTTTCAGAAGACCAAATGCTCCTGACAATGGGTTCACGCATGTGATTTCAAATACAAAACAACATGAATGTTGTTGTGGTACTCATTTGCACCAACGAAAATGTGTTGGAAGAGAAGAAGGGACCAATACTGTGCAAAAAAAAACCAACAAAACACCTTTGCTTTGTGGCACAGTGGGAGAATTTCATGTCTGGAGGCTGCAGCACTCAAAGGAGCTGCTGCACCCCTGGGAGCTCCTCAGGGTTGTAATGAGGCACTGCATTAAAAAGTTGGCTGTGTTTCCTTGGCGCTTGCACACTGGTGAGTCATGGAGAGAGGTACTGTGAGAACTCAGGTAGTTTTAACATATGCTTATATGAATAAGTGGTATCTACAGGTGGTTTTATTTTATTTTATTTCATTATTTTTCTTTATTGGTAGCTCTTTTTAGCCAATTCTATAGTCTCTCTAGCGGCAAAATCGGAAGTAACATGTATATACTGTAGACTAAAATGAATTTTTTAGCCATTCAAAAGGCAGGTATTCTTAGGTCTTCAAGGAAAGATAAAATTCTCATGGGGAAAGGAAGGGACATCTCAAGAGTCTGGTAGGTCACTTGATAAGGGTAGGGTAGAAATATCTGCAAATAAGGCGAGTGCCTCTTACTATATTATTAATTTCAGTGCAGAGTGAAATAATTATGCTCAGATGTATTATCCCAAAGAATTACTGAACATTTCATTGGTTGTCTCCAAGGACAAACACTTTAAAAAAAAAAAAAAAACAAAAAACAAAACAAAACAAAAAAACAACAAAAAACAACGGGTGTTTATGACTGACGTTGTAAGCTGAAAAAGAATAAACTGAAAATTAGCAGCTTTCTTAGTCTGTGGCATCATTCGTTTTTAATGAGGGAATGCAGTACAAACTATTAATTTTTAGTTGAAGAAGATTCTTGTAAACTCCAAATGTGACCACAAAAATCATATTTTTTTTTCCTGAGAGCAATAAGCAGTGGTTCCCTATGTTCTCATTTGATTTCTTTATTCAGCAGCCAGCAATATGTTAGCATACATCTGTATAGCCTTTTGAATACTTACAGAACAGAATATGCAGTTCTCCATCTTTTATTTTATTTTATTTTTATTTTATTTTTATTTTATTTTATTTTATTTTAATTTTATTTTAAAAATAACCATCCTGAGGTTTTCTGAGTTATTTTGGTGGTTGGAACAATTGTACATAAATGTGCAGCAGATGGCGCTGTGCTGTAACCGAAGAAAGTTTTGGGAAGGAAAAATGTGTTCATTTAGTGTTTGCACATTTGGACTGAATTCATATGTTCTCATAAACAAGGAAAGAAGATTAGACGGCTGACATGTTTTAAAGCAGACTTGCGTAAACTTGAGTAGCATATATATCAAGTAAAGCGTTGGTGGTTCTGCAGCAATGAAGTTCAGTGCTGCTTTTCCACTGATCCTTTTTGCTTTCAGCCAGTTTCTAGTGTTAAATGCCTGAAAGCTTAGGGGTTACTGAAGAATAGCAAGGCTGGAGTCAAGCAACACACAGCACTGGCTGGCTAGGAATTGTCAGGAGATAATGTGGAGAATTTATTGTGAATGGTTGAAAATTAAGCTAAAGCTACCCCACACATACAGTTCTGTGTTGTTTTTCTTTCACTTCAACTGTTAAAATCAATCATGAAGATAACTTTGTTACATCCCTGAGCAATCCGATGGTATATTGATATATGTGTCAATATTAGTTATCTAAATCCCTAACAAAAAATTGTCAAGATAATTACAGTGTAAGGTACTTTCTAGCTTTGGGGTAAGACACCTGGTAGATTCTGACTTAGTGACTGATTTAGTAAAAACTTTTCTTATATCTTAAGACAAATATATTCAGTGACTTAAAATCATACAGACAAAGGAATAAGCTGAGGTGTAGAAAAAATTTCAGATGCTGGAATTGGCTGTGTCAGACTAGTAATAGAAAACTAATATTGCAATTATCTGCCTAAAATTCTTTGGGTCTAAGAATTGTCATAACAACACATGGAAGTGAAATGTCTTCTCACTGTACAAGTGTCAAATCATCTGAAAATTTCAATATCTTGCCGCTCATACAGAAATGAGCAAGAAACTTGTGAAGACTTAAAATCGTAGCGTTATCTAGGTTGGTAAAGACCTTCAAGATCATCAAGTCCAACCGTCAGTCTGACCAACCTAGTCCCATCACTACACCATGTCCCTTAGTGTCACGTCCACATGCCTCTTAAATACCTCCAGGGATGGGGACTCCTACACTTCCCTGGACAGCCCGTTCCAATGCTTGACCATCCTCAAGCATTGAGGATGACCACGAGATGTGCGGTCTCACCAGTGCTGTGCACAAGGGACCAATTGCTTCCGTAGGGCAGCTGGCCACACTGTCTGTGATGTAGGCCAGGGTGCTGCTGGCCCTCTTGGCCACCTGGGCACACGGCTGGCTTATGCTCTGCTGGCTGTTGGCCAGCGCCCCCAGGGCCTTTTCTTCTGACTGACAGTAGTTTCTGCTGATAGCACTGCCAAGAAAACAGCACCACAGTGTATGTTGGAAGTGATTTCTACATGACTTACCCGAAGAGGCTTGTGTTGTGCATGGAAGCACTTGTGGTAGTCAAAAAGTCAGTCCACTACAGGCAAAAAATAAAAATATTAAATAAATAAAAAAAAAAAAGAAGAAAAGGTGGACTGCTAAATGAATGTGGTAAAAAGCTGTGCTAAAGGACCATTTGGAGATGTGGGAACAACTGAGGCTCTAAAAATGTGCCGAACGGTGAGTTTTATCAACAAATGAGAAACAAATTTGGCTATGGGGACAGATACTGTTCTGTGAGGATGTTATCATCTCTCTTTCAGTCATCTTCCCACACCCTTAGCCCATTTGAGAAAACAGACTGATCTCATTGTTCAGTTCAAAGGAGAGAAGTAAATGAAATATGGATGGTTAAGAAATGGCAACCCTCAAACTCTACTTATTTGAAATTTAAAGATTTTCCCCACATATACGTACATACTGAAGGGGCTTGATAAATCTAGGTAGCTTTTCGTTGAGGGTAGTGAGAAATTATTGTGTTACCAGGATTCTGTCACCTCATTGGAGTCTGCCCCTTCAACCAAGTGTAGAGTTGCCTACCTCTTGTTGTGTGTCAGGCTGGGCTGGTGGCGTTTTGTGATCAGTAGTGCTAGGTGGCCTGTGAAGGATTTGAAAGGCTCAGTGGGTGAAAGTTTTCTTTGTCATTTATACCTCAAAACTGGGAAAATAATGTCAATATTATGTGCATCCAATACCAAAAAAAAAACAAACAAAAAACAAACAAACAAACCAAAAAAAAACCCACAACAAAACAGAGGGTTTGGTGACCTCAGAATAATTTCTATGTGATGCTTTCTCAGTGTCTCTTCCAGAAGTAGACAAGTAGACAGCATCCATGTGAAAACTTTGAGCTACAGCTAATGAACCCCTACATGGGGACACCACAGTACAAAAAGGGCATTAAACTATTGGAGAGTGTCCAGAGGAGGGCGACGAAGATGGTGAAGGGCCTAGAGGGGAAGACATATGAGGAGCGGCTGAGGTCACTGGGCCTGTTCAGCCTGGAGAAGAGGAGGCTGAGGGGAGACCTCATCGCAGCCTACAACTTCCTTGCGAGGGGGAGCGGAGAGGCAGGGGACCTATTCTCCGTTATCACCAGTGACAGGACCCGCGGGAACGGTGTGAAGCTGAGGCAGGGAAGTTTAGGCTGGACATCAGGAAGAGGTTCTTCACCGAGAGGGTGGTCGCACACTGGAACAGGCTCCCCAGTGAAGCAGTCACTGCACCAAGCCTGTCTGAATTTAAGAAGCGTTTGGACTGTGCACTTAGTCACATGGTCTAAACTTTTGGGATGGTCCTGTGCGGTGCCAGGAGTTGGACTTGGTGATCCTTATGGGTCCCTTCCGACTCGGGATATTCTATGATTCTGTGATGCTATGTGAAGCTCTCTGGTGGTGTGGTTCAGCTGCTGCTGCTTGGTTCTGCTGCTTTCTGAGGGGTCTGGGGTCAAGTCATGAACAGGCCTGGATCTTAGCAAGTAAAATTGAAATGAGGGAAAAGGTGTCATTGGTCTCTTCAGAGCTCATGGGCCCCAAGCAGAAATAGTCAGCTGGTTTGAATGCTGTTAAATTTACCAGGTCCCATCCTTTTGGTTCATCAGGAACATGCCTTGTGGTCCTGTCTCCGATTTAGGGATAATCTGATTTGGAGAACTTAGAGCTCTTAGTGTACTTTGCAATGTCCTACGGGGTTGTAGTTCTTAAGTTTACTTTAAAGTAGTAGTTCTTAAATTTACTAATGAGCAAATCTCTTCACGTTTCTTACCATCCTTCTTAGTGTTATAAGCAGAATTTTAAGCATGTCAGTGAAAAGTGTTTGACTCTTGTACATTTAAATGTATAGGAGTTTAAAAAAGGTTTTTAAAGGTCAATTTGCTTCTCTGTCATGCTGAAGCAGAAATTTGAAATGGAACGTGACCAAGAATGTGGCGAATGCAAAGAATTAACTGTTTGTCATTGATAATCATGGGGTGGTACAGATAAGGTCTTGTAGGCACATCAGACATTTCTTACGAATGTTTCCTTCTACGCACCTTAGAGTGCTGCTAAAGAGATTGAGTCAGGCAGTGCTTACAGTGAGTTTAATGGCCTTTCTTGTTAACTAAAATGGTGTGTGATGTTAATCACGAAGCACTCCTGAGAACACTTCATTAAAAATTGACAGTGATATGCATGGGTAGGTTCTTGTGTGTAAATCTATTAGTAAATTAATCAGCGGCATGATGCTTCGAAGGGACACTAAAATGCTTTATTGGTTTGCTGTTCGTTGCATTGATTATTGGGGCTCTTCTGAATGTATCCCTCCGAGCGCTGCTGCTTCTCAATTTGTCATGGCAGTAGTTAAATGACGTTTTGCTAGTTCAGCATTCTTTGCCACACTGGATTTGTTGCATTTAACTGAAGGTGATTCCTTTTTTACAAAGTGGACATGATTCACTAGGGAAGGGAAGGTACTGATAGCACTGGTGGTCTGCAGTATTTTAATAGTGAACTTGTCTTCATTGCAGTTCCTTCTGGTATAAAGTACTGTTGTTTTTGTCTTTGAATGTCCTAGATGATTGACATACCTATCTTTAGTGCATATTTATGTAAATGGACAACATAAGACATTTTCAGCATGTTTTCTTTTTAAAGATGTGCCTTGCTGCTGATGAGCTGGCACGCAGAAATCCTGCCCTCAGCAAGTTCCACAATTCCTGGACTGGAGAGAGCTGGCGACTTCCTGGCAGGGAGGATGTAACGCTGTGCTACTGCATGATGTCTGGGGCATTGGCACTCCTTGAGGCAACCCGAGCAGCAGCCAGACGATGCGATGCCCCTTTCAGGCTTACCCCTGCTCTCTGAAAACCAGCGGCTCTGGCGTCCCAGAGCAGCACGCAGGGACAGCTCTGCGGTGTGTGCAACAGCATGCTTTTCCTTGCGGCTATAGAAATGATTTAGGGAGAAGAAAAAAGAACAAAAGTGGCAGGAACAAAGTACCTGTCCACTGTCATTTGTTCAGATGTTTTCTTCTAAACCTCCCAACTCCTTTTGCTGAGGAGCTAAGCGGTGTGCTTTTGTAATTCCTCAGGAGTGTGATGGAAGAGTGCGGTGAAAGGGGCTGGAGCCAGCTGTGGGGTGCCAGAGGGCTCTGAGCAGCTGCTGGGGACCTCCTGTGGATCCCAAGGATCCCTGTGGATTCCCCTGGGCCTGGGGGAATCCCTCTGATTCAAAGTCA
Source organism: Cygnus atratus (assembly GCF_013377495.2). Lineage (NCBI taxonomy): Eukaryota > Metazoa > Chordata > Aves > Anseriformes > Anatidae > Cygnus > Cygnus atratus. The sequence goes on along the minus strand of NC_066362.1, from coordinate 37,201,607 downwards.
AGTCTCCGGGAGAACTTTCTTAAAAGCCCCCTGCTCTTGCTTGTAATATGCGAGCAGACAGCCTCAGCTGTTGTTTTATTTATTAACTGAATATCTTCAGGAGTAGAGTTCCTTTTCTCACGCAAAGCAGTATATATTGAACAGCAAGTTAAAAAATAGTAAATAATTTCTGCTGACCATCTGACAGAGACAGGTCATTTATACCGATGTAACTTTGTTTCTTTGTTCAGGGCTCTTCCTCTTTTGAAGAGGCTGTGATACACAACAAATCACGTCAGCCACATGACTAATCGGCTGTGAATGGAGGCATAATTTTCTGAAGAAGGAAAACCATGCTGAAAGACTGAAGACATTCCCTGCTTGTTCTGAGTGGGAATAAAAAAAAAATGCTTTAGTGAAATGTGATATAAAAACTTTGTAGACTTCCTGCTCTCCCAATGTTTTTTCCCCAAAGATTTTTAAATGTCTGTTAAAATAAAATGATCGTTCAAATGGAAGCCAGTATAGATGCATTAGATACTATGATGCATAGCATAGCATGTAATATATTATTTGAAATCTGTGGAGTGATGTCTGGCTTACAACATTGGAAAAGTTATATTCACATAACTGTTATCTCTCCCACCCTCACTTTTTTTTTTTTTTGTAACTTGAATTCAGGTTTGTGAGATTTGCATGACATTGATCCTTTCCTTGGGCAATGCACAATTTCATAATTCAAGTGCGACAGCTGCTGTAACCATCATGCCAGCTGTCCCTGCAGATGCTCAAAAATCTACAGCTTCTCAAAGATGTCTGTGTATCCCTGGGGTAAGCTGTTTTTCCATCAAGTAATGTATGAAGCACCTCAAAAGGGTCACTATGCTAGCAGTTCTCTGTGTGCACAATGCATGCTGTTTGGTTTTTGTCATTTTTGTTTTGTTTTGTTTTGTTTGTTTTGTTTTGTTTTTAAGTAGCATTTTCCAATCAGGGCACAAAGGTAGATGCTTACAGTTTTAATGGGGAAGCTGCACAACACCATTGCAGTCCAGTTGGTGAAGTTTCCAGTTAAGTGTGGTGAACTCAGATCACCTCTTTGGGCTGGATTGGTGCTGGTCAGCGATCCTAAAAGTGCAGGCATGCTGAGCAGCAGGATGTGTCTGCCTACATCTCAGGTACCGAACTAGCGAGGTGGGGTCTGGCTGAGCCGAGCATCTCCATTTCCATCCTTGCACTGAGGCAGTTGCTCTGCTGCAATATTTGGATCCCTGAATCAGACCAGTTTCGTTGTTGGTTGTGGAAGCTCCGTGAATGGTTCATGGTTTATTGAACAGGTCAAAAGACTTTTCAGTTCATTACATTGAAGAGTACCTTGCATTCAGACTAGGCCTGAGGACATAAATGGGTAACCTATGTCACTTGAACTGGTTATCTTGTATGTAAGTAACAAAACCATCTTTTGTTTTGGACAATATCCAAAAAACAAGGCAGGCTTTAAAGCATTTGTTTTGTTGTGAAAGAATAATAAGTAATGGACACCCTAAAATAGGAAAGCAGTGGGGTTCTAAATTTGCATCCACAGGCTGTGCGTTTTACTGCTTCTGTTTCATTACAAAGAAAGTGTCAGTCATAAAAACCCATTAATAATGCATGCCTCCAGAGACTAACGTTTGTCAGAACAAAGACTTGGAACAATGATTGTTTTTTCTCCCCTTCCCCTGCTTACTATATGGTTGGAAAGAGGTAAATAGGGATTGTATCTAAATCTGTCCTATCTGAAGTGGAGATAACAATGGTGGTTGTGAGGCTAAGCATAGGTTGGAATGGCATCCTTTTCTGTGACTTGTGTCCAGTATCCTACTACCTCTGGTAGTTTGATCTTGCTCTTGTCTCTTCCTGGTACATCCACCTACCTTTCAAGATCCTGGGAACAGCCAGAAATCATTTTGCTCTCCCGCCAACCACCCCTGCAGTATGGTGGATGTGGGAAATGGGGTGGTGGTTTTTGGAGTCTGGGTAAGGCTCTGCCTGGAAAACGCAGTGAAAGAGAAGACAATTTATTTCTCATCAGTCCCAAAATTATAAAAAGGATTATTTTGGAAATGTAATTAGAAAATTAATTGCTTTTATGTTTTTTCAAAGTGCCGTGCCTAGTTCCAACCATCTGTGCTTTACAAATGTAGGATTTTCATTTGGGCATTCTTGTAGTTGAAGAAATTGTTTATCTAGGTGACAGGTAAAGAAATTGGTTATCAAATTATACTTCTCTTTCAAAAGGGTTTCAGGGTAATTCATTTCTTCAGGGAAACGTTTTCATTTTTTTTTCTTCTTGAATGAAGTAATTCAGAATCAAAAAAAATATTGATTTTAGAGGAACAGGGAAACAACATGTGAAAAAAAATCAGTTTTAGTAAAATCAAAAATGTATTTTAGAATCTGTTCGCTCTGTAGAACGGAGGCAAAACTTGCCAGTCAGGGCATGGTCTTAATAAGTAGATTGTTGTTTTTCTTTCCTACTTTATTAATAAATTATAGATGTCAGCTGAATTTTTGCTCATTATTTGAAGAGTAGATTTTGATTCAAAATTTAGAAACAGTTCCTTAAGATTGGAGGAAAAAAAATCATCTTATGAACAGAGGTTAAATTAAGAACAATAAGTCACATCCTTAGAATGCTTTTCATCTCAGGACCAACGCAGATCAAAGTGCCATTCTGAAAGATCTTTGTAGCATAGGGATAATTATTTTATTAATCAGACTTTGTACTTATGTCAATTCTGCAGTTGGTGATGAAGGCAAAGTAAAACTAGGGTGTGAAACAGTAAAATATATTCTCTTTTGAAAATAAAGCAAATTTTGCCTGAACCTACAAGTAGCTTGGGGCAGGAATGTTAAGATCCAAATCTAAGTCCCTGAAAACCGTGCTGTTTAGCATTTCACTGTGATGCATTATAGACTGAAGGACCGCGTTATAAAGTTTGCCTTTTGTTTTGGCTCCAAGTTTTCCTCAAAGGTTTGTGAGTGTTCTTATCAAAGGTGTCATTTATTGATACACTTCAAATGATGTGGTTCTTTCTAGAATGGAAATAGTCACCCTTTCATTGCAAATGGATGTGAAATAAGCAGCTTTCAGGAATAAACACCTCAATTTTGCTTCAGTTGATTCTGGTTTGCAGCAGCTGTTTGTCTCTTCAGGCAAAATCATTAAGATAATTCACTTTGATTTCCTACACAACACATATTTTTAGAGTTACACCTTTTGATTCCATCATTACCGTAGGGCTCAGTATGTCTGCAATGATACACATCCACTGTATGCCCTCGCCTGCAGCCTGTGGGCCTGCAGCCTTCCCATCTCCTCGTGCTCATGGCTCTGTGACGTGGGGATGTGTGCTGCCGAGTTCACGCACAGGGCTGCGGGCTGCCCCAGGTGCTGAGCTGGCGGAGCTGGAGGACTGGGAGTCTGGAGAGAGCAGATGTTTGACCAGGAGCTGCGATCCTGGCACACATCTGTCTGTCGTCGTAGCTGTGCTAACTAGGGGTTTGTCCTCTCAGAGACTGCTCTGAGCTCCACTTCCAAACCCCTCGTGTACAGTGTGCAGCTGCCAAAGTCCGGGCTGCTCTCAGTGGGTTACCACCCATCTCCCTTACGAAGCCAAACCTACCTTCTGTTCATCATAACCATCTTAATCACTCATTACTGGTGTTTATCAATTCCTGCTTGCTGAAAGAATGAAACGACTGCGGATGTTGGCACTGAGAGTTAGATTCGTAGAGGGAGACTTTACTACTGATTAGTGTGATATCAGGCTAATGAGGGAGCTTCTCAGAGTTAAGCTTATTTTTATGGTTTGCTTTCATAAGATGGGATCTTATTTCTGCACGAATCCTTATCTCAGTACTGGAGAGTTGCCATTTGCTCAAATAGTGGCTCATAAAGCATAAAAACTGTTTCATAAATCTTCTCATTTGCTTCGTTCTGGGTACTTGTTTTATGACAATAACTAACCTTTAAATAGATATTTACGGCAGTGGGCAGGAAGTCAGTCGTGGTATTATTGCCACAGGGACAGAGAAGAAGCCCTTTGATTCCTCACTCGAATTCTGTGTGAGGGAAGAGAAGTGAAAAGAGGGAACCAGGGCTGCAACCGTAAAGAGAAACGTGAGTTTGGGAGTATTTGACCTTTATGTCATGCAGCGTGTGGCAGAAGTGGTGTAATGGGGTTCCTTTAAAAATTCATAACATCACTACTCGGAGCAGTAATTTGTCAGCTTCTGAAGCCAATATGCCTTCTCTTGTAAGCAGTCTTTGTGCCCCCTTCCTAAACAAAGGTGTAAGCAGTACCTGAAGGAGCAGGGGCACACAGTCCATCTCTCAGGGCTTCCCTTTTTGAGGAGCCCTTCAGAGACTGAATGTACACCTGAAACCAGGCTTTTGACAAGCTGGGAGCTTAATGTCCTGCTGCCTCTGCATCGTGCCCTTCACGTTGGATTCCTATTCAGGAGGTGCGCGTGTTTAAGGAGAAAACCTGTAATGCTCTGTGTTCCCCATTAATCGGGTAGCACATGGGGAAGCATTGTCCTGGTACGCTTCAGCAGGCCTCTTGCTGTCTTCAGGGAAAATGCTGCTGCTGTTGCTGCGCTGAGGATCCTGCCAACGAAGCTGCGTGGAGATCTCAGTGTTAATAATACGAAGGCGATAAGCCCTTGAGATTCAGCTCTGTTGCTGCTCTCTCTGGCTTTAGTGAGGAGCCACCGGTGTATCTGCTGTAACTTCAGAGCTGCCTCAGCATTACTTACTTGCAGAGTTTTCACGGGAGCTTGGGACTGCAGGTGGTGTCCTTGCAAATGAGATGGATTTGCCTCCTTCTCCTCTGGACTAATTTTCACCCCAGTTCACCTACCAGTTTGATTTTCATATGGCGCTCCCCAGAGTATTAACCAGAAGATTTCTGGGTAAATATCTATGTGAATAAACTGTTTTAGAATCAGTATTCTTCCTGGCTCTCCAAAAGCTGATAGTACAGAGCTCTTTCCCCAGTGGGATGCTCACGGAGTTCTGGGAAAAAATTAAAAAAAAAGTGTCATTTACAGCTGGAGGAAATTCTGTGTCTCTGTGTGGACCACTGTAGTTTCAGGACTGTATGTGCTTTTACAAATCTAGAGTTAATGGAAACAAACAATTGCTTTCCAGATTTGGTGGCTTTGGAATATATGAGAAGTAAACAACTTGTTCAGGTTGGTGAGTCTCTGATAGAGAACTCAGTTTTGTCTGTAACACGTAGTCCAAGTGAATTTTTGAAGAATGGTATTATCTTTCAGAAACAAACAAACAAACAAACAACAACAAAAAATCACACAAAAAACAACAACCCCCAAACACATCAGATGTGAACTGGAAGCGGAGGAGTCAGCGCATTTGCAAATACCATAGTAGCAAGCATCTGAAGAAAATTAGGAGGGTGGCAAAAAAGGATTTTTCTTTTTTCTTTTATGAAATAAATGGAGTTGGCTGCTGCTGCTTGCAGTGCTTGCAGACTCTTAAATAGTAATGAATATAGTGTATACAAGGGAGAATTGCTTTGGAGTAGAGGGCTGGTGTATCAGATGTACAGATGTACATGATCTAATTTTCCTATTTTCCTTTTTTTTTTTGGGTGGTCCTTTGGGGACCCTGCAGTTAGACTTGATGGTCCTTGTGGATGGATCCCCTCCAACTCAGATATTCTATGATTCCATGTATCAGTGTGAGCTTTTGTGTGAAAACAATGATGGATGACTTCAGCTTTGGCAGATTTTGTTTTCTTTTTTTTTTTTATTTTAATATATATGTGTGTACTTACCCACACATATGTATATCTACTAGAAATTAAATTAAAAAGAAAAACACAGCACATTGCTTTTGATCACTTAGGGCCTTATTCTGCTGCCGTTGATGACAAAAATCACAGGATCGTGCTCTGAACAGCTTTGTTTGGATTCTTTGTGTTCTAGTATAGCTTCTATACAGATTTCTTGGGCAAAGGCTGAAGTCTTAAGTTTTTAGTACCTTTAGTTTAATATTAGAAACCTCCAACTTCTTTTGGAAACTTGTGCTCTGGTTTAATTGCTTACTTGTAAGCTCTAACTTTAGGATGACATGCTTCAGCCATGTACAAAGGAAATCTTTACCAGGCAAACAAGGCTGTTTGAAAAGGAAAGAAAAAGATGTATTTTTCTTTTTCACAATCCCCCACAAAAATGTTCTCCTCAAAACCTCAAATGTTTACAAGGCTTTTTTTTTTTCTTTTTTTTTTTCTTTTTTCCCCAGGATGTTTGAAAACAGCAAGGGATTACTGATTTCTCATCTATGAAGTTCAGTAGAAATGCCATTAGATATGGCGGGTGAAAAGTCAGGTGTTGCTGGTATTGTTTCATGCAGTCTTTCCAATGACAGCCTTGCAGCAGTGCACAGTGGGCTTTATGTGGCGGATCGGGAGCTGTGGTGAAACTCAGCTTAGAGGACAACTGAGGTGATAATTTGGGAGAAGCAAACAAATGTTTAGGTGCTAATCTGAAGGAATGAAGTCCTTTTATACAGACCTTCAGCTCATCTCTCCCAGCACTTGATTTCTTCCTGCAGATCTTACTTTGAGGGCACATTTCTGCGGCTGTGCCGGATGCCCTCCCCATCCCCGGGGGTGTTTTGGAGGCACCATGAATGGTCACATAGATGGTATCCAGCAAGCCTCCTGTGGTCCTTCTGCAAGAGCAAAGCCCTCTGAGAAACCCAGGTCTCACGTAGTGCAACTTTCCGGGGGAAATGGCCGTGTGGGATCTGCTGTGTTTTACTGTAAGCACCAGGGTGGTTTCTGCCCATGGTGCCATATGTCTCCCTTTCATGTATTTTGGCCTGTTCCTGTGCTCTCCCCCAGCTGCACCTTCTTCCTTCCCTGCGAGGGCAGCTCCCCCAGCCCTGAGCAGACGTGTCCTTTTCTTATCCTGTGGCAGCTGCCCTCTGGAGGTGGCCATGTCCTTCCCCTTCCCTCCTTACCTTCCCTGCTTTGTTTTCTCCCTGCTCTGCTGATTTTAAGAGTGAAGAAAGCACCTGAGTCCAGAGGAGACACTGGGGAACGGGTCAGGCACAAGCTCCTGTCTGCTTGCGAAGGGCTTTTGCAGCGACAGGGCTTTTGTCTTTTTCTGAGCCACACGCTGTGACTTTCCTTGATGCTGCACTTGGAAGTCCTTTGTGCAGTCCTGGCTGAAAGCTTTTGGCAAGTTAGGACCATTATGCAGGGTGGTGGCAGCCCGCCAGAAATGCACTGAATGATGATCCCTGTCCCAAGGAAGCTCACGGAAAATGCCGTGCACGGGGGGCTCGCACAGTGCCCCGTCTTGGCCGCCGGCTTTTCGGCAGCAGCGTGCTGCTCCTCGGGCTGTTGGCCACGTGAGTTCCCCGCACAGATGAGATGTGACTTGGCAGGCAGCTACTGGTGCTTGCATCGAGTTTGTCACAGGCAGTGTGCCTCACCGCTAAGCAGGCGCCCCAGCCTGCTCGGCTATCGCAGCGGGCAAACGGAGTGAAAGGAGTAGGAAGAAAATACTTGTCGTGTGACGGTTTGTGTATAAGCAAAGGTAGGTCGAGGCACATAGTGCAATTAATGTGTTGAAGTCAAGGCTATAATTTTAATCGTAGTTCGTGCCTGTTATGGATCCATGCATACCGTCCCTCCCACGTTTGCCACCTTTTCTTCATCCCTGAAGATCTCCACTGGGCCGTGACCCTGGTTTTGGCAGAAACGTCATCTCTGACTTGTTGCTTGTGGTTCACTTGGTGTCTTGCTACCCTGAACACCCTTGTGATCCCAGTAGCCACTCCTAATCAAACTGGCAAACGAAACACTTGAGGCATATGTAGTAGTAACTACAAGGCCGAAGCCAAGCGGACGAGAAGACAGCCATGGCCAAACCAGAACATGCCCAGGGAATGATGGAGCAGGCATCAGAGAGAAGGGAGGTGTTAAGCCAGCAGTGGAGAAGCCCTTTCTTCAAATGTATTGGTGCTATTTTAATGCATCATTGACTTTTTTCTGTGTATTACAGGAAAGCATGTGTTTGCAAGCCTAGTAGTGGAGTTTAAAGCTGTTGTGTTTATACCAAAATGAAGAACATCAGACGTTGTGGTTAATTTAAGTTTAATGTATTGTAACCAAACATTTGGAACAGAGGTACAACCGCTACCTTCCCATTTTAGTAAGTCTCCCAAAATACAGCATGCTCTCACTTCCTCAGTCTTTTGAAAACTAGATTTCTATCCAGAAGTCACCTTTTGAGTTTTAACTATAGGCTTCTTGGATCAGTTTGAGCTGTGCTTTTTTTTTTCTTTTTCTTTTTTTTTTCTGTTTGCTTCTCGGGTTCATAATCACCACTTGCATCTTCGATACCTATGAAAGAATGAAGGGAGCATTAAGAACATAACGGGGGGCTGTGTGGTTGTTGGATGGTCAGGTATCATCTTTCAGGAAAATAACATTAAGTGACAGCGCTCCTATTTTCTTGCTAGAGCAGATTCATTCATGCTGTTAGGTGTATCTTTTTTTTTTTTTTTCCCTGTTTTCGAACAGTTCTCCTAGATTTTGTATCTATTGTGTCTAAACTCAGTTTATAAGGATGTATCAGAACTTCATCTTTTTGGGTTTTTAAATTGGAAAAAATACAACTTCTAGGAAACTTCAAAGTGTCTCCCAGTACAGGTATTTTTAATATTTTTGATCATTCTTTTTCCATAAAGTTTTTTGTTTGCTTGTTTTTACGCAGAAGGCCTTATATTGAGCTAAACGAGTACCAGGAATTTGGTTATCAATATTGAAATCTTTGATTTGTGGTCTGCTGAATTTGAACAGAATCTGCCTGGACTGGTGCAATGTCTTGTGGGACTTCTCATTCAATGACTGTGACCTGATTCTTCATGGCTGAACTCATATTTTGGCTTGATTTTGCTGCACTCCCTTATATGATGCACTTTTGTGTTCAGTGTAGCCAGTCCCGTGGCTGTAGTCTGGCCTTGAAAAATACTGTCAAAGGTAGAATGGGATGTGAAGCATTTGAACTGCATCTCCTAGTTTGTAGGTGGACGTGCTGGGGGGTTCAGTGTTGAAGTAAACTGAAGGAAGACACTGGAGAAGGAGGCGAAGACTGATGAACCTGGGATGAGAAATTTCTCTGCGTGTTCTGTGGAGGTAGGCAGAGCCATCTTGGTTCAGAGCAGACCAGGTAAATGCCTGCTCTGATGTTAGACCTAGTGGTGGAGGTGTTCTCCTGTATTAGTCAACGCAGAAAACAGTCATAACTGAACTTATTCTTGCTAAATAAAGTTATTATCTAAACTAAAGCATCTTTCCACTCTATCAGAAGTCCGATGAAGTGGACAAAAATAAAATCAACAGTTTCTATTTCAGATATTTCTTTGATCAGGAAGTTACTGACTACATCATTGTTGGAAAAACACATTCAAGCTAGCATTCTGCAGAGTGCAACTATTTAATAGTTGGCTCTGATGTTACTGCTTCATATTTTTAATGACAATTCTGTATTTATTTTTAAATGCCAAGACCCATTTAGTAAAAACGAACTGCTGGTGTGCTTTTTAACTAAGATGCTCATGGATTTTGCATAAATGAGATGGTGGTTGCAAGGTTTAGCTCTGCAAGAGCAACTGTGATTGAAATTTTTGCAAAAGATTTTTTTTTTTTACTTTGGTAAATGAGTTTCTCCAACAATGATGTAGTTAGTAACCTCTTGATCAAAGAAATATCTGAAATAGAAACTGTTGATTTTATTTTTGTCCACTTCATCGGACTTCTGATAGAGTGGAAAGATGCTTTAGTTTAGAGCCTATTTTAATTCTAACAAGAATTTAGGAAAGCATCTCTTAGTGATTGTCACCTTTTTCACTATCAGGAGGGGACAGTATGTGTGACCTGCTGGAGAATTTCTGCTCCTGTCTGAGAGTGATTAATTCTGTGTGTGGGCTAAGCAGATGTCTTGGCTGGCAGAGAATGAAGAGGTAGCTTGGTCCACCATTGAACAAATATTACATACTTACATCAAGGCTGCATTGAAGGAATTTTGCTTGATATTTCTAAATGTTGAATATTTTGGCTCCTAATTAATCAAGCCTCGAAGAAGTCCGGGAGAGCTGGGCATTCCCAGAGCCAGAAGTGCAGGGCAGCTGAGGAGACCCTGCTAAGCCAGTTGCCTGTGGGACACCTCTCGGCTAGTGACAGAGATGTGGTCACCTTCTACCTGACACACAGTGGCATCAGAGCAGATCTGCTCTGGCTCCTGAGTGAGGCTGGAGAGCCTTCAGTGCCCAGGTGGGCTTCCTGACTGCGAGGCCTGTGCGTGGGACGATGTGTCCCCATGCGACCAAGAGGTCTGCGTGAAGACACACCAGTGAATGCTCTCGTGTTCCCCTGGCTTTATTCCCTCAGCAGTTCTGATAAATTTGTAATGCTCTTTTCCTTCTTCTGTTTCATAATTCATACAGTAAGAAAAAATTCAAAAGCCAAAGTAGAAGTTTCATTGCCTGATGATTTCTGCCTGATAAGTTATGCAGGTGTGCATGGGGATACTGCTACGTTAAGTTGTCTGGGCACATTTGTAGTGCAGGACAGGGGAGGCAAGCAGGGAGCTGTGCGTTGCTCAGACATGACAGTGGCTGGTGGGCACTGCCTTAATGGAGGCTGGTTGCTTCTGTGTTAGATCAAAGCGTTCCTGGACAGGTCCAGAACAGGATTGTCAACCAACAGTTCTAGTTTAGAGTAAAACTTTTTGTTTAAAAATTCCTTCTATCCTAGCAGAAAATGTCTCAACCTATTGATAACACCGCCTGGGTTTGCATGTGCCATCACAAAAGCTTCGCTTCCCAGGGGTTGGCTGGGGCCTGCCTTGATGAGCCTTTCCTGCTGTAAGTTGCATGTAGGTTCGTTTCATAAGTTGTGATAGATTTGCATGTTAATTCCTGGTAAGAAAGCTGTTTGACTTTTGGGAATGAACCTTTCATCTCCATTGCATTACAGTTTAATACTCCTTTGCAAGTTAGCTAGGCATAATAGCTTTTTTTTTTTTTTTTGCTGGTGGCATTTCTGCAGTAAGCCATATGCTCCCTTTTTCCATTTCTTTCTCTCTCAGTGCCCATTTTTGAGGTCAGAAGAGTTTAAATTGGTTCTTTTATGTGTTTACCTGAATCTGCAAGTATATGTCATCATTCTGTTCTGTGTCCTGATACACAGAACACCACTTACATTGCAAAGCTATCCAAGTAACTCTATCCAAGTAACTTTTTATTTTTCAATGGTCTTGGGAATCTGGAGGGGTCCCAGTAGACTGGAAGCTGGTAAATGTTGTGCCAATTTTTCAAGAAGGGCAAGAAAGAAGACCCTGGTAACTACAGGCCTGTCAGTCTCACGTCAGTGCCTGGTAAAATTATGGAAGAGATGATCCTGGGAGTTATTGAAGTGCACCTGGGGGACAATGCAGTCACAGCCACCATGGGTTCATGAGGGGTAGGTCCTGCTTAAAAAATTTAATTTCCTTTTATGATAAGATCACCCATCTAGTCGATCAAGGGAAGCCAGTTGATGTAATCTTTTTGGATTTCAGTAAAGCTTTCAGCACGGTTTCTTATAGAATCCTACTGGACAAGATGTCCAGCATACAACTAAACAAAAACATCATAAGATGGATGAACAATTGGCTGACAGGTAGGGCTCAAAGGGCTATGGAAAATGGGGCTACATCAGGCTGGTGGCTAGTCACCAGTGAGGTCTGCCAGGGCTCCATTTTAGGGCCAGTTCTTTTCAACGTTCTTGTAAATGATTTGGATGTAGGACTAGAAGGTGTTTTGAGTAAGTTTGCTGATGATACTAAACTGGGAGGAGCAGATGACCCTGTCGAAGGTGGAAAGGCCTTGCAGAGAGATCTGGACAGATTGGGAGAGCTGGGCGATCACCAACCACATGAAGTTCAACAAGAGCAAGCGCCAGGTCCTGCACCTGGGACGGGGCAACCCTGGCTATACGTACAGACTGGGTGACGAGATGCTGGAGAGCAGCCCTGCAGAGAGGGATCTGGTGGGTTTGGTTGTTAGCAAGCTGAACAGGAGCCAGCAGCGTGCCCTGGCAGCTAGGAGGGCCGCCCGCACCCTGGGGTGCATCAGGCACAGCACTGCCAGCCGGGCGAGGGAAGGGATTGTCCCGCTCTGCTCTGCGCTGGGCGGCCTCACCTCGAGTACTGTGCGCGGTTCTGGGCACCACAGTACAAAAAGGACATGAAGCTGTTGGAGAGTGTCCAGAGAAGGGCTACAAAGATGGTGAAGGGCCCAGAGGGGAAGACGTATGAGGAGCGGCTGAGGTCACTTGGCCTGTTCAGCCTGGAGAAGAGGAGGCTGAGGGGAGACCTCATCGCGGCCTACAGCTTCCTCAGGAGGGGGAGCGGAGGGGCAGGCGCCGATCTGTTCTCTTTAGTGACCAGTGACAGGACCCGAGGGAATGGTGTCAAGCTGCAGCAGGGGAGGTTCAGGCTGGATATCAGGGAGAGGTTCACAGAGTCACAGAATCATAGAATATCCTGAGTTGGAAGGGACCCATAAGGATCATCTAGTCCAACTCTTGAGGTTCTTCACCGAGAGGGTTGTCACACACCGGGACAGGCTCCCCAGGGACGTAGTCAAGGCACCAAGCCTGTCGGAGTTTAAGAAGCATTTGGACTGTGCTCTCAGTAATATGGTGTGAATTTTGATTTTTGGGTAGACGTGGGTAGACTTGTGTGATCCTGACAGCCCCTTCCTCCAAAATCTGCCATTCAGGTCATCTGGTGCAGCTACTGCTTCAGGCAGACTTCTCTGTTCTTAATAGATCCTTAGTCTGAAATTCCTGTCCTCAGGTTGAAGATGCTTTTAATATAATCCCATCCCTGTTGTTAGCCATCAAGAAACTTAAATGTATACTTTTTTTTTCCTCCATCTCTTCTCTTTTAGGGGTGGTATATAACCACCAAGGACAGGATGGATATGCCCGTGTGATAGAATTACAGTTAAAAAGATGAAAAACAAGAAATCATGCCTGAAAGCTTAAAATAGTCTCAAAAAAAGAGGAAAAAGAAAAAATGGCAATATAACTTTCAAACAAATATTTTTTCCTATACCATATCCTTTTTTCCCTGACAAATTAATTCTTTTTGACAGACTTGGCAAGTGAGCAAGTGTCTCCAAGGCAGACACTGAAGCTGCTTCATGAATTCGTGTTACAGTTTTTCTGATATTGTTGCTCTGCTCAGATGGTATTTTTAGCTTTATTCACACCTTGCTTTAACATTTTTGTGAGTAAGATCATTTTGTTACCCAGTCCAAACCAAGTTGCCACTTAGTTTTTGCCAGCATTATTGTTGTCATGTTTTCCTTGAAGCAATGCTTGCAGGAAGGAGGCTTCCTAGAAGGAAGCTCTGATTTCAAAAATATTTAGATAACAATCTTACTCCAGAGCTCAGACCTTTCACATTGCAATTTTATGATATATTTTTTAATTGGAATCCTTTGTTGAGAGAAGTGTAAAATATATTACTTGGCTGATATTTATTTTGAATTTTTTACTTATTAATATTTTTTTGTCACACAGCTTTCCTCACAGAATATGGTTTTGGATCAGAAGTTTTAGGTGGGAACAGTTAAGATCCTTCCCTGACCTGTTCACAGTTCTGTCTTGTGTGTAGGAATGTTGAAGGGAATATTTTCTGGTCTAGGAGCGTATTTAGCAGCAAAGATAAAAGCACATTAAAAGTATTTGTGCAAGGTGGAATTTCAGAAAAAATAACTTTTTTTTTTTTTTCCATTGCTAGTAGCACAGTATTGTGTTTCCTGTAAACAGTTTCATTGCAGGCACGTGAGTCTCCAGTTTCCCAGCATCTCAGTATCTCCATCCTCTGCAAATTCCTCTGATTAGCAAACAGTAACAGATCACAAAGCATCATCACCACTTTCCTGAGAAAGCAGGGTATGTAAGTGTTCTCCTGGGGTGTATCAGACCTTAGAAGAAGCAAAAAGATGCGAACAGGTAGGATATGCAGAGAAAGGTTCAGTGGTACAGACCCCAGCTTTTCCCCAGCTTTGCAATTCATTTTAGGTGTTGTTTGCTCAGATCCTTGTCAAAGCCAAATAATGAGGAAAAAAAAAATCGGAGTATTCTGTCTCAGCAATGCATTGAGTTTGAATGTTAAGCACTCCTTTATCTCTCTGAGCAATAGACTGCTGATTGCGTCCAAAAGTGTCAGATGCCTGAAAATTGTTTTTGAATAGTCCTTCCTCCACTGAGGAAGCACAGACAATTTTAGCAGCAGCTGCTCTGTTTTCTGCTAAAATCCCAGCCCTTACTTAGGTTTCTGTCTTGCATGAGTTAGTTCTGCCTTGCTGCGCATGGTGTAGCTCAGTGTAGGTGCAGCAATTTGCCCTCTTTGGTGATGGTGGTACCCATTGCTCCTCTTAGCTCCGTGCTTGCGTGAACTCCCTGCTGATTTTATCTGAAGTTGTTCTTACAGAGCAAGAGCCAAGGAAGCAAAGAAAATGAATCTGCTTCGAAGACCACACTGAAAATGACCTGAGAGATTTGAATTGGGCAGCCTCAATAGAAGTTGAGGAAGAAAAAATTCTACTCAAGAGGATGCGATAATTGAGAATTTCAGGTCTTTTTTGCAAAGAGCAGGTTGAATTGTGTACGTCAGCTGCAGTGGCAACAGAGAGAAAAATAAGAGAAAATTAATTTAATATAGTAGGTTTCGATGTTCCTTCCAAAATGACTGCAGTCTAATAACAGAGAATGTCTTTTCAAGTGGCAGATGGCCACATTAAAACCACAGCTGTGTCGCCATTTCAGGATTTCTATAAGGCACACGAGAGGAGGGGCCAGCTGCCTATAGCATGGGCAGTGGACTCTTGCAGAAAAGCTTATTTTTTTACCTGGGTCTGATTCCCGACGTGGTTCGGGGTGTGACATCCTAGATGGTTCTCCCAGTTGAGCAAACGGTGGTGGGACGAGAGCTGCGGGGAGGGAGCGAGGCACTGGGGCTGCTCCCCCCAACATTGGCACCCCCGGAAGCACCTGTGGAACCAGGGGGCCTGATTCAGCAGGAGTCAGGAGCTGTTATCCTGCACCCAGGTGAGATAGGATGCTCAGCAGCATCTCCCAGTTTCTGCTGAGCTTTTATCAGCTTGCTTAACCTTTAACTTGAGAAACAAAAGTGCAGCTGCGCGCCACCCTGCTTTGGAAGTTTGCTAACCTCTGCACTAAGGAAATCAGAAGACTTTGAGCTGGAGATGCAGTTTTCTTGGGCTCAAAACAGCTGTAATTACTCTTTCAGAAGAAATGTTCTCTTCTAATGAGTACAGTTGTTGTAATATCTGGAATATTTATCCAGGAGTTAAAGGCTTGCTTTGTAAATTTAACTAGCTTGTAAGAAAAGTAAACTTTGTGCTCCTCGAGTATGATCTACCATGAGTCTTCTTGAGAAAAAAATACACACAGGAATAAAGTTAAGGTAATAAGGAAAGGTAGAGTCGTCTTCTTTTTATAAAGATGTATGTCAACACACATACACTCACATATAAAATTTGGGTACCAAGGGCAGGGGAAATATGTATATGAGTCATGGCGGAAAGCAGATGTCAGAGGCAATGGAGAGCAGAGAAGTAGCAGCATAACAGAAAGAAAGAGACGAGGGAAGCAGCAGTGAAGAGGTGAGCACGGAGGAAAGTACAAATGCTGGAGGAAATGCCTAAAACATTGAAAACAGTATGGCCAATTACAAGAGTAAAACTGAGTTTGGAAGGGAAGAAAGATTGCTGAAGGATAAGGAGTAGTCAGGCACTGGGACAGGTTGCCCAGGGAGGTGATGGCATCACCGTTCCCGGGGGTGTTCAAGGCAAGGTTGGACGTGGTGCTTAGGGACATGGTTTAGTGGGTGACATTGGTGGTAGGGGGATGGTTGGACCAGATGAGCTTGGAAGGCTTTTCCAACTTTAATGACTCTATGATTCTATGAAAAGATAAGGATTGCCGAGAAAGTTTGGAGAATCAAAAGGGGCAAAACAAAAAGATGTCATCTGTAGTCAAGGGAAAGACAAGTGGGATGAACAACACAGGGAAGCAGAAACAAACAGATTTCATATATGAAATGTTAAAATTATTGGAATGTTGAATAGAAAGACAACTGGAGACTATGAAAATTCAAACTATTGTTTCTAAACATGACAAAACACATCTTCCAATGCATGCACTTACTGTTTATATTTGAATGTGTTTGTAACTAGTAGGGTTAACTTTTAATGCTTTATCTTTCTAGCCTCTTGGATGGCTTTTAAGGTTCTTGTCTTTTGAATACGCCAAATGGGTAGGCATTTATTTTGATGTTATTTGGAGCCTTGTATTATTTTCTTTGCAAATAATTTCATATTTTCCATGTTGTTTAAAAGATACTATTCAATGATTTTGCAGTCGCAAGTGTTTGAAGTCACTGTAAAAGCATTGCAGATTATCAAAACTGATGGATCAACAGCGTTCTTTTGTCTGAGAAATGAGAACAGCAGCAAACCCTCTGATCTATTTCATACCTCTGCAATGCAGAGCTAGCCACAAAGTACCTCTGTCTGATGACACTTTTGTTTTTATACTTTGAATATCTATTTAGTAGTCTGGGCAGTTTCTGAATTTTCTTTGTGTAAGTAATACAAAAAGTTTTACTGTTGTTAATTCAATCCCACTACTGTTTTCGTACCTCTTCTGGTTTAGCAGGATGTTTAGCCAAGACACAAGAACTCATAAATTAACAAGGATATGTAATTACAGTTTGTTAAACGCTGTGTTCAGAAGAGAAGTGGTATTAGCTTAATCCCTTTGCCAAGCCAGTGCAGCAGCAATTATCTTGAGTTCCATGTTTATTAAGGAGTATACTTAAAATTAAGCGAGTCGTTGGTATCATCCATCTGCCGCGTTCTGAAAAGCAAACTGATTTTATTAGAATGAACAGTGTAAAAATCTAGTTTTTCTTGTTGTCACACGCACGAATTTATTCATCTTTAAATTCTAAAATAAAATAAAGAACAGTAGTTATGTGGTACGTATCATTATTCACAAAGACTGGGCAGTCTAGCTATAGGCATCATTCTGTCAGTAACAAAGTTATGGTCAGCATACAAAAAATTTGTGACAATTTTTTCCGTTTACAGGCAAGCTATAGCACGAAGTAGAACACCTCTGGAATGTAGCACCTACAAATATCGTGTTTCCCGTGTAAGTTTATGCAGAAATTCCTTGTCTTTAGGTAAATATTCATGCTAGAGAGAGCCTCTGCCGGACCTCTTGCTACTTCATTCCATTTGTTGTGTTTGGAATAATTTAATTATTATTTTTTCCTGTGAACTTCTGAGTGTTTTGTTGTTCTCTGTACCGTTATTTAAACTTTTTGTAACTCCTGTATTAGGGAACAGGTGAAATGAAAGGGAAGGCTGCTGTGTCAGGCTGCCAGTTGGTCTTCAAAAATGAAACTTCCAGCAGTGATTGCAGAAGTTATAATAAACATAAAATAATAAAATACTTTTTTCCCCCCATTATATTTAGTAGAGGTAACACATTTTTACCATTGAATTATCACTGATGTCATTAATACATTATTTACAATAATGATGAAATATTTGACTCAGATGTAGGGAAGTGAGAGAAAAATGACTCAATTTTCAGTGTATGTGGTTTCATCCAAGGCTTCTGAATTTTTGATTTTATATTGCACATGCATTTGTTCCTGTTTCCTAGGTAACATGTTTTACAAAAGCAATTTTTTACCATAGTAGAAGTAAGAAAAGTTAACCTCAGATAAGTATGGAGCTATCAAAACCTTATTAAATCTGAAGCTTTTAAAATATAGATTTCATATTTCAATCAAAGGTCTCTGTGTGCATGCCTTTAGATACATGTGTATGGGGTATATAGACTTACACATTTGCTTAATTTTAAATTGTAGCAAAATTGTTAATTTCTTTCACTTTATACATGCACACTTCCAAGTTTAAAGAACATAGCAGTTTATGCCTTTATTCTGTGAGGGTAATAGGTATATGTGCATATTTTATATATAGTTTGGTGAGATAGTTCATATCACTAAAAGTAAATAAAATAACTGTAGAAAGGAGCTAGATTTGTAGTAGATGTTTATATGCAGGTGGAGATTTCAGGCTTCTCAAAAAAGAGCATTCTGTTTTCTACGTGTATGAAACTGAGATTTTTTTTTTGCCTGCCTATGATATGAGGTGCATCTAAAGAACTTTCATCCTAGTTTGAGACTTGTGCTGGAGTATTAAGTATAAATTGAACTGTAAAGTTGAAATACTTTCACCTGCTTAGCTGGATGAAGGGGAGTAGTGGCTTTTAAAATGAGTGGTGAAAGAAATGTCTTCAAATAAAAAGACACTGCTGGCCACTATTTCACCTGGTAGTCATGTATTTTTCTTGCATAAAATGTGACGAAAACTATGGACCTTGATCATGCGAGCAATATTTATCCCTTTAAGCTGACAAAATCAGTCACATTGGGTACTTGGTATTTCTATTACCTTTCATGTAACCAGTGGGTTAAATGCAATCAGTTCCAAGCTCTTTAGTATTTTTTTTTCAATGATATGTTTACCAATGGTTTATTTAGAGGACAAAGCATTATGTCTTTACTTTAAAGAGAGTCAGCATTGGTCTTAAGTCTGAAGAGGTCCTTCTACTTTGCTTCTGAGCATTCAGAATGATATCCAGATATGAGAGAGGATGTTACAGAACTTTCTGACTTGAGAACATCTTCAGTTCCTTTATTAGAAGATATCAGTTTAATGTTTTTCCTCTGTATACATCATCAGAGGCCATTAGACTGTGTGAGATACAGTTCAGGATCAAACTTCTTGTGTGAAATTAGTTTTAGAAAGCTTATGGGTGATCAGCTGAAGGGTGTTTTGTCCTCGTGTTTAATCTTTTTGGAAGATTGACAGGCAAATTCTCTATGGAATGTAGCCAAACTTCTTTTTGTCTTTTGTGCTGTTAAGGCCTTGAAAGTTAAAAGGGGATTTTACAATTGCTTGCAGTTATTGTGCACTGTGTATTCCTCTGTCAATGTACGCTGTAAGTCCAGTATTCAGCAGAGTTTCCAACTTTGGCTCTCAGCCTGTCTGGGAATTTTGTTAGGGCATAAGGAAGTATTTGAAATTTTTATTTTATATGCTGACTACGGTGACATTCTCCTCTCTCTCCCCCGCCCCGTTTTTCATCCACTCAGATATCTCAAGTAATTTTCCGAGATCCAGTAGTAAATTTCTAAGTATGTAATATTGCACTCTTAATTATGGTTATAATCTGTTAGCTAAAATAAACTGCTCATGCAGAAGAGGAGAAAATGCATATTCTGTCTGAAGATTTCTTAGTACCTTTCAGTCTTCAGAAGTGCAGGAAAAAAAGCTGGAATGATCCTCTGGAGATCGTATAGTCCATCTCTTAGCCCAAGGCACTGTCTTTGTCATTCCTCACAGACCCTGTATCGCAGAGAATTATGGAGTAATTTAGGCTGCAGGAGCTCTGGAGGTTGCCTAGTCCAGTTCAAGGCAGGGCCACCTTCAAAGTCAGATCGAATTGCTCGGGGCCACATTCAGCTGAATTTTGAATAACTCTGAGGGTGGTAAGTCTTCACTGAGCATCTTGCTCCAATGTTTAACCACCAGTATTATGAGTTCTAACCCCTTTCATCCAAACAAAATAGTTGGAATTTCCCTTTTCAACTTGTTTGTTGCCTTTTGTCCTTTTGCAGTGAACTTCTGAGAGGAGTCTGACGCTCCCTTGTTCGTATTTTCGAAAACAGCACAGCCCCTAGATGATCACTTTGTCTTTTTTCTTAAGACAAAACAAATCTGGGTCCCTCAGCCTCTCTCCATACATTGTGTAATCCATCCCGGGATCATCTTGGTGGCTCCCCGATGGACTGGATAAGTCTTTTTGTCTACCAAAACGGGACAAAATACCGCAGGTAGAGTCTCACAAGTGCAGAGCTGCGGATAATGATCACTTCACTTTATCTGCTGCCTATGTGTTTACTGGTACAGCCCAGTACGGAGCTGGTCTTCCTTTCTACAAGGCTGCATTGCAGACGTGCATTCAACATGTTGTCCACCAGGCCCCCACAGACCTGTTCTGCAGAGCTGCTTTCACTTGGTGCCCGTGCAGTTGAATGGAATTGTTCCAGCTCAGGTGCAGCACTTTTGTCTAGGGGTTTCTGTCACACTGTCCCACTCTTCGCTGCCCTAATCTGCAGAATGTTTTCCTTTATGTTCTACTTGAATCTTCCTGTAGATGATAGAAAATGTTTTATCTTTTTTTTTTTTTAATTTTTCCTCATTCTGTCATTTTGTTGCTCTCTTCATTTTGTTGCTACCACAGTCTTTTCTCCACCTTTTTTTCCCCTCATTTTCAGATTAAATTTCACAGGCCGTTAGTCCAGGCACATTTATTTATTTTTTTTTTTGTAACTGTTACATTTTAACTGTGGACAGAAATGTCCAATTGAGACCTTACCAGTGCAGAGGAAAGCAGAGAAGTAACTTTGTCTGCTATAGTTAAGTTAAATATATTTGTATGTTTGCCTAACCTGCAAATACTGGATGGGGGTTATGGTGTTGGGTTCAACTTCTGAATGACTGTGGTCCCCAGGTGCTTTTCATGGTAACACCTACCGAATCACTTCTTCATCCTCAGTTTATGTAGTTTAATACTGCTGCTTATTGGAATATCTGACACTTCTCTCTGTTGAATGGCATCCTGTTTTCTTTCAGATGATTACTTGAGTATATTCTGATCTGCTCATCCAGAGGGCTTACATCTGGTTTAAGATTGGTGATATACTGTAAATAGATATATTAGTATTGGAATGGAACATAAAGGTTTGTATGGGTTTAATGTATAGAAAAGAAAATATTGGATAGCAGTGGATCCAGAAAGATCCAAATGATTTGCTTCTCTGGGCACTGGATAACTAATTGCAAATCTTAGCATAGCTTTCCAATCAGTTTTGTGTTCACCCTGAGAAAGGCAAACTTTCTTTGAGTGACATATATTAATTGTGAGAATGTTCATCATAGTTAGCACATGGCATCTGTTGTGTCCTCTTTGTCTGGTTTTCTGTCTTGCTGCTGATTTCACATGATTTAGCCATGAGAAATCCAGGTTGGCTGTTTTTTTTTTTGTTCTTGTTGTTTTTTCCCAGTTGTTTTCAAACTATTCTGTGTAATTTTTTACTTTAGTTTTCACATGAATGGAATTTTAACGCCAATTGTGTAAAGATGCTCTTCCTCTCCTTCCCTCCCTGTCTCTTTCTTCTGCTTTTTTTTTTTTTAACAGTGTAGTTGACCTTTTCTAGTTGTCTTACATCTCTATGAGTTCTCAAAGGTGACTAATAATGTCCTTGAGATTGTTAAATTGTCGTCAGCCAGGTTATCGCTTCTCCAGTTGCAACAGTGGGGAAGATCTGCCTTCTGCAGATGTAGCAGAATTGCCAGCAAATGTTGAGGTTTTGTCCAGGACATCAGCAGTGTAGCCCCTTCTCTTATGTGAGGGTACCATGGACTCTTTTAATGACCACAAATGGTTGGCCCTTTGGTTTTAGGTCCAGTTTTAAACTAATACAAGAAGTCTAAGTCGTATTAGCTATAACTGTGAGGGGGTAAAACAAATTCTCTTTGTGGTTAATGGATGTTGATGTGCCCTTTAACAATAAATACGCATGGGTTTGGAAGAAGGCCTGCATGTGGTTTGAATATTGCATTTCTTCACTTGCAGTCAGGCCATTAACATAATTTAAACATCCTTCTGCGTAAATTTTTAAGCAAACACACACAAGCATTAGCATAAACACATTTCTAGACAACCCCCTGCAACTCTGTGCTGCCAATTTAATGTTGTTTCAAATGCTGTGACTTTGCTGGAACATTCACTACATGCTAACTTGCTGAGAGTGCAAAAAACCGAACAAATGAAAAACTTGAAAATGTTTTTCCTTGGCAAATAATTGCTAGTCCATGTTCAACTCCTCATGGTGGATTTGGGGTGCAGGTACCCACTGCCACCCCATGAATCAATGTGATGCTTGACTCAGCAATGTTGTCATTCACAGGGCACAGTATGAAGCACAGAGCCCAACACGAGTACTTCAGCACTGAGCTGGTTTTGTGAAGAAATAAGGAATGGTTTTTCACCTTGTATTTTGTGAATAGGTATTTATTTTTGTTTCATTATCTTTTCCCACTACATTTAGAAAAAAAGGATCATCTTAAATGGTGACCCACTCTGTAGTTTAGCTTTTCAGTGCGCCGAGATTGTAGGACTCTGAACTCAAAACGGTTACTTGATGAACTGCAAAATATTGCCATTGTAAGACTTCAAAATATTAACCTAGGTCTCAAAAACTGCAGAAGTGGAAAAAATGACGGAGAAATGGTAAGTGCAAAGAGTATGGGAAAGGTCTGGCTTTACTCTGATTTTGCCTATTGACTTGTAGAGTGTCTTTAAATTACATTTTCAAACTTTTGCTCCTAAATTTTGTATGCTATAAACGTGTACTTGAACTACAAATTGAGATTCTCATTTGCTTTAGTCCAGGAGCTGGTGTTAGAGCAGCTGGTCAAGTATTATTACACATACAGTACATTCAACAATGTAGCTGTGGGCAGCTATGCCTCCAAGTCCATTCTCAGTATCGTCTTTTCCCTTTAACCTCTTGGAAGTGTCATCAGAAGGGATTCTGGGAAGATTGGCTGCACTGGCATACAGGAAACATCTTATTAAATCTAATTTAAATCCTCATTTCATAAACTTAAATGTAACTCATAATTTTTTATCTTCCCCTCAAGAGGTTATTAAATACACTGTGTAAAATAAAAGATATGACTGCTCGTAAATCACTAATGCACGCGTGAATGTAGGACTTGATTTCAGCCCAAATGGCATGCATAGTATTAAAGAATATAGAATAGTCTTCCAAAACCAGATGGTTAGTCATTTTCCAAAATTAGTGGCTGAAATTCTTCCATTCCTATGTTCTTTTATTAAAATAAAAAGGGCATGTGATAGTTATCAGTTCAGTAGCACATATACACTGTATTAGAGCTGTCACTTTTTAAAGACAGAGAAGCAAGTGGTTTTTCTCCTCCAGCTCTTGCATGCTTTACTTTTGCCTTACCTGCCAAGTCTCAGCTTTTGGACTCTGTGCTCATGTGTAACAGTTGACGACATCAAGGAACAAAAGAATAAAAGAGTGAATCCCCCTAACCTGTCCCTACTGTGTGGCACACACGTGATTTCTTGTAGGTTCTTATACAGGATTCCCTGAAGCTTGAATTCAGAATCCAACAAAAAACTCCTTGAAAGTTGATGAAACTTTCCTATTGGCCTAAGTGGCAGGGAGGTTGGAATTAGGTGATCTTTAAGGTTCCTTCCAACCCAAAACATTGTGTAGAATCATCGAATGTTCACAAAAGTCAATTTAAAGTTCAGAGTAACCATAATAATAATAACAAATATGTATATATATATATATTTATTAGTGACCAGCAGAGAGTCTGGTCCAAATATTTTGCATTTTATATCTAAGGTCAAACCGTGTGCGACTAGAGAGAGGAAAATCCTGACTGCGGGAATAAAAGGAAGTGTGGGTCAACATGCTGGGCAGTGGTCTTCCTCTGTTAGAGTGGGTTTCCTCTATGTGAGCATAGAAGCAGGATGGAAAGAAAGTGTGTGAGAGAAACACTGTTTAAAGCATGGGCAGAATGGGCTTCAGTTTAATTGTCTGAAAAGTCTTGATGATTTCAGTGTAGCTGTATGAAGTGTGGGAAGTCACCAATTTGGATGTGTGTTTGCAGGATGGAGATGGTAGGGCTTTCATAACGGAATCACTAGGGACAAAAAAGAAATAACCATGTACTACTTGAAACGAAATTTTGTTTGCTTTTTTTTTTCTTTTTTTCTTTTTCTTGAAATATATGAAATGCTTATTTTTAACTTCCTTGTTAGTTTACAGTAATTTACAACTCATTGGAGATCTTAAGTCCTTTTTATTTCACAATTTTAATTCAATTATTCTCCTTATTTTACAGTTAGACCAGAATGAATTTTTGTTCTTTGCAAAAATGAGATTTAATGTATTGATTGAGATTTGAAGTGATAATGAATTATAATGTCTTGTAACTGAGCAGAATTTTTAAGCTAAGAGAGCTGGGCCTGGTTAGTGTGGAGAACAGAAGACAGACATTATCAACGTATACAAATATTTGAAGGGAGGGTGTCAAGAAGTTGGAACCAGACTCTTTTCAGTGGTGCCCAGCAACAAGACAAGAAGCAACGGGCACAAACTGAGACACACGAAAGTCTGGCTGAATATGAGAGGGCACTTCGTTACTGTGAGGGGGACAGAGCACTGAACAGGTTGCCCAGAGAGGTTGTGGAGTCTCCTTCTTTGGAGATATTCAAAACCCGCCTGGATGCCATCCTGCGCAACGTGCCCTAGGTGATCCTGATCAGCAGTGTTGGACCAGATGATCTCCAGAGGGCCCTTTCAACCTCAACCATTCTGTGGTTCTGTGATCACAAAATAATAGGTATCCCTTGAGTAAACAGAGTTGGAATTTTTAATTTCAATGTGTAGACTCCATTTATGTAAAAAAAAAATAATAGAATTTGATGTCTGCCTACTGTAACAGTCATCCCCTTCACACACCAAGCTGTATATTTCCAGTGGTTTCATAATAGGAAAACTTATGTTAGTTTTGTCAATGTATTAGAACCTCCTCAAAAATAGCGTATAGGTTTACTTTTATGTTTTTGCACTACAAATATTTGTAGGAGTGCTAAACACAAAGAAAACAATCCTTAGCTTCTGCATTATCTTTGCATTTTTAATTCCCAAACTGATTTTTTCATGGTAATTCAGATGCATGATCGGTTAATGCACTTTTAGTGACCCTTACTAATGATGCAGTTTGTAAAGGTATTGTAAAGTGGGTGAGGAGACCTTCCCCCTGAAATTAGAGTAAATGTGACTTAACTTTGCAGTTCTGCAAAATCGGTAACAAAGTGAGTAGCAAATTAAGCAAATTCATCCATCTGTGAAATATTTCAAGGTCAAACCTTTATTGGCTACAAGATTTCTAACTAAAAAGACAGAGGATGACAGTACTTACAGTTTGGTGATGTTTGCTTACTGACCGTGAAATGAAATTTAACAGTGCGGCATGTCTACATTTGTAAATTTATTGTAGTTGTTTAGACTTCTTGGAAAATGAAATGTCAAGCTATCAGCCTCAGCTTCCACAATGTTGTTTAGGTCCAACAAAGAAGTTCACTTTTTTTCTCTTTCCTTTTTTTCCCCCTCCAGTGTGAGGTTATTTTCATTTCACCCATGCTTTTCTTAAGTAAAACAAAACTTGTGGCACAACTGCATCTGTAGTTAGTATGGGACAGTACTGCACAGATGTAAGCATCTTACTGGAGCAACTGCTAATAATCATGATATTCACTATTGAGCTCAGTGGACAGTGCATAGGTTTGAGCACTTAGAAGATTTGTAGATTGAGATCCTAAGCTGTAGAAGTACACAAAGGTAGTGACCTGCACTTGGGGATTCCAGGCCCCCCTCATGGTAGTGCATGGAATAATTTATAGGCAAACCAATTCCAAGACTAGAGAATAGGACAGTAGATTGCAAATACCTGAAATACCTCTTTGAAGGGGTTAAACTGAGACCTAAGCTTTTTTTTTTTTTTAAGGAGAAAATAGAATTGCAAATTCCAAAATAGTTTATTAAAGAATCCTAAATGCCAGTCTGTATCATGTGATAGTCTCCGTACAAGATGGTATAAAACTAGGGAGAATTTATGAGCATTAGTACACAGTTGCTTCAGTGGTTCTGAGCAAAATTTTAATGGTTGAGTAAGCAAAATAGAAATATTTAACAAGTCATCTTGTAAAATCCACATCCAGTCTGAATTTTCATCTTTTAGAAGTGCTGTCTATAGATGTATACTGAGCATCTAAAATAGTGAAAATGCTTCTCAGTTGCAATGTCTGCAATAAATTACAAAACTTCAGGATAGTGAAGATAGCTGCATTGGTTTTGTACATTGATTGTGATGGTATAAAATTTCACTTTTTTTCATCCTTCGGTTAGTGTTGGTGAAGACTGAAATCTTGGATTAGCTTGGTCTGTTGTATATTCAGGTGAAATTATGAGCTCTGCCACTTCATGTGTGTATTAAGAAATGCGGGACTTGCATTTTGAACATTGCATTCACCTCCTTTGTCTTTCGTAATTAACCAAAAGGAACACTACTTGTTTATTGATATGCACAGTTTTGACTCTGATGTCCAAATACATTTTAAGGAGCTCAAACACCCGTAGTTGCAGTAGCAGATTGCTGAAATGGTAGCGCATAGACCACAACAGAAACAAGACGTGAAGACAAAGATCTGGTTGAAGAGAACAGGGAAGAGAGAGTAGGGATGAAAATGTTTTACACAGGGGAATAAAGTGTTTTTTAGGGATGACTTCTTGAGAAAACTGTGATTAGTGTTTGTATTTACCAATGAAGAGGAGGGCTACAAGAGAGGAATTAAACAAATCCTGAAGTACAAAGCAACATCAAAAGGGAGTTTGAAAAGTTTTGTGTGTTGGTCGTTTTTTTTTTGTTGTTGTTGTTTGTTTGTTTCCCCACTGTTAAGTGCCACAGGACGTAAATTTTCAAGTACTCTCTTGTTTGGGAATGATGAGCTTTCAAGAAGAAGAAACCTCAATTACCCTATCCCTTCTAAAATGTGTGTTAAGGTCAATATCTCATAGTACTTTGCAAACAAAACCAGAAGTATGTTATGTCTTGTATCATTGCCCTGTGAGTGCTGCATGAAACACTTTATAGTTGGCCCCAGAATTTTATATGGCAAAGCTATTACTGTACGAGTGAATTTTCAGCAGAAAATGGCAAAACTCATGGCAGAAGTGGGCAAGTTTCACCAGCTCAGGATGTAACGCATTTTTTTTTTGCCTGTGGTTTGCCTCTTAACATTCAAAACCAGGAATATCAACCTCATGGAGGAGAACTGAACAGACAGTTTTTAGAGCTTGTATATTTGCTTTATATATATATATATATATATATATTAGCCATTTAATAACAGTGTAAAGATAAAGGTTTTCTAATTTTGTTTGGTTGTTGTTTTTTCCTTGAGTGGATGAAGGTGGATTTACAATAGGAAACAAATTATGATCTGAACTGTAGAACCTGCTCTGTGCCCTTGGAATGGGGACAGAAGGGAAATCAAAGCTCATCCATAAAGAGGTGTCAGTAGTTCTCATTTTCCAAACTGCTGTTTGGCATGAGGGAGATGAAGTACCACACTAATGCTCAATGGGCCTTGCTATTGTACAGAAGACTTGTGGATGGAACTGTGATACTTCAGTTCTGTGGACATGTAATACTCGGGTCTCATTAATGCGAGGTTACATGTGAAGTTGTCCTTTTGCCTTTCAAGTTGCTCTGCTAGTCTTTGTTCTTTACACTCGATAGGTTTTGCAGTTTCGGATTGTGCAAGGATGATAGGAATTATTTAAAACTCAAGATTCAAAACGAGAATGATTGTGTGCATCGGGTGTTTAGAGAGAAGGAGAAGGGTTAATCCGTCTGAACAACTGGATTCTTCATTGCCATCATGTTATGTTGGCCTGTGCCTCTAGGGCAGGGGACTCCAGATGGATGGCTTAATTTGCATATATATTTACATATTCTTTAGTCATAAATTCACATGATCATAATGGAAAATTTGCCTGTGGCTGTTTTTTGTTGTTGTGTGTTTGTTTGTTCTTTGACAGTTGAACAGAATTTTATTCTTGTTAGAGCTCACCTGCAGTAAAATCTTTGTATTTATCTACTGTATCTTGACCCTGATAAAACACAGGGGGCTCAGGATACAAATCATCTTCTTCTGGGTACCTTTTTTTTTCTTTTTTTTTTTTTTTTTCCCCGGAGGGACTTTTTCATTGCTCCAGTTTCCTAGTTGCAGTCTTCCCTGTCAGATTTCTCTCCAGTTGCCCATCCTTTATTACTTTGAACCACTCCTTCAATTTATTAAACAAATGGAAAAAAAATTCTTGTTGCAATAACTCATTCTTTGATCGAAGAAATGCACAACTTATTACTGGTAGATGCTTTCAATAGTGATGCATAACAAGGTTTTCATTGCTACCAAATGATTACCGCTATTAAATATGAGTAAGAAAAGAGGTAGAACACCCATCATGGTGTTCTGAGGGAGCACAGGCATTCGTCTGCACCAAATAGTTCATAAACCTAAATTTCATCTGTTATCCCTGATATGGAAAACTGATACCAGACAGAAGATGGGTAAAGAGGAGGATTTATATTAAGTGTTGTTTCATTTTAGCGTTATGTATCATGCTGGTCCTTTGTGTTTTAAGATGAAATCTCTCTACACCCTTGGAAATAGGATGGGATAATTATGGGAATACATTATGTGGGTGTGAATGTGAGCTTCCACTCTCTGCGCAGTGAGACTGTGGCTCAGGGCTATGGGGAAGAGTCTCAGTAGGATAGGATGCATCTATAGGAGGATGTGCAGGAGGATCTTTCACAACCATTTTTGCTTATCTCCTAAGGTGAAAGAAATTAAACATATTTGATGTCACATAATAAAAAGTTTCTTGCGTAAAGTTTCAGATGGAAAGAAATGTCCAGGGATGGATTCTTTTTTAGCCTACTGTAATTCTCATGCATCCAGGTTTGGGTCTTCCACTGTCAGCTGAACCTCTGAATCCCACCTACTTCCGTCCTATTTGGTGTGGTACCCTATACCTCCTGTATTCTGCAGGTATGCACCTTAAGAAAATATTTTCATGTTTTAATGTGAGAACTTCATTTCACATATCTGCTGGGTATTTTTGTTTTAGTGAGCTGTGATTTAATTAATTATTATTATTTTTTGTTTCCAGTGTTCTACGTAGATTTTAATTATGGTTAGAATTGCAATATGCAGTTTCATAAGACTAGAAAATTAGGAAGATATAGTTTTTACTCAGTGAGGAGGATGCTTTTTTCATGTTTTTCATAGGTGGTTTGAGTTGGTTGCTTTATGCAAAAAGCAGACGGAAGCACAGTATGCAAAATCTTGGTAGTGTTCCCTCTAGCCATTTGCTACGTTTCTTCAGAAAGATGAAAACACCTTTAATTTAGACTTTCTCAGAGAATTATGTTCTAGTTTTAGTATTTTAAAATCTCAGTCTACTGCACGAGCCCTTAAGGGGTTTTAAATATAGTTAGAGTAGTACTCTGTTAGCTTTTCTTGTAGAATGACTATTGGTGGCACAGGATGTTAAGCAAACTCAAACTTCTTTCTTGTACTTAATTTTACCTAGGCATTTCCTTCATAGTGGTCAAATTAACATTTGTTTCTGCATATTCGTGTATTCTAATTAGTCACTCATTTCAAGCTAAATAAGCTGGACAGAAAGGAAGAAAAATAGAATGTATGCAAACTGTTTCAGCTGAATTGAAGAAAAAAAAGAAAAGCTTCTTTTCCCCGAAGCATACATTCTGCATGAAATTCAACTTGACAAGTGACCCTTTTAAAATAGTGCTACAGAGATTTCTCAACATTCTCGATATACGAGAGACAGCCTTCTATTAGACCCACAAGCAGCCCCCCAACTCCCTCTAAATGAATGTAGCTGCTTCTTCTACTCTTTGTATTCTACTTTATCCTTGTTCACTGCACTAGTGTTCATGGTTTTATGTGCACACTTTTATGTGAGAGAATGCTTGCAAAAATAAAAATCACTGGGAATGTTAATGTAATATACAGGTGATATAATACAATAAAATACAATATAATAAAGAACTCCTCCAAGTATTGTTGGCAGGTGTGAGTCTAATGAAAATTTATGTGTTCATGTGAAGAAAAAAAAAAACACAGGAAGATTTGCCAGTTAATTTACAGATTGGTGACAGAAAAACTGATCTCCAGCTCTTAAGTCTTACATTCAAGAATTGAGGAACAGTAAGAAACAATGGTCTGTGACTGCGTGTGAGCAATGAATAACGAGAGTGTGTGAATGGCTTGTGAAACTGAGGGTAATGCGTTAAAATCAGAGGAAACTGAGTATTTAACAGATAAAAAGTATCCCGTCTCTAAACTAAGGGCGGTGGATTAGCAGTGTTGTGTCACCATCCAGTTCTCACGTAGCTTTGTTCCAGTAGGAGTGGAACTACTAATAGTTAGTGCACTAGCTATTCTGCTTCTCTGTTGTCAAATGAGAGATGTGCAGGGTAATTCTTAGTGTCCCCCGTGGTTTCGATGGTCTCTGCAAGCATCTTTAGGAGGAGCACAAGACCTGTGCTCACAAGTGTGCTTCATACGGAGGTTTCAGATGGTGCTATGGGATCGCGGCTGTGGTAGGCCGCTCACTCCCTCCTTGCCCACTGTACTGTACTTGTACACGGTGCTGCTTGTACAGATGTGGACCTTATGTTCTTACAGCGTTTAATAGATTGTAAACCACAGGCATTTTATGATTTTCAACTCGAGCAGCTCACATTTTACACCAAGATATTTAGGGCAAATTTTTGAGTGGAAAATTACAGCCTTAACATGAGCAATTATGACATGTAAACAAACAGCTGCTCTTGAAAAACTAGAAGGTCAGGCAAGATGATACAGTAAGATGAATAAGGGGAGTAGTTTTGGGAAGTTCCTTTGTCTGTTCTTGCTGGTTTCCAGCAGATTATCAAAGACAACCCTCAGTTGAAAGAGATCTAGAGAAGAAAAGGTCTGTTCCTCCCTTTTGAGGTTTGCAGTATCTTTATGGTTAGCTGTTTGAGGGAGGAGGGAAAAGAATCACTTTCTGTATTTAGTCAACCTCCAAAAACTGGTTGTATCCAGCTTAATTTTTGTGTTTTGTGTTGTGTATAATTCCGTGTTATTTTCCAAGAGAGTAACCTGAAGCAGGTGGGTTTCTCCTGCTGCTGCTGTGTGCTCTCGTGGGCGGTCGCATCCCGGAGGGAGCGTTCTGCCCCCTGCAGAGAGCTCCCAGGGGCTGCCCAGAGAAGTAGAGGCAGGGACAGGAGTGTTCCTCCATCTAAAGTCATTTCTCTTAAACACCGGAACATGATGATGAATGGGATGTAAAGGATGTGCTTAAAACTGTTAGTATTTGCTGCCAGTTCTGTTTTGTATTTCTGGTACGAAATGCTAGAGAGGCTTGCTTCATATTTAGGCTCTGGTTTCAAAGCACCATGTTTGCAAGCCCAGTTAAATGGAAATCCTTGTTAAATATTTACTACCTTAGTGCCTTATCCATGGATATCAAAATGTTTTTCCTATCACTTTCCCCAAATGTTGGAAAAGTGCTGTAGAAGACAGTTGTGTCATCTGTGAAATTTTACCTAGATAATTGGATAGCTATACGTATGCAAGTAAAAGGTTAAATGTGGATATTTTACAAGATGAGAGACTCAGTCTATGCTGTGGACACAAAGGAAAGTCAAGGCATAAATGCTGACATTGTCCATGGCTACAAGAGCATTTATGCATCAGCATAAGTATTTGGAAAGGACAGTGTCTTAATGGTATATTTGTTTTATTATTGCCACAAAGGCTTCTCCAGTAAGTCAGTGACCTGAGACAGATCCAGTTTGACAGAGCTTCTTGGTAATACAAATTAAACAAATTACTTATGAGAATGGTGAATGTAAATATTAGCTAAATGGTGTCACTTGGCAAAATGTTTATTAGGCAAATCATGCTGGAGACAGCATGATAATCCTTGCTTCTTCTAATAAAGCCACCTTGGAAGTAGCAATAGAGCACTTTCTTTTACTGGAGTAGCTGTATTCACGGAGAAAGATGAGCCAAAGAGCTTGAGACATATTTACATTGCAACTTCTGTTGTACCACCAGAAAACTGAATCCCCAAATTCTAGTTCAGAGGGAGCTTCAGAATATCAGCTGACACCTAATCTTATGCTCTCTGGGCATCATTATCTTATTCTCTTTGTCATTAAGGGATGAAACTCAGTGTCATCTCTGATGTTTTGCATTTAAAAAATTCTAAATCCAATATTTTCTTTCTCTACTCCATCCACAAAATCAAAATGCTTTTCTGAACTGTTGTATGCATCTGGTATGTTCCTGTTCCTTTATTCATTTTCAAGTATGAGATTGCAAGGTGGCCATGAAGGAATGAACTGTGTGAATCCTGAGCAATGGGAAGAGCAGTCCTTAGCTTTTCCTTAGCCTTTTTTTTTTTTTTTTTAACTGCAGTGAACTGTGTTTGTGAAACTGAATTCTCTGCTTATACATCTGAAAGTAGGACTATGATAAAATATTTACAGGTATGACATGAGGAGTAGCTAATGAATGTCTCCAGTGTTCTTAACAAAGCAGTTGAGGTAGTATGTAATGCTTATGAAACATAAGTTTTCAGTAATCTCGGTAGTAAAACAATATTTTGACTTGTATTGATCTGCAATACCATTGCATTCAGTTAAGGTACATCTTTCTTTTTAAATTGCCCTAAATAGCAAAACATTTTAGGGAGGGGAAGATCCTATCAAAAGCTCACGTTGTTCTAGGTTTAAGAAGCGAAATGCTGGCATCGTATTTGTCTCTGCTGGTTGCAGTCAGACAAAACGAAGCGGCTGTATAAATTATGTGCCGGCAATACAGCTCGTGGGTTAGAAGCCGTGAGCAACACCTGCTTCTGCCCCTTGGGCATGGCAGAGGAAGCCTGACCTCTGCAGAGCGGCGGTGGCTGCACAGAGCCGCAGGATGTGAGCCCCCATTCTCAGCCCAGGAGCTGGCTGGTGCCCCCTGCCCCGCCGTGCCTACCTATAAGCGTGGCAGCTACTGCCTTTGGGACTGGCCGAAAACACCAGTCCGTGTGGTTTTCTTACGACAGAAAGGACAGTCTCTTGGGGCGTGCTGAGGACAGGGGAACCTGTAGCCCCTGCAGAAGCTGCTCATGCAGCAGCGTGTTGTTGAACCACCGTGGTACCGGGGACAGGTGGATTCACTTGGTGATAGCCAAGTGTTTGCATCATTTTGTTTATCTGCTCTCATTTACAGGGTGGTCCAAAAGCAAGAAAGTTTTACCTTCTTCTCCCTTGTGAAAAGTAGCTGTATCGCTTCGAATTGAATTTATAATTTAACTTTAGGAAACAGGGATGTCTGCAAGACTTCTGTCTTATAGCTGGATGTTTCTGACACCTACAAATAACTTTTTGCACAGCTGTCAGGGAGAGCACTCTGCAGGAGCAAATACAGCATCAAAACAACATTTCCATCTCTGCAGAGATTTCTGTCTCTGCTGTAGGCTAAGTCTTTGTTTGGTTTTCATGTTTCATGATACTAATTTAATGTTTTTGCTGGTTGGTGGCAGAGCGCAGAGAAGACACGTGAATTGAAACCTTCAGAATATACAGTAATCTGCTCTTAAAGATCCATATAAGAAGTTTTATTGATTTTTTATTATTTTTGGTAATATTCCTGCAAGTTCTTTAGTTTTTCAAAGTTGAAAGCTGTATGATGAAAACAGGCATGTACTAAAATGTAGCTTCCTTACAGAAGTTATACTAAAAATAATTCCGGACCTCAGGGCGTTCATCAACTGGCAACAGTGGTGGCATTTTCATAGGGGAAAAACAGGGGCTGGTGAGGTTAGGGAGGATTAGTGCATACTCGCATGGGGAGCTTGGTAGGTGCTTTCATTGTTTTGTCATTTTTTCTGGCTAAAATGGGTATGTTTTTCTGACTATACTGTTTTAAAATACCTGGGAACCTGGAACAGGCCCAAAAGAGCTCCAACTTTTTCAGTGCGTTTTTTTTAGGACCCTCAGACGGCAGATCTAGCTTGCCTCTGCCGATAACTTTCACGTGTTTCAAAACCAGAAAATCCCAACTAAATTCTGATCAATCTCTGCCTACTTCTATTGCAACAATGATAAATCGCAGTCCTGGCTCATGCTTCGCTTCTTTTAATGCTTTTAAAAAAAATGATCTGCTTTGCTCTTTGCAAAGTAATGATTCCCATTGAAGTGTCTGCATCACCAGAGACTCATCCCACCTCTGCGTGCTGCTCATTTTCCAGATGATGATACTGTAAAATGGGTTTCGCAGGACTGTC
This sequence comes from Cygnus atratus, assembly GCF_013377495.2. Taxonomy (NCBI): domain Eukaryota; kingdom Metazoa; phylum Chordata; class Aves; order Anseriformes; family Anatidae; genus Cygnus; species Cygnus atratus. The sequence goes on along the minus strand of NC_066362.1, from coordinate 37,167,344 downwards.
TGATGCCCTCGTGCTCACGGGAGCTGTGTGCACAGGTGCAGGTGAGGACGGATTGACCGAGGCGACTGATGGATCCCGGGCTTGTGCTGGTCACCAGCGGATGTCCTGCTAGACTGGAGACTTTGCTTGGCTTACAAGACAAACTATGATAGATGGCACGGTGATGGGATTTGAGCAGGCTCTGCTTTTGTTTTTGAGTGGGAGGGAAACTATACTGGGAGCACGCATGAAATTCCTGCCTTATCTCAGGGAATGCTGTGGAATTGGGACATGCAGCAGGAAAAAAGAGCAAGTGCATTTTCAGGCTTTTTTCTGGTCTCCTCCTGTGCAAAGCACAGTTTTCCGTACCTTAATTTTAAAGTTTTAAAACTCTGCTAGGATTTTAAATGAGTATGGCACGGTGTGCGCGTGATGTGGCTCCCTTTGTTTGCCTATTGCCATATAGCCCGGAAAGCTCTGTAAGAAACCTGTCTGCGAAGCGCATTTTAATGTTTAGATCTAGCAGTGATTAGAATACCCGAATGCCCAGTGGGTATATGTGTCATTTTTTAACAGCTGCCGAGCTTTCTCCCTGCTGCTCCAATTAACACGTTCAGCACACGCTTGCCGGCGAGTGGGCTGTGTGTATGGGTTAAACCACTCCGCTGGTTATTCACCCCATGTGCCTGATGCCAGAAACGGATCGGCGTCTTTCCCGTCGTAGGACGGATGAAATCAAACGGGGTCCCGAGTCTGTGCGGGTGTAAATACGAGGAGGGATTTAACTGGCAGATGAAAACCTGCTTTGCCTGGAGATGTGGTTCAGTCCATTGACTAACATCTCTCCCCGCCTCCCAGCCCCTCTTCAAATGATGGAGACAGAGGGCAGCGAGCTCCTGGTGCTGGGCTGCCTCTGGCTGCCAGGCACAGCTTTCCAACTTTGTTCTGCTTAAAAACTGCTTGGAACCCTGACTTTCTCTTTCCCCTCCAGTTTTTCCCTCCTTCATCTATTTTCATGCTGAAATATTCCAGTTGGTAGCTTTGATTAAGTGTCCCTTCCCCCCGCACCCCCCCCCCCCTTTTTTTTTTTTTGTAAAAAAAAAAGGAAAACAATATGCTTTCTAGTCCTAGCTGAGGTAAGGGTTATTTAATGGTACCAGAGCAGATGGTCGAAGGTTGCAGCTTTCCTTGAGTGCTTGCTGTTAATTCATGCTCGGACAGCTCTCCGTGAGGCAGAGGGCGAAGGGGGCTGCTGGTGGGCGCTGCTGAGGAGATGGAGCGCTTCTTGGGCTTCGTCAAGCAGATAAGGAGGTCGAGAAGAAGAAAAGGCAAAAAGTACCGGCCAGAGGAGGATTACCACGAGGGTTACGAGGATGTCTATTATTATGCCTCAGAGCATTTTCGAAGTAAGTGCTTTGCCTAACCTCTTTTTCCTTTAGCTGTGATAAATGCTATGTTGTTAAGATTAAAAAAAAAAGGGGGAGGGGGAACAACTAAATGCAAAAAGCCCAAACAATATTCCCCACTTAGTAGAATCTGAGCCTTGTGCAAGTATTAAAGCATTGGCTTCCTGTTATAGATTTATCTGCCTGTGACTGCTGATGAACAATGCAAAACAGCTGAAGTGGCACAGCAGCTCCCAAAGTAGGCAGGGTCTGTAAACCTGCTTAATATTTCAGGTGCAGTTAATTGAGGCTGACTGCTGGAAAGCTTTTGTTAAAACACTTTGTTTTGCAAACTGATCCGCTGGTGGTCGCCCTTGTAGGATGCCTTTGTACCGTGGATATTTTTGAAGCAATAGAAAGGCAGCGATCACTCATCGTCGGTTCAAGTTGATGAGTAATGCGGGTTGCTGGGCGAGAGTCAGCCCTCTGAGCCTGTGCTGTGACCCAGGCTTTTCAGCAGAAAGTAACTCAAGTGGGCTCCTTTGTTGCGGCGGGTCCAGGCTCACTTACGAGGCATCGCGTAGTGGGTTTTGTGGGGTTGCAGTCACATGGCTGCAGCAGCTCGCTGCGAACCAAAATACAGCGCCTGCTGCCCAGTCCCTTCCCGAAACGTGCCCTTTTGGGTCTGTGCCCTGCCCCTGCCGGGCTTTGGAGGTCAGACTTTGCCATCCGCTTCAGCCAGAGGAGGGGGAATGCCCAAAACTGCCCGCGGGGACACCAGGGGGTGTGGGACCCTGCCCAGTGTGCAGCTCCGCTGGTGCAAGGTGTTGACAGCAGAGCCAGCCAGGCACAGAAATGATCTTCCTAAAAGGGTTCTGCTCTTCTGGCTGGTGATTTGGGAGCTTTGCAGTGAAGCTATGCCTTTTGTTGAGCAGCTGAAGTTTGCTGCGCTTTTTTTTTTCTTCATGTACTATGGGAGTAGCTGTCACATCCTTTTTGTGTCATCTGGTTTCATGTCCATTTTGCGGAAATAAATCATAAGAAACTTACGTTTGTTTTGAGACAAAATAATGAATGTGACTGCTTTACAGCAACAGAGTTCTGCTATTCTGTGGAAAATACTAAAGCAAGCGATTTTCCTCTTGGTTTTCTTTGCTTGCCTATCTCTAAAAGTAAACTAATGTAGCGTGATTGATTGTTTACTGGGTTTCTTCCTTATACATTCTTTATCTCCTTTCATTTTTAAGAAAATTTACCATGCTGATAATCTTTATGTTGTTAAGACTGAGTTCTTATAAGAAAAGACCTATTTTCAGGGGCACTGCAGTCATAACAGGTAACGTTGGCACAAAATACACAAGAACTAAAAATTTTAAATCTGCTTAGCACTGAAAAATATGGAAATGATACAAGTTAATGAAAGCACGTAACTTTTTTTTTTGCTTTAATATGCAAATCAAAGGAATGTGTCAAAGCAGGATGTCAAAATATTTCCCTAGTTGATTGTTGTTGTTGAAGGTCTTTTAAATAAGAAAGCAAAACCCCTCCAAAAACTGTCGCGTGTAGTAAGGATTTCTTGAATGTTGATTAATAAATTATTACTCTTGACTTAATTTAAGGAACTAAGATTGAGCCACATGTCTAATAGGTTTTTCATTTTATTCTACTTAGAAAAAAATGGATATTACACCCCTCAGCCTGTGGAGGTCAGAGGTATTTTCGACTGAACGAACGTGTGTCAGGTTTTGGAGTGTTGTTTGTATTAGTGCTCATGAAAAACAGATTGAACAGTCAACACAATGCTTGGTCCTGCAGAGTTGGATTCACGAGGAGTTTGCAACTTCTCACAGTTACTTACACAGAGCATGTCGCAGGAGGTTCGGGCTGTGGGGATGTGTTTGTTCATCACCCGCTGGGGAGCTGAGAGCCTGTACAGAGGCACAACATCAAACACAATCGCTCCTCAAAGGTCCTTTTGTCCGCTCCTTCCCCGCACTGTGTGCGTCGCTGTTTCGGTCGGATAGGCGTGGTGGCTGCTGAAACCAGCGCACAAAATAGGCAAAGAGGCTGCCGGAGCTGCTATAATGCTCCCTTGAAATTGGAGACATTTCGTGTAATGGAGACAATGAAATGTTTCATTCGGAATTTAATTATGGTCTGGTGTTATTACTGTTTACAGTGCAAATTTAGAGTAATTGCAGAGCTTTTACTAGCCTTTCCTTCTGTACTCATATGCTTAGAAGGATGTGTGCTTGAAAATAAGGTGGTATTTATGGGTATGATTCTCAGAATATCAGAGCCAATGAAGTCAAAGACCTGTTGTTCATTCAACTGAACAGAGTAGGAGCTTTTTCAGATTTTGTTTCCTCTCTCTGCATTGTCATATATCCCTCCTGAAGGGTCGTCTTTTATGAGCTGTGTATCCAATTAGCCAGTGCATTTGAAGATTGTCTGAGCCAATTGCTTTACGGACCTGTTATCCTCTCATCCCCCCATGCATAGTATTGCTTAGGGTGTTGTAGGGAGACTGAATTAATGTAAAATGCAGAAAGTACGTTAGAATAACCAAAGGATCAAATGGAAACAAAACAAAGTTATAAATAGAACAGGCCTCTGGGAATCACAGGAAAAAGGTGACATTAGTTTGTCCTCAGCGCCGTTGTGCCCGGGTACTGTAGCTCCTCTCGTTAAGTATACTCTCTTTAATCCTCTGGAGCTTTGCCATGGAGGACCAAAATCACAATAATACTGGGGAGCAGGTAAGAAAGGTGCAGTAATACCTAAAACTCCCGAAGTAAAACAGGGACCCCAGCTCTTGAGTCAGACGTCTTTTTGCTTGGGTGTTTCATTCATTGGCGTTAAGTGGATAGCCTTGCTTTGACACGCAACATCAGCTCTCTTATCTTTCCTGAGAGTCTCGTTCTGTGCTATGTAGTGCTGGAATAACTAAAATAATAATCTCGATACACAAACACTGATTAACATTAGTAGTGCAGGCGTCATACTCCTTTCGCTGCGACTTTGCACAGTGAACATAATGGGCGACGAAAACTGCCCAAGCTACTCGGACAAGTTGGTGCTTATCACAGAAAGTGCTTTAAAAAGTGTTATATTTATCTCGTGCAGCATTATGGCACTACCATTCAACCTGTTCCTTTTAATGAGGCTTTGGGTGAACAAGGCCCTTGTTCTACTGTTTCCAGGCCTGATAGCAAACGGCAGGACTGCTGTGTGGCACAGCTGCCTGGACCGTTTCCCAAGATGACATATGTCCTTTCACTGAAGGCTGGGTGCTGTGCCAGCACCTCCGAGTTGCAGCCTGGTCTTGAGCAGGAAGGGGTTTTTGGAGCCAGACTGGTCACCTCTGACCAAAACAAACACAGCCTCCTCCTTCCCCCACTCCAGGCTGATTGCAGTGTTAAGTCTTTATTTTGCAGAACGTTTGAAAGGTTTTGGTTTTGTTCCAGTGGAATGGAAACGGATTTTGGAGGCTCACAGGTGATATAAAATACGGTTGTCACAATCTGCCTGGGCAGCACCAGGGCGCGTTACTTCGAACACGTGCTGGGAATTTTTGTCTCATTTATGTTGCTTCTGGTTTCTGTCATCCATTTCTTCCTGAAAGATGCTCAGTTTTCACCTGTTTCTCTTCTGTTCTTCTTCCCAGCATGATGTCAGCAGCATACTCCATTGGCATAAAGGTTTTATGTTCTGTCTTGGTGCCATGAAAATACTAAAGAATGATCCCAAAAACCAACATGTAAAATATTCTACAAGTAAACTCCCACTAACCCAAAAGTTTTTTTTGTTTGTTTGTTTTTTCAAGCTCTGCCCCTTAAAATGTTCCATGTAGTCGCCCACAGTTAAGCAAATAATTTTATTGTAACCTTTGTCAAGGTCTTGCCTATGTCATTTGACAGGAGCACTGATATATTAGATGAGGTAGTCTGCCGTAGGGTATCTTTGGTCATGTAGTATTTTTTCTCTCCCTCCTTTTATTTCAATTTATGGTTTTAATTTTATTTTTCTTCAGAGTGTGTTTTGAAGTATACCAAGGTTAGACCAATACAGCTGTTTTCTCAAATCAGTAAATACTTAGCTTACTTTTATCTCGTTGAAATGGTATCTTAATTATAGATTTTAAAAAATCTTTTAAAATTTATTGTTAGAGCTGTGATGTGTCGTATTAATTCTTCCACACTTATTGTGTGAGAATCATCAGATTCGTCACTGTTAGGACATTAATGTCTTTGAATTTGCCTCCAAAATGCATGTGATAATTTTTCCACTTTCCATTAATTGTCCCATCTCTGTCTGTCCCTGTGTCTCCACTGGAAAGTGAAGGTAAGGTATTTGACTTCCTTCGTGTCCCCCAACTCTTAGCCTAGCAAATGAGGCAAAAAGAAAAAACTGAAAAAAACCTGAAAAACAAAAAAAACCTGAAAGTTTCATGTAACTCAGAATTGAAGATGTCCTCTTTGTTGACTGAAATCAAGAATAATTAGGTAAAACGGATATTGAATGTATGATACACTTGTTGTGATTGTGTCAGCAGAAAGCCACCACTTGCTCAGATTGTGCATTATTCTCCAACATGACTCAGTGTTATGGTGCGGAAGCTCCCACAGCTGCCAAAATCTTCCTAACAAATAGCTTTGCATTTCATAACCTAAGTTGCTTTAAAACTGTGTTAAGTACTGATAGAAGAGACCAGATACTGAACAGTGCGAAGGAAAAACACCAAGGGAAGCAATACACCTATGGCTTCTTGATGCTGTGGCCAACAGCATTTTTACTTGTCAAGATTTTCTCCATTTTGTAAAGTGGCACAAATAGATCTTGTTTGCTCTGCTCTCGTAGATTTGATAGGGGTTGTAAAAGAGTTGATGGTTTTATGAGTAGTGCGGTGACAAGGGCACTGAATATTTCTATCTCAGGTTGCATGGATGGTAATTGATCTGAAGGGTGAGGAATGCAGGATGACAACTGCTCTTCATCTCACAAACAGTGCCTGCTGCTAGTCTGCTGTGCAATTGGATGTCTCGTGGTACCCGTGTGCGCTTCTGGGCTGCTGCTCCTTCCATCCCAGATCTTGTCATGGCAGTACAGTAAAATCTCAGTTTTCATGAGACTAGAGGTAATAAATCTATTTGTTGTAGGCTACACGAAAAAAGGCTTGATAACCTGAGTGAGCAGAGCATATGGCAAGCCTTGAAACCACAACAAAAATAATCTTTAAGAAAATAACTAAAAATTGTTAAAGCTTCTTATTTCCTTGTACTTAATGATTGTTTCATGATTGTCGAACCCTGGAGATTTGTATTAATGGATCATAGTTCATCAATATTTCTGTCTCTTTTCCATACGTCACTTTTTTCCTGGGATCTGAGTAGCCCCAGCACCACCAGTTTAGATGGGATGGGAAGGGATGCCTGTGTCCAGGGAGACTTTTGCTATGGTCAGGTTGCAAGCCACGCGCAGTGATGAAGGAGACAACTCTACTTGAGCTTTACTGCAAGGGCAGAGAGTATCAACTGTCCCATTCAGAGATCTGTGAATGAAAGAAGAGGTAGCAAGTTATTGAACTGTTGTCTCTCTGCATACACTTGCAGGCTGAAACTTCCTCTATGCAGCTGCCAATTGTAAAATTTTTCATTGGGTAAAATTCAGGCACTCTTCAGGCAAAGACGTTGCACCTTCCTGCTGTTTCTGTTGCTTTTCCATCTTCATGTATATTAGGTTCTGTGTTCTTAAACAGGTGGTCATTGCATCAAACGCAGTTTTATGTATTTCATGACAACCAACGTCCTGCAAAGGGTCACTTGGCTTCTGATGAAGTGTGTGTGTGTTTTGGAGGTGACCACTTCTGTTTGCCATCCCGTTTGTCATGGTCATTAGTGAATGCAACCTTACTAGAAAAACCCAAGAAGTAGAGAGGAATTACATATTATTCTCACTTTATAGTTAGGGAACTAATAGGAATGGGTTATAAAAAGGAAAATGTTAACAGCACTTGAGCATCCCTTGACATTATTTAGGTCTTCTGAGCCTTTAAGAAATATGCATAAATGAAATTTTATTTTACTCATTTCCTGTTTCGTGTTAGTTAAAAGAGTTTTTAGCTCTTGGGATGGGGCTCATGTTTGTAGACTCTTAAGCTATTTGGATAGTAGCTTTAGCTGCACTGTATTGTTTGCATAAATTCAAACATAATTAAATTGTTTTCTTCACTTGTGCACCAGTGCAGCCACCAGTTGCAGGGTCTGTTGGGGGACACCCACACCTCTGCTGCCCTGCAACACCAGCACAGTGTGTTTACTCCAGCCAGGCAGGTTTGTGCACAAGTGCTGGCTTTGGTGAAATGTTTGTTATCTGTGAGACAGGCCATGCAAATTTTACATTTTTTGTAAAGCAGTGGTGAAACAGCTGGTTTAAGTTTGCTAGCAGTAGGATTACTTTTTAAATTACCCTTTGTGGCTCTCCTACAAGTGGCCCTTAGGCTCCTGGGGCAGTGCAGAGCACAGATGGTAAAGCGTTGCTTTAGAATTACTTGAGCAAAACTAGCTTATTTTACTTTAAGTCACTGAAATCATGAGGCATGAGTTATGTAATTCTTTGCACGAAGTGTAAACTCTTCTCCCTGCTAGCAGCTACAAGTGCAGAATTTCTGTACTACTTTTCTTTCTTTTACTTTCAGGTCCTATCCTTTGCTAATTTGTTAAAGAACTTGACTGTCCCTGCTCAAGAAATTTATTCTTTGTGGGTCTTCCTCCTCTTCTAGTGGTGGCTGCTATGAGACTGCACCTCCAGTGTTTTAGAGAATTGAGTAGCCTTTATATTTTGGTATGTCTGGAATATCTGGTATTTGGGTTCAAACAATGAAATTTAGAGAGACTCGGACAGATATTTAGCTTCCTAATTCCTGAAATGATGTGTGTAAGTTCATGTGTCTAATCATGGGTTCATCAATTTGCATCAGGAACATCAAATGATAAGATTTTATTCCCCCTTGGTTACTGTGAAGTGAATAAAACATCAGGTTCTATGAACTAAGATTAAAGAGAGAGGTAAAAGCAGCTACTGAGGTGTCTGCTTTAATACTGGCCATCAGTTCCAACAGAAAAATTCAATTAGTGGAACTAAAAAGGAAACAACAATTTAAGCTCCTTGCTGATGATCTTATAAACAGTTATTGAATTATTGCTGGTTTTTTTTAGTAGGCCACCCCAGCAGCTATAATTAATCATCATCATGTATATAAACACCTGTTTACCATAGCAGTATTTGTAAAAGGCAAATTTTATAATCATCGTCGTATGTGCAGAAGTTATTAAGCAACTTTATTTAATGTTTTTCAGCAGAAAAGAGCGGAGCTGGGAGAGGTTCAGAGGTGCAGACACAGGAGAGGTGAGGCTGTAGCTGGCTGCAGGAGTCTGTGCCCACTCAGCCCCCAGCTCCACCTTCCTCCTTTCCTCAGCATCCTTGGTTTAGGAACTGTTGTGATTACCTGTGCATCTGGACACTACCAAATTTTCTCAGAGGGTTTTCTATTTTTCCTCTGAAAACCAGACAATTATACACAAGTCGACATGAAAGACTTGCAGTTTTGAAGACATACTCAGAATTTAAAAGGCGCCAGAACGAAGGTTGCCTATAGAACCTTAATTTGGCCTGCCTTAATTAAGGACTACAAGCTCATTTTTTCACTGTACTTGTGATGGGCTGGTGTGGCACCGTGCCTGGGTCCTTCCCTCCTTTACTTTGTGCCTGGCTCAAGAACTTGAATTGACTGATGTTGGGCACAAGTGGCTGTAGCAGGCCAAGGGAAGCATGGTTTGTATATATGTAAATAAGCCTAACTGCCTTGAAATTTCAGCCATAAGGCATCTTAGGCTGAAAGCTTTAAGTTACTGCATACCTTTGATGATAATGTCCCCGTGCTCTAGTTCTCCACCTGTGAAACGAGGTTAATGGCACCTCTCCTTCACCGGTATGCCATGAAAGTAAATTAATGTTTGCTAAGCCCTCAGATGCTCTAGTGATGAGCATCATAGAAGAGCTCAGAAAGAAATTAATGTCTGTCCTGAGAGAAGGGCTTGAATAATGTGTGGGAACTAAGGTATGGAATTACAGTTCAAGCAATGAGGGGAAAACGAGGTCTTGAATCATTTTTCAGGTAGTTAAAGTCATTTATTTGGGGCATTAAATGAGACAAGGTCTTGTGAAAGACAGGGAGATGGGGCAGTTAATGGTTATGCTGTAAGGCAAAAGAGGGCAAAACTAAGGTTTGGCACTTGGATCTTTTTTTTTTTTAATGTTTTGTGTGCGTGGATATGTAGTAGAGAAAATAGAGCAGCAGTTTCTTGACTTTTTTGCATGGAGTGGAAATTTTACAACAGTATATTATGGGCGTAATACTTGCCGTAAGTGAACCAGAATCTCCTTGATGTTGTGATGGTGAGTGACATTTGGGTGAGTGGCCACCGAATCTGACTGAACGGATAGCACTTTGGTGCTGTTTGTAGCAAGAAGGGTGGAAGAAGGCAAGGAGGGAGAAGAGAAGGGAGATTAAAGACAGCTCTGGGGAAAATGCTGTTTGAATGAAACCGCAAAAAAGAAAGTGAAACCAAAAGTAGACAGATGCTGTGGGAAGCATTAGCTCAGTAACACGTGTTTTCAGATTTGGTCCCAGATGCTCCCTTTGGCTGTGTTTAACAAGCTCTGTGGTTGTTCAGGTCTACGCCTTTTTGATAACCCTGTCCTTCTCCCAGAAGGGGGAAACTCCTCACTCAACAACATATTTTGTTGTTGTTCTGTCAACTGGTAGCAACGCTATTAAAAAAAATAATAAAATAAAGATTCACAAAGTACTACAAAAATGCAGTAAATGACAAATGGTACATGCACGGATAGGTATTTTAAGTACACAGTACAACAAGCTTTTGTTTTGCTTTGTTTTCCCTATTTTTTTCTGCAGTTCAGAGTAGGAGGTAATCTGTAGCCCTGATGACCTGCTACCTGTACTCCATTTGTAGAAGCCCGGTAGAAATTCTGTAGTCAGCAGCACCCTTTCACAGCTAAGTTTTAGCAGAAGCTGTGGAACTGCAGTGCCAGCTCTATTAGCGTGAATGCTCAGAAATCAAAAGGGATGTGTGCCATGCTGTCTGGGAGGGACGTCACATCTGACAGTCTACCTGAGGGGAAATGAGAAGATGCCTGTGAAGGAAAGTTGGGAGGGAGCCTGGATCTCTGGCAGAGCGCTTCGAGCAGAAGCAGCGCTCAGGTCAGTTGTCAGTAAATCTAAACACGTCCAGTGGCATTTACAAATCAGAAAGCAAGAACACGGGTTTTCTGTTGGGTGGTAGTGGAATTTCAGGTGGTATGTCATTCAGATGTTGGATTTCGTTTCATTGCTAAAAGGAGAACGGGGGTGGCTTCTGAAATGGAGAGACCAAAGCTGCCCATGTGGTTAGAGCTGCCCGTGGATAACTAAATCAAGCGGAGTGCAGCAAGACTGCAGAGCCACTGGTCTCTGAAGTCCCTGTGAGTTCAGTGACAGTTTGGTTGCCTCTGAAGTGCTTCCTCTGTAGCTTGACCACGTTTCACCTGAGCTTCCCAGACTTCCAGAGAAGCTGCTCAGGAGTTCCCAGCACTTTTCCATCAGTTGCCATTCACTTGTTGCTATGCCCTGCTTGGAGAAAACAAAGAAGTCTTCTCCAGCTTAGTGCATTAATGATTTGCTTACATTTTCCCTGGTATGCTCTAAACACAACTATGAAAATAGAGGTATATTTAAATGTGTGGTTTTTTAGATAACACTCCTCTGCTGTCCTATTCGTCATGTACATCTCTGCTGGCTTGTTCAGGCTGGGAGTAACCAGCGCTGCACTACAAGTGACAGAAGAGAGCAGAGAGGGAGAGGTTTCTATACTCAGAGAAGTAACAGCCATCCTTGTAAAATACCACTGCTCCTGAGCGTAACACAGAGGATTTAGAAGGTACTGAACATTAGCACTTTGTAACTGGCTCTTTGATTCGGGTGTCGCAGTTCAGAGTTTGTATGGTTCTAGAGTGGATAGAAAACAATGCCCCTTTCTAGCTTCTTTTTTTTTTTTTTTTAATTTCCCCTTACTTCACTAAACTTGGGCTATTGTAAGGAATCTGAATGGCTGCAGATTTAGCAGGACAAATTAGGCATCACACAAGTTGTTTGCGGAGACTTAGCAAAACCCCACAAGGTTGTTCTAGTTGCAGCCCGAAGAGTTGGTGGTCTGTTGTGTCTTGCAGATAATTGCATTCCCACAGCCACGTGTCCTTTCACAGTAAGTTGTTTTCTGCGTAACAGATAATGATAGAATTTTCTTAGCTGTTGGTTTAAGAGTCTTAAGAAGGTGTAGTGCTGCTCATATAATTGTTCAGAGGCTTACATCAATGGAAGCAGAAAAGAAGGCAGAGGTAGCTCGCTGTTCCATTGTGTGAAAGTAACTGAAGTTTATGGGAAATGCTCAAACCCTGCATCTTTCTCACATTTCACTGTTAAGACAATGTTTTAAAATCTGTGAAAGTAATTGCTTGGAATTAATTATTATAAAGCTTCAGTATGCTGGTATTTTATGCCCTGGTAAATCATTAGTGGATTTACAGGTAAAGAAAATGTAGTTTTGATTAGTGCTCCCTCATTTTGTGATAAAGTGAAGTCCTGTATGATAATTAATGGATAATAAGAAGCAGCAGCGTTATGGCCTTAGATATATGTAAACTATGGCTCACTGAAACGGAGATGTGAAAAATAAGGAGAAAAATTGGACCTGATTTTGAGTAACCTACAGAAAGTAACTTGTAAACTCATGATCACTTCTCTGTAAACAGCCAAATTTGTTGTTAAATACCATTCATATTTTGTTGGTATAAGTTTATAGTTTTTTAAATGCACAGCTAAATTGAAAAAGAATCTAAGAAACCAGCAATACTTAAAAATCTGTGATGGTTAAGTGAATTGTCCCGAGTTGTTCTTCTGCTTACTGTAGCAGTGATCGGAAATGATCACTGCTTCACATGATACCACTAGCTTGTTTGTCTGTCAGGCCCCTAGATTTAGCTCGTGGCATTTGGAGATTTGGAAATTTTAAAAGTCCAGACTAATGTAGTAACAAGGACCACAGTGTGTTAGGTGGTAATATCAAAGTGAGAGAACACACACTGGTATTAAATTCAGACACACCTAGATCACCTTGTATTGTGGTATCTTTATATATATATATATATATATATATATATATATTTGTCTTGTTTGTTTTCCTGAAGTAGAAATTTCATGATTTTTCCGAATTGCAAGCCTGGAGCCATTTCTTTTTCTTAATGTATTCTAAATTCCTTTAAAGTACTTGAAGTGCAGCTACAGTTAGAGTACATCATGGATTTTCAATTGAAGAAAGACTTTTTCCTGCATTTCTGTCATAAAATAATTCAACAGTCGTATCACAAAGGGGAGGAGGTAGCATATCCCATCTGCGACCACTTTAACACTCAGTCAAGCAAGGGACGTATTATTTTGCCATTCTGAATAAAAATGCTGGATGCATAGAGTTGCGTGTGTCCTGTATTAATACAAAATGGGAAAGTCCTGTTCTTGACCTACGGTATGTCTTTTTCTTTGAGAAAGCACAAGCTACTGGTGTTGTTGCTGCCTGCTGTTCTTTTTCCTTATTTATTTTAGCTGCAATGTGTGTGCTGCTCAGCAAAACGGAAAGAAGATGTGACAGAAAGCCATGAAGGCTGCTGATGTGACAGAAAGTCTCGAGTTTGCAATGTATATGGCCTGCCTTTAGGCTTGACCCCAGGCATCTGGGGATGGTTTAACTTAAGGCTAAGTGAAAAAAAAATGTAAATAGGAAGCTGTCCTGGGAAGAAGCCCAGGAAGTGAAATTCAAATAGCCTTTGCATAAGCAAATTCAGCTGTTTTATCCAGTGATTGTGGTTAGATTTTAATGTGTTCTTTCCACGCGTCTTAAAATGCATGGGGAGATTTATTTGTTTATTTATTTATAACCGCTGTGTGGGAAAACAAAGCGCTCTCAAAAATACGTCTGCAGTGATTGCACTTTTCTGGCTGTTGGTGTTTATTTTATCAAGAAGATTTGTAGAGTTGGCAGTGGTTTTGCAAGGCTTTATATTGTCTGGATTGTGCCTTGCTGTAGGCCAGCTAAAAACTTGGTCCTGCGAGCACAGTGCACGTGAGTAATTCCGTTTGCATGAGTAGTCCCGCTGACGAAGGTTAGTTATGTTTATACGGGTCTGTAGCAGTGAACCCTGATGAAAATGATGCATATGGCTGGAATAAAATGGTTATTCTAAGAGGTCAGTAGTTTCTTCCAGATGTTTGTCTTGTGTTTCTGTACTCCGTTCCACTTTCTGGCAAAGATAAGAGGATGTTTTGACTGCAAGATCAACAACCTTGGATCATTTCCCCTAAGATAATTCATAAGCACATGTCTTTTTCTTCCATTTTGTTTCACAGGTGAAGTTGTTCAGACTTCAGAAACAAAGCCAGTTGATTAGTTCTGCATTATTTCATTTCAATGCATGATTTCAGCCTTGTTCATTAAAGCTGAAGTGGAAGACCTGGATCTGAAGGACCTCTGCTGACAGGAACCACTAGCCTGGAGCACAGAATTCAATAATCATTGATTAATACAGTTTACTGCTGATTTCTTTTCTTTGAAAAAGGCAATTATTCTTGACAATATCTTTTATACATGAGCCTTCTCTTAGAATTTGAAAATTTTAACCTGTAATAACAATGCTTTAAAGTGCAATATTGTGGAGGAGGGGAGAAAAAAACCAAGGCCTATTTAACACCGATCCCAAAATGTTGTTCCACTGAAGCAAAAGGAGTAGACAGATTTATTGTAGTAAATATTAAATGCATTAAACTGCCTGTCAAGTACATTGATTATTTTGTTCATTTGGAGGTAAATGGTTTCAGGTACAGCTTTAGAGAAGACCTGGCTGCTGCTTTGTGCTGTATGGCATCCAATTGTTATTAAAGCATCCAAGAAAGTGAACGTGTGCTTCCTTTGCTATTGGAGGCCAGCAGGGATACTGAAGTTACAGTCTGGGTTTCGGACAGGAGATAAGCCTGTCTTTGCACAGATGTAGAAAATGCACGCATGGGTACATGACAGCTTGAGGTTTTTGATAGAGTGTAAAAGATTGAGAGTGGCAAAAGAAGCTGTATTTTTATTTTGATATTGATCTCTGCTAGAGCAGCTCGGTGTTTTTTCTTCAGATGTGTGAAAGACCAAAAGGCTGTGCAATGAAATGGGCTTCTGACGTGCTGTCACTGTGGAATAAATCATTTAATTCTTGAGCTTGGGGTCACAATGCAGAGAACAAGACACAAAGGATAGGTCTCCGTGTCTGCAGTCACACTGTAGTTATTCACAGACCTGAGTGAAGGTAACAGTGATGCTTGGCAGGTGGGTTGTGGCTTGCCTTCCTCTGAGCTTGTATAATGACAGCAATTATTAGGGAAAAAAAAAAAAAAACAACACCAAACACTTGATGTTGAAATTTAGACTCACATATGTGTGTCTGTATATGTGATTCAGAAATCTTTACTTTTAACAGAAACTTACTTCAAGAACTGAATGTACAAAATCCCCTTATGCTGCTCTTCAAGTGTTGATAAGCCACATTTCCAAGCAGCGAGATGATTTGAATTGTAGAGGAAAAAAATGAGCAGCTTCCCTAACAGGCAAAGTTCCTCTGTCCTCAAGGGCTATGACCACTTCAAACGTCTTTGGGTTTGTATCTGTAAATTATTTCCCAGCTCTGATTTATTTATTTATTTATTTTTGCCATAGGGAACAAGAGAATACATGTTTAATCAACACAAAAACCATATTGTGTGTGTTGGCGATGTCTCCCTCGCAGGCCTGTCCAGCAGCAGGCTGCCTGCTTGTCCTCGGGTAAACACTTCTGTGCCTCCAACGATCTGATGGACAACACTTGGCACGTGGGGATGCCAGTAATTTCTTCTACTGATATTTACTAATAGCTGATGAAGAGTAAAAGCAAACCTTAGCCTGTCATTTCTGGAAGAATGAATGAAGTGCAGGATAAAGGTGTTTTTTTTGTGTGTGTGTGTGTGTGTGTTTTCTTTTTAACTTCATGTTTTAAAAACTTTTTAGTTAGTTACTATTTTATTACCTCCTTGACAGCCTACGTATTTGTTTATAGTGGGAATTGGGAGCAGAGGGACTGTGTGAGCAGGCTCAGGGATGGGGCAGCGCAGCCTGCATTGACCAGAGCTGAGGTCCCCATCACTTCTGCCCTCAGCTCTTCCAGGGCTGTTCCAGCACTAAATCCTGGGGATTTTTGCTGGGTTTTGGGGGAGGCTTTCTAGGGATGCTTAATCCATGCCCATCTCTGCTCATTAGCAGACATCAGTACTGTTCTCCTGGGTGTACCTTAGCACCACATCTGGCCTCAGGCCACAGTCTCATTAGGTACCTCAAATACAGTCCCGGTGAAGACAGAATGTTTTGTGGTTTGTGTTTACTTTAGTTTGTCTTGACCTGCTGATGGGTCTGAAGGCTGAGAAGAGTTTTGTCTACATTAGATTTTATGAAGCATTAATTAATACAGAGTAAGAATGCTTTATTCCTAGCGAAGCTGTCTCTTCAGAAAGTCTCTTTGCTGCAGGGAAGGAATGACTCTTCCCTTTCTCCTTTCCCTTTCAGTTCAGCGGAAACTGGGATGTAGATTTAAGGTACAGAACATCCATGCAAATGAATGCAAATAGGCAGACTCCCTCCCCTCTGTGTAATGTTTTCTGTACTGAACAGAGTGTCTCGATCTCAAGATTGTCAGTCTGCTCTGGGGAAAAGGTTTGTGACTTTTGGTTAGCCTTTAATTCTAGAAGCCATTCAAACGTGTCATTTTGAAATTAGTGAAACATGCCAGTCTCTCTGCAATTTGTTTTTAAACTATTCTAAGACTTAAAGCTGTCTAAAAATACTCTCAGCATTTTTGGTGGAAACTTTGTTTTTACTAAACCACTATCCTAGAAAATGACAAAGACTTGATTTCACTTCCTCACTTTATTTAATTGGAAACCCACACACGGAAAAATGTGACAGAATGAGATTTGTTTCTAGGAAAATTAAACTAACTGGCCCACATATGTGCTAAGGGGAGATGGTTGGATGGTATGAAATTAAACAACTTTGGAGTGCTGCTATAGCAGATGTAAGCAGTGCCCAGCAGAAGGACGGAGCTTCCTTTCTTCAGCCACATCACACCTTGGTTCGTTCAGGGTCTCTTGGGTCAAGATTTTGTTTTGTGGGCTTTTTTTTCCTAGCTTTTCTTATCACTTGAAGTGCAAGATCCACCAGCTCTTACCCTGCTACAGGTTTGGCCTGTGGCTGCTGCTGAAAATTTTGGCTGTTTTATGGCTTGCACCTGGAGGAGGCCTTGGTGGGCTTGGCGTGCTGGGGGTGAACGTGGCCACTGCGCCTGGGTCATGTCTGGGCTGCAACAGCTTGAGTGGCTGCAGGGACTGGGGACAAACTGGATCTGCTCCCAAAACATGTTAGAAGGTTGTGTCCTGGCCTCAAGTCCGGCTGTGGGTAGGCCCCGTCCCTTGGCACAGCTGCGTTCCCTGCCATGGCCTGGTCCAGCTTCTGGTCTCCTTCCCCAGAAGCCCTTTTAGAGGGTGGGCGCTGATGACGCAACGGCTCCCAGTTTTAGTCTTTTTGGGTCAAGCCGGATCCCACACTTACTTAACTGGACTTTTATTTGAGTCAGGGAAGAGTTCATTTAAAAATATTTATAGGAAAAATAAAGTTTCACTGAAAATGATGAAGGGAAAAGAACTAAAGTGGTTAACTTTGAATGCCTTCAAAATATATTTGCTTTTTGTTTACAGTCAAAATGTTCATAGCTGTGAGTCTTTTCTCATCTAATTAATACTGGTTAGATATTGGTTATTTCTACAAAATCACTTTCTTTTTTCTTCTTTTGCAACAGAGGTAACTACTGAATTAAGGGAAAAAAAAAAAAACAAAAAAACCCCTTTGCAATTATTATATTTTTTATCTTGGATGTGTATTCAGTGTTTTGATTCACTCCGTTTCCTGTTACTAAACTGTACTGACTGACTGAGTAGCCTGAATAATTTATACTCATCTGCATGTGTTTGTGCCTGAGTAGGAATTTTGTCTGTGCTTTTATATTTGTGTATATATAGTTGAATTGTCTTTTTGAGCAGTCTGCATGATTCTTATTTTAACCACAAAAAAACAAAATCTGGGCATACCAGATGAAAATAAGTGTAAATTCAGTGATTGCACAAAACTGAGATGCTGTTTTTGAAAACTTAATGTCAGGCTACGTAGGGAATACTAAAAATATGTAAATCTGTTGAACCAGGAATAGCTTTTTAAATTTTGGGGAAAACAGTTTGGGGTTGGTAGATTAAGTGAAGCATGTCTTAAATAACGTAATTGTTTCCAAGCAACTAGTGCCAACCATCAAGAGTAAAGTTAATTTGCTAATGGGAGTACTGGACCCTTTGAAAAGCCATTTCAAGCACCAAGTATGTTTCAGAGATTTAATAATTAATCAAAGTGACTATATTAAATGTCAGTGAATATGTCCTTGCATTGCTATCATACCTCTCTCTCAACATGAGTTTCCAGGCTCTTAATGATAACACAGGGAGATCTGTAATCTGATAGTAATGCTGGTGCACTGCGAGTTAAGATACCATCTTGAATGTTCTTGCTGCAAATTCTTAAGCTTGGACTTCAAGGAGTGCTTAAAACAGGTTAACCCATACCCACATCTTGATTGGAGATTGCTTTTTTTTTTTTTTTTTTCTTGTCAGAGCCAAACCCAGATATACAGGGCCAGATCTCCGCTGTCTCTCCCACATTGCTTTACTGTGCCGCTCTAACAGAATAGCAGATGTTGCAAGGAAGATGCCTTGGCTGCAGAGAGCTGCTTTTAGCATAGCGAGGTTGGCTGATAGAATTTGGTCTGGAGGTTTCTGGCTGCTAAAGGGGCATCTTGTGTATTAGCTGCATGTTTAACTATTCACAGGGTTGGTCCAGTTACTCTTGTGCTCAACCGCAGGGCCACATTTGCTGAGGAAGGGCATAAAACCAATGTAATATAATGTTTGTACACGTGCATAAGTGTGCATCGATTCACTGGGACATCAGACATAGTAGTGCAAGAAATTTCCAATAGCTACATGTGATACAAAGAATAATCTGAAATTGCAACGTATAGCATGTCTTTCAATGACTACAGTCATGGAAAAGAAGCGGATCTTTTGCACTAACAGAGGTCTCTCTGTAGTTGTGTCCTGTTAGTGGTAGTTGCTGTGCTGCAGCAAATTACTTGATGTGTGGGTGTACACACATGCACACACTTGAGATATTTTAAGAAAAGTCTTCCGGCCTTCTGGGAAGAAAAAAATCACTCAGCTGCTGAAAATCCACTTACATGCAGGCCAGCGTGCTGTCTAGAGTGGCTTGCAGAGCTCTCTAGAGCAACATTAAATCACTGAACCTTTGTTCCAGCTTCTTTATAATATCGTGTTTTTGAGAGGGGCAAATATTTGATGTATTGTGATAGAGCAAGCATTATGAGTGAATATTGTGCAATGAAGCTGGCTTACAATCATGCGGTAGACAGGTGAGAAAGGGCACCAGAACATAAGATTTGGCAGTGGGCATCGCTCAAGCTTGTGGTTAGTCCTGCTGCTCGAGAGAAGATGCTCTGGACAGCAGGGATACTGTGTTGAGAGGATCTGTGTTGTAATGGGCTAAAGCACACTAGCAAGTCTCTCCATCAGGAGAAAGCATTGCTTCTTTGGGGACTCGAGTCGCTCAAGGTGAGCTGCCATGTCGTATTTGTTTGTTATTTCCCATAGCTCCTCAAGTCAGAGATGGCAGTCACACAGCTTGAAGTCTGGAAAAAAGAAAACCTGAAGTTCCAAATGACCAAAATTATCAAAGGTCTGGTATGAAAAAAGACAATAGCCTTTTTATTTTTCCTTTTTAAAAAAAGAAAAAAAAAGAGAGCTTGAAGTTTTTTTAAAAAGGCAAATTATAAGGTAGAATGATCTATGGGGGCTGTGATTGCTTCCTGAGCTACCTTTTGAACTCTCAGAAGCTGTATGCTGCTTTAGAAACAATGTCTGCCTCTGAGTGGTTGTACATAACCTTACATGAATAGTGTTTATTCATTAAGAGGAAAACTGTAATATGTGTAGACATGAGAACAGTAGAACAGCCAACTCATGAAAGGCGGTATGCAAAATACCAAAACAACACAAATAAACAAACAAAACAAGCAAAAAAAACTGAAAAAGATTTTTTTTTTGCATGACCATACTTACTAGTAGATTGCATAGAATACATTGAAGGTTAGTTTTTTTGTATCTAAGTGGATACTAAAAGCAGTCATATAAAAATCTTTGCAACATAAATGTTGATTAGACTTAGTGAAAAGATTGCCTGAATAGGAGGACTTTAAACTTGGTTAGAGTTACTGCATTTATTTCTGCAAAGTTTGTTGTTCATCACAGATCCAGTTAGTCAGTATGCTAAAGTAATGTAATAATTCATTTAATTGTGCAGATGCGTGTCCTCTATCTGCCCACAAGTTTTGTTCATAATGTTGGTTTGCCAGGGCTTCACAAAGTTGGTGATTGTCTAATAGAAATTCCAGATTACTTTGTATTTTTTTAGTAGAGGCAATTCAAATATAGAGATGTTTTATCCTGTAATGGTGAGCCTCAGTCCCTTCTGAGGGAGCCGGTAGCTGCTCTTCCATCAGACGCGGGCTCACCCACCACCTGCTGGTGCACGGACATGGACCTACACGGGGCTGCTGCTGCCCAGCCAAGCTGGCTGGGCTTTGCCCAAGAGGGCCCTGAAGGATGAAGGATGGCCAGGATGGAGCAGCTGGTTGGGTTTATAGTCCTGGCAAGCCACAGCTTCAGCATTATTGCACTACTTGAATGTGTTGCTCTACTTGAGCAGTATTCCCATTGTGAAGAACTATTTTGTGGCGTGAGAAATAAGAAGAAACAAGACTTTAAGTTTAAAAAAAAAAAAAAAGTATGCACATTCAGATGAAAGAATAAACACTTCCATCCCATGTATTGTCTATGGTCTTAACATTCAGCTTTTACATAAGTTGAGTTATAGAGATGGACACTGTAAGTGGGTTTGCAGAAACCAAAGCTTTTGTTGGTAATGAGGTAATCTTGCTAGATGGAGCAAGAATTTTTAGGGTTTCTTGAACACTAATTTAAATGAAATTATCCAATAAAGAGTAAGAGCCAAGAGACTGCTGTGTATGTATCTCTCTCTAATTGAAAGCAGACTCTGGAGAGGTTTATAAAAATATAAACAATGCAGTGATTTTAATGTTAGTGGGCAAGAATTAGTAGAATGCTGTAAACCAGTATTGTTTTATCACTGAAACTGTGCTGTCACTTCAGGCTTTGAAAGCGTTTTCTGACGGAGGGAAATATTTTTCTTCCTTTGCTGAGAAATGTCTCAACTCTGGAGGTAGCAAGAAAATACATTTAAAAAGGCAATTAAATATTTTGATGTGGCTATTTAACAAACCTAAAATGTAAATTATAGTGTGTGTGTGTATATATATATATATATATATATATATATATATATTTAAAGTCTTACTCTGCTAGAACGTCCCATATTGCAAAGATGTTCAAATTCTTTTCATTTTGCTTTGCTGAAATCCGGGGATAACATCACATGTTTGTACAAGATTTCCAGAGTGGTAAAACCGTGATTCAAAGACTGAAAATCATTGTTTGCTTCTATTTCCACCCATAATATTTACTTTTCTGTAGTTTTCTTTTACAGCCACTTAATTAGCTGTCCTTGTTTTTGTCAAACTTTGCTGTAAAGTTAGGAGAGAATTAAAAATGGACAAAAGTGCCTGTCATATTAGAAGTTTTGGAAGGGATCTTCAACCAGATTTAGAATATTAAGCTATTTTATGTGTAAATAGTTGAGTTCAGGTATGTCCACTTGAGGAAGTGGAGCACAAGCAGCCTCATTCTGCCCGTGCTGTGCTGATGGATATGTGTGAGCCAGCCTCACTGTGCATGGCTGTGGTGAACAGGGTCTCAGCAGCGCGTGGGGCTTTGCCACTTGGTTTTGCTTTCCACCCACTCCAGCAGATGCATTCGATGACAGAGCAGAGCCTGGGGCTCCTTGTTCTTGTTTATGTAGCTCTGTCCTGGGTTTCCCTTCAAATCTCACCCTTTCTTCCTGTTACTTTTCCTCCTTATATATATTATTACATACGTTTTATGTATCTAGATACTATCTACATGCACATATATACAAAGAGCATTAATACATAAAAAGACAGCCTCTCTCCTCTCCCTGTTAGGAGAAGAAGGGAGAGCTGATGGCTGCACGCCCAGCCCCTCAGCAGCACTGTGCTGCCTTGCACTGAAGCGTGAAGTAACGGAGAGGCATCGCCCGAGTCCTGGCTGCCACGCGTGACGGTGGCTTTGCCCTGAGAACATGTCAGAGTGCCTTGAAAGACTCTTCTGTCAGGAAGTCCTCTGGGATTAGTTTCATTTCCTCTGAGCGTTTTTCCTTTCAATCACCATCATCCCTGCTTCCCAAATTGCAGGTAGAGGAGCTGAGTGGGGAGATGAGTTGCCAGGGGTGCTTAAGCTACAGCAGAGCACAACATCCACCCATGGTCTAGAAGGAGCTTGCAACCCACAGCTCATGTGAGCAGCCCCAGCTCTGTGGGGTCATGTTTTGCATTTACCAGGCCCAGCTGTTCAGTGGAGCTACAAAGCAGAGCCAGGTTCTGTTCAGTGGTGCACTGTGGCAGGACAAGAGACAATGGGCACACGCTGGGACACAAAAAGTGTTCAGGCAGCACTTCTGTGCTGTGTGGGTGCCTGAGCAGGGCGCAGGCTGCCCAGAGAGGCTGTGGGCTCTCCTCCTTGGAGACCTTCAAAACCCACCTGGACGTGGCCCTGGGCAGCCTGCTCTGGGTGGCCCTGCTTGGGCAGGGGTTGGACAGGTGGGCCCCTGAGCGCTCTGCCAGCCTCAGCCATCCTGTGAAAACAAAGTAAATTACCACCCCCATCCTGTGCTTTCCTACTGAGTGTCAGAAACTGTCAGGGCATCCTTTTTCCCCCATCTCCTTAAAGACCTTCCTGGATGTTTACCCGATTTCATGGTAGCCCTGTTGAGCAGTGGCTTTAGAAGTGGTCCAAATGGGTTAGATGCTTCCAGAGGTGGTCAGTCCTTTGTGCTGCACATTGCTGTAGGGGTTGCTGGTGCTGCTGCCCAAACCTGCCTCTCTGAGCTTTGAGGGAGGGACCCTGTCACCTTACCAAGTGAATTGTATGGGCATGAGATGGATTTATACACACAAGTGTACATGTACAATGCAGCTATGTAAATATGAAACTAATTTTCAGTTCTCTGGACAGTTGTTTTCCAAGTACTCCCCATACAAGTTATAAACTGTTACTCCTTTGCTCTGTGGATTCTCCATCAGTTGGGTTTGGCAGTGCAAGTGTAACACTGGGCTCCCATTGAGCTGTTGTTTCACAGTCTGTTTGGGAGAACCAATGCTTGTTAAAGTGCAAATATTGCTGCTGAACTTGTATGACTGGCTTTTCAAATAAAACTACTGAGAGTAGATACTAGCACAGATAAATTCCTGTGCAGTAAAAAGGGGAGTTACTTGTTGGTTTTTGTTTGCTTTTCCCCACAGTCTTTGGATACTACAGCTGCCGATTACTGCATGCTGAGAATTGAATTCCTCCTTGAACATCCTTCTTCCCCTCCAGTGACCTTTTGTTGGACTTGACCTACTCCTCAGTGTTGTCTCCATCAGTAACAAACTTTCTCCCTAACTTGCTAACTTGTGGAAAAAAACTAAATGACAGTGACCACCCACTTCAAAGACAGTGCACTGCTGGATATAGCAGAAAATATGACCCACTAGAATAGAATATAGTAGAATAAAAAGTCAGTCAGTCCCTGATGAGTAGTGGTCATTTCCTACAGAGGGTGATCTTAACAGCAGCACCCGTAAAGGAGGTCTCCAGAGTTATTTTCAGACAGAGGAACTGTCCTCAGACACTCAGCTCTGCTAATATTGAAGATGGTAAGGCTGTTTGTAAGGGGAAATTGTGAGGAAACTATCAGCTGAAATCTTTGTAATTTTTATTTTCTGGAAGTATTGCAAGCCAGCACTTTGACAAGACGCTGGGAGAAAAAAAACTCACATAGCTGTGGACTCAAAAGAAATTTTGACATTTTGAATTGACACTGAGAATCGGAACAAATGGTGGTGTGAACTAGATGCAAATATCGAAGGATTCCCCAGGTATATTTTTGAAAGAAACTGGAATGTATGTACCTCCTAGTGTGGTTTGTTGGCGTGGAAACAGGACTGGACCCTTTGCCCAGTCGAAGTTTGCCCAGCTTGTCAGAACAGGCAAGCTTCTTAAAGAAGCTTGGGTGGGCTCTAGAGTGTTCAAATGACCTTCATACTCTAGATACTGGGAAGACTCAAGCTGTTTTCATACACTAGGTTAGCCAAATGGTGGACTGGTACGTGCTTGAAATCAGGAGACTGAAATAGATGATCCCCAAACGTTAGTCTGATGTATAATGTATGCTCCAAGATGCTGCATGCGAGCCTGTGCTTCCCATATCATCTTCCTGTTTGAGGCTAAAAAACACAGTGCAAGTAATAAGTCTGCTATTGCTTGTCAAAACAAACTCCTGCAGGTTTGCTGTCTGTGTGCATTAAATTTCAAGACGACACTGCTACAACCCAGTGGAATTTTAGCTTTTAAATGAATACAGTGAAGAAAAATTTCTCAAGGTATCCCCAGTAGAGCTGTCTTAGCTAAATCCAAGCAACAAAGAAAGGTAACAATATATTTAAACTTCAGGGGATAGTTCATTTTATATGACACTTGAGGTTGTCTGTCAAAGACATCATAAAATTATTACTGTGGCTGAGAGAGCAGGAAAGTATGTGAGGTTTTTATCCAATTGTAGCAGGACTCATTTTAATAAAAATATTAATTTGTTCACGTTTGAAATCTTGCATGCAAAGATGGAGCATAATGTGGACTTCAGCTCTGATGTCCACTGATCATCCCAGTCATTGGATGCAGGAGGGTGTTATACTGAAGGACTGCCTTCTACAGCCAATCACACTGAAATCCATGGCATTTTCAGTCCTAAAAAGCATGAACAATTTATGCTATTTTCTGTGTTTCCTAAAAGTTGAGAAGGGATAGTGTTCTCAATATTTTTATGAGAAAGGGTCCAAGCCTGTTTGTAAGTATCTCTGTCTGAAAGCCTTCGTCAGAAATGGGCAATATGACTGTACAGGTATTATCCCCCATGTCCCTTTGGGGCATTCAAGTCAAAAGCCGCAAACTGAGAGAGGCCTTTGTCAGCACTGCCAGGCGTCTCAGTGGTAGCTCACTAACACTTCACAAACACTGCACCAGGAATGTGGCTCTGCAATAAGTTGTTGGAGAAGCCAATACCAGAAAGGGAAATACCCACTAAAAAACGTTCTTTTTGAAATGTAGAGCAAAACAGATGTTATTTCTCATGCCTTCTGGGCTAGCCATGCCTAGACAGTGTCTCAGAGTAGTGCATTGCCCATTAGATCTAAACATGTTACTTAAAAGACAAAGGATATAAAATATTGTAAACTGAGTCTGACAGAAATATAAAATTATGAGTTTGTATTTAGGATGTCACTTGTAATGTGTTGTTGCTTAGAGAGGGGTGAAAACTGGGAATACCAGAGTAAGGCTGGATGTTTTATTTCTGATCTGCCCTTCTGACTTTGACAGGAAGAGAAACAAAAATAATTGGAACACCTGTTTTCTCAGCTTCTAGAGCTCCTTGCCGGTTCCCTAAAATGTTATGCCCAGTTAGCACTTAGTGCCTTGCTTTTTTCTGAGAGGTGGTGGAAGCTACGTCTCTCTTTTGTTAGCTTAACCCAGTTCTTACTTGGTGCTCAAGCACTATTGCAGCCCGTCAGAGGTATTATCCGTGATTCAGTTACTAATGCTAAAGTATCTACCAGTGTCACAAGAGAACTTGAAAATTGTTAATTTGTTAAGTACTCTAGATGAAACACATTTGGGATTAATTTATCACTGGAGAAATGGTTATGCAGTTACAATAGATACAGGCTGGGAAGGTGAGGAGAGGCTGCTGCTCTTCATGTGACGAAGCAGTGGTGATGCACAGAGCTCTTAATATGTAATATCATATTTGCATATTAAGCTCTGCCTTTGTAGAGAGGATCAGTGGGCTGAAAGCTTATGGGTCAGGATTGGAGCACAGACCAATGTGGGTGATGTTTTGGGTGTCTGCTACCTACTGTTTGATTAAGAATAAGTAGATGATACCTTCTTCAAGCAACTGGAAGAAGCCTCACATATTCAGTCCCTGGTGCTCAGGGAGTTTTAACCACTTTGTTATCCGCTGAAAGGGCAACACAGCAGCACACAAGCATTTCAAGAGGTTTCTGGAGTGTACAGATGATGATTTCCTGGCTTAGGTGGTTGTTAAACTGACAAAGACAGATGCTTTCTTGGAACTCTTACTTTCAAACAAAAAAAGAACTCATCAGGCATGTGAAGGTCAAGGGCTGCAAAGATATGGCGATATGGTGAAGTTCAGGGTCATGCGAGGAAGGAACAAGACAAATAGAAACATAGGGCTGGACGTCAGGGGAGCAGACTTGAACTTCTTCAGGAACTTGCTTGGAGTGTGGTCCCAGACAGAAGAGGTGTGGTAAATTTTCAAGGATTGCCTCCTCCAAGGTCAATCATAGTCCTTCCTGACATGCAGAAAGCCAGGCAAAGGGGGCAAGGAGGCCTGCATGGATATCAAGGAGCTCCTGACTAAACAGACATAAGAAGGAGGTAATACAAGAGGTGGCAAGAGGGACAAGTGACCTCATATTGTCTGAGCATTCAGGAATAGGGTTAGGAAGGCAAAAGTCCATCTGGAGTTGAATTGGTGAGAGAGGTGAAGGACTACAGGGAGGATTTCTAGAGCTAAGCCAGCAGCATAAATATGATGAGGGAAAATATGGGATCTTCACTGCTTGCGTTAAAGTTGTGACAGGGCACTCAGTGCCTTCTTTCTCTGGACTTTTGCTGGAAAGACTTTCCCTCAGGAGTTCCAGGCCACTGAGACCAGTGGGAAAATCTGGATCAAGAAAGACATGCTGCTGGTGGAGGAGAATCAGGTTAGGAAACACTGAATGAATTGTCAATGGGGATCTGATTGCATGCACCTATGAATGCTGATGGAGCTGGCCAGTGTCATTGCAAGGCCACTCTCCGTTGCCTTTGAAATGTCATGGCAATCAGGAAAGCTTCGTGAGGACTGGCAAATTAAAAAATGTCACTTCTGTCTTCAAGAAGAGCAAGGTAGAAGATATAGGGAACTACAGGCTGGTCATCCTCACCTCAGTCCCTCAAAAGGTGGTGGAACAAATAGTCCTGGAAACCATTTTCAAGCATCTGATGGACAAAAAGGTGAGTGGGGGTAGTATGCATGAGTTTAAGAAGGGGAAATCGTGCCTGACCTACCTTGATAGCCTGTACAGTGAGGTGGTAGCTCAATGGATGAGCATAGAGCAGTGGATCTTCCTGACTTGGCCCTTTTTCTTCCTTATGGTCATCACAGAGAAACTATTGAGGTATGGATTAGGTAAATGGCCTGCAAGGTGGATTGAAAACTAGCTGAATCGTGAGGCCCAGAGAGTTCTTCTAAGCATCACTGCCAAGTCCAGCTGGAGGTCAGCCGTAAGTGATGAGGCCAATATTGTTTAATGTCTTTAATGACAGGTCAGAGTGCATGCTCAGCACGTTTGCTGATGACAGAAAGCTGGGAGGAGTGGTGGCTACATCACATGGTTGTCCTCCATTCAGAGGGATCCCCACAGGCTGGAGAAACGGGCAAGTAGGAATCCCAAGAAGTTCAGCAAGGGGGAGGGCAAAGCCCTGCACACGGGGAGGAACAGTAACAGGCACCAGTGCACACTGGAGCTGGCCAGCTGGAAAGCAGCTTGGTAGGAAAGGACCTGGGGGTCCTGGTAAAGAGTCCAACAAAGGGCCATAAAAATGACTAAGGGACTGCAGTGTCATTCCTGTGAGGAAAGGCTGAGAGAGCTGGGGCTGTCCAGTATGGATAAGAGGAGGCTCAGGGGGATCTTACCAATGTGTGAAAATACCTGATGTGGGGGGAATGAAGAAGATGGAGACAAGCTCTTCTCAGTGCTGCCCAGTGACTGGACAAGGGACAATGAGAACAAAGCAAAATACAGGAAGTTTCACTTAAAAGCAAGAAAAACGTCTCATAAGCATACAATGAGAGATTGCCACAATAAAATATTAACAAATACACAGTAAGCAGACACCTTAATGGTATTGCTATGTACAATTGTGCCTGTAACAATTTACAGAGTGCCTTGTCAAGGACAAGGAAGTTATTAATCATTGTAAGTAGCAAATTGATCTTGGTTTTATAAACTCAACTGAAAATAAATGCTCAGCAGAAAATGGGTTGACTTTTATTTTTTTTTCTTCCATTTTGCTGTTGTGCCAATTTCTGCTGTCGTGATTTTAGCAGTGTTTGTCAAAAATGGGAATGATTACATCCTAAATACTGTCTGGAAGAATATAAAATTCAGCAGTCTTGTGACTGAAGCAAATGAAGGTATCTTGTGCTTGTGTGTGTTACTAGCAGAAAAGGAGTACTAACACCCAACCAAAACTTATTTTTCAATTGGCTGCTATACATTACATATACATAGTTGCTACCCTAATTATTATTTAATTTTTATTTGCACTGATTATTTAATTTTAACATGACATTTTCTATTAAGTATATATGTACTTCGAAATTATGATTGTGTCATAATGTAGATACGAAGGGTATAATCTCTGTGTGGCAGAGGAAATAATTCTTAGATCATGTGTATTAAAATGTGAAGAAGAAGGATTAATGTACCTCCATGCCTACAGACTACAAAAATGATTGTAGCAATTTCTAAGCGAAGATGTATAGGAGAAAGCAATTCTTTAGTCTAGGTCGTAAAGTGGCCTGTCTTTTTCTAGGATCTTGACTGCTTAACATAAACACTTTTTTATTGTGTCCATTCAGTAATAAAATCTTGTCTCTTCTAGATGACAGATTGGATGCAGATGATGAACTCCTGGATATAGTATAATATCAGAAAACGCTAACATTTCTTGATGATTTATTTTTCTGCATTGTGTTATGTCTTGTCTTTATGATGTTAGATTGTTAATTATATTCCATTGGTAAATAGCTTACTGTCGAAGCTGTCTGCTACTTATCTTCATTTATCTGTCTTCAGGGGATGAACTCTACTAAAAACGAGTAAAAGAAATTATTTGTTCAATAAGTGTGTGAGTGTGGTATGTGATCGTGGTATGTGATCTTATATTCTGTCTTTAGAAGACAGGTGAAATAGTGATTGTAAAAATGACATGTAATGCAATCAGAATACAACCAAAACAGGAGTTTATATGCCAAGCTCTTCTTGACCGAGGTTGGGTGGGTATGACTTACACGTGGCTGTCAAATGTGACTGGCCTGTGTTTGAATTTCAGTGCAAAAGCAGCAGCGGTTGGAATATCCATAAATGCAAACCATAAGAGAAAAACTTGAAAAACGTGTAGCACCTTGACAGTAAATGCTTCAGAAAATGAAAACTGGGCATCTATAACTGGGCAATTTATAACTGATTTCTGTATTTTGAGTTTGAAAAGCAGAAAAGCCATTTTCTCTTGCCATCCTCCATTGCACATCTGCACCTTCATCTTGGCACAATGAGTAGTTAAAGCTCCAAGTAGCAGGCTACCCATCAGAGCCAGCATTTGTCTCGTTAGGGAATGTAAGCGCGCCTGCTGTACTACTTTATAATTTATGTCACATGAATAGAAAAGGAAGACTTAGCAAGTTTTAGGGAAAAATGGAAAATAAACCCTTTGGTAATCTGAGAGAATAATGTGTGCTTAGCAGATGGCGATGTCGTTTTTGATTTGTATGTAATTATTATTCAGTTTTAGGTGGTGCTTATGTTCCTTGCTCCTGATGAGAAGATTCATTTGTACGCATCATTATTATCTCTTTTGACGTGCGCATTAGTGACATTAATCTGTGTTTTATTTTCTACAGCAGTAATAATGGGGTTGTCTTTCCCTAGCTTTATTATGTTGTCGTGCTTTCCGAAGTTGTCCTCATAATACAAAGGAAAAGTATAGCGTGGGGATCCGTTGCAAGCAGAGTACCATTTAGTGTGCGGTGAGGCAACGAGTCTCATCTTCCCTACTTCCTCCTTGCCAAATTGTGGTGTGCTGTCCTTACTGGTGGGCAGGCAGACGGATGCTTCTTTTCCAAGCAGTGCAATTGAAAAATAGCTTATTAAACCTATTTACAAAGAGTGCGGCAATAGGAGCTTTGTGCTTTTGAAAGGGACATTTAAATCATCTTGGCAGTTTATTCTAGAAATGCAAAAGATTGTTTGGGGGTAGTTAAAGATTTATTCACTTGAAGCTGGACTAAAATAGCTTCATTACTTTCAGAATATGAGCTGATAAAATGACTCACTTAGCTGAAATCATCCACATGGTGTTCTTCGGGAGTCTTGCGATCCTGTTTGCCTTATTACCAGATGCTAATTGGCCTTGTCAAACTGCTGAGGAAAGTTGGGGTGTGCTGTGCGTGTGACACACGCTAGCTAGCACAGTGTGTGTGTGTTTTGTTTTCCTGTCATCTTGGATTCCTGTTTTTGCCTCCATGTTACATACTTTTGTGTATTGAAAGCATTCCTCTGTCTCTAGTCAGAAGCTATTTTGGGAATTTCTATGAATAAATAATATTTAAGCTTACTCATCTGATTGTAATACTAATGTAGCAAAACACATGAGGTGGAACATAAATGGAGGATGGAGGTTTCACCTGGAGTATTTCTACTTCTCTGCTCATGTTCTTTATCTTCCTGTTTTGATTAAATATTTTATTTGAGGCAAATACTGCAGTGTATGCACAGTAGCCATATAAAATAAATGTAGCAATATTAAAAGCTGAAAGAATAAAATTCATTGTTTTCATTATTTCTAGCCTGCTTACTATCCTTCATTTTCCCCTGGCCTCTTTTGAGAGAGACTGAATTTTGCCTCCGTTGTAGTACTTGGAATTCATTCTCCATCGTACAAAACCTCCGTCTTTACACCTGACTGAGTTTGAGTCATGGATACTTATTTGGGGAGAAAATAAGGACTTTTCCTTTTCATTGGGATGTTGCTGGAAACATTGCCCATTGCTTACTGGAATTTAAAAAATGAAGGATTGGAGGTTGTGACTCTTAACTGTCAGTGAGTGCTGAAGGTTTTCCATTCCTATTGATTGCTACAAGTCTGTAAATAGGGGTGAAAAAGGGGGTGATCTAGCTTCTATGTGGTCTCAGACCGTATTTTTCTTTTCAAGAAAAGAAGCCACAGGATGGTATTTCTCTCTGTCTACTCATTAATATTTTCACATGAAGGAGAAGATTTTGCAGTTAGGATGTGATAATGCCATATATTCTCTTTTTCAGTGAAGAAACTGAGGGCAAACCTTTTCCTAAATTTAAATGATGCGTGAGTTTTCCTGGACTTCAAGTGACTCCTGAAAATATAATCCAGTGTTTTTTCTTGTTTTTATACAATGTTTTTCTTTTCTTACTCTCTAGTAAGGCTTCCCAAATCCTCTGGGATTGTATTGAAAATTAAAGCATAATCTTGATGTTCTTCATTTTTTGCAGCATAGAGTGCAAATGTGAGAAAACAGTTTAGGGTGTTTTTTTGTTTGTTTATTTGTTAGTTTTTTTATTATTATTATTATTTTCTTTTCTCAGACTGAACAAAGGTCTTTTATTTTGCAGGCATTCAATCCACAAACAAATAAGTCTAATTACTTATTCATCCATGTGTTAAACTATGTGGCACACTTTAATGTGTCTGCAGTTTTGAATTTACTTGTCTGTTTAAAAATTGTGATAAACACCTCTTTATATTGTGACTGCTTAGGAGTAGGGTTATATTCATTTATGGCAAAACCCTATTGACTTCAATGTTGTCACACCAAGAGTAGTAACTCCTTATATTATTGCAGAATCTCAATTACTAGAGTCTTTGTTTGACAACATTTACTGCAGTCATTGCTACCTTTACTTACCTTTTATCCTTAATGTTTTGCTTTACTGGAACAATAATTGGATTTCTTGGAGGCATAAGCAGTTCATCTTTAGTGGAGTAACAGTAGTTTCTAAAAAAAATTGCTCAATATCTTTCTAGTGGAGGGAGAGTGCTATTGCCGTTGTATAGAATGGATCCATCAAAACCATCCCGTGTAAAAGCCCAGTGACAACCAGCCACAAACAAAAGTAGTAAGGCTTTGGGCTGGATGGAGAATTACATGTTACGACCTAAATGTAGAAAATAATTTGATGTCCTCTAGACGAAAGTATGGCTTTTGGTATTGTGTATCTAAAAAGATGTTTTAAGCAATTGCTTTAAAGATCATTCTGTATGTTTTGTTTTTCATACAACGTTTGAATAAGCAGCAGAATCATTTATCTGTCTTTTTTTTTTTTTTTGGTCTTTTGGAAGGAAAAATGCTGTTGTTATTGAAGATCACAGCAGACCGTAATTATTTGTCATTATTGTACATCACGTGTACAGTCAGGTACTGAAAACATTATTAGAAGTGAGAGACTATACTGAGGGTTCTTTTTTCCTGAGAAGTAAAATGTGCCAGTACATTTTCATGTAAAAGCAAGTAAAATATGCAATGTATACAGAGTCATTTTGGGTAACAAAAAACAGGCAAAACACAAGTCAAAAAATCTCCTCTTAGAAAAAGAAGGTGAAAGGCCTTGCAGGAATAAATTTTCAAGGACCCAAGAGAATGCACATAAATTCATCAAGGAGAGGTCCCATGCAGTTGGTCCACTGCTTGGCAGAGTGTTGGGTGCACAGCTTGGTGGGTGCAATGTGCACCCATGCAGGGTGACTACACGGTGTTGTAGTACTCCAGGTGTGCTCAGCCTATCACCCTTGCACTGTGTTTGCATGTATTTGTGTGAGAAAGCCTGGTCAGAAATACAGACAGATATTATTATCGTCTTTACAGTTTCTAGTATGGGTTAGAGGAGAATGTAGGTCCCACAAACAAGGGAAGAGCCGTGCAGCACTAAGCTCTGTATGTAATTAAACAACAATTACTGCCCTAAGGACATCCTTAGTATAGTTTGTGGCACGGGGGAAAAACAAAAGGGGAAAGATAACAGAGAGCCTCTGTTCTGATGGAGCTGTAAAGTTTTCAGCTGTAGTTTTGGTACAATTCATAAATGGCTGGTCTGGGGGTGAAGGGTGTATTTCAGACCATGATTGCATGCTTTCCGGAGGATTGGCTGCAGATGGTGTTACAGAACTGCTGGTTGAAGGCTGCCTGTGAACTTACTATCATTAATTATAATTGTACTGACTATCAGTCCGTATCTAATCTTGTCATTTTTGTTGGAAAACTGCTGAGCAACTTCTGGTAAAGCCACTTGGGTAGCCTGAGATGTCCGTGACTAAAGGCTTTGATGGGTGTCTAACTGATAACATTTATGAACTAACTCTTCATAGTGTTAATAGGAAATATGTCTTTTTTTTTTGATTTTTTTTTTCTTCTAATCCATCAGCACTATTACTGCTGTAAAATCTTTTGCCCAGACCCCAGCCTACCACAAATGACATGAAAATCATCTCTATCTGTAGATTCTTGGTGTCTGAAATTCAGGCCACTTGGGCTTTGGTAGCTAGATTTACCACCCCAATTCTAGTCATCCAAAACCAAAACTTACACGCGGATAGTATTTCTTCACTGAAATCCTTGCCCTCATTTTAAGTCTTTCGAGTACATGCTTTTGAATAATAACAATATTTTAATGGGAGCAGATAATAAACTGAAACCTCTTCTTGGCACGGCATTCCCCTGTGCCCTATTTTCCCCATTGTCTAAAATGAATGGGCCTCCTCTCCTTCCGTGCCCTTGCTGAGTAAGCTGTTGGCTCTGGTGTGCTTCTTATGGATTGCTTCAGCTAAAGGACATGGAAGAGGCATGCTTTCCCCCAGCTGTCTCCTGGGAGAGAATAAAGGGGCTACTGTTGATAAGAAGATGAACTACGTCTATGTGATCATTGGTTTTTTTCTGTGCACGCATCTTCAGTTGTGCAAACCATAGACAGCCAGTGTCGGTCTGTGGTCTGAATCCAGTTCACAGGGCCTTATCAAGCCGCGTCAAGACAAGGTAGGCAAGCCCAACACAGCGGTTGGTTGGTGTGAGCAGTGGTATGGGGCATCCAGCAGGTTCAGGAAACTTCCCACATTACCCACCTTTCCTGGTAGGCTTCTTGTTCAAGGATACCACATGGGTAGGAAGGGTGGGTCTGAGCAGGATTGGGGCTGATGTGCAAGTTCCTCAGAGAGGGATGGTCTGGGCTGCAGCAGCAAAACACATTTGTTGCGTTTGGTACTATCTTCAGACTTTTGGTTTGTTTTTGTAATGCACGAATATCTTCCTGCACAATTAATTTTTAGCACGAAATTCACTAGTGCCTGGATGTTTCTAAAGATGATATGGGGAGCAATAGTTAAAAGGAAAGATGGAGTTGATCGAGAAAGAAATACTGAGCATGGAAAGCCTCTTAACTATTTTGGCTAACCTGTTATCTGGCTTAAAGTGCCATCATAGAGCTCTGCTGTGCATACAGCAAAGTTAACGTGGCTTTAATGCAAAGCTTGTTTTCCTGAAGCAATAGCAAAAAGCCCACAGTGATAAGCCATTTTATTTTTGTTTGTTGCTGTTCAGCACAGTAGAAAGTCATTTAATCTACGCAACTGAAAATCATTTTAGGCTTAGCAGCATGTTGAGACAAATGATAAAGTCTTTAAAAGCCTCATTTTACTGGAGAATAACCATCCATAACAATTAAAGATATTAAAAAAAAAGCTTTCAAAGAGGCATAACAGAAATTTAGCTTACAAAATTGATAATAAGTTGGGCTTTTCGGTTATGTACAGTTTTGCACTGAGAGTCTCACTGAAACTTCAAAACCACAATGAAGATGAGATAACACTGAAGAAGTTGGCAGGGTTTTTTGTTTTCTTACTCTTCCCTTCCTAGGCTGTCATTTCAAATAGGAGTTATACTTGGCTCTCCCTATTCTTTGTTGCTTTCTCTAATCACTTACGTATAAATATCACAGTTCATTCGATTTTCATTTTGAATATCTCATAACTCTTAATATTGCCTTCATGTTATTTGTTTCTCTGAGAAAAAAAAAGACAACCTGAAATATAAATGCATTTCTTTCCATCATCATGAGGAGTATTGTGCTTGTTAGTCAGACCTATGCTTCGCCTCATAGTTTCCTTTTTTTTTTTTTTTGGTACTACTTGATATTTTACTATGATGATATGTATGTCATTATTCTTACTGTTGTGTTAATTAACTATTCATGTTCATGTGCTTTTATATTTTAATGAATTCCCGTGCGTTTTGGGTGACCCCACAGCCATTGGCTATGGCCAGCCTGGTTCATGCTTGCTGTTTGGAAAAGCTGTCATGATGCATTGTTGTGGCCGGATAATAGCTTGCATCTGAATCTGTTCTGACAAGCAAAAATGTATGGAAACATCCATATTGTAGAAAATAAAAGTATATATATATATATATAAACAGTAGCACATTTTATCTAGTGTGTTTCTTCAGCTTTCACCATGCCTTATACAGTCTCTCTGATTCATGGTTTCCCTCAGTCCTGCAGTCAACAGAAACTTTTCCAGATCCCTCCTTTAGCATCACTCATGCTTGCTAATTAGAAGGCTCTGTTATGTTGTTTTTATTCATAGCAAATAATCATCATTATCAGGCCAAAAGCTGCCAAACATTTTATGATGACTGTTTTCTATCTTTACCAGTGTCAATTCCCCAAGTTAAATTTGAGGTCACCCCAAGTTTTCAGCTTTCTTTCATCTCTTTTTTTTTTCTTCCCCTTTTGGAGGATTTGTTTAATTTGAACAGCTACTGCTTCACTATGAATGGCATAAATGTAGACTGTGTGTTTGTATATAATTTCTGTATACAAGACTGTAGTAATAGTACAATTGTAAATTTTCATTGTCTGATGTAATACTTCACTGAATTTTAATTTTCTCCCCTACATCCTCATCTGGACAGTGTTAGGCACTGTGTTCATTTTTTTTAATTTATATGTGTGACTTAAAAAAATAATATTAATTCAAGCTTATTGCTTTCATTATTTTGAGAATTATGACTTCCATGAGTAGTTCCAAATTGTTCCTTGTTACACTTACTGAACTCCTACGTATTGTGACTTTGTGACTTCACTTAGGTTTATAATAATATAAATTCACAATTTTGAATTTTTGAGCTTTTTCACAGAGTTGCGGAAAAAAATTTCCTTCTTTGCTCTTCACATAAGATGGCTCCTTTCCCCTCTCCTCTCACAGCTCCTTGTAATGTACGTGCTTTACTCAGAACTCATCCTGTTTCCCATATACACAGGTCACCCTGATGAAATGATTAAATTGATTTTTTTAAACGTCCTGTCAGTCAGCTCAAAAAATATTAGCCCATTACTGGTTTTTATTTCACTGTCAGATCAGGAAAACTAACTAGGCATATTATGGTGGCTTTCAACACTCTTTAAAATTTAGGATTTTCATGAGAGCCATTGCTGGAGATCTTCAGCATCTCTGTGTTTTATTTCACTGTGGAATTAAATCAATTCCTTCTTCAAGCCATCTAGATTGTTTTTTTCAGTATAACTGCAAAATAACACTTCAATTTTTCAGTGTGCTTGATCTTCATAAATGAAATGTTAGATGAGTTTTTGCCTCCTCTTTTTTGCAAAAATGAGCTTCTTCGATTTTATTTGAACTATAAAATAAACCACCTTATAAATAGACAAGGAGAGAGGGGAAAAACAGATATCTAAAGGAAACGGGTATTTGGTAAGTTAGTTATGCTCAATTACAGAAGTATGAAAAACTGAAATGCCTTCTTAAAAAGTTTTGCTGTCTCGTACACAACGTGCAATTCAATTCTTCAGAAAACATGAGGAGACAGCAACGGGTATACTGCTTCAGTTTTGTAGAAAGATGGGGACGTTTGCAGATAGAAATTAACTCCATATTCCAAAACCCTATGATTGTTTTTCAACAGTGTTTGTTAGTTAATTTGCCTTATGCTTAAAT
The DNA here is from genome assembly GCF_013377495.2 of Cygnus atratus. Lineage (NCBI taxonomy): Eukaryota > Metazoa > Chordata > Aves > Anseriformes > Anatidae > Cygnus > Cygnus atratus. Next base: position 37,130,549 of record NC_066362.1, on the reverse strand, counting down.
TATCTATCTACATCTTTGCTAGAAAAAGTAGAAATGCAATTTAAAACCTTCCTGTATTTCAGTTCTGCGAGGCAATGTTTCTGATGTGATGGTTCAGGTGTTGGTGAGCTTTCCAGAGTGCTTGGGCTGTAGACAAGCTGGGACCAGCATTGCCTGGTGGTTTCTTTGCTCTTTTCTGCCCATCCCTGGGTGTCCATTTGCTGTCTCCTGTCTTGCATTATCCTGTGGGCTCATTGGGGCTTATACACACCGTATTTTCAGCATAAGAGGTTCTGAAACATAATTTGGCTTCTTAGGTTCTATGGTTAGCAATAATTAATGATTTTAAATGGTAGTGTAGTTTCATCAGGTGTACTCAACCTTCAGGTGTGGCTTCCCAGAAGTGACCTTCATACAAATCCCAGCTCTCTTTTCTGGGAAGTGATTTGGCAGTGCTCAGAGTGCCTTGGGTTTGTACCAGTCTGACTGGGCTTTCACCACCAGGACCTGCCTGCACTGCTTCGTGAGGACATCATGGGACTGTGGGCAAAGAGCCCACCAGAAATGCAGCTGTCAGGAGTGGGCCGTGCGATTTTTCTAGTGGAATGTATCATTATGCCTTGTGGCTGTCCCGAAGTGATGTGCTCGGGGTCACGCAGCTGTGGTGGATGCAGGAATAGAGCTCCGCTCTGTCAGCTGGAGAGTCTTACTCACTTGCCTTTGATGCACAGAAATTAAAAGAAAATTAAAATAGGCTTCAGGAACTGGAGGGAGGAGTGTGAATCAAATCTAGGCTGGTTGTTGTGGAGAGGGAGAGAGAAGAAAAGCAGAAAGGAAGTAAGAGATGTGCAAGTGAGCGGAGAGGATGGGGCAAGCATCGTGGCGTTGGAGCAGGCCCAAAATGACAGGACTTAGTGACCACAATGGCTGGAGCAGCCGGCAGCGTCTGAATTGCATCTCAGCAGCTCCTGCCTTTTTGCATGGGGGGCGATGCATTAGTAAAACCCTTGTAAATGAATAAGTGTACATTTTATGTGTGCTGTGAGTGGGAATCCTTCATTTCAGACAGCAGTGTACCAAGCTGCTGTGCACCAGATTCAGAGCTGAATGAGGACAATAAATACAGGCTACCTCAAAAGTGAAGATATGTCCTCAGTCTGCATATTTCAGCAAATGTATGACTGGAGGAGAAATACTGTTTTTTCCAACATCTTATACTGTAGGGTAAGATTTTGTTTATTTTGTGTGGCAATAGTTTCGATCCACACGATACCAGGATGGCTTACAGTGTATCCACCACATTTGCAAGGAAGTAAACAGGCTGTGCCCTCAGTGTCAGCAGTCTGAAAAACAGCTGAGCTGTTTTGGGGTGTCAGCTCCAAGAACTGTGGGGTCTTTTTGTTTGTTTTTGTTGTTGTCATTTGCTTTTAATTATTTTTTTTTCTTTTTGCTAGGAGGTTGATTTCCACAACCTATCCTTAATGCTTAAAAATGAAGTTTTCAGCTGCTCAGTTATTTTAAGGTCAGTGTAGGCTGTCAGATGAGCTGCTAAAAGTGACCTCTGACTGATCTCAAGTCAGTTTTACAGGGATACTGTAAGAATTGTGTTTCCACTTACAAGTCCCAAATCTTAGCGCTTCCAAGTTTTCCAAACGAGAATTTAAACATCCCCAAAGAAAAAAAAAAAAGCCAGCTTATTAATCCAATATTCTCATTATTAATTGCTTGATATTTTATAATGCAGTAGTGTCTAAAGGCATGAATAGACGGAGATGTCTGGGGCAAAGGGCACCACTGGTGTAAGAAATGGCAGTCTGTGCTCAAGCCAGTCAATTATCTAACAGGCAATCTTTTAGCAGTTTCAGATAGCATCTGTGGAAATGGATGAAAGCAAAAGATGCAGTGTTAAAAGGCAGTATTGCTCTGCAGGTTGGTAGCAGTCCTCCTCACCACCAGTGCTTTGCCAGGCAATGCCTTAGGAAAGTTTCTCCTACCGAGGATGCTGTCAGCCTCGGCCAAGCAACAGGGAGCGAGTCACCCTCACCGCCTGGGTTTGGGAGACCACCAGTAACCGCTTGGTTTCTGTGAGAACACGGGAGTCAGGAATAGAAGGTGGGAAAGAAATGTTGGGAGAAGGATCCTGGATCCCCAGGAAGCCCAAGAAGGGAAGAGCTGACACTGAAAACCATTCTGCAACGCGAATGTAAGCCCCAAATGATTGTCTCAAGGGACAGCAAGGGAAGCAATTGATTTTCCATGGCTGTAGTAGAAGATACTTCCTTCCCACCTTTGGCACTACTACACCTCCGTGATGTGCTGGTTTTCATTTGGCCATCGTGATAAACGAGAGAGGCATAGGATGGATGTAGGGAGTGGCCCTGGGACAGGTCTGCGCAGTGTGAGATGGGATGATCTGGGGGGAAAAGGTGAGAAGAGAGAGCACATTTCAGAGGGAGGTGAACGTGATGAAGAGAATTTGAAAGAAAGAAAATAAATGCTTGCTCAATTCACACAGGAGAAGATGTGACATGAAAAGAAAGGAAGCACATGGGACAGGAGGAGAGTAATAAAAGAAATGTACTAAGTTACATTACAAAGAGAAAAAAATAATTCAGTTGCTGATGAGTATAAGTGTAGTGAACTATACTTCTGTATAAGGCCTGGAAGAAAGAGAATACATACTTAGAGTTTTAAATATTATTGCTTTTTTATGACTACTGTTTTCTTCAGACAGTGAAATGAAATTATTTGACAAAATAAAAAGCTTCTTTCAGGCAGAGACTTGTGTGCCAGTCTTCACCACAAACGCATTTTTAGAGTTGGGTTATATAGAGAGATAAAAATGAAAATGCTGAGGCAACCTTAAGTATGGTAATGAGAATATGCCTCAAAATTAAAAGAGAGATTTTATCGCACTACATCTTAGGATCTTAGTGTATCGTGCTTGCTCGTTGAATAATAATTTCTCATTCATATCAGTTCTCTCCTTCCCTCCTCTTCCTGTTTTTCTCCACCTTTCCTCCCAGCCTAAGAGGACTTAACCAGCGCTGCCTGCTTCTTTTTCATACAAGTGTCCTCCAGGGCACTTTACGGGAATGGTGCAAGTGCTGCAGTTCCCAGGCTAATTGCTCTTGAGCTGGCATATAGGTCATCACCTAATCATACTCTTTGTCTTCTATCCAAAGAGCTGAAAAATGTACATTGCTGCGCTGGGGCTTTCCAATGGCTGTGGAAGGTTTGTCACAAGTCAGTGTCAGCTTTCTGCACCTGCAGCGTGGCTTTTTGCTCTTTGCCAGGCATAAATAGCAGGTGGTCCCCCTTATAGGAATATTTTATGGAAGTGAAGCTTTCATGTGTTTAGCTTTGCTCCTGCCTCATAAATCCAAGTTCAGGCAGTAGGCAGCTCCTGTAACCCCTTCTGCTGGGATGTATCCTCAGAAACACGCAGTGGTGAAACAGCTTTCTACCACTGCTAAGAGTAAAAATCATTGCTTAGCTCAAATGAGAAAGAGCTTTGTACATGTTGGGAACTAGAACTCCGCTGAATCAGGGCATGTATGATTGAATATACGTATTTTCTTTCATTTCAACCTCATTCTCTCTAACTTGAGAAAAAAACTGAATCTACTCTCTCTCATTCAGCAGCCTGAGTATTCATATGGCCCATGGACTTGAATGAATGAACTGAAACAACATAGAATTTCCTGCTTTAACTGGCTTTTATGAAAATCACTGGCCACTGTATGTTAGGCTGACATTTTCCTTCTTACCACTAAAAGGGACTTGTAGAATGAGGTGTTCTTCACTGCAGTTTTGCAACCTGGGCAGCACAGGGGCTGTGTATACCAGGTGCAGGTTCAGATATTCAGTCACTTATACCAACTGCACACAGTCGTAGCTCCACTGACTGTGCTTTTCCTGATTCTCGTTAGCATCCACAGGAAGGCTGTGCACGTGAGTTATCACATCATCTTGGTACTGATTTAATAGTGAGGTGATACTGTGCTCGACTTGTAACATTGCTTCTGAAGGTGAATGTTGTTCCTGTTACCGTCCTAGTGCCAGGTTTGCACTGCCAGGGGCTGGCTGTGCCCCTTGGGGCCCTTTCAGGAGAGCACAAACACCTGCAGCAGTGCCCGGCTGGGGACAGGGATGATGTGCTGGTTTGGAGTTTATGGCCACCCGCCTGATCCCTGCAGGAGGGTTCCCACTGCTGCCCTTCCCCAGGGAGGGATTCCTCCCCCTCTGGAATAGCTGTCTCCATCCAGCTGCGGGGAAAAGGAGCCACTTGCAGCCTTTCTCCCCATTTTGTGTTATTGCCACAAAAAGTCTTCCTAATTTAGCAAGGTAGACACAGCAGCTGCGCCTGGCTGCAATGCTTTTTATTAAACAAAACCAGAGCTTATGGTATGACATGATCTATCACGGCTGTAAAGCTTTTTATTGAGGAAAAGGGACACAGGGAGTGGGAAAGACAAAACTGAAAATGGGGAGCTCACATGGTCAGTGTTCAGGACTTTCTGGTGGGAGCATTTTCTGCTTTGCATCCTCCCCTAAGGTAGTTGGACTTGATGAACCTCTGTTATCCCAATCAACCTACTTCCAAGGATTAGGAAGGAAACTAAAAGTGTGGACAAGGGTGAAAATGGTTTCAAGTCATTGAAACCATTTCAACACCAGAGTGTCTGTTGAAATTTATCTCTGAATATTTAAGGAATTAGTTGAAGCAATCCTTGAATCATTCGTGTTTTGTTTTTTAAGAAGAGGAAGAGAAAGGACTAGGAAAGGGCAGAGATGAATGCTGTCTCTACCAGGGAAAGAGGAGAGGGTGTTGAGAGTTACAGACCAAATGTGAAAAGGACAGCATAAATTATTAAATAATTTGCAAGTACCTAGAGGGTAGCTGGGGAATACCCAAATGGATTTGTCAAGAACAAATTGCGTCAAACTATTCTAATGTCCAACTTTGACGGAGTAAGCAGCAGAAATGCTAAGAAAGAAGTATTAGATGTGATCCATTCTGACTTCAGTAAGGCTTTTGACTCTATTTCACTTGACATGGTACTATGTAAACCAGGGAAGTAGTCTAAATGATGTCTCTAAAGCAACTTCTGAAGTACTTGAAAGGCTGCAGTTGAGGTTTAGTTATCAATGACTTGATAGTCCGAGTAGTAGGGATCAGTTTTCTGAAGGGCTCTGTCACGTGCTTTGGTTTCTTTGATATTTCTTTTAGTGATTCACATGATGAATTTGAGTATACTTAAAAAAAAAATTGTGGATGAAATTCAACTGAAAGGGGTTCTGAATGTTTTGGAGACAGGACAGGATGGGAATATTGAATATTCCGGATAAATTAGGATAAGGGTCTGAAATGAGTAAAATAGAAGTAGTTAAGTGTGGAAGCCACAGCTGGGAAGGAAAAATGAAATGTACAAATGCAAGACAGGAAATAATAAGCTAAGCAGCTGCGCTGCAGAACAGAATCAGCGTTCATTTATAGTGGATGACAAATTAAGCAGCTTAGTGGTGTGATACCATTGCAAGGAACACGAGTTTTGCTGTACTTTAGAGGGACTGTATGCCCCAGGTGAGGCCACTGTGGATGCCGTCTCCAGTATTTGGGTATCACACTAAGAAAGAGGTAGGCAAATGAATGCAGGAGCAAGAAGGAGGATTGCCTTAGAGGACGTGATGCAAGACAGGTCTGAAGGAATTATATTTTTTTACTTGAGTGTAGGAATTCTCATTTTTTTCTGGACTCATCAATTCACCTAACTTTGCACTGCTCAAATCAAATAATACAGTGTTTCCAGAGCCACTGGACTAGATCCAAGGAGGGGCAGAATTAGCACCATCTGAAATTACAGGCTATGAAGCTGCGGAAAACAAAAAGTACTTCAAAGAGCTGTACAGTTCATGGAAAAAACTTTGAAGAGCTTTGGGGTTTGATTGTTTTCTTAGCAGGGGAATTTAAATTCTTAATCCAACACTGCTACTACTACTTCTCCCCCACTGGAATTAATGGCACTGCACATAACCTTGCTATTTAAACAACCCCTAATTATGATGTCAGAGTTAGTTTGCCTTCAAGGCTCTCCCGTAAGTTGATGCTGTGCTGCCTTCTCTTCCTCTTGCAGAGGAGCTACTCTCAGCCTTTCCCCTGCCAGTTACTCCCTTCAGACACCTACTTCTTTCCAGCTCCTCTCTTGGTATTTTCCCTCCTTCTTGTAGTAATAAATCCAACTCAGATTCCCAAAAGTTGCCATCTTGTTTATGTTCTTTAGAGCTCGTATGTCATGAGTCATGGTGCTGTGAGTAGGCACAGGTGAGCCAAGCCCAATAACAGAAGAAACTTTGCATGAGACGTCCCTGTCATCAGGCAGCTCACATCCCATCCAGCATGTGAGCTCAGCGGCCACTGCTGTTGCTGTGTTAATGCACCTGTTTCTTTCTATGCCATGCTTTGCTTCTGCTTGTTTGCAGTCAAGACCCCAAATTGATTGGTCAGTGAGAAGTTTTCCACCAGGGAAACCTGACAATCTTTCTTGGACATCTGTGCTGCTTCTTTTCCAGTATCTGCTTTTCTCTGCAAGACTTGGACATCATCTACCAGAGCCAAGGGCCAAGGCTGTGGATGTAAGGTCGGCAAACAGCCAGCTTTATTGCTGGTCAGCCCATCAGATCTCCTGCTGTATGGACTGATGGTGCCTGGTGGAAACCATCCATCTGACATGCAGGATTTTGAGGCCATGTGCGATTCCCTGCCTTGCAGAGCAGCATGGCATGCACAGCAGCTTTGCACCGCTCCGTTCTGCCATCAGATGTGTAGAAAACCCTCCTCTGGTTGTAGCTGAGTCTTTGGTGGTGTTAATTGGCTATAGATTATGCAGGAAGTCTGTGTTCGACTTCCCTGGGTTTTTAATTTTGTTGGGTCTCATGACTCAGAATATTTTTTGTTCTGAGACTGGAATGATAGTTATTGTATGTTGAAACCTCTGTATGGCATTCTAATGCATTGCAGTAGTTATTAATAAATAAAGTGAAAAACGTATGGGAAAAAAAAAGCTCTAAGTGAATCTAGCAAAAAAAAAATAATAGAATGACTTTGAAAAGGCAAAACAAAAATTGATGCACAGTTTAAGATCAAAACAGATTTTTCCCTAGTATTCCATATAAAATCTACTCCTTCAGTATTTATTTTCAGAATTTCTAGTTCTATTTCAAACAATACCTTGCTGCATATGAAATACTTGTGGCATGTTTTATAATCCTGATATGACTACAGAATGATAACAAACTATAGTAACAGTTATATTCCGTAACAGAGCACGAGTGTGAATATTTCAGACATGTTTGTTGCACTCAGAAGTAGTGTTTCTGAACCAGGTGTGACTGAATCACTGTAGCTGTGCTTTCCGCCCCCCCAAAATAGTACCCCTCTCACCTCCCAGTTTATTTGGGTTTAGTTTAAAATCTCTTGAAGTCTGCCACTGGCCCGCTGGGAATCACACAAAAGTAAGAAGTCTCCCAGTGCTGGGAGGTGTGGAAGCAGAGAGGTCTCTTATCGAGTGCTAAATGCACAAGAGAGTTGAGTAAAAAGCACAAGGGAGAATTTTCGTGTTCACTCTGGCCAACCCTCATTCTCTAATAGCATGCAGCTTGTTTTTTTTTTTTTTTTTTTTTTTTTTCCGTTCTTCCACCCCTGGGCAGGTGGCAATGGCCGCGGTGTGGCACATTGCTGTGGCGGGTAGCAATGATAGCAGGGTCCCATGGCAGCACTGTGTGGTCGGGGGGGGATTTGCTCAGTGCTCAGAAATTTTGCTCATTTGCTCAGGAGCTCAGCACAGCTAGCAGAGGTGGGGACTGGCTCAGATTTCAAGCAGGTGCTCTCTTGGGCTTTCCGTGCAGGTGGCATTTGGCCTCCCGCAACGTGAAAGTGGCAAGTGAGTCGCAGGGCTGCCTGTACAGCTGTACAGGTCCCGTTGTCTTCACCTAGGGAAGAGGTTGCTTTCTTCTGAAGGGAACTTTCTGCAAACGGTATTGGTAAGCCCATATTATATTATATGAATCAGTACTTCCCAGAGTTATCAGTGGTGTTGTTCACTCCTTTGCAGCCAGGTACAGCTGCACAAGCCCAGTGGCTGCGGAGCGGCCAGGTGCCATTTTGTGGGGCCCGGAGGATCTCACTGCTGACTGCGTAGGACATGAGGGAAGGGGGAAAGCCTGGTGCCCACACCTAGAAACAACAGAAAATTATCATATTTGACACAGATTTTGAGAAACAATCATCAGAGATTCTCTGAGAAGCCATTTTATAGTCCATTTCAGAATACACGCTTATATTAAATATCATTTGACAAATATTTTCTGCTGCTTAAGCTGCCCTTGGGGTGCTCAGTGTTTACCAGTGTGGTTTATTATAGCTAATGGCAATGCAGGTGCCTTTCTAATAAAATTGTAGCATTGCACAGAATTTTCCTTTCACTCATCAAATTTCTTCAGATTACTACATGCAGTCCTATTTTCTTAGATTTGTCCTGTCTGTGCTTAAGTCTGTATCCCAAATATTTAGCTCAGAGGGGTCTGTCCGTTGGCATCGTAGCGCAGGCAGTGCTAAGCCAAAGATGCAGTAAAGGAGAGCTGTCTGTGGTGCAGCGCGATTGCTCTGTGTTGCAGGCCTTCTCTGGATCCTTTGATGCAGAAGGAGCTGCAGAGGTCAGGCAGAGGCCTCGCTGTAGGGCTGCAGGCTTTTAATCTCAGAGTTGAGGCTTCTGTGAAAATTCTTCCCTTAGAAATCCCCTTCTTCTGTCTGCTACCAGGCAGCCGCTCTGCTTCTGTCTGTTTCTCCAGAGGACACACACGTTAGTATACTTTGAAGGTAAGTGACTTTGGTGGGATCACCTTTGGCTTTCTCGGCATCATCCCCTTGAGCGGCCGAGGCCGCCAGCCCAGCCAAGCAGCCTCTTGGCGGAGACGCTGAACTTTTCCTGCTGGAGCTTTCCAGTACCAACCAGGACTAAAGGTAAAGGTTGAACCTTCAAACTCAGTTCCTATGGAGTACTTGTGCAGGGAATGACAAATTGATGGACCTCTGGCTTTAGTAGGGCCCCCTGGAAATGGCGTGGCTGAAATGTTGAAAGTGCACTCCATGCTGCCTTTGCAGAATTATTATTTGTTTATTTTTTAGTGCCAGAGCTTCCTGCTGCATATAACTAGTTGAAAAGACGAGCCAACCTCTTTCAAGACCTTGTGTCCAAGTTGGCTGCATCCCCTGGATTGCCTTGAAGTGTTTGTGAGGTTTGCTTTTAATCAACACTTCGTGTCACTCTCTTAAATTTACACTTGGGCTTTGGCTCTCTCGTGTAGTCCAGGGATGTTCTTTTCAGGGCTAGTCCTTGCCTGTCTGTGAAAGGTGACAGCTTTCACTCTGTGTATTTTAAAATTACTGACATCTAATAACATAACCTAGAATAGTTTCTAGTTAGTAAGTTACCTCCTTGAACTAAATTGAATTTGGGAGGTTTATTGCGTCTCAAATGATCTCACCACCACCTTCAGTCTCCTTCCCTTGTTCCCAATCTCCATTTGCCTTTCTCTATTCATTAATAGCCTTCCATTAACTTGTTGATGCTCACAAAGTCTTTGGAGGTTTTGCAGTGCTGACGTGTCAAAATAAGAATGGTTTCCATTCTTCGTGAGCAAGTGGACTTTTCAAATCCTGGATAAAGCTATGTGAGAAATCACTTCGTATTGTTAGTCAAAGGGCAAAGCAGGGTTAATAATTTCATTTCCATTAGAGAGGATGGATTTCTTCCACTCTTTGACACAAGCAGAAAGGAGAAGGGAATTTTGGTATAGGGCGCCATTCTCCTGATTTTAAAATCAATGTTTGTGTGTATTCTGTTTCCCCCAAACTATTCAGGCTTAATTACGTTCTTCAATTAGGAACATGGGATTTATATGCATTATCAGTTATAATTAAAGAAAAGTCCATGGTAATTACTGCCTAATATGCATTATCATTCTGTGCAAATGTTGAATTCTTGCAGACAGCCGTATAGAGTCAATTTAAAAAAAAAAGATATGCTCAAGATTAAATTTTTCAGACTTTTTCAGTTCCACAAATATGAATCATTTTGGCAATATATTTCTTGGATTTAAAAGATGACTGAGCTAGACGAGACAAGTTGTCATTTATAATGCATGTTCTGTTTTCCCCACACTCTGGTTTTCATCATTCCTCTGTATTCCTTCTGCAAAGCTGCAGTGACATTTTGGTGCAGAGTTTTTATTGACTTGAGAAGATTAACATTTACTAGGACCACATCCTAATTTCTTTTATGCTACACAGTGATGCCATCTGTAATAAAACACGTTTTTGAAATCATAAACATAGAAGCAGTCAGCTTCCTTTTAAATGACTAAGTATCGTCAGGTTTAAAAGTCACCATTACACAAAGATGTTCTCTTAGTGAGAGTGAGATTTTAATTAAAACTGCACACAGCATCGAGACAGTGCTGATGACTGGAGCATGCTGCCCTCTGCCTACAGAATTTAAGAAATGTGCTTTGCTCCTCTGTATCTTCAGCACTGAAGATAAACCAATGCAAAGCTTGCTGTTGTTGCCTTGGTGTAGCTTTGGAATTATGTCCTGTTATACAAGCTTCTTTGCAATATGTTTAAAAAACCCTGCTTTTAAGATGATCTGTGTTTTTACACTTTTGTTAAGGCTGTAATGAAATATTACAGTTTTCTGGGAAGAATACCACTTTTTGCTATGATAAATGAGAGATCTCCTTACCCACCTGTAGCATCTCCCTGTATAGAAATTAAAAAGCCCTTTGTACTTTCTGAAAAAAAAAAAAAAGAAAAAAAGAAAAAAAAGAAAATGTCCTCAGCATTGTAGCCAATGTTCCCTTTCTCTCAATAAAGCAGGACTGTGCCAGTAGAAACTGTTATTGATCGGGCATGTGCCATGTTTGCCTGAACAATCAGCATGCTAGCACTTCCTCTTTTTATTTTCTATATAATGCCTTAATGCCTCCTGGGGTAATAGACTTATAAAATCCCATTCTTTTCTTTTTTCTTTTTTTTTTTTTTTTGTTTGTTTCTGATAAATGCCTGCTTGAAGAAACATTCAGTGTTCAGAGCATTTCAATAAAAAATTAAGTATGTATTTCTGGAACTAAAGTAATAAACCAGAAAAACAAAAACAAAAACAAACAAGACACTATGTTTTTCCCTCTAATTGTTTGGAAGGACAAGAAGAGATTCTTTACTCTGCTTTTCTGCATGCTTTTTGCTTCTTTGTGTTGGGATCTTACGTTGTGTATTTTTTCTGTGACAATATAAAGAAAAAAAAATACTTTTTTTTCCTCTTTCTCTCTACTTTTTTTTTTTAAAGCCTAAACTCAGATTCCCGTCTTACCAAAATCAAGGGACCAGATGTACCATATTTGGTAAAACTACAGTGATTTTTATTATATTTTTGTGGTTTACATAAGACTACGAATGATTTGCAAGAATCATAGCCAAAGTTTTAGTTGGGTAAGAGTATCAGCCAGTATAAGAGTATCAGCCAGATTATTAAAATAGGGTTTGTAGCATCAGGTTCATAATTTGAAGAAGTTGGCAATATTTACAGCTGAATACAGTTTCTACTGTGTGTGCAGATCTGTGTCTGCAGATCACCAAGTATACAGATGAATGTTTGATGTTTATTTATATCATGTCCCTTATAGCTAATGTGAAGCTGATTATTCGTTGTGTGATTATCATCGCACTAGAGGGTTGTGTGGTTGTGTCTACCATATATGTGCTTCAGCATATAAAATAAATTCTTTAGGAAGATATTTCGTGAAACACTGAAAATAGTTGTAAAACAACTTACTGAAAATAGCCATACAATGTTTCTATTCCTTTATCAACGTAATGACCATATTCCTGTGTACCTCTGTTGGTACTTCACAATTACCTTCTAATATGCAAAGGCTTGTAAAACTCTGTGAAAGGGTCCAGCTCCTGGACTCCTATAATTAAGTAAGGGTCAGTTTTTATTTGAAAAAGTAATTTTCCATTCTCCCTCCAAAAATAAAATATATCACTATGTGTTCAAGAACCAGAAGGATACAGAGACCTAGGCATGCCACTTAGTATATCTTAGAAGTCCAGAGTTGTTCTGAAGAAGGGAAAAGGAGCTCTGTGGTTTCATCTTAACTTTTGAAGAGTTAATTGTGGGTTTGCTCCCGCAGCACTGAAGTGCACCCATAGCTTTGTAGTTGTAGTCAGGCTCCCTGGTCAACACCTGTCTGGCAGGGGTTTGTGCCCCTGATGGGGTCTGCTTCTAGACATGGTGGTCTGGTGGTGACACCAGATAGCCAAAGTATTTGGGGTCACCAGGTCTCAGCTATCCTATGCATTTCCAGATGTGGTTGTTGGCCATCCTACAGTGAAGCCAACACATGCAGCCAGTTAGGAAGAAGCAAGAGGTGGGTCCATGTAAGGTTCTTTGCAATGCCTTCATATGGTGAGCTGTTTCAAGTCTTGACCTCCAAGATGAAGTGTTTTTGGAAATCTGGCTTAATGGTTGTGCTTATGGGAACACTTCTCTGTGAGAAGGCATTGCCCAGAATTACCTTCGCACATGTGTCCAAACATCTTCTCTGGCCCACTCTCACCTTGTTTGAAGCGTAGAGAGATTGCAGTCTTTTGAAGAGCTGAAAGCTTCGAACTGAGAAGCAGGCTGTAAGGATTTTTTTAGTTAAACAGTGAAGATGGACTAAGTAATGGGCCTGCCTCTGTAACACTAATAGCCTGAAATGGGGCAGGTTGGTCACATCTCCCAGTTGGGCTGGGTACTTCCACCCTTCGTTCAGGCAGGGTGAGGAAGGGCAGGCAGATGCTACCGGCACTGCAGCAGCTCCGGCTCACTCATGCATAACTCTCCTCTCTCAAATTTCGGAGGAAAATGCAAGTAATGATTTTCTTTTGAGAGAGCTCCATAAATATTTTAAATGAAACTCAATGTACTGTTTCATGAATCTTACATTGTTTATTTTAAGGCTGGCTTTAATAATAAAATCTGAAAGTTCATATGGAACAAAAAGCAAATAGAGACCAGTTTCACTTCCATGAACATTAATGTGCAAACTGCAATTAAAATGAATAACGGATACATATTCTAGGCTTATCTCGAACTTGTTGGGAAACTTCTTAGTTTCTAATGTACCTTGGTGGCATACGTGCAGCGCAGAGCAGTAATGCACAATTAGTGGGGAAGGTTTTGTCTGGTGGTGTTCGTGTTTCTTGTTGCCTTTTAGAGTGTGCGTGCCTCACTGAATTTACTGCTTTTATGTCTTTTTTTTCCCCCTCATCCTTTGAAGTGGCCTAAAAAAACTGAGTCTGTTTTGTAGGTTTGGTCAAAAGTTATACAGCCAGCGAAAACGTTTTCTGAATAGGAAAGCACCAGCTCTTGCCAGTAGAGGGAGTGGACGAACACCGATTTGGGCTTCACAGCGATGCAAGGGGAACATCCCGCAGTGTGCAGTATTTGGACTTACCTGTGGGTCCACTGATGGACGTGCTCTGTTACCTGTACACACGTTCTCATCTTTCTCATATTCTGAAGAAATGTATATACTAAAATATATGATACGGTTTTATGGTCATGGATGAAAAAAGATGAAAAAATATATCACTGTTATCATCTTACTCTCCCTTTTATTAAGAAGGGGGAGCAGGGGTTGAATAATTATCACCTTGTTGCAGATACAGCAGGCAAGAAGACTTTTCATTATTTTCTGTTATTTTGTAAATATAGGGATATAGCAAAATGAGGTCTCTTTTCTTTCTTATTCATTTCTATTCACAGAATTATTTCTTTTTAAACCTCCCAAAGATCTCTATTTTAAAAAGTAATAATCATGCGGGTCCTGATCTTTGAAAGAGAATTGTCACTGCAAGCCCTGATGCCAAACTCCTAGGCATCAACATTCACACCAATTTTCTTCTCCCTGCTAATATATGTGATCTTACTGGGCGACCATTATCGGTAACTGTTTTACAAATCTCAAATGCTTGCAGTTCCGCCGCTTACAATGACGTGTCTGGATACTGCAGTAGGTGAGGCAGAACAATGGGCTATGGTATTTCGGGCAGAAGTATGTCCTTGCTATTGCTGCTGCATTTGGTAGTCTGCTCGTGCCTGTGAAGGCGCTGAGAAGCACGTGTGCCCAAGCAAAGGGGCGATCTGGTGTTGCCACTGGAAGAACAGAGGGCTCGGTGAGAAGATGAGGGGGGTGGCAGTGATGTAGCCAGTCCCGCTGGTAGGATCTGCGTGGCTGAGGAAGAGCTGGTGCTCCAGCTGTGCCAGCTGTGTGCCGCCCCGGCTGGGAGCTGGTGGGAAGGGAAGGGCACATTTAAGACAGAGGTCGCTCAGTACATTAGGAGGTGCACTGGTAGCAGAAGATAAGATCCTGGGACCCAGAAGGGTCTGACATGTCTGGTTTTTCATTTATTCCTAACACCTCTTGCTCTGCTAAAGTGGAAGGTCATTCTCAGATTGAACAGTGGAGGAACATCGTTGTTCGCCTGCTGCCGGACAAATCTGACTGTAAGCTACCAGGTGGGATTACTTCCTCTCCACCTTCTAATCAAGAGAGAACCACCCTCTTCTTAGGGCTGAAAGGTTGCAGTTGTTCCACATCTGTGACTTTTTACACTTAGTCTCTTTTTTTTGTTTGTTTGTTTGTTTTTTCCTGAGATATTTGGGAACAAACTGTCTTGTTTAAAAAAAGAACCCCCAAGTGCTTCTTTGGAATAAATAAAACGGTCTTCATTATGTTTTATCACCAAAAAAATATATTAAAAAATTCCTATTAGTCTTTAAGTAATTGTCCATCAGTAATGTGTTCATCACTCGGTTTGTCTTCCAGTCACTGCTCTGGCTCTGATTGAACATATCCCTTTGAATCAGGTGGTATTATCTCAGGGCACGTAGTGTCCTGGGTCAGGGGAGCTAAGGCGTGACCTTGTCGCAGGCTGTCAAGCGAGTGTAAGAAATTCTGGGGAGGTGGAACGAGTTTGCGGGAAGAGAAGGGTGCCTGTGTCAGTGATGACAGAGCCAACGCTGAGGTGGTTTCAGAAGCTGGTTCACACTCAGAGATTTGACACATTTCCAGATTTCTCCATTTCATTTTTCAAACATGGACTGATCTTGGGTTTTCAGTATTGGCTTTCCAGTGAGCTCTGAGTGCGGAAACATCCAGATGTGTTTTCCTCTAGTGTTCCTTCAACAACCTCTAAACTGAGAGAGGCTTGACTATGGATCTGGAGAGCTTTGTTTAAGCAACATCCAAAAGATACTCAGACAGGACCACTCTAAGGACCTGACTAGACCTAAATTAAGTAGATGCTCCCCCAAAATGTTTTGTGATGAATGGAACAAAATAGAGCTGACTTCCCTGAAAGCTTGCCTCTTGCACCCCGCGAGCAACAAAGGAAGCATGTGTATTGCCAGGCATTTGCATTTGCAGTAGGCTCACTGTTAACCTTCTTTTATGGCGCTTGTTTAATAATCTAGTCTAGCAGAGAAGTATGGGAAACAGCTCTTAACCTTGAAAGCCAAGTTGGAAAAAATGCCGTGAAAAGGATTTATATGGTGACAAATTTAACAATCCACTGAATTTGCTTTTTCTCCTGAGAGATGAACTGTTAGATCTCTCCAATAGAGACATGGCATAAATGACTGAAAAATGTATGCTTTCATTAATGAGTTTTAGAAAAAAATATTTCTTTTTGGCCAAGTTTTAAAAGTAGTTGCAGACTTATTTTTTGGTACGGAAGAATTTACAAGAGCTACTTTTAATTTCACTCAATAGCTGTGTTGTTTTTTTTTTATTGTTTGAGTTTCTCATTAGGCTTGTTTTGTGGCTGCCTCTCTCTCTCTCTCTTCTTTCTTTCTTTTTTTAAAGCTGGTTCTTTACTGACTTAACTCACATGTTCTCCCCACTCCTGAATGAAACACCACATGGTTCACAAACATTTAGGGAGGGAGGGATGGAGAAAGGAAGGAAGGAAGGACGGAGGGAAGGAGGGAAGGAAGGGAAGAAGAAAGTTGTACATTTTGTTACCCGTGTCAGAGACATGTTTTAAATATTATGCAAAGAACGGGTTGCCCAGGGCGGTGGTGGAGTCACCGTCCTTGGGGGTGTTTAAGAAAAGGTTGGACGTGGTGCTTAGGGACATGGTGTATCGGGTAATATTGGTGACAGGAGGTCAGTTTGACCAGATGATCTTGGAGGTCTTTTCCAACTTCAATGATTCTGTGATTCTAAGAATGGAAGGAAAATGACACTAACTGTTAAAATTAAAACAAAAACAAAAAAGCAAACAAAAAAAAATCACATCAAAACAAAACAAAAACCTAACCTTTTCATAGTATTTCAAAACAATTTAGAAAACAGAGCCAACATAAAACACTGTAGCCTTTTGCGGATTGTATATAATATGGGTTGTCTGCTTAATTCTAATAGTAGGATCCCATTGATCAACAGCAAGACCTTTTCTTGTTAACAAAATGATTCATTAGCTTTTCCAGAAAATGACTTCCTGTGTCTAATGCGGCTGGGTTGAGTTTTGAGCAGGCTATTAATGTGCATCGTATTGTATCTTTCCTTGCACTATTATTGTAACTTTTAATTGAGGCTGTCTTTTACTACACGAGTTCTTACTGCCATTTTGCTGTAACTCATTTCCTTGTAATTAGATATCTGTCCCATCTCTGAAATGCAATTTTCTTTGTGCTGGTGAATGCACAGCACAAGTTACACGAGTCCTTGTACATTCAGTAAAAAACAAGGATCAGAAACTGGTGGCCCCAAGGCAGGATTTTGCAGTGCTGTAAGCACTGAAAGGCTGGGGCTGGGAAAGAGGTGGTGTGGACTAAAAAGAGGTGAACGCTCTCCCTGAGAGGTTGAGGGTGAATTGTGAGGATCTGTCATTCCTGTCCATCCCTCACCATGCAACCAGTGCAAGTCAGAAATTGAAGGGAGAGAAAAATCCCTTTTCTGTTTTGGCAGTCTCCCTCTGTTGAATGTAACAGAAATGAGCTTGTTTGTCTCAGCATGACAGTAAATGGAGAGGAAAGGATGTGATACAAACCATCCTTCAAATCCATCGCTAATGGCAGAGCTGTCTTCCAGGGCCACGCTGGAAGACGGGGCACGCTTGCAGCCTGAAGGATCTGATCCGGGGGGACAGGAGAGGGTGCGAAGCACGCCAACACAGCCCCATGCTCGTCCTCGGTCCTGTGTAGCACCCGGCTGCACTTAGCGGGTTTGGATTGATTGTCTTGAGATGGAGCCTGTCCACCAAAGTGCTGTTTTAAATGAAAGGCAAACGTTTCCACGCTGACAGTATTTCTGAGCTACCAAAAAGTAGCTTTTTTGTTAGCAAGGCGTCATATAACTCTACTAAATGTACCGCTCCAGTAAAAACATGTAACAGGTGTACTGAAGGATGCGCCGTGTTATAACTGTACGGCTGTTATTTATTTCCACACTGAAGGTGAGGGTGTTTAGTTCAGCTGTGATTTGTTTCTGGTGCTCGGGCATAAGTTTTCAAGTGGCCTTACACAAAGGAGTAGAGTTGCCTCTTAATTAGTATTGAACCTTCTGGGAAGGGACTGCTGACTCACTGTGCAACTCACTTGTGCGCCTGCTGTGTCATTTGTCATACACCACTAAGCAACTCCTAGATATTAGAAACCATCCATCAGTACCTCCCTCAGCTGGATCCAAACTGACAGCTTACGAATGAAAGCCTCCCAAAATCAAAGTCAATCTTCTGGGCAATTCAGTCCCTTGAAACAAATGTTTCATGTGGAATAAACTGAATATTAATGGTGCTGGTAAGAAACTGGCCTTTATAATTATCTGTACCTGTTTCTCTTCTGTCTCTGTTTCTGCTCAGAGAGACTGGATACTCTTCTGGTTTGCAACTCTCTGTAGGGTTGAGCTCCAGGCATTTCAGTGTGGTCTCACCCCTCTTCCAGCTCCTCTTCATCTAACGGAGCTACAACAGAAAATGGGCCTTGAGTCCTGGACCCGGTTGAGGAGACCTCGAGGTCATGGAAGGGATGATGGATGCATCTGAATGGCGTTTGGAGGTGTCAGGGTGCAGTGTGGAGCGCCGTGGCAGTCTTAGCAGGGTGCCGAGGTCCTGCTGAGGTAGCTCACTGGGGATGGGTTTCCTAGGGCAGCCTGCTGGGTGCCAGTGGCTGCTGCCCAGCCCTAAATACCTCTTTCCCAGAACAGAAGCACGTGGAATCAGTTTAAAGCCTTTTGAATCCTTTTCTGCTCTGTAGTCTGGGAGGTCTGTGGGAAGGGGGTTCCCTCTGTTTTAAAGGCACCTCTCCAGTTGCCCCCCAGGTCTTTCTCGTTATTATAACTTCGGGAATATCGCAAGTCTTAAGTACAAGTTCTGAGTGAGACATCTGTTGTGCTTCTATCATCTCCACACTGAAGCCTATTACATTACAGCTTTAGTTCGTAAACTCAGCCCTTTAAGGGAAAATGTCAGTGAACATGTTTATTCATACAGGCTTCCAGATGTGTCAAAGAGCAGGGCCGGTAGTTCCTATAAAAGTAAGTGGGAAAAGGAACTTGAGTTTACCTCTGCTCAGATCTTAAAGGGGTACAGTCAGTGTAAGATTTGTTCCTAGGCTTTATTTTAAAAACAAACAAAAGGTAATTAAATGTTCAATGTTGACAGAGGGTCCGGATGCTTTATTTTCAGGGGATTGTATTTTACAGTTGAGGTTTAAAAGTGTGTTTATCAGAGTAACTGATAGAAACGAGGAAAAAACAGGTAAAATGAATATAAACAAAGTACTACAAACTTTATGAGCATTGCTTAGTTCTCCTCTCAGCTTTTGGCTGTAGCATCTTGCAGCAGCAAATTCAACATTTCAGCGTTCCAAGCAGTTTTTCTAATGTCTGCCTCATCTTTCTGCAAAAGGCAAGGAAAAGATTAGCCTGCACCTCACATGCAGACATCTCCCAAATTGGCCACCTTAAAATAGATGCGGGAAGAGGCCAGGGCGAGCAGTCAGTGGGAAGAGCAGCACTGCTTGCCTGGCGAAAGGCTGTACACGTGCCCCGCTTGGAGACCCCAAAAAAGTGGCAAAGTGTCTTTGGGTCATCAGCTTTTTGTAAATTCATGCATTTAAAATGCACAGCCTGAAGTGGGCATGCCTGTGGAAAATGTGCTGCCTCTGTGTGTGGGTAAGTACGTATATGTAGATTAATATTATTTTTACTTTTTACACTTATTTTGGAGGAAATTTATAATCTTCATTGAAGGCTCGTGTGAAAATGATGTCACTAAGCTGTAGGCTCAATTTAATTTCTGTGAGATGTGAATTGACATAAATGAAACACCTCTTTCAGGAGAGTGCTGTGTTTCTAACTAAAAGAAAAAATCAAGGCTGTGGCATCTTGCTATGGAAGTGCGTACAGTGGGTTAGGATCTGCATTAGGACATAACTTAAGAAGGTGTTTCCTTTCAGTGGAGGCTCTTCATATCCAAATGAAAGCAAGCAGAGATCCGCTATTTAAACGTTTTTACACTGTATTTCTCTGAACTATATTAGCATTGTGTGTCTGAACTTCATGTATGTCACAATGCTGGGCCAGCGACAGCAGCCGCTCGGTGAGCATGGGCTGCCTCGGTCGCATTTGCTGGCAGTGGGTCTTCTCCCTCCCAAAGAGCAACTCTGCCTCTCAACCACCTCTAAATGTCTGAATTACCTATTAACAGCCTGTGCCTTTAGGGGTTTTCCTCCTTGACCTGGGAGGCGAGCCGCAGGTGCGGTAGGTGATGTTGACACGAGCAGCTTGAGCCTCGATTCTGGCCAGGGATAGGATGAATCTTTAATGCCTTCTGCTTGAGCTGCATTGCATTTTCATGCATCATGGAAAGTGCTGCATTCAATCTTTATTTAGGTCTTCTTATCAGGTGTGAAATGAGCTGATGGTGAAATCTGCAGTTCCTTCAGATTTTTAAATGATAGAGATAGATGGCTGTAATCTTCTGTCATTTGACATGATTTGTACCCCTGTGTTTTTGTGCCCCAACAGAAATAATAGGGATTCAGATGGTAATGAGATGGCATCCAGATGCACGGCACACACGCGCATACGCACAAAATATTGATTTAAATACGTCCTGACAAGCTGGTCAGGCAGCAGTCTCAAGGAAAGGAAACTTCTGAAGTGAAAGAGAAATAATGACAATAATGAAGAGGCAGAACATTGATTGTAATGTGTAGCAGCAGTATGGAGATCTGGGTACGATGAATCAGAAGGGGGGAGCTGGCAGAGGCACACTCTGTGATTTGTTGCATACATTTGTTTCCATTTTTATCCATTAGAAGCACTGTGAGCATTCAGATGCAGCTGAGAGGTCTGGACTGGAGAGAGGCGGGGAGGGAGCTTGGGCTGTTAAAGCTATGATAGGTAGTGAATTTATATCGGCTAGCTTTCTAATTTCCTGTTAAAAAATGCTGAGGCCCCTCTCTCCTTGCCTTATTTTTAAAATAAATAAATAAATGGCACCGTTACCATCCCGTCTCCGAATTCCAAGCAGCGGCTCGGGAGCGTTTCCATCACCTCAACAGTTTTATGGACCCTTCCTGTAAGGCAGCAGGTCTTGGACGTTGGTGCAGTACCATTAGCATATGGCTCTGCAAAATATTTCATCCTTTTGTGACTCCCTTTTGATCAATTAAGTTTATGTAGCTCTTTCCAAGTAAGTTCACAGAGAGAATCCGTACACAGCCTTCTCTTTGTGGCACCAAGTTTATTTCCTTGCTGAAGTGCAGCAGCTGGTGTGATGCAGACTTAAATGTACGTTGGGAAAAAAAAAAAAAAAAAGGCAAATATTTTACAGCGATTTCTGTACAAGCTGGTTTTCATAAAGGCTGTGACACGTGAACAAATACAAAGAAATTCAAGCTTACGGTATTGCCAACTTTCTGTCTTTGATTGTGACCATGCTGTTCTCTGGTATCTGTAGGTGCAGCCTAGTTGTGCTCGTCCAGGTAGGGTTTGACCTTAAATTTGAACTGAAAGCTAAATTCGTGCCATGCAATATGTCAGTATGTTCACTTAAGAAGAGGGGAGAAAAAAAGAGAAAAATACATTTGGCTGCTGTCTTGTCTTTAACTTAGTGCTGGGTTCTATAAAATTTCAGTAATGAAGTAACTATTGAATAAGACATAAAGAAGGGGAAGGATTTCAGTTTTTGAAGATAATGAAGCCATAGTTAATAAGCAAACTAGATTTGTAAATAATAAATTCTGCCACAGTTTGGAAAATAATACTGAGTTAATAGAAGAAATACTAGCAGTTGATGCCATACTTTGGTATGTTTGTGGGTCTTCCTTGGTATTTGGTGAATTTAAAACACGGTATAACAAAGGAGAATACCTCAAAATGAGTTGGTTGAGAACACCCTCAGGCATCAGCTCAAGGATAATAAATGCACTAGTGATTTAACAATCTCGCTAACTGCTAATAAAATTAACAAATGAAGTTAGATAAGGAGACTTACGTAGAGTGGAGATGTGTTTAGTCTTCAAAACAGCCAAAAATATACAGCATGCGGAAGAATATCGTATGACTTGGCAAATTAATGCATCTATGGGGAAATAATCCAAAATATGATGATATAATATGAATAGTAAGCTGGGAAAGCAGTGTTGCATAGAGGGACTGGCAAGTGTGGGCAAACAGCAGTTAAACGTGCTCTACAATAATAGCAGTGACACTTGCAAAGGACTTACTGATGCTATACCAAGAAATGGCGTGTCACAGGGACAGAGAAGTAACTGTCCCTACTTGCAGGCCTTTTGGACTGCCCTGAGGCTGTTAAAGTAAATCATGGCTGCTTCCCTTCTTGAAATACAACAGCAAACAGAAAGGGTTCTGTAAAAAGCAGAAGATGGATTTCAGGCCTGGGTTATGAGAAAAGATAAAAATTTATGTGTGCTGCATATCTGTATCCAATTGATAATTAGAAGAGCCCAGCTCTTCTACTCCCAGCTCTGTGGAGGGAGGCGACAAATTTTAAGGAAAATTTTGAAAGGCCAAACTTATTGCAGAACAATGTGGAAAATAAGGGGAGAATAGAATCAGTTACTATGAAATTTGGCCGTGTGTTTGACCAGGGGTATGGGTGCTGCGGCCTTCAGAGCAGCGCTGTGGTGGCAGAGGGGCAGTGTGTGGGGTGGCCTCCTCATCACAGGCCCATGGCTCGAGGTGCCTCCGGGCTGGCGCAGGCCGTGGCCTTCCTCAGCTTGTCACAAATTCCAGTGGGCTTTGTTCGTGCTTTGAAAACATATGTGCAAGTAACAAGGATTTGTTACTACTAATTGATAGTTTACGAGTGATAAGCTTGCAGTAATCCAGAAAGGATATGTTCTTTATAGGAAGACGCTCAGTGCTTTGGGGTTTGTTTGTTTTTTTGAGTTGTCTTTTAAAGTGACAGAAGGTTTGTTTATATTTTTTGGTGACCAGCACAGTTTAGTTTTCTATTTATTTTTTTCTCAAATACATTGTTTTGCATCGATATTTAGATGCTCCTAGTTTGCTTATGATCCTTATTATATATAATGTCACATGTACCTTTGGAGATTGTAGGTCTACTCTGACAAAAAAAAAAAAAAAAAAAGGACAAAAGCTGGTAAGTGTTTATACAGACTTTTAAGTGTTAATGTTATCCGGCCAGGCTTCAAACTTTTTGAAGAGTATTTTAGAAGGAGCTCTTAAAAATGTGATAAATTGCAGTGGGGCACCACTAAAGGACTGATGATCCATGGAGGAATGACACTAAAACAAGCTTGAGGTTATCAACCTTTCACTTTTGAGACTTATGTTACAAATACTTCAACCCCTTGTCTAGGAACCTTTCCTTCATTTGTTTTGTTAACTGTTTCCTGATAGCAAAGCATGATGATAATTTCTTTTCAGTCATGCACATTATAGATGTTCTCTTTTCCTGACATAAATAACATGCTTTGTGCTACTTTGCACATACATTTTTGGCCTTTGCTGCTGTGGATCCCAGCTCTTCTTTGACAACAGAAAGGACAGGATATGTGAGGCTGAGGGTGGGTACAAAAAACGGTTTGTGTGTCCCTGAAATGTTCGCATTTCGAGAATATGTGGCAGTTTTGGGACATAATGGGACAGTTTTTCTAACGTATTAGGAATTTTGATTGGAAATATATATGTATATGAATATTAATAACATATTTGATAAACCATGTTCTATAGCTAGTCCTATATTTTAATAACATTTTATTTGTATGGTTTTCACAGTTGTGCAAAACTAATTAGTATTTTAAGGATGAAAATAGCCTGAAGACTCTTCCAGTTCATTTTTCAATGGTGTCCATGAATTTTGTTTAAAGCAAGTGGTTTGAAGTAGATACAGACAACAGAAGGCCATTCCAATATCATATTTTGCTTCATATACTTCCTCAGGCAAGAAAAGGCATGTAGGATGTTTGGTTGCTCCCCATGTAAGGAGGATGCAGCATCCATCCTGTCATTTGATCCTGTTTCATCAAGTCCAGTAATTGATGTTTTGCTAAGATGGGTATTCCAGAACGGCAGGCAGTCAGGCAGTGCCTCTGAGGGGAACCATTTTGATAGTTTTATCTGTTAGTCAACCTCCCTGTGAGAAGGTTGTGATTAGTTCGAATTTTACCGGCTTTGAATGCCGCTTCTATTCCCCTTCCTTGTATTTGATGAAGAAGCTCTTGAGCACTCAACACGTCCTTCCTGTGACAGCTCTTACATGCTGTGTAATCAAGTCACAGTCCAAACTCTTTGGATAAGATATTATGCTTGCTAAGTCTTTCACTACACAAGGAATTTTTATTGCTCAGACCACTCTTGGTACTCTCCTCTGTACCCTGCCTGTTTTTTTGGCCCTTAAAAAGCAAGCGGACAAAACATCCAAACCAAATAAAATCCCAGTGTAGGTGCTGGAGTTGAATATTGACTTCCAGTATGGGCTTTCCTACACAAGGCAGGTAGCTATCTTGTCTGTAAAGGTACTCAGTTTTCTCCCAGTTACATGTGCAATGATTGCATTAAGGCCACTTTCACAGTTGCCGTTCATTTACTTATCTTTAACAGTCTGCTCAGTCATTTTGAGTCATCAGATTCCAGGATAGGCTCCCTGGTACTGCAGCTGGGGTCTGTGTTCCTTGTTCTTAGGCCTGGTATTTGGATGCTTAAGTTGGTTTGGATGAGCTAGGTCCCAGCAGGCATACGGATTAAGCTGTGTGACTTTTCACTAAACAATGATGATAAAAGCATTTAGTAACACACACTGGTCCTTTTACAGTGTGCAGTATTGGGAGATAAGCAAGCCAGCTCTTATTTGGCTGCCAGACAGAGTCTGGTCATAGCAACACAGAATTTGTTTAGACTAACTCACTTTATTTCTGAGCCTTGAGCTAGGCTAATGAATTCAGTGTGCTGTGCTGTGTGGTGTGGTGCAGCAGTCCCTGGCATGATGTAGGTGTCTGCAGTGAAACACAACACCAGTCTCTGTAGATCTCAGTTCTTATTTTTTGATTTCTGATTGTAGGTCAGAGGTTTAAAATTGTTATAGTTCAGCTGGTGATCCAAGATGTCTTAATTACACATCAGTTCCATTTTAAAAATCAAGAGTCACCTAAATCAAAGACTTGGGATTGAAAGACTGTACAAAAGTGTCAGTGATACTGGCCATATTCGGTGTTACGCTGATGTACAACAATATGGCACTCTTCCTGAGACTCCAAATGTAAATGAGTTTGCATAGAAATGTGAGGAATGAGCCTTCTCAATTAGGTCTGTGGTTTCAGAAGATGCCAGAGAAGACCTGGTGTGCATTTTAGGCTTCGTGTTGAAGGCCAATTAAAGCCATGTTTTCATAACAAATTTTTCATCAGAACACAAAGCCAGAGGAGATCACTTGGCCTGTGAGTCACAGATCACCATGCAATAGAAACAGAGTCCAGAGCAGTCTATAGGTTACTGACATTACTGAATGTGGCACCAACCTTGCAGCACAGCACTAAAAAGGGGCAGTAGTGCTCCCAAATGAGGGAACGCCCGAGGGCAGCAGAGGGTTTTCATGCTGCAGAGGGACCCAGGGAGGCGTAGAAGGGCTTTCTTCTCACTTTGCAGGAAAATGTCTTGCAAAATGAGTAAAATGTGAACGTGCTAGTGAGTTAACAGCTCTATCCAACAAACGTGTTCTAATGAGAAGAGTCAGCACCAATTTTTCAAACTGAAATCCTTTTTCTTTTTTCTCCTTTCCCTTGTTGTTTTTTCCCGTCATTTATATCGGATCAATTTTTCAATATTTATCATTATCTTTGATTTTCAGGCACACCAGAACTGCTGCTCAGATGAAATATGGTGGCATATGATGTGGCTTGGGAGAGTGCAGTGGTCAGTGCCAGCTGGCTGGCTGTTTGTTGCTTATTCTGCAGGCAAACAACGGGTATGTGGCCTAATTTCAGTATGCAAACCCACTCTCAGCTGGAAAAGCAGCTGCTACCATGTCTTCTTGCAGCTTGCACACAGGTAGGAATGCAGTTGTACCAGTGAATCGGCTCTTCCCTCCATCCTGCAAAGGCTGCTGTGACTTGGAGGCCACAGTGGAAATTCTGTCAGTGGAAAATTCTGCTTGTGCCGTCTCTTCTCTGTGCCGCATCTCCAGAGCTGTAATCTTTCATTGTCACCCTTTCTGATGGTATCTTAAACATAAAGGCTTCCCCATGATAACTTTCCGAGTTAATTCCTGAAAATCTCCTGTAGTAGATTAAATGACCTTGTGTTGTATTCTGGTCTCATCCCTCCAAATACACGTTTTATTTTCTAGTGTGATATTCCAATTTCACAGCTGCTAAATAGGTTGATAAAAATATGGAAACAAAGCAGTATAGCTAGAGAGGGGTGTAATTATTCCACTTTTGTTCAAGTGTTTTCAGTGGAATCACAATCTTTTTTTTTTGTTTTTAAATTAGAATAAAAACAGCTGTTTTCTGCTAAGTGTAAGAGCGTGTCACTGCTTCTAATATGGTAATTTTGAGGAAATGCTTAACTGCGCTTCGTTAAAAAATGATGTAGCAATAGGAAGGTCATCGTTTTGACTAATTGAAAAAGCCTCTACAAAGTACAAAGCCTTACAGAAACTGCAATTACAAGAGTCTTTAACCATGTACTGCAGCATGTGGAAACTGCTTGTAAAACAGTCATCCTTTAGGTTTGAGATTACATTAAATCCTGGAGACCGTAATTATATGCGTGGTGCTGGCAGGAGCCCGCGCTGGGTTGATTGTGCTCATTGGACAGGGTCGTTACTTGTTGTTCCTCTCGGTGAGATCTGTAAGCATCCTGGAAAGGGCAGTGCAGCTTGTAACACCTATTCATTTCCCTAATTCTTTTGCTTGGAGGGCGCACGGATCATTCTTGGTGGTGGTTTATTTCATTACATTTTGCAAAATTATGGGTTCTTCACTAATTATCAGTTCAGAAGGTACAAGGACAGATTTTTTGTAATACTTCCAAAGAAAGCACTCTTTTTCCTCATCATAAAACAAATCAAAGAAAGAGTATATTGATATGTGTACATACTAGAAAGGGAGCTATATCTGAAATGGCTCATAAGCTATGGGTTATTGAAAAGACTTCTTTCTGAATTAAATCTCAACTAGTTTGTGGGTATGCTGGAAATTACCTTTGAGAGACTGCGACGTACTTGTGCTATTAAAAGTTTCTCATTTTTCTAGTACACGCAGTATCTTCATATTTTATGATTCTCTGAAGTCCCTAATTATTTTTAAACAAAGATTTTCAGGTAGGAGAGCCCGAGAAAAGCTGAACAGCCTATTTTGCCTGCAGCAGAAAGGAAGCTAGGAATGAAAAGTCAGAACTGTGCTACGTATCTCAAAGGTCTTTTGAGGACAATGTCTCCATTCCAAGACATCTCTCAACCTTGTTGTATCAACGTAGCTTCACTGAGAAGGACAGCTTTAAGTTTTGCCAGAGATTCACATGAACTGGTAAAATAAAGCATTTTTGTGAAGCTCTATCATGGAATTGCTGTGAAGACTAATGTAGGGAATGCTGTTCCTTATGCTACGCTAGAGGGTAGTGTGTACTGGAGAGTTATTTTCATATAGAAAACATACATGTTCTGTTTCTTTTATACTACATTATGCATTTTATAAAACGTCATTAAATCAGACTTTTCTTAAGAAATCAATTAAATCACTATTATTTAACTGCATAATAAAACACTTCAGTAAAAAGCCATCCCAGAATGTGGCAATACTTGCTGATTTTACCATCAGATGTTTAATACCTGCTGATCCAAAAAGGTTAACATTGCCTGGAGCAGATGAACTAAGACTTTTCTATCCAGAACCCCCTGAATTATTATTATTATTTATGAGTCTGTTCACGGGCAACCGAACTACCATATTTATACAGTACTAGAGCAATGGTGTTTTGGCGTTAACTCAGATCTTTAATAGATTTTTTTGCGTCATTTATCACTTTCAGCATACTTATCTCAATGCTTTCCAACATGCAGCACCTTTTGCATGAAATGTTCTCCAGCAACGATCCTCTGAAGCCCGCACACCTTTCACTACGTTTAATGATCTGTAAGACCTTCTGCTGCAGTGTCCGTGGGAAATTGACCGACAGTGTTGCAAAGGTGGTTAATACAGCTAGAAAATAACTGCTGTAGTTGATTTAATAAAAATGAAAATTTGAAATACCCTCCAAATTATGTGAAGCTGACAAGTGGTCTGTGCTGATAATCTGAGCGTTGGCGAACCACTGGATGCTTTATTGTTCTTTCATTTTTATTCCCTCACTCTGTGGCGAAGAGGAGTCTTTGTAATAAAACAGCATCCATTGCAAAATGCTTGATTGACTGAGTCTGCTGCTGCATGGGAATACATCTCTCATCTTTGGGATGAAAAATGTTCAAATTTTGTTTTGCTAAGATTGAGATTCTTTGTTTCGTTGCTAGTTCATGATTGATATAAGGATGTATAAAATACACTAGTGGAAACGGTTGAGTTTTCAAAACAGAATCATCCATCTGGTCATTTGTTATTTTCAGAACTAAATGAATCCTCTTTTTGCATAAAAATCTGACTTTTAATTTGAATAATGTGATAGATGCCAGTTGAATCTTTTAAAATGACGGAACAAGATATTTCATCGTACAAAACCTTCATGAATTCACAGTTCAAAATATTTCATTTCAATTTCCTTATCCAGATGGATCTGCTAGATATCATTGTTCCTTCCTGACACATAAAACATTTGATATCTGTACGCCTTTGTGGTTGTCCTAATGCTCTATTGAGGCTGTAGTTTGAGTACGTCCTTGCCTTCATTGAACCCACTGCATTGGCTTTCTTAAAGGAGTAGGTTTTCAGTGTATGTGGCTTTGACCACACGTGGTACTCCGTGAGCGTTGTGCATTTCCTTCAGAGGGGTGACATACAAGCTTAACCCATGAAGAAAAATATGAGCATGCAACACCCCAAAACAATTATGGCAGCTCACAGGGACAAATTCCCTGTAAAGTAAAAGGACAGGGAGGGATGCAACTGGTATACCTTACCCAGAAGATGTTGTTAAATAGAACACAGATATTATAGTGCCTGCCTTATCATACAGAAATAAGCTTCTCTCATCTATTGACCTTCTGCTGAGTACTTGGGAATATAAATTCAGTTGAGAAAACACTTGTGTATAATATATATCTAAGAGTTTATAAATAACCTTACAGTCTGCTAAAGAAAAGAATGAGTGCAGCAATAAAAGTGATAAAAATTCATGCCGCTGTCCAACTGGAGTGAAGAGAAAAAAGAGTTTTTTGCAGGTAAGCCCTCAGAAAAATAGTAGCAAAATATGTAGCTTTTTAATAAATAAGGAAGAAATATAATTAGTAAAGTCTTTATTTAACCCCTGCTGTATAGCATGTAAATTTTCACTATGTCCAAAGGTTTTTGATCTCCTCATGTTACATTACCTACTCTTCACCCCCCCAATGTTTTTTTTTACTTCCTTCCTTGTTTTTCCACCTCCAGACCAGAGTCCATCTGCAGAACTCAATGCAGATATCTCAGAAAATGCTGGCTGATGTTTGGAAAGTTCAACAAAATCCTTAATGTGTTAAAAAAATATGTACAATTAAGAATACCTGAGGTGTACTTAAAGTAATTTCAGAATCAGGGCTTTGGGAAAGAACACTTCTGGCAATCCTGATGATTCCATCCTGCAAGGAGGTGGTAAAACGATGTGCATCATGAGTAAATATTTTTTTTTCCAATAACTGTGTTGCTTTTCTTGAACTAACAAAAATAGGACAAAAACTGCAGCAAATACAATATATCATTACAGTCAGTGTTGTACTTGCAGTACAAAATCTTTGTCTTATGAAATTTTGAGGAACTCACATCTGGCACATGACCTCTTTTGGTAAGGACAGAAAAATTGTCTAAAGAAGCATAAGCAAAAATAATCATATTGACTTCGTTGCAAATGGCTGTTGCGGTGCTTCAGAGGCCATTTAACATGCATCAGTAATCTAGAAGTAGTAGTAAATGGTATAATAAGCTTTTTGGATCAAGGACCACATCTTTTCTCTGTTCGTAAAGACTTACCTGACCAGGTCTGCAGCCTTTTTTTTTTTTTTTTTTTTTGCCATGTGTCACAATTGCTGTGTTGTTTTTACAGTTTTATATGATTTTACATAATCAGATTGGAGCTCAGCATGTCTTTACACAAAGGCTTGATTTTTCTCCTCTGTTGCAACCTCCTGGCTCCAGGAACGTGCCTGGTTTTACCTCCTCTGAGGCAAAAGGGGGCTGAACCAGTGTAGGTCATGGCACCAAGTCACAAATGCAGGCAGTGAGCAATTTCCTTCTCAAGGCTGGATACAACCTCTTGCCACTCTCTGCACAGCAGGAATCCTCGAGGATGTCAAAATCAAGCTCTGAAGGAAAAAAAGACAAAAGCGGATGTTCAAGCCGAGAGCTACTCACCACAACGCCTTCTTCCAAAGGGCAGGAGGAGCACCGCAGGCTCCCTGGGCTCCAGCTGACTGCACAGTTACTCCATAGAGGTGGGAGTGGAGATCTGCCTGCCTGGTGTAGGCAGTGCCGATGCCACACTTCACACAGCCTTCCTTGGCTGTGCTGAGTGGGAAAAGTCAAAGAACAAATATTAGGGCAGCTCGAGTATCTTGTGGTGTCTTCTGGTTATTCTAGAGCTAAAGGGAATCGTTTAAATAGGTAGATCTGTGCATGACAACATTTATGGGATCAAGGACAGGCATCTGGCAGATGAAAAGAGAGTGATAGAGAATCTGGTCCACAGAAAGGGAGCAACAAATTCGGAGCAGTTTCTGAACGAGCAGCGAGAGGGGCAGCGTGTCAAGGTCACAGCCTCATTCTATCAGTTTTAGCACAGGAAAAGAAGAAAGGAAACTGGGTGATATTGGTATTATTCGTTTCGAGTCCTATTACCGGAGCAGGAGGTGACAAGAAGGGACGGTGGCAAAACTTATCTCCAAAAAGTGTATTGGTAGTGTTGGTAGACAGTGAGCTCTTTCATTGGCTTCATCTATACAGGGAGGACAAGAATAGATAGCTCTTCTCCCCCTTCCTATGGGATAGTCCAAGGTCTCCCATGTTTTTCCTGGGCCTCAGAATTGTACTGGTATGATCCTCCACCTTCTGCCCTGGTTCATCCCTTCCCACAGGGGCTGTGGTTATGGAGCCAGAGCGATCAGCCCCCGGCTGCAGGTGCGCCTGTAAAACAGCTGTGGAAGCTGTTTGCCACAGTGGGCACCACCAGAAGTGATAACGAGGTTGGAGAACAGATAACTTGATTACCTCTATCTGGTTTTAATGACAATGAAATAAAGTCAATTTTCACTGGGCCTGTCTGGGCAATTGCAGTTGTGCTGATTGAGTGTTTCACCTTTGCCTTTGAAATACGGCGGCTGCTATAACCAATAAAACAAAAATAAGGAAAACAATTACTGTGATAGTTCGTTGGAGAATGTTAAGAGCAGAGCTGCTGACGCAGCACAGCCCAGGCAGGGAGAAAGAAGCTGCTCTACGTACAAGGCAGTCCCCAGCTTCTCCTGCCTTTCAGCAGCTGTCTGTAGAAAATGTGCACCCTAACGCTGGCTGATAATATTAAACAAAGTGGTGGATAAAGGATGTCAGAAGACAAGCTAACCAATTTTGGAATGGAGGCAAGTGAATGGGACAGAGAATATATGAACACGGTGTTAAGTGTATCACCCACGTGAAGCAGAAGTCTTGACAAAGAAATTATTGTCTGTTGTTTTAAAGGAGATTATCTGATACGGCACATGGGTTTTGTGCATAAATCTGACTTGATGAACTTTATACAGCTTGGTTTTGTTTGTTTGCTTGGTTTTAGAATCGATGAGTTTTGTCTGGGAGGAAATTTTTGGCTCCATAAGGTTGGGATGGAGCTCTCGCTTAAGCAGTGCGTTCCACTTCATTATTTCCTGAATGAATTGTTAAAGGCGGGTTAATTTGCTGTCTGGATAGATGTCAGAGTGTAAAACTCCTGGTGGGCTGAAGAAATCCTTCAACATGTTACAAATGGTGCAATGTTTGGTGCAATTAATTATGAAGTAAATTTTAAGGTGTACTAAAAGCCGGTGTCTTCTCTAGCAAGCAGGGAAGACCTGATTCACGGTGTGCTTTCCATCTAGCATCATTTTATTTATTTCGGTGTGATCAAATGCTTGGCGGTCCTGCCCCCACACACCAATCCATCACTTTCCCTCTGCTCTCTCCCTCCCCCTGTGGTCTTTGCTTCAGCTGCTCTAATATACTAATATACTTGTCTATGATTGTCAAAAAGCTTTTCTGCTGATAAAATCAGGTTTTTTCTTTTCCTATCCCCTACATATCTGTGAGATTAAATCTTCATTGTGCTTTGATTAGAACGTTTTCGTGTTAAATAGGCTCCTTCTCCCCCAGAACTAGGATTTCTAGGGCTTGTGCCCTATTTATTCCGAGATGACCGTGAGGGACATGAAAGATAGGAGGAAACAGGGGAAAATCGCCAGCTCTGCTGAAACGTGGGGCCCTTCCTGTGGCACAGAAGCCATGGCTGTGTCTGTGGCCGGGGGACGCGAGGGATTGCACAAGGGCCCCCGCCGTTTTGTGCGGCGGGATGCTTTGTGGCTTTTAAAGAAATCCTGCTTTGTGAGCCACCGAGCTCGCCACGCAGGTGGTGGCAGCGGTCGCAGCGAGTGGCACAGCCACGCCGGCTGACACGGAGCTGATCTCTGCATCAGCCAGGAGGAATTAAGCTTTGTCACTCCCCGCTGGGGCTACCTTTCTCCTGGCATGTGCGCAAGGAATTCATATGCTGCTGCTGCATTCGGCAGAGCAGAGCCCCGCGTGCGCCTTGCCAGGGAAGGCAGCGAGCAAGAATGATAGCTGTCTCTTTCAAATGCCGCTGTCAAATTCTGAGGAGACTTGCGAAAGGTAACGTGTTTTCCTTGTTATTCATTTGGCATCTCTGGAGCAGCCTTCCCGAAGCACAACCCGATGTTTTTACTTTTAAATATGACCAGCCTTACAATTTACTGTCAGATAACAAAGAACTCGGGATACAGAGAGGGTTAGGGGCTCTTGCAGCTAAAATCCTTACACGTCCCATGCTGTGCTCCTGTTAGCCGAATAGGTTCATGTTTTCTCTCCTTTTTTTCTCTTTTTCTTTTAATCGCTAAAGAAGGATTATTTTTTTTCCTAAGTAAAGTGCTAAAGTTATTATGGGATATAATTGTTCTGTATTTCTGCAAACCTCTCAGAGGAGTCTCTAATAGGTTAGTGCATGCTGCGGCTTACTACAAACAACTGGCAGTGATTTTCAGGACCTATATACAGGATGATTTTCTGTTATTGAGTGTCTTTCACAAGCTATGTCTATGCATGCTTTAGATCCCAGAGCCAAAAATGTTGTATGAGATGAGGTACAGGTAGCAGCGTGTGGGTTTTTTTTTTTTTTTTCAGGGCTGCACCAGCAGGTCACACTTGTGAAGTTAATCTGCCTGGTA
The DNA here is from genome assembly GCF_013377495.2 of Cygnus atratus. Classification (NCBI taxonomy): domain Eukaryota; kingdom Metazoa; phylum Chordata; class Aves; order Anseriformes; family Anatidae; genus Cygnus; species Cygnus atratus. Next base: position 37,097,362 of record NC_066362.1, on the reverse strand, counting down.
GAGTAGTGTGTGTTTTCTGTTACTGTAAATCTTTGTAGTCTCCAGTTTTAGCACTCACAACTTTAAAATACTCCTTGAATCTTCCTGGGAGTCCTGGATGATTATTAAAGCAGCTGTGTGAAAACCTGTCTGGATAAGACACCTTCACTCTTCAGAAATGAAAGTATTTTAGGTTTTAAAATAACTTAGATTTTTTTTTTTAATCTGATATATTTGTGTTTTTTTTTTTTTTCCATTCTCTATGTAAAAAGGTTTTATTTGGGGGTTTGGGCTTTGTATGTGTGTGTACGTAAACTTCCAACATTATAGTAGCATTATGTGTATGCAAATCAGAAGCTTCTGGTTTTTAGCTTAGGTGCTGTGAAACAGTTAATGGGCATTCCTGTGCAGCTGTAAACACATCCATATGTAAAGGAAACTGTATCAGCCTAGCTTGAAAAATCAGAAATCCGTGAGTATTAATCAATATAGCTCAAAATCAATTAGTATTTTATTTTGCAGGAGCATGAAAGGGTAGGATGCTAATACAATGAGGTCAGTCATGGGAAAAAGAGAAAAATATTGTAATCAAACTTGTATAATGCATTTTCCTGTTCTTTAGATTGCTGTATAGGGACACATTGAAAACCTACGAAATCAAATATTTATTAAGCATCCCTTCCTCTGTAGATTTGCTCCTCTTTCAAATCTGTGCTGGGTAATGTCTCGTTTTCCTCATACGTTAAGAATGTTTCTATTTTGGTAGCTTTATTACACATTTATCAGGCTGGAAGTAAGCATTTTTTCTTTTCCTGGTTTGTGTAGCGGAACCTTCTTGTGTTGTGATGTCTTCATAAGACAGATTTGGACACTAATTTACTCTCTTGCTGATGAGAGTTGTTGCTCCACTTAGATACGGTTTCCCCTAGAATAATCAATATTCTTATACATCATAGCATCTTAATTCTTTCACGCTTCCATCATCCAGCGGAACTCAGGCTGGTGGTTTTTCCCTTTGAAATGATCTTAACTTCCTTTGAGACTCCTCACTCCTGCTTCACCCAGTAGGAACAGGCATGATGCTACTGATTTTTTTTATTTTGCATTAGAGAAGTTTGTCTTATGCTTGTCTTACTATTAACTGCCCATAAAACCCCCAAACAACCTAGAGATGTGTGTATATTCTTCTGTAAGCTTCATTCATGCCAGATTTGGGTTGCTGTCCTAATTGGCAGCCTCCTGAGTGTTCACCATTTTGAGTGAAACCTTTGTTCTTTGGGGAACTCCTGGGTGTTCCTGGGCCTTGGCTTTTGCATCTCGGGCACCAGCTACAGACTGCTCAGTGTAATCGGGATATTGGAGGACAGTGGCGGACTTTCACATTGTTAGCGTGGAGAAAATTCTCTTGCCTGTAGCCTGTGCCAGATGGGAGAGCCCCTTCCCTCTTAGTTCTTGGGTTTGCTCCATGCTTTATTGCTTTCCCTCAGTATTTTCCCCCAGCCTGCCTCTGCTAATGTCTTTTCTTGTACACTAATCCTCTACCTTAGTGCAGCTGCCCCAGATCAGTTCTTTACTATCTTTCAAGACCTGTCACAGTGAAAAGAAATAGGAAAGAAAGAAGTAAGACGCTTGATTAGTGCCTTGTGTTTTTAATAAATGTTATACATGCAATTAATATCACAAAGCGGAAATCTTTGCTTTCATTTATTGCGCATGCCATTTTTCATGCCTGTCTTGACAAAGTAAGCTTGCAACTTCATTTCTTGTTCTTTCAGATAAGGATGTAAACTGAAATGTCTCATCTGGGCAGCTGGAGGTTCTCCAAAAGCAACTCTTCCCAGCAGGGAGACGTTCAGGCAATATTGTGTCTTACAACAATTACACTCCCCTCTTCCTGTGCTTCATCTTAACCTTTCAAAGCAAAAGGCAGAGTTGTGTCTCCTTGGATTGCTCCACGTGCTCAATTTCTCATTTAAAAAATCTCAGAAAATAGTCTCCAAGTTTGCTGGGTGAATTTCAACGCAGAAATACCCTGTCTCGGTCTCCTTTTCCCTCAGCAGAGCTCCTGTTTCAGCACCTGTCCCAGCGCTGCCCTTAGGAAGCACCCCTCCCCTTCTCTCCATTTCCCCACTGCATGCAACCCCTTCCGTTTAAAGTCAGCCAGTCTGCAGACATACCAAAATCTGCCCGATTTTTTTTCCGCACTGTTTGCCATTGAATAAATTACACTGTTTTCCTTCCTGCCACCGCTGGCCTGTGCATCCCTTTGGTGCTGTGTTGCCCCTTTGGGTACAACGGCCGCTGTATCTGCTGAGGTGGTTGTGCATAAAGTCTTTTTCCATATTGCCATTGCATCAACTCCCATGCTTAGGGAAAAATATGTAGCAAAAATACACAGTAATTCTTGATACAGGAAACTTGAAACACTATGAGATTAGTTCCCTTGATGTGTGTTACTCTTTTCAGTATCTCAGTTTTGTGAGTCTTAATTTTGGAGCTCAGTACACTTTCCGTAATGAAATACCATGTTACCAAGCTTAGGTGAAGCTCCATACTTGTATCTATTAATAAGCAACCGTGGACAAGAAGTACTACGTTTTTTGATGATGCAATTTTCAAGAGGGATGCTGTGCGAGGCGGTTGTCTCATCCTGTATGAGACGTGATTGAATTCAGATCTAGTCTGTCTGGTTAAGAACCAAAAAAATTTCTGTTTTCTACTCGGTGTGTTTCAGTTACAAGTGTTTTTTATAGCTAAAATGTTTATGGTGAATGATAAACCTGTTTTCCTTCATGTGTAAACCTCTGTTTTTACCTTTGAGATGAGCTATTGCTGGTTTGGTCTCTTTTTAGTTGTGATTATTGATATGTGTTTGGAGATAATATTTGTATATATATTTAAGCAATAAATATTGAGTAAAAGTGGTAAAGCAGTTCTGAAGAGAAAAGGTATCTTCTCTACCATACAAGCTACCAAGGTTTGCATTGAGAAGAGTTTTTTTTTTTTTTAAATTTTTATATGTTCTTTAAATTTTTTATCACTTTCCCCTCCCAAAACAGCAAGGTAAGCCAAAAACTGTACTAAAAATCTGAGGTGGTAGCAGTTTTTATAGACCCCCCTATGAGAAGTATCAGGCTGAGAGAGAATGGTAGCTTACATTTGGGCCAGTGAAATATAATTCTTCTCTAGATGTATTTCTGTAGTACCTTGGGTGCTGAGAAGCGTGCTGCGCGTACCAAAGAGTCTGTGGTGATCACTTGCATTTAATATAAGTGGGAAATCGAAATTGTACAATTTATAGTAATTATGTTAAGCATAGCAGTGTAGTACAATGGTGAAAAGTTGCTGAAATATGTAAGTCAGTCAGATTCACAGCTAAATTAGCCACTTTATAGTTTAAAAATTGCCTTTCAAGCAGTGCATTACAAAGCCTTGGCTGTCATTATTTATGCGTGGACAAGTTTGTTTTTCCCTTTATTAGCCCCAAGAACAGGTCATTTAGGAAACCGTGTTACTTAGTCTATCTACTGAAAAATGTCTCGTGTTAGAGGCAGGAATGCATTTTTAAGCGTACTCGGATCACTGAAGTTATTCTGGATATTATTATAATGGAAACAGAATGAGAGCTCTCTGATAAAGCCGTCAGCTGCTGTTACACAGTGTGCAGTGTGAGGAGCTGAGTGGTCTGCCTTTCACCCATCAGAGCTTTATAGCGTATCTTCAAGATAATTTATCATCTACTGCACATTCAGATCACTTCTGCAGATATAGATTTTTATGCTCCCAATATGTTTCCAATACAGTGAGACAAAGCAAAGCTAAAAGGCAGGATGGTGCATTCCAATTTCCAAGATGATCAGTTATCTAAAGATTGGCTAGAGGCCTAAAGCATCAAAGGATGAACTCTAAAGGTAGCAAACTGGATTTAAGTCGTAATTTGCTTTGTGCACAAGCAAGTACAAGGAGAACAAACACAGAAACACTTTAACAGCATAAAATGAAAATGTTGTTAAGGACTTGAGACTACGTGGTACCTTTTTACAAACTTTCCATTGTTCCAAAGAGTCAGGATACCTTAGTCATGACAGCAAATTACTAGCCTGTATGTTATTTTTAATAGCAATCTGAACTATCTGGTCACTTGTTGTCAAAAAGTGGCTTATAAAAATGCTAGTTTACAGTAATAAAAATAAGTCAACATCTTGCATTGACTGAAGTAAAAATCACAAGTAGCAATATCTGTAAGGACTTCTGAGCATAGGTTAGTTCTCTGTTTTTCTAACATTAATTTTGAATATTCAGAAATCTCTTAAACGTGCTAACAAATTCTATAAATTGGCAGCAAGTGTAGATTTGGTAGCTTTGTGCATTCAACTGGGGTTTTGGCAATGTGCTTTGAGGTTTTTCATGTTCAACACGTGTTTATCCAGGTTGTCCCCAGTTCAGATTTTCTTCCACTGTATTTCTAAAAGTATCTTCTGTATTTCTTCTGACTTAGTAAAAAAAAAAAAAAAAAAAAAAAAAAAATGTGGTGAGAGAATAAAGACTGGAAGCAAAACTTGGAAATTTTCTTTTCTATTCACGTGTGGGAAGTTCAGGGCCAACTCCAGCAGCACAGCCCATCTTCAGCGATGGCCATCATCAGCACGTGCTTTGTGAGAAGATACCGGGGGTCCCTAGGGGACACCCATAGACAAGTCTGTCAATGAGGGAAGTTTCACGGTTGATGTCTTGGAATTTTGGAACTTTGGAACTTGGAATTTTTCTTCTGAAAGACTGGTTGTTGGATTTAAAAAAAAAAAAAAGTAGGCAAAGAGTGGCCCTGTGCCCTGCTGTATGTCCCCCTGCTGTCAGTGGCAGTCTAGTGTAAAAGCCAGGCCTCCTTGCTCCATTTTCTGCATCAGTGGAGCAATGGTTGCTGGAGCCGGTGGAGGCTATGACAGAGCAGGCTGCGTGATCATTTCCCATCTAGATTTTTCATCTGTCCTATCTTTTTATCCAATCTTTTTTTATTTGCACTTAAGAGTGCCTTTAGCCAGGGTTGTTTTAAAGAAGCTTTCAAAGGGCATTATGATCACTGACGGAAAGGGGAAGAGATTAATTTTTAAGATGTTCCTTCTGTAATTGCTGTTTAGGATTTCTAGCGCAGGATATGTGTAGAACAAAAGAAGATTTATTACATTTAATGAGTATTAGTTGTTTGCAATGTTGTCTTTTTGTTCAAAAGAATTCTTTGAACGTGTAAGAAGAAAGGAGGAAAAAAAGGTTTTCTCTTCTTCAGCAAGCTGATGGCAGTTCACAAGTTCAAGCAATATTTCTTCACCGCTAATATATTCAAGAAATGCCAAACTCTTTATTAATTATTCAGGATGATCTGAAGTACAGCAGCATACTAACTAATCTGTGTGAAACTCTGACAGAAAAGACAAACAAAAATACTTCCCAAATCAAGTATGTGCGGCTTACAGTAGCAGCACCACTGCAGGCTTGATCGTCTGGGGACATGTGTGCCAGGAGCTGTGGGGAGAAATTCTCTCTCTTTTAGATATGCTGACATAATTGCATGTAGATGCCTATAAGGTGTGAAAAGAAAACCCCAAGCAATTATATAAAGAGATGATAAGTGGCCATTAGCTATCTGATATCTATCAGATATATGGAGCTGATATCTGATATGACAGCTATGATATCTGTTGCACATATAAGAAGTAGAGATCATTTGAATGTTTTCCCCAGCATGTTTAGATTTGCAGGAACTGGGTCAGTTAACACAAATTCTTGGCTATTTTTGGTGAACTGACTTCTGACTGAAGGAGTTCAGCAAGTGTCCTTGATTTTGTGCTTTGTCCCTACCAAGATGAAGGGGATGGCAGAACTTCTCTCCTCACAAAAATATTCAGAGGAAAATGAAAAAAAAAAAAAAAGATTATTATGTGGTAGTTTGTAGGCTCTCCAAATGCCAAAGATGAATTGAAGCTACTCAGAGAAGTAGTTTATTGATAAATGGATCCAGTTGTGATAGAATCAGGCAACCCCTTGGAGCTGTATGTAGCGGAACCCCGTGCTGGTTCTGGGTGGTATTGGCATTGCTGGAGGATAGAAGCGCACTGCAAATGTTTCATGAATTTATTTTCAGTGCTATCGCTGCTTCAAATAGTTCCAGCAGATATCAGGGAGCAGAGACTCAGAAACTCCCAAGCGTCTCGTTTCTGTTAGGAATCAAATACAGATGAGTGTCCCAGCGTCACACAGAAAGCCTGAGGTGGACTGGAGCAGAGCACTAAGCAGGAGCCCATCCTAGGTACGGTGGGATAGGGGCTGAAAATGGTGCAAAAATATATACCCATCCTTGCATTCTCATGAGAACGTGGGGCTTTCCTCCACAACCAAGCTAACTCTGCACTTGTCTGGTGTCTACAGGAGTCATTATTAATTTGAGTGAAGGTGAAGTCCAAGAAAACATGGAAAGGAGAAGGGGAGGGTGGCATGGGGTGGGAGAAAAAGAAATGGTACTTGTTGCAGGCCTTTGCTTTGTGGTGGGGCCCTGTTGGGGATCAAACAGTAGGTATTAAAAACTGGTCACTTTATGTAAATGTTTTTCCACCATAAATTCAAAGTCTCCAATTATTTGGTAGTATTCATGTAGAAATTTTAGGAACATAATGCAAGGTGAGACCTCAGGTGGAAGCAGGCTCTAATTCTTCATGTTCCTGTGCATGATAAGGAAGGATGTGCTTTAATGTGCTTTATGAATACTTAGGTTTGGGGTTTGATAAATCCAAGACTCCCTGGGAAATAGGGATAAGAGCATACCTCCATTTTTTTAGTTTAATCTGTCTCCCAGCAGGACTCCAAGGAGTTGTGCCTGGTCTGCACTTTAGAACCTCCACTGCTGTGGCAATACTGATGTGCTTAGTAGGCACAGCATATAAGAGTGATTTTTTTTTTTTTTTTTTTTGTTTTAGTCAGTGTAGGTTACACCACCCCTCCAAACAGGTAAAGCACTGGTGGAGGTGAGGTTCTGCTGCCCTGCACCGTGGGAGCTGCACCGACAGAAGACTGTCCAGAAATGTCAAGTTTATGCAAGCTGTGAGCAAAAACGAACTCTTTAATAACTTTTTCTCCTCAAATGAAAATATGAATGTGAACATCAGAAGAAAGTACAAGTTTTATATTCAAATATGTCAGAATTATTAGGAATATAAATGAATGGGACCTTCTGCATCTTGTGTTACCACAGGCAGCATGTAATTCCCTCGCTCATGCAAGTGTACGTAGTGCTGTTTTTAAGATGCTTTTCTTTTCTGTCTCCATTCTTCTTTTGGAGGGTTACTGTAGGATATCATTCCTCACATACTTAGGATCCTATTAAGACTCCAGCTATCAACATATCCTGAGCAAAGGAAACACACCCCTGGGCAAAGGCCAAAAGAAAGCTTCAGCCCAAGGGAAGGCTTTCAGAAAGTTGTAATTACAGAGAGAGGGGCAGTTACACGAGTCTCCATTGCCACCTCTACATCCCATCCCTTGAACTGCTTATCTGCAGTTTTTATTAATACTGTTGGGAATAGTGTCTTTAGTAGAAAAGGAAGCTTTCCTGCAAGTATATTGTGGCAGAAAAGTTACTCAAGATTGGACTGATTAAAAAGATTAGGCATAATTGTGTGGGGAAAAATGTTCCTGGAAATAATGTGTCATTTACCAGGTCTACTCTTTCTTAGCTTCTCTGTTGAATAGAGGAAGCTGTTTAGCAAAGAAATACCAGCTATTCAAGTGACTGAATTACCATAATGTATTGGTAAATGTCACCAATAAAATACAGTTTAAATCCCCAATACTTCTCAAGGAAACATTTACACTTTTAATGAACTAGAATTTGATAGCCCTGAAACCCTGGCAGAAACCATTTCTGAAATCTACATTTCTTCTTTGGACATCAAGCATGTGTTGTGACCTGTCGGAGAGCAGTGCAGCTTTGCACAGATATTGGGGGCACATTGTTCTCTATATCATAAGCCAGACATTAATAACAAAGATGAAATTTCCTACCACATCATGAGACTTAATTTGATATATTACTGTCTTCTCCCAAGCAGTCAAAAGGAGGGCAGCTTTTGAGTATTTTAAGTTTTCCACCAAGAGGGTGAATGTTTTTTTTTTTTCCTTTCAGTAATATGCTTGTGTACACGTACATAAATTTCTGTAGACCAAAGATATTTTGATGTTGTTGCAGCACCTGTGGGTTGGGAGTCATTTTGTTAAACCTGTGCATAATTTATCACAGTTCTTGTTCCACTGAGCTAAATCCAGTTAGTAATTGAGAGAAAACATGACAAGCTGTGTGATATGTAGTATGAGTGTTTCTTTTCCACCAGACCAAAAAAAAATTAATAATCTTGGAAGTAACAAGAAATTGCATGCTTCAAAAAGAAACAAATGTAAATGTTGAAATTCATTGCTATTTTCTTAAAAAAAAAAAAAAAAAAAAAAAGGCATTGCAGAGAAGCATTGCATTGCAGAGAAGTATGGTTTTGGTGAGGGAGGAAGATGGAACTTGGTGAGGAGTTCCTTGGGATATTTAACAGTCCAGAAAACTGTCTAGCTGCATCTTGTCTCCATCATCATTCTAGAGCGGTGTAACACAGTGATAAAATTGCCTAGCTGCCACTTCTACGTGACATTATGGAGCTCCCAAGGTAGAAGGGAGCCCTTCCAAGTGCCAGCAGCAGCAAGTGGAAGTTAGGTAACACTTCAGGAGACTTTGCAGAAGATCGCAGTTCCATCTTCTGCACTTGTGTTGTGGTCCATGTCAGGGCGGTTCACGTAAGGCCAACAAACCACCATCAGCAGGAGATCCTGCAAATGCAAATCTGAGATTCACCTCTTAAGTGCATATACTATGTAATATTCTGTAGCAGCTGCTGTGTGTTGGCTGACAGCTGCGTGGAGATGGTAACTGCAGCCTCAGGGAGTAAGGCTGACTTCTCTTCATTGCATCTCTGGCAGTAACACAGTGCAGAGATCTCCTTTGTCCAGTGTAACAGCAAATTGACAGCCTCTTTGCACTTAGTCCCTACAAAAACATGGGTTATCTGACCTTATTCTTCATGGGATTCATACCCTCGCAATTTTACACAGACTGAGAGCTTGGACTGGTTGGGCTCAGATGTGATATACTCAGTAGTGGGCTTTGCTGCCATCTTCAAGCAAATGGATGCTTCTCAATGTAGCCATAAGTCAAAAGAAACTGTCAAAAGAAACACCTCTACTTTTGCAAATGAATTGGTAGACAGAAGAGGTCACAAAGGTAGCAAGAAGTTAATCCAGGCTATTTCTTTTTCATGGTTCCTCCCCAGTTTAGGAAACCAATGTCCAGACTTTTTCTGATTTCTGTCATAGGACATCAGGAGAGGATGGATCTTCTTGGTTCCAGCATTAGCCAGAAGGGCTGTATAGCATTTGGTAGTGGTTTGCATGGTGTGGTTGTACACATCTTAGTCTGAGAACTCTGGGTCAGTGTGCAGAAGCAATGGTTCAATTTGTCAGTAGTTCAAGTGATGCCCTGGGGAGCAAAAAAGGTGACTGAAGTGCACCCATAGGACACCGAGTGTGTATGGGTAACTTTGAAGTTAATTTGACAGATTCTTCTTTCTGCTATGCTTACTTTTAAAACAGATAATTTTATAGTTGGTTATGTCAAGAAAAAAATAATTTTTCTTTAGAAGTCAGGCTTGTAAAGAGGAAAAATAAACCAGCACTTGGTGCTTTGGACTTCATGTAATTTTATGTTTAATGGATGTTTGGAGCCCAATAGCTAAATACCCATTGTGAATAAAATAATCTGGTCTTTTTTGTGTGTGAATTCTTACTTTTTGCAATTCTGACCTTGGTCCGAATTGGTCTTGATACTGCTGAAAGATGATGGATAGCTGTCTAGGAAGAAATGGGCCAGTTAATTCCCACTGTGTTGTCCTACAGAAGGTACCACTCAGCACTGCCGAGCTTCCACTCACATGTTCATTCACTGCTTGAGAAGTTTCTCTGCTTCAAGTATTTCTCAGGAATTTCTCTGGAGCCAAAAATTACTGTAATGAGCTCCCTCCCTACTTATATTTAATCATAATTAGGCATAGAGCAATGAAGTAAGTGCAATTTCCTCTGATCTTTTCACAGTGAGTGCTACTATCCATGTTAGCATAAAAAGGAAATAGCAGAGGGATGATACTGGGAAAGAGACTCCTTTGTTTTGGTTTGGAAGTAAAGAATAGGGCAAGGTAGGCAGCAAAGGGGAGAAATAGAGCTTTGAGTGCTGGCACGTAAAATGGAAAAGGTTTTTGTAGGCCGGTGATATTCATAATCATGTATTAGATTCTGAAGTTTTCTTGAAGTTTCAGGAACATATTTTTGTTTGAATGGCTTTAAATATAAACTCTAGTTTTATGGGGGCTTTTTCTTTTTTCCTTTTTTTTTTTCCCCACACTGAAGACTTTTGCACTGAGGGACTTGATCAAAGTCAAGACAGTCGTCACTGAACTGCTAGCAGGGTTTACCACAACCTGAGTACATGGGCGCAGAAGCCTACACTCTATTTCCCTAGCCTGTCCCACGGTGACTTTTTGTGCACACATACCAAAGGAAAGGTAAGCTTGATAAAGAGTTTGAAACACATTTTCAGCTGGGTGATTTATAGTTAGCTGGAAGAATTTTTGGATTACCTTTTGATACATCAATATGGTTTTCTACTTATTTTTCAAGCTGATGAATAATTGTGTTTCCAGTTGTCGATAGAGATTTAACAATATGCCCTAGTTTGAGAATCAGAATATGATTTACTTTTCCTGCTTGGATATGAGGACTTGATGTTCACTGTGACTGGTTTTGAAGAAAGAATTAAAACAGCAATTTGAACAAAGTTCATTGTGTTGCTTTGACTGCAAACAAAATGTCTTCTCATCTGATGTGTTGTATATCCACACCACTTTCTTTTGGGACTTCTACTGCTATGATATCTGGAGTTTATGCCTTAACAGATTGAGACAATGTCTGATGATGTCAGAAATGATGGTGAATAACAAAAGGATAGACTAAAAACAATTATTGTTCATAAATCAATTTTAGGATTGAAAAATATAGGTAAATGTTGACTACAGAGCTGAGGACATCACACCAACTGACTGTTGCATACTGTTCACAGTTTAGAAACTCAGATGGAAAATCTCCATGTGATTTCAGTGAAACTCAACGATGTAATGGCTAGTGACATTAGAAAAATTCTTTGCATAAGCTGAATGAAGTGAAAAAGGTCAGCTTTGCAAAGCTGCAGTAACTTCTGAAACTAATTCTAGATCTAGAGACCTGCGCGGTTGAACTGAGTTAAAGTAGCTTAGCTTAAAATATTAAAACACCTGCAAATCTTTAAATAAATAAATAAGCCATTGAGGATGTATGTGTTTATGTGTATGTGTATATATGTTATGTGTATACACATGTATACACACACATACAAAGGCTATTAAACTACCAAAACCAGGGTTTAAAAGGTAATTCAGTAGTTCCAATCCCAAGTAGTGTTAATGAAAAAAATTTTTTTTGATTTGCACAATATAAGCAGGAATAATTCTGAATTTTAATTTCCATAAAAGAGTGAGGTAAATCTACAATCTAGAACAGTAATGTTCTCTGTGACCTGTCACATTTGCATTGTTGCATACCTGTACGCAGAAAGATCAGTATTTGATCTGACTGTGCAGATGAATTTTTAATACATAGACTGATGCATGGTTAAAAACAAAAATACTGTAATGTAGAGCATACCAGGATGCTCAAATAGTCAGTCTCAAAATCCTGACTTTTATTTGAAATCTGAAGATCAGATAGTAAAGAAGTAACCACCATTGTTCCAGTTTGGATAATAAGTATGAAACAGGTAAAATAGTTTACAGTACATGTCAATGATGAATGAAGTTGTATTCACTCCATAAACATCTTAAAGACTTGGACAATGATAGTTTATGTTCTTTCTTCAAGAGGATATTGTAGAAAATATATCCGCTACATATTTTATAAAGTGGATATCTAAATTTTATATCCATAAAGTTCAGTCATGTATAATAAACAGTCTCAAAACCTTTCCTGAAAAAGTGTGAGGGTGAAGGGGAGGAACACATATGCACAATCAATGTTTTTTTTTGTTCAGATGTTAAGATGAACAAAATCAGACCTACTATTTGAAAATCAATCTTGTCTTAAATAGGAAGAATAACTAACATAGCTTGTGTGAGTGAAAGAGAAAACGTGGTCAGGTTAAAACTGCTTCATCCTTGTTTATGATGGAGGTGTCATCAGGATATTCAGGAATGCTCTTGTGCAGAGTGTGAAACTCCTGCCCACGTTATTATCTGTGCAGCTGAAATACAAAGAATTTATGCTAATTTATTCTCTCTGCTGGTTTTCATTACAAGGATTTTTATTCATGGTAAGCCTCTCCTGCAAAGGGGAATAGTCTTCCTGTAAATGTAGGTTTTGTGACATGAATCCACAGGGACTGTCTGTCTGATTTGGAGTTACTAATGGATTCAGCATATTACTGGAGCATTTGCTCATCTAATGCCACCTCCCTGAATTGTGAACTGCATTAAGGTTTTGTTCTTGGCCTCCTCTTCAACTGCTTCTTTCATGGTATCTGTGCCAATGAGCGCATCCAACTCTTGTTTCTCTCATTCTGGTCTTGCTAGCTCAGAGATTGGTTTTGAAAGCATTCTGTGTAGTTTCCTCAAACAAGGTCAGTATAACTGAAGTCATAGGTGCAAATGCTGGGTACCTGAACCCCTGCTGCATACAAGCCCCAGATGGAAGAAAGAGATCATGTGCTGAAGCCTTTAGTAAAGAAAGAAAAGCTGTCAAGGGTCTGATTGCCGTACATCAGTATTAGATGGGCAGCATGATACAGGCACTGATAACCTGAATCACTGTTTTGGGGAGGAAATGAGGAAGCAGGAGTGTAATGAGATGGGGGTCACCAGGTTGCTTGCTGTGCTGCCCAAGCCCCCTTTGTGCCAGTGCAGCAGGGAAGGTGGAAGGAGGAAGGTGGGTAGAAACAAAACCTGCTGGGATGAAAGCTCATACCTAAAAGGAAGCTCAAGTTTTTCTGTAATGACCTGACCACGTGGAAGTATATATGCCAGTGCACATATATGCTGACAACCGTCATGGGGAACGCAGGATTGAGTGACAGGACAAGCTGTGAAACATTTGTGAGACTGAAGTACCAAATGGAAAAGATAATCTAGGTGCAGAAAGATGAAGAAGAAATTCTTCTTAAACTGCAGGGGCGTACAAGATGGAGCCGGAAAATATATCAAAGAAACAGTTCTTGCAGTGTTGCAAAAAATATAGAAAAAGGACGAGATCTTTGTGAGACCACCTTTGAGGAGGTAGCTAAGGATGTTGTTGTAATCGCTTTGTATAGGTCCTGGTGACAGGGCGAGGGGGAATGGGCTCAAGTTGCGCCAGGGGAGGTTTAGGTTGGATATTAGGAAGAACTTCTTTACGGAAAGGGTTGTTAGGCATTGGAATGGGCTGCCCAGGGAAGTGGTTGAGTCGCCATCCCTGGAGGTCTTTAAAAGACGTTTAGATGTAGAGCTTAGTGGTATGGTTTAGTGGAGGTCTTGTTAGTGTTAGGTCAGAGGTTGGACTAGGTGATCTTGGAGGTCTCTTCCAACCTAGATGATTCTGTGATTCTCTTCAGAAGATGCTCAAGCATAATATATAATCGCAACAAATAAACGTAAAAGAGATCCTCTATCAACAGAAGGAAAGCTACGTCAGAGGAGCTAGTTTGATACTGGAAGCCAAATGATAGGAGTTTAAGCAAAACTGTTTTCTTAAGCCGTATGTCTCAGAAAGTTGACCAAAAGTTATGGGTCTGGAAATGAGGAGAAAGCGATGGGCTAAAAGTGTCTGAAACATACTCCTGCAAGATCCTGTGGTGGAGGTTGTGGTCTGGGGTCTGGTGGTGTAAGCTGGCCTGACTGAAAGAGGAGAAAGAGCAGTGGCCTTCCCAGAGGACAGAGGGGTTGGGTGAGATTCAGGAGGGATTTTGAGTCAGTGGTTCTCACCTGAAATGGAGCAGACCTTTGGTAATAGTTTGGCTGAAGAGCCATATTGTTATCTGCAATGGAGATAGACTGGGGATTGAGCAGCTACCTGATGGTTAATGCTGGGAGAACATTTGACCTATACTGAGTGCAATAGATTTGATAGGAGTAGCTCAAAAACAATAGCTTGGATTTTTGAGAGGTGGTAATTGACTGACTTTTTCTCTGGATGATCCCTAAATCATCTCCAGCTGTAATGCCGCAGGTAGCAGTATAATGTAAACATGATGATTCACCATACAGCCTTGGCTGGAGAAATGCATTGAGGTTTATATATTATTCCGTAGTTTTAATTCTTTAAGTGTTCTGCTGTCCTTTGTCTTTGAATGTTTTTCTGTTCTCTAACATGTCACGTTATTAAAGGTCACTCTTATATCAGGCTGTAATTTATTAATGTTAATAAATTATAAGTGGATATTCTAACAAGCTGTTAATACATGATTACATTGATCTACATTGATCAAGGTTCAGCAAGTTTATTTATAACAATGGCTTATAATGCTTTAATATACTTTTTAATGATGTTACGGGTATCTGTCAGCTAGGTAACTCCTGAAAAGTAAGTATAAGCAGTGCCATAGCTTGAAGTACTGCCTGACTTTTTTGGGTTGGTTTTTTTGTTTGTTTGTTTGTTTGTTTTTTTTTTTTTTTTTTTTGATGCCTTGGTTTTGGAAGACCCTTTTTGTGTGGAACTCTGCAGGTTTTGACTGGAAACTTGTACTACCTGGCTGGTTTTAGAAACTTAGTTAAAATATTACCTGCTTGAGTAATGTTGACCTTAATTTTTTATTGGGGGTGGAGGGTAGATTTCAAGCAAAGCTTTTGATATTGTTACTCACAGTGTCCTTCTGGACAAAACGTTCAGCATACAGCTAGATAAATACATGATACAATAGGTGAACAATTGGCTGACAGGTTGGGCTTGAAGGGCTATAGTATATGAAGTTACACCAGGCTGGTGGCCAGTCATTAGTGGGGTTCCCCAGCACTCCATTTTGGGGCCAGTTCTCTTCGTTGTTTTCACAAATGATCTGGATGCAGGACTGGAATGCAAACTGAGTTTGCAGATGATACTAAATTAGGAGCAGCTTTTGACTCCCTTGAGGGTAGAGAAGCCTTGCAGATATATCTTCAAAAATTAGAGGTCTGGGCAATCACCAACAAAATGAAATTTAAGAAGAGCAAGTGCCAGATTCTGCACGTGGGATGGAGCAACCCTGGCTTTATGTACAGATTGGGAGAAAAGAGGCTGAAGGGCAGCCCCACAGAAAGGGGTCTGGGGGTTCTGGCTGACAGCAAGCTGAACAGGAGCCAGCAGCGTGCCCTGGCAGCCAGGAGGGCCACCCGCACCCTGGGGTGCATCAGGCCCAGCACTGCCAGCCGGGCGAGGGAAGGGATTGTCCCGCTCTGCTCTGCGCTGGGCGGCCTCACCTCCAGCACTGTGCGCGGTTTGGGTGCCACAACACGAGAAGGGCATAAAACTATTGGAGAGTGTCCAGAGAAGGGCTACAAAGATGGTGCAGGGTCTAGAGAGGAAGAGGTATGAAGAGCGGCTGAGGTCCCTGGGTTTGCTGAGCCCAGAGCAGAGCAGGCTGAGGGGAGGCCTCATGGCGGCCTGCAGCTCCCTGAGGGGAGCGGAGGGGCAGGCGCTGAGCTCTGCTCTCTGGGGACAGCGACAGGACCCGAGGGGACGGCATGGAGCTGGGACAGGGGAGGGTCAGGCTGGGTGTTAGGGAAAGGTTCTGCACCCAGAGGGTGGTCGGGCACTGGGACAGGCTCCCCAGGGCAGTGGTCTCAGCACTCAGCCTGCTGGAGTTCAAGCAGCATTTGGACAATGCTCTCAGACACAGGGTCTGATTTTTGGGTGGTCCAGTATGGGGCCAGGAGTTGGACTTGATGATCTTTGTGGGTCCCTTCCAACAGGATATTCTATGATTCTATGATAATTTAATTTTTGGTTTTATATTCTGGCAAATGATGGCTTGTTTCAACCATTTCTCAAGTCATCATAGTACACCATTAGTACAGTATTTTCAGGAGTGAAGGATACCATGAAACAAAATGCATGCCATTCATACCTCTGCTGCCTAGCTGGTGTAAAATATTTTTATATACATATAAATATATATATGAATGTATCTTTTTACTACACAAATCAAGTGCCTTTCTGACCAAACTCTTAAACTGTCAATCTTCAAACCTTAGCAGTTATACTTTTTCATCTGTTTTTATTTGGAACATCTTTCAGGTAGCTGTATTTCAGATTGATAGCGTTTTTACAAGGCAATAGTTTGGGCTACCAGTGAGAACTGTTAGTCATCACTTTATGCACTGAAGTTACACATACAGTTTATCCTTTTGTTGTGACATTTTATTTTATTTTATTTTTTGGCTGAAGTCATACACTTTTGACGGGAACTCTTCAATTATAGAAAACTGGTAACTTCATTTTGGGGGATGGATTCACTGCCACACTCTTGATATTCCAGTGAGTTGCATGTATTTTCTATTCAGACATGATTTTACAGATCCCTTGATAAAATTGAATTTTACTTAGTGTTCCATCCTTTAATACGTTCTTCACTTTGGTCCTGTTTTTAACTGATATTCCTAGTTACAATAAAAACTAAAAAAAAGGGAAGAGTGGAGAATGGTGAGAGAATTATGGGGTTTTGACTTTGTGAATGTTTATTTTTTTTCATTTCTGTAATAACAGAGAATTATAACTTTTTTTTAGAGAAGAAAAATTGGAACTATATGCCGTAAGGCCTACAGAACATCGCTTATTACTGCATGCTTTATTACTTAAAGTTGGTTATTTGACAGAGAGCAGTTGGTTTTGGGTTTTGGGTTGGGTTTTGTTGTTGTTGTTGTTTTGTTTTGTTTAGCTTTAGGACTTGATGATTCTGTTTCAGTTTCTTCTTTCTGTATCTGAGATCTTCTCTGTTTAGTTTTTAAGGATTTCTTTGAGTATTACACATTCCTTTGTTACTCAAGGGAACCTCTTCAGAGTAAAATGCTTCTTGTAACTGATTTCCCAAATCCTAAAGTAATGCCAAGGCAGTAATTAATTTAAAATAGGAAATTTCTTTGATTTTGTGTGTTTTTGTGTGTAAATGTCAGCATTTACAGATGCCAGCACTTTTTTTCTAGGTTGCTGTACAGATGATCTCAAATTAGCAGATACTATTTTTGTAGTATAAAACTGGCTGATACTTGTCCCTTAAGGCAAACGTGGTAATATATTAAAGTTAAAAGATGATAGATTCTATGTGCGGCATATGCTCGTTAATCCTGTGTAGACATTTTCTCCCTTTTCAAAATAACCTTGAGTTAGGGAGCAGGTCCTATTTACATGTGTGAATTGTGAAACCTCGTGTGTTGGACAAAATACAAGGGAAAAGTGATTAATAGGGGTCAGGCCATGTCGCCACTTCATCCTCAGCAGTTTCCATAGACTCTGAGCTGCTTTCCAGTCTTCTCTCTTTTTCCGTCTACAGATTAGAGACAAACATAATGGATACAACCATAGGAAAGGATGTTGCAAAAATAACGTTATGCCTGTCCTTCCTGTATTTTTTTTTCTTAGAGCCTTATAAAGACAAGGGAGGAAGTGTTACTGTGCTTAGTGGTAGCTTGCATCTGACTGGGGTGCCATGATTTCACCTCAGGATTTGTATGTGAGACTTCTGCACTTGTGATTCTCACTTATTTGCTATTGAATTTGATTTTGACCTCCTTTAAGTTGCTTCTTTTCGCTTGATACGTTATTTGTGGAAAATGCATTCATCGTATCGGGAATTAAAGCCTTATTTCAGTTGTATCCAAATGTCACACAGTATAAAATAATGTCATTTTCTTACATACATGAAATAATTTTTCATAGATAAATTTCAAGGCACCATTCTGGCATATATCATTCATTTCAAGACACACATTCTTCCAGGAGGATAGAGCCAAAGTCATATTTCAAACTGGTAGGGCAATGTTATTTTCCTAAATGCATTATTAAACGCTAGTATGGATTGACAGTGCTTTTGGTCAGATTGTGATATCAGCGTACAGTTGTATTAAGCAATCAGGTAATCGGGAATAGCTTTACTTTCCTGGGGGATATATACAATTATCCTTGTATCAGCCCAAAACTTTAAACTGCTTATTTCATTTATTTGCTGCCTCCTAATTCTCTGCTCAATAGTGCATTTTTCTAATCCAGTGCCAACACTGGGAATTGTGTAAGTCAAGAGTCGAAAGAATAGTGACTACAACTAAAAGATTGCTGCAGTAATCTTTTTAAGGGACATAACTGGAACTTAGGATGAGAGGAAAGATACACTGCATTAAGTTACACCATGTCAGTAGTTTTACCACTTCTAAAAGGATGTGTGCACGATTATATCAGTTTAATAGACTAGTGCCAAAGTGTGGTTCTCTTTTATTTTTTTTACTTATCGCTTTATTGTGGTGCTAGGATTGCCTCTGTCAGTTTGTCCAGTTGTCTTTTTTTTTTTTAATACATCCGCAATGTGCAGCAAGCTCCTTCTTCAAAAGTACAAAGTTCTCTCTCTTTTTTTTTTTTTACTAGTTATAAAGTAAGCTCAGGTTTTTATACAGTCTGATATGTAATATACAGAGGGGAAATACATCTGATAAATTCTTCACAACGATGCATCCTCTTAATTAAAGCATGAAATGTAGTACTGTAAATGTTGGTATCAATTTCAAAAGAAAAGAAATAAAGGAATTGAAAAATACTGCTGAATATATTTGTATTTTGTGTAGTTTTGTAAATTACTTCATAAAAATCAGGAGTTGCTTAATAGTTTAAAGCCTGCAAAATTGCTTTCTTAGTGGAAAGAAGAACTGATGAAAGCTGGGTATGCTATTGCACTTTCTTCATCGGCACATTAAAATGTAAATTCTCACCTTAGATTGTATAGAAAGCCTTTTCATAGAATTAGAGTTAAATTAGGTGTGACAGTTGATCATGATTAATCACCAGTTCTTCACTGAAATAGTTTTGTTTGTCAGTGTTGAAAAACAGGATTCTGCAAGGAGTCATGCAGAGTGGGAAACATCAACCTTATTTTTGTAATATCTCAAAGACAGGGAGTGTGTCAAATTAATGCATGCTTTTGTGTTTTATTTCAAGGTGACAGTGACCTTTCTTCTGATATTTTAAAAGCATGCACTGAGGTGGGGAGAGAGTCCCAGAACAATTTTGGTTGAAAGATGGCTGGCAAGTCAGACTGTCCAGAAATCATGGACTCTGAGATGTTTCATAGCCTCCCAGTCTTGCTGGGTGTAGATAGCAAGGGTAAAGGAGAATTATTAAGCTGGGTACAGGTGTAATTTGATACAGACCACTATGAAAGGAATTGTGTTTTTCTGAGCATCCTGAGAGAGATAAAATCTGTTCAAGGCAAAATCAGTCCTGAGAACAATGAAGGAACCTTGAAAAACTCTCTCGATGCCCCTCATTTTTACCTTTGAATCTAACTTCAGAATGAACAACGTGGTAGGTGAAGTACTGAGAGGGTCAGTCTCTACCAGCTAGTCTTGGCGTAGGGCTCAGGCTCAAAGACCTTTCTACTTCCGTGATTCCCAAGTTTACTAGGACTTAGTTGTTTCTGTAAAAGCCAGTCAAATAAATTCTTGAAGACTTGATTTGGAGTTTTAGAAAGAGGCACTCTTTAACTGCAGCACTGGGCACACAGGGGAGCGCTCCACTTAGTGTGCATGCTGAGTTGCTCACCTACAAAGGTTATATGCAATCAGAAAATACACATTCATTAGATTTCCAAGTAACAATTAACATATTCATGCTGTTTCCCGGGACTCATTAAAATAAGTACATGTCCCTGACACGTGTGCATTTGTTTCTGCTAGTGGTCTTTTGGGGTCTTGTGGTGGTCGTGGACAGTCTTCCTCATTGTGTTTGCTGGTTGAACCCAGTTCTTGCGCGTGCTCAGGCCAGCTCGTTCTTTCTTGCCTTATTGTTTTAACTTTGGCATGTATACTGAGCTAAGTCGTTTACACATCCAAGGACATATGCACACCACGAGTTCCTCACCTAATCTTCTTCTGAAACATCCTCAAAGCCTGAATCATCTTGTTCTCACTTTGAGAGAACAAGAGTATTTGAAAAAAAAACTCACCCCTGCGAAAATACTGCTGCAGCTTGCATTTTAACAGAAATAGTAGAACTTATTGGGGAAGAAAAACAACAACAACAAAAAAAACACATTAAAGCAAGTACTGACAGTGTTGTTATTAAAGTGTCAATTCTGACTTTTTTCAAAAAAAAAAAAAGGCATTTTGCTGTCATTCCCACTTTGTTTCTTTAGAATTATGTTGATATTGTGACTCTGATGACTGTGTTAACAACTGTGAAATGCAGGTCATTACGGAGATTAGGCTGGCAGCCCGTTGCATCGTTACTGCCTGTCAATCCTCTGCGCCTGGTAAATTAGGAAGTACTGCAAGAGATGTAGCTGTATGTTTTAATATTTCTTGAAGACTTCCCAAGGATATTCTAATAAGCTAAAACAAACATTTCTAACTCTGCAGTAGATTTCTCAATGATAGAATACGTAAGCATAAAACCGTAGATTTCCATTGCCAGAAATGATAAATGATAGTGGTTAAAGTTCTCATGCAATGTAATTACTGGCAGGAAAAAAAGTTCTTCATTATGCATTCTGCCTTTGTCTTCTCTGTGGCTTTGCAACATTATGCTTACATGCTACTATGACCATGTATTTGTTGATGACCTGTGTACCGTATTTATGTGGATATTAAAACAGTGAACATGCATTTGTTGCCCAGACGTGGATGTTATACACACAAATACATACACAAGGGTGCACGTGTATGCTAACTGTTATGTGCTTCTGAGCATCCTGAGAGATATTGAACTTATTAAAGACAAAAATCAGCCCCAGATGAAATCAAACTATAAGAAAAACTTATTTTATGACACCAGTTACGCTCTTGAGTTGCTGTTACAGAAGCACATGTTGGCCACCAAACCGATCTTTGGCATGTGGCAAGTGTCGTATTTGTTAGCCCTCAGGATCCCTCTTCCCACATCTAGGTATGTGCATCCAGTCTGACTGCCATGTCTCAGGCACTACTACGTCGTCAGGGTCCTGCAGTAGAAAAAAATACTAATGCCTGTAGGTCAGAGTAAGCTATGGCAAAATATTTGGTTCAAAACTTGATAGAAGTTCCAATTAGGGGCTTCTGCAAGTCATACTTCAACTTGCAAGTATTCTGTGGTTTTGGCTTTTCCCACTTTCTTGAAGCAAATTTCTGTTGCAAGAAATGGGAGGAATTTTAATGTGATTTTAGTGAATTCGGGTTTTCAAAACCTTCTGATCAGAAGATCTCAAGTTTCACACTTCTCTCCTTTAAAACTTCAGGAGGCTAGAGTATGTTGTATATCTTAGGATTTCTTTTTTGCTCTTGAGATTGACAGTTTTGTGAACACAAAAACAATCTGTTACCTATCCTCTTTTTAAATGGAGATATGGTTTCATTATTTATTTCTTCTTTTTTTGTGTGTGTGTCCTGTACGAGATTCTTCATAATTTTTTGGTGATTCAAGCTTCACCAAACGTTTGCTTCCAGAGAGGAATTTTATTTGCAAGGTCTATAAACCTCGAGACTATGCTCTGCCTTTAAGTCTCTTTTAGTGCAAGTCTCTGGAGGTTCTAGCAATAAAGAAATGACAGTGATGAAACTTTTCCCATATTCCATACAATGCTTAATTAATAAGTTCATTTTAACCATTTTAACAGCTTTTTTTTTTTGACTACTTTTAAAAATGTAGGCAATGTCTAAGTGTGCACTTGACTGCATAACTTGAGGCATCTCTCCCTTCTTTATAAAATAATTCGGGCTTCCATTTGGTCTAATAAGTATACTGGTATAGATCCGTACCATGTTTAAGATTTAGGTAACTGCTATTTTTAATTTGCAGCTCTTTCAGGTATTATGGGACCTGCCTTGACATGGGAGTTACGGTTTGCTCTCTCTGTGGAGTGCGATAAGCCTTCAGAGATAGGTGGCACTTGGGCAAGGTCTTCTAGGGGCACATTACAGGAGTCTGGAGACCGAAAAGCCATGATACAAGTCTCAAAGTAGGAACCCCGTGTTGCTGTTGAGTCTATCCTTTGGGCTCTTTTGAATCTTATTGCTGATATTTCATATTCTGTGGTGCAATAAAAAAACAAATGTGGTTTCAGTTGGCATTTGTCTTTATAGAACATGGCAGATGCAAACTGCATCCCTCAAAGGTTTAAAGTTCGTTGTTGTTTTTCTTCATAAATGTTATGTGGAAATTTAGCTGCCAACATTCAGCTTTCTAGGATAAGGTATAATGGAAATTGTGTCCTTGCCAGTTTAAAAATCCTTGCGAAGCATTTCTGAGTATATATTTGCATAATGAAGGATAGAGGTATTCTATGTAATATTTTTGAAATAATTTTGCTGAAGTATAGAACAGTTAATATTTATACAGAGAGTTTAGACCTCCCCTCTATTTCAGGGTAGCATTTAGAAAGATAAAACTCAAGTTTAAGCTTGTGTACACCTCGCTGACTTCGTTATGATTAAGTACAGTGCTGAATAATGGAATTCCTCAGCTACTTTCTTTGTAAATACCTGTGTTGCTGTCGTTTTGTGGTTATGTTAAATTCTGAGATATTTCAGTGGAAAAGGGAACTTTGCTGTGTAGATTAATTTTTTGAACCTCATCACTCTAAATTCTTTAAGCACCGGAGACTTAAGTTGTAGTAATTCTCACTGGGACATCCTTTATTAACACACAGTAATCCCAAGAGAGGACAAACCCAAGTGTTCTGCATCAGAAAAAAAAGAGTAGTGGTAAGTCATGTGTCCTAACAACCAGAACTTTTCGAGGCATGTATTCCTGGGTGGGAAGCTGTCTCCTTGGCCTCTTAGTATCCACAAACAGGTGGAACAAAGACCATTAGAACTATCTTCTAAGCATTATTGGAGCTGGGGATCTTCCCCTGGCATAGGTGGATCAACACAGAAGCCACAGAAGTCATCTGGCTTGCCATTGTTAATGCAGAGCTATCCACAGTGTGTATGTTTCTGACCATGAGTGTACTGACGACTAGAAATAATATCTAAACTGTAATAAGCTCAAACCCAGTGAAAAGAAGAGGAAATATGTGTATGTTTTATAACTGTATTTATTAAATACAGTGTGTTTCCTTTTCATTTAAAAATTGTAGCTATTTGTTTTCCTTTCCATTTTTCCAGTGATGAGTCAACAGAAGTGAAATCCTTTTCTAAGGAACTTGGAAAGCTTTGTAGTACTTCTACACCTTCCAGAGTTAGCAAATGTCCTTCTTGCTGGGTATAAAATAACCCCTCCTTGGAAGTATTAAACAGCCTATTCTTACACCTTTGCAAAGGTGCTGAGTGCTTGCAGCTTATTTTATTGGACATTGTTGATACTCAGCATTTATGGAAAGCAGTGCCTCTGGTGCACGTATTTGTGGCAATCATTTCAAGTTAGCCGTCTGGGTCTAAGTACAGGTGTTGGAAAATGCCAGGTTAGCCCGCTATGACATTTAAATATTTGAGGTCAGATTTCTTGAAAACAGACAAAAGATGGCAAAATCAAACCGCCTGTCACCTCATCACATCACCCAGATTATCACTGATTAGGATATTGTGCTGATTTTTAATTTCAGATTTTTAATGATTTTTAATTCAGATTTTTAATTCAGATTTTTAATGGGGTATGACCTCTTAAGGGTACAAAACAAGGTATTTTGTTCCTTTTTCTCTGGCAATTCATCTGTCATGCGTGATTTCTTTGTTTCAGTTTGGTTTGGGTGGAGGGATTTTATTGCTAATAATGAAAGTGATGCTCTAATACCATTTACAATTCACTGGGATAATTAAAAGAGTTGCGCAAGCTGCTTTGTACCTCTTTTAATTCCCACTGGCTTGATTAGTCACAGATTCACTCTCCTATCGGCTGAAAAAGTGATGATTACCACAGACTTCATGAATAAAGCTTGGAAAACTCTTTTTTGACAAGTCATAAATCTGCTGAGAAGCAGAGTTTGATAGGGATCGGAAGTATTTGCATTTTCAAGGATGATTATTGCCAGTAGTTTTGACTGAAAAAGAAAGATGATTTCCCCAGATGTTGCAGTTTCTTGTTTCAGCATTTTCAAAATTAAATCCTTACTCTTTTGCTTCAAAATATTTTGAAGCTCTTTGCTTTAAAAAATTAGCTTTCCTGAGAGAGAGGACGTATTTAAGGATTAAATAACTTGAAAGTAAAAGGGTGCATTTCATTTTGGATTGGAGGTAATGTGTAAGGTTGCTCCAAACCAGAATTTATTATTTATATTGTTATTGTGTTATTTTGCAGCAATATCTGATTTATTTAATTCAAGATCCTCTCCCTCCAGCTTTTTAACTTCTTGTTGTTGTTTACTTTGGGTGCTCAAATGTGGCGCTAGCCCAGCTCTAATCTAGGGTTTCTATGAAACTTCACTTGGAAGTTTCCAAATGTGTGTCATTTATGTTTCAGAGTACGTACAACATCTCCGCATAAAAGAGACAGTCCCATCAGAATGTGTTATGGGAGTATTACGCTTTGCTAAACAGCTGTTTTACGTTGGCAGTTTGATGAACACGTTCTGCAGAAGTCAGATCTGAGAGAAGATTGATCGCTTCCTACCATTTCCTAGCGAGAGCTGCGAACCACAGATTAGTGATCCTGATGCAAGCGTTTGCAGAGGCTGAAGGATGGGAGCCAGCAGCGCAGCACCGCTGCGGTGTGCGACCCTGCCTCCTGAGCCGAGCTCCTGGCAGTGGCTGCGTGGGGCAGGTCGGGCAGGGACAGCTCTCAGCAGGTGAGAGGGGACACGGGCAGCTGTGCGGCTGGAGGGTTTTGAGGAGAGAGGACTTCTGTGCTCTTCGCCTTTCTTTTTGCTGTACTACCTTTGAAAGGGACAGCATATTGCTATAGGTGCTTTGCTCAAAAAATGAGAAAGGGTTATTTAAAATCAAGTTGGTAGGAAAGTGTTAAACGTAAGGAAAAATATTTCCCTGGGCTGCTGTGGTAAGCAGATGTGTTTGGCTATTTATACTCTTGATTCTAAGTAATGCAGCCTTATCTTTCTTTGTCGAGATGATGCATAGGTGAACAAAAGGTGTAGGCACAGCTTGATGCGATGCTGAATCTGATCCCTTTTCCTGCTGCATCACACCAAGCCGAGCCAGGGGGGCTGCAGGCAGGGGACTGGTAAAGTCTCTTGGCCTTTACAAGTCTTGTGGAAAATGAATTGGCCACATCCGTCTTGAATGAAGGCTGGAGTAATTGCTCTGATCTGCCACAGATCAGCCTGCATTCGTTCAATTGAGCGGTAATTCTGAAGGTTAAAATGATCGTCTTGACTCTCAGTTGTAATTGTACCCCTTCTGATCAGAGAGCCTTTGAAAGAAAAGGAGCCGTGGGCTTATGTAGGTGTGCACAATGGCCTGTGAGCACGACTTCGTTGGGTTACCAGAGGTGTGCAATTTTTAGCTGTGAAGGATGCGGAGGTGAGTACTCCCTTCTCTGCCCTCATCCGAGCTCTTCCTGTGTCCGAGAGCATCCTCGGAGCTGCTGTGAGTGAGTTGGGGTGGCGTGTGTTGGTTGGCCTCTTCACTGTTACCTGCTGAAACTATCAGGGTTCCTTCCAGCTGTCTGATTCAGTGGACATAACTTCTTCGGGTAAGCAGAGGTTCTTGCATACCTAGCTAGCCCATGTAAAACGCTTCTAACCATGTTGTGTTAACTTTCCAATAAATAATTTTCCTGTTTAACAACCTCTGCACGCAAAACAGTTCAGATCTCCCCAGGTAACAGGCAAATGAAGCTGTTACAGGGTACAGTTCAGATGTATTTTGCTGTCTATTCTGTTTTCCTGTTGTCTAACACAATGTTTTGCGCCTGCATCTCAATTCTGCAATCGAGAACATGTGGAGAGAGAGAGAGAGAAGAAAGAAAAAGGTGCCATAGCATACCAATTAGGGATCTGCCAAATGACTGTGTGCCACTTGTACATGTTTGGGGAAAGCCAGCGAGCGACCTGGCGGGCAATGCAATTTGTGTTCTTGCCCCTTTGTACTTCTCATCTGCCATCTCCCATCCCAGGATGCAATACCCATGTTTCAAACTCCAGATTTTCATTTTTGACTTCGAGGCGTGACAAGTAGGTAGCGCATACTGGGGAGGTGACATGGATTGTTTATTTTTTGCAGTTATGAAAAGCAGAAGCGTAGTAAATATTGCATGATATCCTGATGAGTACCAGGAAACTTGTACACCTACAGATATAAATTCCCTGAAACAGAAAGAGTTGTGTGTCAAGCTTTAATGCGCAGGCTTTGTACGTGCCTCTCCTGTGCATCTTTGCTCTGTATGCCTGGAGCTGGACACCGCCAAGCAATGTGATTCTGTTAGAAACCGAAGAGGCTGAGAAACTCGGGGCGGGGGGGAACACAGAATTGTTGTGCTGTGGCTTCTGGAAAAGCCATGCCTCGAAACAGTTGTCACAGCGGCTGTTCTATTTAGTTGCAGAAGATGAACGTGCTCCTGCACCCACTGCTGTTTGCGCCACCCTGCTAGCACAAAGAGTCGGTCATTTCCCAGTACTGGAGAACATGGAGTTTCTGCCATGCCCTGCTTTTTTCCCTGAAGGCTGCAGGATGAGGCATCCACCTGCTCCCTGCTCAGGCCAGGCTGAGACGAGTGGACGTCTCTGTGTTTCCCAGATGGCAAAGAAAGCGAGCTCCCCTACCTGTGTGTGCCCTCAGCTACCCCCGTGCTCCCTCTCCTGGGGTGCTCGTGCTCCCAGGTGCTGCTCCCCTTGTCTGCAGAGGTGAAGCCAGCTTCTTCCAGCTGTCCTCTCCCCTTCAGGCTCCCCATCTCTGGCTGTGGTTGTGGCTCTTTCCCTTATTTGCAGAGTCATGGGGAAAGACGCTGGCAGCTCATTTGTTACCAATTCCCATGTATCGCTCGAGAACTACTCACACAACTGTTTGTGTGCCGCAGCCAGCTGGCACAGCCCCGCGTCTGCTTACACCGATGCAAGCGTGGCGCGTAGCAAAGTACGGCACCCCTTTCTTCATCACATATCTGCCTTCCCTGAAAGCGCGGGAATGACTTGTTGTGGTTGTAAAGGTCCTGTCTGTAAAAGTGAACGTCTTTAGGATGGATTTTCTCCTTTAAGTAGTTCAGAATTTTATTGGGGTTTGGGGAGATTTTTGGAGAGTCTCATTCTGTGGTACTCTGTGCGCCCCTACTACTAATTAGTGGTTTTGCTCATTTCTGGCTGACCAAGCGGTCCATGCTTTCCAACACTGAGATGCGTGTCCCTTTTGTGCAGACATTCAGTACATCTGCTGTGATAACTCCAACACCTCTCTTGCCAAATCTCATCTTTTACACAGAGCTCATCCACTCTGGTACCTCATAAGAGGCTTGACCCATCTCCTCTCCATCCCAAAAGCAGTTCCTCTTTGTAGTGCCAGGGTGGTGCCTCATTGCCCTGGGGCTGGGGAGGGGACACCAGCACCTCTCCTGCTCCTCGGGGCAGGGTTCAGGACAGCCGGCCACCCCACGGACAGTGTCCAGCCTTGCTGAGGATAGCTGCAGTCACAGTGACACCGAGCCGTGGTGCAGCTTCACGGGGCTCTCAAATGGCTTCCAGCTGGCCAGCACCGCAGCTCCGATCTCCTCTTTCTGACCATCTCCCCTTTCCATCTGTCTGTCTGCCTCTTAGCAGGGCTGGCTGTGGCTCCGTGCTGCTCCCTGGGCTGCTGTGCAGTGCTCCAGGGGTTGTGCCTCACTTTCAGAGAACATCCTCGGCTTTAGTGTCTGTTGTGGGGCCCCCGGCAGTTCCTGCGCTGCACCATGTGCATCGGTGGCTTTCACAGCCCTGCAGCTCAGCTGCGATGGGCACCTTTGTGCACCTTTTAATTTCTTTTCATGGGTTGTTTCCCTTGTGTCTCCCTGGAGCTGGCAACAGGACTCCAGTTAATGTTGCTGTTTATCACTGTTTGTTATGGTTGCCTTCAAATAAGTCAAAGGCTTTAAAAAGAAAAAAAAAATCATCTGCTGTGATCCTGTAGCATGACTTGTGTAGTACAAGCCTCCCATTTCCCTAACTGAAAGAATTAATCCTATTTCAACTTGAGCAACCTGCAGATAAATATTGATCTTGATTTTAAAAAATGTTTAGTAGTGGAAAACTGACATTCTCACAAAAATGTTACCGAAAGTCAATGTTAATGATCCAGAAAGCTTTTGGGCTAGCTGTTGAACTGAAGTCATCCAGACCTGCTGATATGGAACTGAGAAACCTGCTAACGCTGTGTAACATAATTCTAAGTTATTGTTGGATTAGAAGCACGCTGTTATCATCATCATGACATACTCTATGTCATTCAGCATTTTCTCAATTATAGAACAGAAATACTGTGGTTTTTTCCATTAGACTTGGTGATAAATATGACAATCCCAATTCATACCACAGAGAGGTTTTGGTTTGGTTTGGTTTTGATTCTGCTAATCACAGGCTTTTTCTTGAGTCCTTTTGCTTCTTTTAGTAGTTCTCTACAGCTGATAGTTTGATAGTTTATGGTTTCTGTGCATCACCATCTACTTCCACTTCCTTCCATATCAGTGAACTATCAGTGGTTCGTAAACTAGTAACAGCATTTCTTGATGGTGTGTCATCTTTTAACCTACTATCACTCATGTTTCCTTTTACCAAACTGCTCTTTCCAACAAAAGTCCTCACTACTCACTTAAATTATGTAATCATGTTTTTTTCCCCACCCCAATATTTTTTTATTATCGGCTTGAATTTTTCTCAGTACATGAATCATTCCGGCATCTGCTGTCTACCACATGGGTTTCTAGTTCTGATGCAGACACTTCTTCTTCTCTTCCCATCTTTAGGAATTTCACTTTGTTTCCCAAATCTGCTTTTTGTGCTAGATAAATATTCACTTGTTCTCTCTAGCCATTCTTCTTTTTTTTTTTTATTTTTACTAGTTCTATCGTTCTATTATCATCCTGAGTGACCTATTTCCTGCAAGGTCGGCTCTTCTTCTGCAGCCTTTTTCCTTGATAAGATGGGCAATAGTCCCACACAACTGAACCCTTCTGCCTTTGAGGCTGCTGACACAGCTGTTCGCTGGGGTAATCTTGGACCGAAGGGAAGCCTAATAACGTTTCAAGATCAGTGGCAATCTAGGAGGATGTGCAACGGGGAACAGATGTTGTGTTTGGATACTCTCCCCAGTGCTTCCCTGTGCTGGCCGACATTTCCAGTTTATCCGCGTTGGGCCCACGCCAGCTGGCCGCCATCCAGGCGCCCGTCTCTGCCAGACATTTGTCCAGCAGGGGATGGAAGTGCTGGGCACGGATGAGAGGCGACATATCTCGTCACGCCAGAGGCACGGCGGCCCGGGCCTGGCAGGGAGCGTGGTGCCCACGAGGGCCGGGGCTGGCAGTGGGGGCACAACCGGAGTGTCTGTGGGGGGGTCGGGGCTGGGAGGGGAAGGGGCAAGGGTGCTGGGTGAGAGGGGAGCCGTGCCACCTGGAGGTCTGCATTGCTGGTGAGTGGCTGCCAATTTCCATCTGCAGGGAGTTGTTACTGAAATCCCCCGATCACTACAAATTCTGCAGCCCTACTGCGGCCTTTGAGTGGTTCCTCTATGCTCCTGAAGGGGACCTCCCCCCAAAAAAAGTCCTAAGTCTGCCAGAGTTTCCTCTCAATATCAGCAAATCAAGTGTTTCTGTCATAGTTTTCAAGCTGAGGAAAATCTGCATCTTCTGACAGATGGAGGTGTGCTGTTGAACCTTCCTGGCCTTGGGCAGAGTAGGCTGGAGATGAAGGGAGTGATGGCACAGGCCTCTGCAAAGGCAAAGCCCTCAGTCAGAAGAGCTGGAGGTCACCCAAATAGGCACACTGGTACCAGAAACAGTGAAGGGACAACCTTAAAAACATAAATTTCTACGTCTGGATGCTGCTGGCTGTGTGACACCCAGGCTTGAGGTCTCATGGGTTCCACAGGCCAGCACTGGCCAGGGCCATGGTGCAGCATAGGAGTGTGCACCTGAGTACAAAGTCAGCTGCGTGTCCTCATGGTCACCCTGTTCCCTCTTAGAGCTGCATTAACTTTAGCTCGGCAACCTCTGTGCACTCAGAAACAGTGAGTCGAGCACAGGCTGCAGTCTACATCTCGAAAGAACATTATGGAAATTTAATTTAGTTCTTGCTTCAGAGAAGGCAATATGAATGACTAAATTTTTTTTTCATTAAAAAAGTGATATTTCCTTTATATCATTTCTTGCCTACCATATTCTGTAATATGCCTTTCTTGCTCTAATTTGAAGATCTGATGCTGCCTGAGGCTGAAGGACTGGTGCAGCCTTTGGGAACATGTCCACTAACAACCCATCTCTCAGGCTCTAGAGCAGGTCTAGAGCATGGCCACCTCCCTGCCGAGGGAAAGTCAGGTGTCCCCAAGCTCTGTGGCTGGCGGATGGAGAAGGTGGCTGATGTCTGTACAGTGTGCTTTCAGAAACTTTAGAACATGTGAAAAGGCTGAATCTTTAGCTGCAGAGCCTGGGGGTGGAGAGTTGGGGCTTAAATTGCTGAAACTGCTATGAAGGAGAAGAGATAAAAGGAAGCAGAAAAAAGCAGGAAGAGGCTGCAACTTTGTAGGTAGTTGTAGGCTTTCTGTGTTTGGTGGTTGGTTTTTTGTTTTTGTTTTTAATTATTATAATTCCAAGTAAACCTCAGACTGCTTTTTCAATTAATCGTGGAAACATTTAGTTGTGCCCCACAGTCAAAGCAAGTGGAAGCTTTCAACTTAATAGCTGGTAAAATGCCGGTAGAGAAATCAGCAGATTGACTCCAATGCCACAAGTCATCTTCCAGCAGCTTCCCTTCTGCGTGGTACCTCAGGACAAGGACAGAGCTTTGCCTTGGATGACGTGAGGAGTGAACACTTCTCATCTGAAGACAGTGAAATCACATTCCTCCTCTTCTTGCTACCTCCCAAACTCTTGATGCCGGTTGCTCAGAAGGACAGCACGGCTCGGGTCCTCCTGGAGTGGAGACTGATGGGCAGCACGCAGCACAATGCTCACCGTGATGTTCATAGCCTCTCCCGTCAACGGATAGTGGAGAGTTTGGTGGTGCATAGTTTTGCTGTCAAAGGTGAGCGCTGCTATCTGCCAGCTTCATAAATTTGCTTGCACAATGTCATGCACACCCACTCACTGCATCTGCAGTCAGGCTAGACTCGTGGGTGCTGCTTGCTGACAAGGTTGTTGTAGATGAAAAGGAGAGGAGAGGTACAATAGACATATTTGGTCCAGTTAAAGAAAGATCTAATAATGCAGATCTATGAATACCATTTTTTTTTGAAAGCTGCCTCGCAGCAAGTTACTAAAATTTGATTTTATGACTGTGTTGGTCTAGTGTGAATAGCAGTTAGTGTGATTAACTGGGGAGCTGCCTTTAAAAGCCAGCCCAGGGAATTGGGGCAGTCTCCTTTGCTGCTTCATGCTCTCATTCCTGGGGAGAGGTGATAACTAGATGTCAGAGATGAAGGCAGGCTAATGAGGAGTGTATTTGAAGAGACCGGAGGGATGTCGGAGATATAGTTATCTCTGGTAGCTGTCGAAGGAAAATTTTAAAATACCATTTTTTACTAAAAACATTCTCAGCAATAGATGTCGCCTACTTTCGGAGTGTCAGTTTGCCCATGCAGCCTTGGGAATTTCTGCCCTTTTTAGTGAGTGCTTCAGATAGCTGTAATAGAAAATGTGCCCACTGGGGAGGGTAATGTCACCTGCCACAGGGGGAAGGAAACACAGTGCTTCTGGATGGCAGTTACATTTATAGTTCCAGTAAGCCATAAACGTGATCTCTTGCTTGGGCTTGTGTGTCTGCACGCATTAAAAATTAATAAGTAAAACCTCCAAATGGCATAAAATGCAGCAGTCCAGTTGCATCATGGGTCACTGAAGCCATGCTTCCTTCTGCACGGGGTCTTCTCTTTCAGTGCAGCTCAAGATCTCTGTCCTGTTCAGAGCCCTTCTGGGAGGACGCCTGTAATTGCTGCAGGATTGTTTCTCCTTGTCACCGACTTCCCTGCTGTCAGATAATGTGGCTGAGGATAGCGCTCAGTGCCAAGCAGAGCCTGGCCGATGCCGGCCGTCAGGTTGTAGTGAATTGAACCTGGAGTGACTGAACTTCCTCTGCCAGAGTTGGAAATGATCGTGGGCTGCACTTCGTGCACATGTCCGCCGAAGAATTAGTTTATCCAGAGCAGCTTTGATAAGTTCATGATAAGATTCCTTGATAAATTGTTGATAAACTCTAATTAAAAATTATCTCTTCCAGAAATCAAACTACTTTCCCTGCACAGTATTGAAGAAAGAAAGGAAGAGAGTAATTGTTTTGTAAAACCTTAGTAACAGGTCAGATTATGTGCTGTTTTGGGGACATTTCTGAGGCCCACTAAAGCAATGAAGTATTCCACCCTGGGACTTTATTGCTTCAGTTTTAAGTGCATTGTCTCATAACTGGAATTAACCATGTAGTCCTTTCCTATGGAAAAAATGTGGACTTGAACTGTGAGCATTGCTCTACAGGCAGTTCAGTTGTTTAAATGGATTGGTTTCATGTTTATTTTGCTTTTATGTTACTACTGATACCACAGTTTCTTTCCTGATATTAGCCAGTTGATAAAGATGTAAAAACTGAAGAAAAACAAACAAAAACAAACAAAAAAAACAAATCTTACTCTTTACCGTGTAGTTAATATGAATATTTTTGTTCATGTATAATCTTACTGAATTTAGACTGTCATGTTGAAGGTGATCTTTAGCAAAATCCTGTAGCTAGAACTTGATAAAAGCAGCAGATATATTTAAAATTAGCACATAAAATGTCATTAAAGTAATGATACAGGTTCACAGAGTTGCATTCTGAGTGCTAATCATACTGTCTTGTAGATGAGTTGACTGCTGTGCCTTACATCGTGGTACATCATGGGTTTGGACGATTGGCTTAAATTAATTGTTTAGCAGACTGGAGGTGGTAGAAATAGGAGTGCAGAAATGGGTAATGTATCACATCTGCCAAAAAGCTGACTGCTGAACCCATCAGCTAAATTAAAATTTCTTTCTCTGTCCTTGATCTTTGTCAGGTATAAAGCATTTTACTCAGTGGGATGTCCTGAGGATTTTCGCTGTACTGATTTGAATTGGTAGAGGAAGAAAAAATTACAATGGGCTAGGGATATTAAAAGTCACATGGGAAGCTAGGAGACTACTGGGGTGTGGTGGTGGTGTTTTTTTTTTTTTTTTTTGGCAAACTAAAATAGCAATAAAAAGAAATGGTGATTGACTAAGTTTGTCTAGTGTAGCTGTAATTATAATCCTTGATGGCTTTTCTCTGTTCGCTTAGCCGAGATTTTGGGAAAGGAGTCAGTCACATCAACACCTGTACTGTTACAAGTGTGAGCTACTCCACCATTTATCAGCTTGCAAATTACTTGTTTTTCATATTACACTAGAAAAGTGTACTTAGTACACTAAAATTTTGTGTGACAGGCAATGAATTGCAAAGAACCCATAAATAGTTAGGAAGTCTAAATGTTAGAGTAAATTTGGGCAAAAACATGAAATTAAGTAAGATTGTTCTAAGTGGGAAGCCACCACCGTGGGGTTATCTGTCTGTGGCTCTGTGTGGGGATTGCAGCCTCTTCTCATTGAGGACTTTGTCCTTTAATGCACCTGTTTTAAAGTGTGCATGAGCACACATCAAATAAAACCTTCCGAGGAAGGGATGGTAGCCCACACACCTGGGAATTTCAAACTAGATTGTATGTTTATATCAAAATGCTGAACGGTCTTTCATGGCCTTTCTATATCATGTTCTGAGACTGGTATTGTCTTGTGTCATAAAATTCTCTGTTAGGAGTATTTATTTTTACGAGTTTTATGACAAGAAATGTTACAAAATTATTTTTAAAGTAGACTAAAATGATGAATGTACGACTTTCTGTATCAGTTTTCCGATTCTTACGTGGATATTGCATGATGCCAGCCTTGCACACAGCCATGCTGACTGCAGTTTGCCAGAGGGAGCCCACTACAGTGGCGGCCTGGTTTGTCACAGCTGCACTTAGGAACTTGATGCTAAGTTTCAGGCTGTAGAAATGCGGTCTGATTGCATGGTTCATGATGGGGTTTTACGTATTTTGCGGTTACACTGAGGAATCATGATATGACGTAGCTTTGCAGAAAAATGTATTTGTGGTGAGTTCGTCTTGATTTTTCACAGTGCACTTAGCAAAAACAACAAGAAAAACAAACAAACAAAATCACCAAATAGACATGTTCCTGAATATCTGTTCCTGAATATCACTCCAGGAAATCAGCCCCCGTCAGGAAAGCACCCGATTCTTGTTTAAATGTAAAGAATCCTACTAACTTTAAACTCCCACTGCTTTTTGTTGGGCTTTAATAGGCACAAATGGTCCCTTAAATTGACATAGTTTTCCAAGCAGGAGCTTAACAAAAAGTATTGCTTTTGGTATTGGTATAGTAGCCCATCTGGCTGAACTGAGATACTATCCTCGCACTGTCAATGGATAGAATAATCCTTTTGTGCTTAACTTGTTTTAACTTCTGATTTACTTTGAATAAATCTATTGCTAAAGCATAATGGGAACATTTTCTTCTTCAGCACCATTTTTATTGGAAAGAAGAACGTGAAATATGTTGTTTGCATGAAACATTGTATGTATATGGATCTTGGCATGAACTTGGGCAATAGACACTGTTTGATCTCTGAAGTCATTTTATTCAACTTTTAACTTTTTACATGCAAATCTCTACTGACTTTTATTTTATAATGGAGGTGATGGGAACAATCCTGAGGCTAATCTAATCCCTGGGGAAAAAAAAAAATCACATTATTCTGCACAGTTTTTCATTTCTAGTGGTAGCAAAAGCAATAATTTATGTGCCAAGGCTTTATGTTCACTTTCTTTTGTCTTCAGGTTGCCATTGACACTTTTATATTTTTATTCCACCTGCATAATGCTGGCTGCACCGCTGCTATTGTTATCAGTGCTTGTTTGCTAAGGAGAATGCTAAAGAAAGTACCTGAGGCAAAAATTCCTGCCGTGGTTTGCATAGTATTAAAAATCTTGTTTCCTGAAGTCCATACCTTGTTTCCAGTTCCCTCCCTGTTTCTTTGGGCTGGGGATTGTGATATAAAACACAGCCAGCTCCCCCTGCTGCCTTACTCCTGGGCATCCCACAGGGCAGAGCATTGGCCCAGGGGCAGAGGGAAACCGCTGGGGAAGGGAATGGGGCAAAGCGTTAATTCCTGCTGGGATACCTGTGTCTTGGTGTCTCATGTCCTGTCGGCTCCTCCAGTGTTTTCAATTTTGGATTTTTTGCCATTAGGAGCAGAAACTGAAAAGCGTTGGTTAAAATTTTCATCTTGAATTGGTCTACAGCTCCCTCCCGAGGGGAGCGGAGGGGCAGGCGCTGAGCTCTGCTCTCTGGGGACAGCGACAGGACCCGAGGGGACGGCATGGAGCTGGGACAGGGGAGGGTCAGGCTGGGTGTTAGGGAAAGGTTCAGCACCCAGAGGTGGTCGGGCACTGGGACAGGCTCCCCAGGGCAGTGCTCACGGCACCGAGCCTGCTGGAGTTCAGGAAGTGTTTGCTCTCAGACACAAGTTTTGATTTTGCGGTGGTCCATTGTAGGGCCAGGACTTGGACTCTATCCTCTTGGGCCCTTTCCAACTCGGGACATTGTATGTCCCTGAATATTGCTATAGGGCATGGCCTAATGTAATTAGAAGAGGAAATATACCTTCTTATAGGAGCTGGGGAGGGGATTGAGAACGAGCTGAGAAGCGGAGTTGGTCTCTTCCCACTCACCCCTCCATACTCTTCCTTCTTTTCCTGTCCCTCTACAACCTGATCCAGTTTTGTTTGCCTCTTCTCACCCTCTTGCTTTTATCTGGCAGACTGCATTGCGTGCGTTTGCTGCCTGCCATGTTTTCTGTCAGACCTCATCTCCTTTTTTGCTCCTATTCTGCATACGCTGTGAAAATACACGGTGTCCCTGTGGAGGGGAGAAGTGAGGACACGAGCAGCAGGCATGATTAATGCTGTTCTGGAGCACGCAAACCTCAGGGCCGTGTTTCCTCCCTCCCCTCTGGGCTGCGCCTAAGGGAGTAGGAGGTGCAGGCTCTGCTTTCATGGAACTATTTGGTGAGAAAGAAAATTTTTGTGATAGACTCTGAGCCACTATGGGTTCCAGCAGCCTAGGGTCAATCCCACCGGCTCAGCTACAGCTCCCTCAAGGACAAGTCTGCTGGGGTTCATGCTTTACAAGGAGATTTCAGGTGACTGGCAATTTTGAAAACCCATAAACATTGTAGACAATGAACTTGTTATTTGTTAGCTTAAGGCAAGAAGATAGGAATACAAATGGAACTTTTGTGGAGCATAGGAGGCGAGAAGTGCTAGGGAGATGTTTTATAAGCCTTACAAAAAATATTTAGGCAGGTCCTATATTATGTATAGTGAAAAACAGCTTTCTCTGCTGGAAGATTTCTTTTGGTATGTTTTTCGCATGGTTATTTTTGGAAGTGACTGGAGCCCAGGTTATTTGAAAGATAAACCTTCCTAGACCTTTAAATTTCAGCGAGCAGTCTCCCTTCCCCCCTACACAGCAAGACTTTAGACCAAACAACAGGTTGAGTTAATTTATTGATGGATTGATGGCAAACTGTGCCAAGGCTTCTCTGGGTCCCCAGGAGGTCTTTCTTCTCTTCTGTGCTCGTGCAGCACGTTCACCGCCGATTCTCATCATCAGTCTTTGCTTTCTTCTCTTCCATCCACCGCACCCTGCCCTGATGTTTCCTGTTAAGCCACTGCCTTAACTAGTGATTCCTGCGGGTCCCAGTGGCTTGTTTTGCTGTTCTGGTGATCTTAATGAGCGGTTTCAAATCCCTCACACTGCAGTGAAGTGCTTGTTTCATGCCATACAGAAATCATAGCTTAGATCATCGGCATTTTTTTTTAAAAACACCGTAATTTTTGGAAATAAACATCTTAAAGATCCAACTTTTTCTGTGATTTACCAGACATCTTGCCCTGCTTATTGATATAGGTCCTGTCATCTGTGTTTTCCTGTTGATTTGGCCAATAAAATTACAGCTGTGGTGGCAGTCCAATCTCCTTGTTGACAGGGGTGGTGATGGATGGCTATATGGATGCCTTCTGACATGGTCAGTAAAATATTACTGTCTTCTGGATCTCAAAGCTACAGCAAGTAGTTGAAACACTTTGCTCTGTTCTTAGGAATTGTAGGTTTGACATTTTCTGCCATTTCTTGTCTTGAGTGTTTCTCCCTTCCTTCCCAATGAGGCAGTTTACGTGAGCTTGTACAGTATTCTGCACCAGACTCTCTCTTTAGAGATTTTAGATAATGAATAATGGATCAATTTTGTGAAATAGCAGTGTGGCTGATTTCGTTTAACTTTATTTTTTTCAGGAGTGTACTGCAGATGTATTTCATTGCCTGCATGGTGTTGGCAGATGTTAATATATTCAGCACTTTTCTGGGTCTGAAGTCTCATACGCTACGCCCTAGTAGTTGCCTATATTCTGTTCTGGTTGCTAAAATCAGCTTGTATTCCCTTGGTCTTTCATCATAAAAACGTGGACAGTGCATAGACAGTCCATGACAGAACGACCTCGACTCTGGTGTCCATCCCCTTGTAGGTCTTTCAAAACCGGGACTTGTTTGACCTTCAGTAGGTGGCTGGTCCTGTAGGCTTGTTTGAGCATCTGCCCTAGATGCTGTCTTTCTGTATAGTCCATTGTCTGATACTGTGTCTTGTTTGTTCACTCTGTTTTTAATGCATGAGGTTTCCTGTTATTTTTAATTGCTTTCTTCTCTCTGTTTTGAAGTTATGTTACAAATTGAATAAGCCTGTCATTAAAATTAAGCGTGTGCACACACCTGCACACCCACGCAGTATTAGGATGGGTATACTGTTGGCCATACACTGGTAGCGTAGAAAAAGATTTAATAATTACCTCAGCATAACCTAGGTGTTCGAACAAACAGATTAAGTATGAAAAAGTGAAATCCATGTATTTTTTTCTCGGCACTCATGGTAGGCCATAGGTTGATGGTGTCTTTGTTTCTAGGAGCTTCAGAGCCGAAGCCATAGTGAATGTGCAGCTGTGAGTTCCCAAAGGAGAAACAGTCCTGGTTAAAAAACTTGGAGAATTGGTGCATGGGAATATTTAAAATGACTTGCCTGTCTTCCTGAAGGTTACGGGAGTATAATTTTTGATGAATATTGCACATCCATCTGTATGTTTCTATATAGCTGTATTTTCCATAGGATTACAAAAAACTGACTCAGGCATGGGCTTTGTTGCATGCAGGCAAAGATGTGGGCAAGCAGTTCTAATTATTACCATTTTCCAAGATTTTACGAATACTGCAGACGATCAGCTGCTTGCCCCAAATAAGCTTTGCGATTTAATAGGGCTTGGGAGGCCCTGACAAATAAATAGTGTTTGACAGGTTAAAAGGCTTGTCTTCAGAAACTGGCTGCATGGATAGAGAGCAGAAGGCGGCCTGGGCTTAATGCGGGCTTTAAGCAAAACAAATGTGCATACATATTGTTTTATCAAGTTGACATCCCTTTTGTTACTCTGCTTTGTTCCCACTCCTAAAAGTGCACAGTACCCTATTTCAAAAGACTATTCTTCTACACTGTGTTCAAACTTGTCACAGTTTCCAAAACCAGCGAAGTTTTGCTGATGACTGAACTTAGTCAAAATTACCACACAGTCTTTGTGGATATATAGAGGAACCTCTTCCAGGGTAGGGGCTGAAAATAGGACATTATTTCCCAAAAGCATGAGGAAGGTGACAGGTTTATAGCCTGACTCCTAAATGAAGTGCATTCTGGAAGGTCAGTTTTTCACCGAGCCTGAGTCGTGCTAGTTTGGACCAAGATGTGCCACTTAGACTACAAATAACGTGGGGCAATCCTGCTAGCGTGCCAATATAAATATGTTCATAGTGGTGTAACATTTATACAACTCATTGTGGCAGTGTTAGAATTATTTTATGTATCAAATAAACCTTGCTGATGGGATTAAAAAGGATAACTGTAATGCCATAAACACAACATGTGACACGCGAAAGTATTCTTTACTCCTAATGCTATCCACACCAGGGTTACCGTTGTACAAATTTTTGGTTTAAAAAAATAATTTCACTCTTCACTAAATGGATATTTCTGTACAAAGTCAGCATGTGCACCATGCTTTGGTGACGAGA
This sequence comes from Cygnus atratus, assembly GCF_013377495.2. NCBI lineage: Eukaryota > Metazoa > Chordata > Aves > Anseriformes > Anatidae > Cygnus > Cygnus atratus. The sequence goes on along the minus strand of NC_066362.1, from coordinate 37,057,759 downwards.
TCAGCCAGCCTTTGTGGTAAGTCATGCCCAGTAAGAACTGATAGGATCCTAAAGCAGAAAGCACGCTAATCTGTGTGATTTCTGGGTGTATACACAGTACATGAGAGAGGTTTTTATAAGGTTTTCTGAAGAGAAGAATATAATTGGGCGTAATAGAATGACAGTTAAAGCAAAGGAAGAAAACTGTAGGTGGATGGAGGGAAATATTTTCCATCTGTGAGAGCTGATACATCCTGCGGAGCAGTCTGCAAAGGAAAGCAGTGGAGATCTCATCACCAGAGACACTTACAGGCACAAGTAGGCTGAAAAACAAATGATATAAGTTACCGCAAATAGCGTTAGCACAGCACCGCAATGCAAGCAGGATAAATAACGTCATGAAAAAATTACCATTTCTAGCTTTTTTTCTTTAAACATAGTGCTGTGACTTTGCTTATTCCTGTTGTTTCTGAAGCAAACTAAACTCCTGTTTTCTGTGAAGTGCAATGTTTTTTACTTACTTTTTATGCCACTTGAGTGACAGTCTCTGCTGTCTCAGCTCCTACTTCTGTCATTGCCTTTCTCCAAAAACACACGCAATGAGCTTCTGCATCCCCAGTGTAGAAGTTGCTATTTTGACATCCTCTTTTCCCACCATCTCTGACAATTGTAATGCCAGCAGCCTGCACAGGTATTCCTCACCTGCTTTACCTTGTGGTTTGCACAGGTAGAAGGTGGTAGGTGTCTTCCCCATGAGTACTCCTAGAAGATCATAATCCATATATATAGTGGTGGGAAGAGGAAATATATATACATTTCCCTCAAGGGAAAAATCAGAAAGCTTTAAAAGAATCTGACAGCAGTTTCAAACACCCCTTCTACTTTTTTAAATTCCAAGCAGTCAGTCTGCAGGGAAGACCGCCACCAAGGCTGGGCTAAAAAAGTTCAGGGTCAGTTGATGCACGAGAAAGTTGCTGTTAACATTGTTGGTACAGTGGAAGTGTCACACAGGATATACACGGTTCAAATGACCAGTAAATGTTTGTCATGTTAATTTTAACCACAAATGGAATAGGGGATCATACCACGTGTTGCCTTTGGTTAATATACGGTGAAATGCTGCCCGCCAGAAAGCTGGTTGCCTCTTCTCCCAAGGAGGTTGTGGGCAACCACAGCAGCCAGGAGCACAGCGGCTCAGCTTGAGGGCATCATCCAGCAGCCACAGAGTACGGCTTGGCCCCTTTTCCCCTGTCAGCTCTTGCTGTCTTGCCAGCCCAGCAAAATCCCATGTGGAAGGAGTAGCTGAACAAAGGATCTTAAAGGCAACGTTAAGGTCACTATTATATTTTAAAATTATCTATTCATAAAAGTGTTTTTCCATAAGGTATAGCATTAATTCAGCCTGGTTTTCTGGCCCTTGGTTACTGCCTTGGCACAGGTCTTGCTCCTTTACTCAGCTCCCTTGCCCTGTAGGAATTTTCATCATATTCTCAGCATTTGTGCTTCCCTGTCAAATTTAGTGCTGTTTTTCTTTGAGGGATGCTGATTTAGCATTGTTAAACAAGGCAACTGAATATCTTAATTATTAGAATGTCATAAAGAAAACAGTTTTCAGGTATTTTTTTCCAGGAAGTTGTTGCGTGGTCCCCTCGCACAATGCCAGTGTGTGGTAGTACATAAGAGCAACGTGATGTTCCCAAACACACGTGCAGAGACGCACACCTTTACAAGACCAGGATGCCACTCTTAGCAAGCCATGAGATGTTCAAACCAAAAAGTGTATTTCGAATATCGGGAAGTGCTTCCTGTTGGTGAGATCTGTGTTACATAGGAATTTCCTTTTTAATTAAAAAAAAAAAATCTCTAAGGCTTACAGTCCCATCATTTAGAATAAGATTGTCTACAGAAGTTACGAATACAGAAAAATCCTAGACTGTCTCACAGAGCTAAAAGAGTTAACACCCTTAGTTTCTTTGAGCTTTTTCAGTTTCCCAGCTTTTTCAGTTTCTAGCTGCTCTGGTTAAGCCATAGATACTTCACTTATGTATGATCCCTGTATTATTTTCAGTAACAATAAACAAAAGCCCAAGACAACAGAGTGAAATTCGCGCTGAATCCTAAAATCATGTAACGATTCAGTAATGATTCTGTTTTATGGCATTCAAGTTTAATCCCTTAACAAATACTTGATGCTGTATAAACAAAAAGACACATTTATCAGATTTGAAGTAGTTTGTGGTTAGGGTATTATATAAATTGGATTACTTCTTTATTTGATAATTCACTGAAGTGAATCTCACCATATGCTAATATCTCTTGAGACATATTTTCAGCGTTCAGCAGATACTGAGTGTTCTGGATGTTCTTAGAAAGTTCTGAATTTTCCTGAGCAAAACAGTTGTGGAAGGAGAGCCACATACTTCACCAGTTAGGAAACCAAGCGTTTCAACTCAGGTACCTGAGCACAGTCTTAGGAAATTAACTTCGGAGAAGCAAACTTGGAGGACATTCAGATCATTTTGAAGCAGCCAAGCTCGCTGAGGTATTGTAACTATCAATAGGAAATGGATTCACAGTTATGCATAATTACAGAACCCTACTTCTCTTGCTTGTAGATTAAAGCTGAGCTGCTACTGTAATAAGTAACAGCATAATTCAGAAAACAGAGAATTAAATTTACATAAAGTATGATAAAATTGAATAAATTTTCACTTTAGAGAGACAACACAGTTATTCATTGGATGTTATAACTGTTTAAGTTTGTAGGAAAACCAAGGGGTACTCTGCTAAATGTAGGAAAGGAAATTACCAGAGCAGCAATAATAACTCTTCCTTCTCATAATTCTTTCATGTCACAAACACCAACAAATGTTACTTATGGAAGCATTTGAAACCCTATGCTTTCTTAATAAAGACTGCTGGAGTGCACTGAGCATGGAATTTGATAAGAAAGGATTAAGATTAAGTACATTCATATTTGTCCTACTTGGAGCCTAGTTCACTAATCGCTGTTTTACATACAGCTCTTAAGAATTTGGGGGTGTTTCTAAGCACTGCTTTGAAAAGCAGCATTGCCATTTAAAGAATCCAGGCTCATTGGAAGTGATCGAAGCCATAGCTTCCTGTGAAAGGAACTTGAAAAAATGTTATTCTTCTGCAGCAGTAGGATGAATTAATTCTTTCTTTCATGGTTGGAGCTCCCGTAACAAGTCTGAAAGGGTTAGCACATAGGCAAAGCAAATTGTTGACATGTTGTTGTTTCATGAAGCATATACATTCAAACTCTGTACGGTATACATCTGCTGAATGAACTTAGCCAATTTTGTCTCTTTTTTTCAACTGTTTATAGTCCATTACACTCTGATGTAGCTGTGGTGGCATCACGGTAACCATGAACGTTCCAGGATGTTAATTTTTCTCTAGACTTTTGCATTATTTAAAAGCAAATCTTTTAAAACATCCTCCTTGCCAAGGAAAAAGACATTTTCTGAGATTTTTTTTTTTTTTTTTTTGCAGTTGTCAATGACAGTTACTAGGGATGAAGTTACACCAAACTTAAAAACATTTGTGCCAAATCTCCCATCGGCAGCCAAAGTAAAATTCCCACTATTCATTCCTGCACAGCAAATTGCATTTGTTTTATCTGCTCAAGTCTGTTCAACTCAGAACAAACTTATAATTCAATTTATTGTAAAAACTTTTCAGAGTTTTAGAACTTTTAGTTACCTTTATAAGCTTGAGTTATAACAACAACAACAAAAAAGAATATTATTATTTTTCATATGATTCAGTTATCAGATAAGGCTAGTTTATTTTTTTCGAAGAGTTTGTGCTTGTATATATCTTCCGATTGTGGCTGTTACTGGTTACATTGATTGGAGTATTGCATAAATATTCAGTTACTTTATCAGTTCTTGTTCAGAATTATTCCGTTTCTAAGTTCAGAGAAGAAAGATTTGTCTGCTGTCTTTAAAAGAAGTCGTCCCAGCAGGAAGAGATAGGGCAGTCTAGAACTTTATAACTGAGCTCCAACTTCTCTCCTGATGTGGTGTCTGTTGTTTTTTTTTTTCCTCCCCTTTCCATTATTGTAGATTGACCTGAAATTTGCATTTCTCAGATTTATTAGTGCAGAGAAAATATGTTCAGGCATTTTTACCAGAAACAAAGAACTGGAATTGAGGAGATGAGTTTGAGAGATCAGAGGTGTTTTTAGAGTGCTCCTGATGACTTTGCCTTTTATACTTTTTTATTGGTTGGGTAACTCACAGAAGCACAGAGGAGATCTCAAGTTCAGTTTGTCTCTTCTGCCTGATCCAGTGCAGGGCTTCAAATTGATTTTAGAGGAGATGGCTTTGAACTATTTTACTTGGTGTGACATACTTAAAGTACTGATTAGAGAGAGAGAGATGGAATGATTGTGTGGCTGTGAGTCTGGGTGCTCATCTATGAATGTGGACTGAGGCTTGAGTCCCTGCTCTAAAGTCTGAGCTTAGAAGAGAGTAAGATGCTGTAGGAATGGTTATAAAAGTTATACTGAGATTCTGGGTACGCCTCTCTACACTTTTGAGCTTCTGAACCACAGGTATCAGGAGATATGTGTTTATTTTTTTATCTGTGAAAGCCTCCAGCTGCAAACTGTGGGGATAACCGAGAGTGCTGTAGCTCAGAATTTACCGGCTGTCACAGGTATGATACTGTGCTAGAAACGATGCTTTTAGATAATGGTAAGCTTATGCCATTTAAAGATGAAATCTAGGTTAAGTTTCAGATATATGAAGTATGAGAACCTGTGGTATTTTGTGCTGTGCTAGCAGGATTCATAAAAATCTGTTGCTTTTACTGAAAAATATTCTTCGTTATAAGTTATAAGATTCGGGAGTGGACAGGATGTTGCAGATCTAGGAATGCCTGAAGCAATACATGGGACACTGGTGCTTTTAATTTTTGATAAATAAACTAATCTTCACGGGGACATTCTTTCCACCATAATCATCATCTTGACAACGTTGTCATCTTCTGTATTGGAACGTGATTCTCTGCTAGTCTGTGATGTGTGCTATCACAAAGAGTGTAAGCAACAACACGCGCAGACAGTCCTACATCTCCTGTACACCGAGCAAGCTGAAGGATGTACTTTTTGGTGGAGTCTTAGGAGTCAGATTAATTGCCTTAGGAAAGGCACAGTGAGGAACATATGAGCAACACCTCAGGTTTCACTCGCTTGGATTCTGGTCTGCTTAGGAATCACTCTAAAAAGGTTTAGGTTCGTTCATTCCTTGGCTAAAGAATGGCTTATCCCATAACTAGGCATTGGTAGGAAAGTTGTTGACGAATGAGAATGATGCAGCACAGGACTTGGACATATTTAGTGGGTAATATTGGTGGTAGTGGGACAGTTGGACCAGATGATCTTTGAGGTCATTTCCAACCTTAATGATTCTATGATATTTGGTGGGTTCAGTAGTTACCACCTGGATGATAGCAGCAGCAGGAAAGATCTCTAACCAGGTGTGAAGAATGGCATGAAAGGAGTGCTCGTAGCCTCTACCCCATCTGCAAACAACATTCTTGTGTCAGTAGCTTTCACAGCCATCTCGAGGGACACACAAATGGTTCAGTGGCCATAAACCTCCCGATATACCGAATGCCTGGACTGGCCTGTTGAGGAAATACCTTCAGACTTTCCTTCTGTTCCCTTTTATGTGTCCCCAGTTGGTATCATCCAAAGGATATTAAATCGAATATAGCAAATATCTAAAGATTACATATGGTCGCTTTGCTAGCACAGTCCCAAGCACTTGCACACTGGACAATGCACATATATATAATCTTTATAGGATCACATTACTGTTGGTTTGTTAGAGTGTAAAGAGCCCTTAGTCTTGGATGGAGGCTCCCCTGTACAGCAGGGGCAATGCAGAACGCTATAAATGGCTCACAGCGTGGTCCTTAACACAAAGAATGAATCATTCAGTTACAGGGCGGAGATGCCAGCTGGTTAAAAATAGGCAGGAAAGCGCAAAGAGCTGCTCATCTGCCTCATGGGTCACAGCTAAAGGTGGCAAGCCTACAGTAGTAGCTGCAAGCAGTAGGGCTGCTTGTCTGTCCACTTGGTCATTACAATTAGAAGAACTGTGGGCAGAGCTTGGAGAGGATGATGTGGTGGTTACTGCCACCAGTACCTGGGGCTGTTGCTTTTGTGAGGACAAGTGCAAAGAGGATCCAAGATGCTGATTGGGCTTCGCGGGTTAGGAATCTCAGTAGTGGACCTCTGGGATCATTGCTGCCCTCTGCCAGGAAGGGGGGAATTAGCACAGCGGGCAACTTGTTCGCTATCGCACGTTTGCAACTGCAGAAAATACTTAAGCTATGATTTTGGGGGTAACGACCTCATTCACAGTGTAAGAGGGTTTGTTTCCTGTAGTAACTGAATGAAGAGATCTGCTGGCATAGCAGTCACCTTTATAGTATACACTGACTCGCTAGAAATTGTGTATCTGGGGCTGCTTATTTGTTCACCAGGGAAAATTGGGGTGGGAGGGGGGATAAAAAAAAAAGGGATGTAATGAATGCATTAATGCATTTCCAGGACTGTATCTGCATAGCTACACTATTTCCAGTGTTGTAAGCACGGACACCCGCGGTGTGCTCCTGAGGAGCGGGGCAGAGCTGGCATGTACAGAAGCCCCTCCAGCACGCAGCTCCCTGATGACCTGCTCCAGCCAGGGCTTTCGGCGTGAGATTTATGCCTCCGAATCTAGCCTGTTTCTCCATCTGCTTTGCGTGTGTGGCTTCTTAAATATATCGCATCTTTACCTAATTTTGAGTTACTGTCTCCCGCTGGGAGCATGCTTTGCATCCTTACACTCCTTTGTTTTTTCAGGGTGTTGGCTCTCTGGGTTGGGTTTTGTCTGCAGGGATTCTCTGTGCTGTAGAGGGGGAAGCTGGAAATACAAAGCACTCGGACAAATCCCTCTAAGCACTGATATCAGGAGATATCATCAGGAGAACATTTTTGCATGTTTTAAGATCCTCCCTGCCAAGAAAGGTCCCCTCCGGCAGGTGGGGGCATAAAGTAAAATTTGATTTATCAGTTCTTGTGACCATATGTACAACTTTGCTAATGCAGACAGATTTCTCTCCTTTTTGACAGTGTGATGGTGTCTGACATTTCAGGGCTACCAGGGCTTTCTTGTCTCCTTAGTTTACTCTTTTTCTTTGGGATGATATCTACTTCTTCATCTGTCTGCTCCTCGTTTTAGTTTTCTGTCTCAAATAAGGATGCTGTCTGTATTCTTTGTCTAGGTAGTTATATTTGTTTTCCTTTGCTTCTGGGAGTTCTTTATGCTGATTTTCAGTTATCTTGGGCTGCGATTTTGCTTTTAAATGGGCATTGAAAGACGATTCTTTCCTGGCCTGGGAACTTGCAGCAAAGTGAAGCTTCCCAGTCCACCAGTGAGGCAGTGGCTCGTTGTTATCCCCCCATAATAACTGAACATATGTTGCCTTAATAGGGGTTCAAAAGTTTATGAAACAACCATTGGGTCTCCTTTGTTTTCTCTGAAAGTCTGTGGACAGATTAAGAAATGTAACATAATTACATCCCCACAGTACCTAACAGTACATACACGGCATAAATACCTGACAAGATTTCAGGGCTAATATACATGGACTAAAATGCTAGCTTACGCAGCAGTCTCAGTTTCCTTCCGTATCTGTCAGTTGGTATGTAAAAATACGAGACTTTTTGCTCAGGGTCCCTTGCAAGTAATTTGAATGTACACTGACCTTCCCTCACCGGCGCCATTAACCAGAAAGATTTGCAGGCTTGTCCTTCTTTCTGAACTCAGGATAACCGCACGGGCTCCCACTGTAGTGCAGTATTGGGAAAATCCTGTTCCAGCAAAATATTGTAGCTGATTTATTCATTTGCTCTTGACAAAGATTCAATGAAAAAGGCCTAGCTGTGGAAATTCTTCTCTCCTTTTTGCCATCTCTCCAGTCTGATGGAAATAATGCATATGTAAGGAGTCTGTCTAGGAGAGAGCTGTTTTATGCCTTGAAGTTGATATATTGTTCATAGGTAGAGCACACATGCAAATGGGGCCCAAAAGTCATCACCATCCGTCGGTTCCCGAGAAATTGTGTTATGTTTCCTGCCCACTTCTTAGCAGAAAAATGCATGTCTCACAATATCTGCTGTCACATCCAGCACCTGCGAATAAGGAGTAATACATGCGACATCTAAGCCACGTTATTGATGATCCCTATATTTTTTTGGAATTGATATGAGTTAGCAAGGTTGTTTGGAGAGCCTTAGCTTGAGTTCTAGCTCAACTATGCCTCTTCTAGGAAAGAAAAAAGTCAATCCTCTTAGAAACTCTAGTTCACTTTTTTTTTTTTTTCTTTAATGAGGGTATGTATATTCTGCATATGCAATAATATTAGCTTTTCCACTTACCTCAAATGGAAGAATAAAGGCTTATACATCTCCCTTTTTCTTAACTTGTGTAGCTGGGTCTATGTTAATGTTTCTTCATGCTTCTGTTTATTATATAGCTGACAGCTTTATTTTCTTCAGGTATGAACCAGCATGCAGTATAGTCAAGCCTGTTAGCTTCCTCCTTGTAACAATGTACTCCTAAAGCAATGAGAGTTAATTTTACTGTAGCAAAAGCAATGATATCTGGCTGTAGAGGGATATTTTACCAATGTATTTTCTTCGTTACTTGCTGCACTTTTGGCAATGTACATACCCGTGCAACAATCTTTTGCCTTTTAAAAAAAAAAAAAAAACATTAAATATATTCATCTTTTTTGTTTGTTTGTTTCTACATCCACCTAACAGAAGATGAGTTCATTGTAGAAATCTTTTTTTTAATGCCAACCAGCTCTTCCAGTCACTTCCTTCTGAGACCTGGTTTTAAAATAAATTATACTGACCAAACCCTTATCTCACTTGAATAGAAATGGATTGGTGTCTTTGATGCGAGTTTCTAAAGGAGTTTGAGACTTTACAAGACATAAATAGTGTAATCAGCAAAGAAGGCTTATCACGTCAGCAGTGTCAGCTGAAAAGAAAACCTGACTCTCCAGAAAATGTTTGTGGTTTCACTGGATCTTAGGACACTGTACTAGGTCTGTAGTCTTTGATGCACTAGGTACTCTAGTCTTTGATTCCTTTAGTCGTTGATCTCTTTCAAGCATGTATTCGTGCACATGCTAGAAAGTGGTTGGTCTTTCAAAACCTGATGGAAAAAGATGTGAATAGAAGGATTTGATAATGCTTTAAAGTGTTTGAACACTTGATTAAAGGACAACCAAGACAGAAGCTTAATTTTTAGTGATTCCTTTCCTTTGATTGAAGTAATAAAATACACATTATTATTTCTTCTCTTCAATCCCCATTTCTTTGTCAAGTTTATAGCTTGCCATTTTTAAAGCTACAATGTAATTGATATTTTTCCTACCAGTCATCCTATTCTTAGGAGGGATGTAGAAGAACCTCACTTCTCCCTAATGCTGCCTTTAAGTGATGATTGCTCGTCCCACCAGCAGCTGCCTCTGATGCCTTCAGGTTGATCAGCGGGTGCTCCGCAAAGCCTCCTATTTAGACACAGGCTGTCACATTGCCATTCTTCAGTATAAATGTGCTTGGCATATTTGGCAACATCTCTCTGATGTTTTCTCCAGTCAGTTGTTACGACACAGAAGGAGGCATCCTCTGGCAGATCCCAAAGGAAAAGGAGCATCTTTACAGTCAGAATATCCGCAAGGTTCTGGAAGTGCTTCTCTCCTGAACAGGGATGTTCTCTCTGCTCCTGGAGTCTTTGACATGTGAAGCTTCTTAACACTAGGAAAAGGAAAGTTTCTGTGGTTATCTGAAAACCAAAAAGGCCTTTGTATATTCAGCCTGTCATCAACTGAGCATTATCTCTGATCTGTTTTACTCCCTTACTTCTCAGCTCTGTTATTCAGAGCCTTTGTCATTGAGTCAGAATTCAGAAATATCCATCCTCGTCCAGCTTACAGCAGCTCTTGTACTCTGCACTGCTAGTTCACACAGTAATTAGATTTAAAAATTATACTGTTTTTAATGCTATATTTATCAGTAACTGAAACTGTTGCTTGTTTCTGTTTAGATGAAAGTCCTTACACAAAGTCTGCAAACCAGGCAAAGCCACCTGATGGAGCATTGTCTGTGAGGAGACAGAGTATTCCAGGTAAGACTTGCTTTGCTTTTTATAACATGTGACTTGTTTGTGAACAGCAATGTAATACTAATGAAAATTAAACTAGTTATAAAAAGCAAATGACTTACAGTTACCACTAAATAATTTGTAAGGAAGGTTCCACGTAAGGAGTTTCCATGGTTAGGCTTCCTGCGGCTTTTAGTATCAGGAACATCTCTGCGTCTGCCTTTTGCAGCAGATTTCAGGCATTGATCACAAAAACCTTTTCATCAGAGGCTAATATTTTCAGGCCCTGTGAAATCTGTTCTTTTATATCTAGTTTCGACAGCGCAGGGAGATGGGCTCATATTTCCAACACTGAGCAGTATGTCAGAGTTCTCATCTTCACATGGTTTTCTGCCATGCATACACCATCCTTGCTTAGTCTGTCATCCTGTCACACAAAACTGGACCCACCAGATCAATGGGGCTTCAAGCCTGTGTGTCATGTAATTACTTCAAAAGAGTCTGCAAAAGGTGCCTGTGAAAAGCAAGTATTACATATACTACACAGCAATCTAAAGAGGTGTTCACCTCACGTATAATTTTAGGGATCTACTAATGAAAACAAATGAACACTGATAAAGGTTGTGCACAGGTGGAATAACTGATGTTGCCATTCTCAACTCAACAGCAGTAACCTCTGACTGGAAGGGAAGATGTAATGCAACAGAAATCAGAAACTGTAAGGTCATGTCGCGCACCTTCTAACGAATAATGTTAATATTCTGCGTGCTCCATGGCCTTATTATTGAGCAAAGTCACACATCCCTCTGAGAGGTTATAGATACAAGGGATGGAGCTCAGACTTACACTGTTGCCAGGCTCAGATTTCATCATAATAGCTGACATCTTTCTGGAGGTCCAAAGTACACATCTTGTGGATGTTTTATGTTCAGGTGTGTGCATATGTGAGAGAGGGAGAGGGAGCAGGAGAATGAGAGGGAGAGTTCGATGATTTACTCTTGTCTGCTTAAAATATCCTAGCGATTTAAAGATTGTTATTCTCATGGTACAATCATAACTGTTGCAAAACGACTCAACTACGGTGTCTATTATGCATTCATTATTATAAGGAACTCGGATTACGCAAACACCAACCAGTTTTTTTCGCCAAGTCAATAAAAATCTTGATTCATTGTTCTTCAGAGTGAATTAAGATGTCTGTATGGGTAGCTCTACACATAATGCTTTAGCTCACGCATCTCTAATACTTAACATATTAAATATCTACTTTTTTTTTTAATCTTTTGAATTTTTTCACCTTGAACTTACTAGTTGACATTTATGGTGTGGTTACTGTACTTGAGAGATACTTACACTATGGTCTGAATACAGACTAAAGTTCATGGTTTCAGATAACGTAAGAATTCATGATTTTCAGTTGTATCCTATAAGAAGAAGGTTTGATGAAAGTTGTACTGGTGCAATTTTTCTTTAGATCATTTGATAAAAATAGAAATGTCAAATGCTGAGTAGTCGTTGTGACTATTTTGAGTTGAAAAAAAAAAAGCTGCATACTCTGGAAGTTTTAGTGTGTATCACAATTAATCAAATGTGGTGTATTACAAATAAATGTGTGCTGTACACGAGTCAGAGTTACTGCAGAGAGACAATACTGACAAGTGTCTGGTGAGATATACTCTTTTAAATTTCAGGTATTCTGAAAAAAAAAATATCTAGGCTTATATATGTTCTTCAGCTTTCGATACCGTGAAGACATTTATCTTCATGCTTTGTTGCATCTCTGGACCCCTTAGGAGATTTAGATGGGGCATTAGTTAAAAATAAATAAATAAATAAATAAAAAATAGTAATTTAAACTTTTTCATGCCCCGACAATTTGCCATTCTAACAATATCTAGCACAATGGACATTGTGGGTTTAGATACATGAATACATTTATCAGACTAAACAGTATTTTGAGAAGTGATTTCACCAATTAGGATTTGACTGGGGTTTCCAAACATAACCCCTAAACTTTTATGTCACTTTGGACACTTAGAAAATTCGACCTCATGTATTGTAGATAAGCTAGCACCTTGCAAATAGCATCTTTGTGGGCAGATTATCCGCATTGTAGATTGTCTTACTACAGATGCAGACACATCCACCCAAGCATTTTGGCAGCAGCAGGAGTACTAGTATTAGCAACACTAACTAGTTTGAGACAGTAGCACAGCTGTTTTTGGTTTTGCTTGGGGACAGGATGTGGCTTCTGACAGTATGTAGGTCACCTCTGAATAGCTTCTGAAATGGAAGGTGCGATACAATGAACCTGGTAAAATTCTTCAGGACTTGGATGGAAAGATGTCAGCTGGAGTTACTGTCAGTGATCGGCATACACTGTACACTGCATGGAAAGCATTCATTGCTATTCCCCCCCGATGGTATGCCTGATAGAACATTACATTGCTGAAGAGCTTTTTTTTTTTTTTTTTTTTTTTTTTAAGCTTGAAGCACGGCACTGCCTTTGACAGCGTAGCTGTCCAAGCCACTTGATGCTCTGTCACTCCTGAGGCATGGGCTGCAGATGTCCTATTCGCAAGGAAAGCTCTGGTCTGGTCATTACAGCCAGGAGAACTTTTATTAGTTTGTTTTGTTTGTTTGTTTGTTTTTAGAAAGGAAGATGATACTATCCTGAGCTTTGCACAGGTTCAAACAGTCCATGAAAAAATGCTAATGAATATATATTTCCAGGGTGCATGATCAAAATCTTCCAGAATAGCACGAGATCAAGTCATCTCCCTGTGCCTGGTGAAGGTTCCTTCTTGTGACCTTCATATTCACTTAAGAGGATTCCAGTGCTGCTTCCTTTGGGCAGGTGCCAGCAAAGGAGCTTTTATTGCTGTGGGATCTGAAACTACCACACTGACTGTAAACCCCAAGATGTTGTTTTTATCCTTCCATGTGTAACTGTACTGAAAGTACAGTATCAATGAGCAAAGACCAAATGCACAAAGAAGTAATGTAATTCTATAGAGGTTACACGGTTCTCAGGCTTGGTTTATTTTACAGGGAAAAAAAACGTTGAAATAATCATTTTATAATTAAAGTCAAATGAGCACGTACTGTGAAATCAGTGCACTGAGTTTAATTCCTTTCATCCCCAGAAGCAGGGAATAGATTAAGCATCTCTCTGGAGCAGAACTGGCTTGCTTAAGATGCAGAATACATTATTCATGTGATGAGGGTACATGTCATATTTATCATGTCTTCACATGGCACAAAATCAACAAGCAACAGATCCTTTCAAGGGGATTTACAGAACTGATGAAATTATAGTTAATTCAAATTATATGCATTAATATAATTGCAGTTGGAAACCTGGACTAAATTTTGCAGATGTGTAGGTGTTGTAGCTTTATATATATACTCATATACATATTTGATTGTTCAAAACATTATTTAGCCTTACAGTCAGAATTTCCTAATTATAGAAGCAAGGCTTGAGGTAACATCAACATGACAAGCAGCCCACGAAGTAAGAAACAAATTTTCTCCTCTGAACCTTCAAATTTAGACCTTCACCAGCGTGTAATGAAACGTTATTGCTACTCTGCCCGTGTAGTAGGCCACCGCAGCTGTAGGGCTGTATACTGTGCCTCATCCGGAAAGCTATCACTGTCAGGCTAGTACCTAGGCACATAAATGAACAGCATGTTTCAAAATTCACAGGTAAGGCCCTTTCCTCAAAATCACAGTTGCAGTTAGAAACGTCTGTCATTTAAAAATAAAGTACCTAATACTCACGTTAGCCCAGCTCTAGGTTTAGGTGGCCACGGGTTCCTGGACTAGCGCTCCTGCTTGGTGTGCCGAGGGTCCGAAGCGGTGTTTGGCACGGAGGAGGGTTTGGGTCAATAGCACTTTAATCAAAGATGTGTTTCCTGTGGTCGCTTATACCTGGAGGAGCTTTAGAAAGGGCATCAAATATTCCAACAATAGTGATAAAACGTCGAAAGCTGATGACATTGTGAAAGAGGCATTTTGAAATCCAGACTGTAACACATGCCTAAAGGTAAGCCTGTGCTCAGTGCTGAACGTGGACAGGCCTGAATAGTTGTTCCCACGCTTTCCAGCCTAAATCCAATACCTCCTTATCTGTTTAAACAACATGGAGAAATCTGTCGACGCTAATGCTGTGTAAGTTGTTCACTTCATTTGTTTATATATTTGTCTCTTTTCAATTCACTCGCTGAAAACTGGAGAGGGGTAGAGGAGAAAGAACTGACACAAGCATAAAAATAATTTATTGTTTAAAAAAAGACAGTAAATTTGAAGCTGATTAAAATTTTTCATAAAACCTTAAACAAGATTTTAATTTTGTTTTTAGTCCATTTCTGTAAGTGCTTTTTATTGAGTCTAAGAAGTTTCTATTATTAAAAAAAAAAAAAATAGTAGTCAAAACCCCCACAAATTTTAATGAGCTGAGATGTTTCAACTTCTGTTTTATTTCTGTTGGCTGAAATCGTGAGAAGTTTCAGTTAAATTCTGCAGATAGCTTTGGTTGGGTCAAAATGGTATTTTTAAGGGAAAAGCTTATTCGTACCCAATCTATTTGACATGAAATTAAAAATAAAACTTCAGCTTGCATCTACTTATTGAGACATCTGCGCTATGGGAGACTTCTAGAAATGTGAAGTATTATGGCTTAAAGTGTTCAGGGGCTCAAAACAACTGTAATGCAAATCGTGTGCTGGTACAGCTATATGAGCTATCTGTGAATCTAGAGATTTAGCCTAGCTGGGAGGATTGCAGTGCTAGAGCTGCCTCCCTCTTAAGTAAATTCCTGTTCAAAGAACCAGTGCCAAATAACTAGGAGGTGTAGTGGGAATATTCAATGCTGCACCTTCCCAAAGCTCACCCCAGCCGCCTCCTGCCCCACGGCAACATCTCATCGGCTGAACAGATATTATGGTGATGCTGCAAAGTTATGGAGAAGAGCAGGAAAGTCCAAACTAGGTGTTAGAAATTATTCTTTTGACATTTTCTACACCATGGAAACCTCTGTTTCTCTCTAACCAATAATTATTATTAATATCAATTATAAAATTATGTTATTAGATATTAATTATAATTATTAAAATGTCACTTGCATGTTTTGTACACAGTTGCACAGATGTATTAAGAGGTCAGTTGTTCAAATAGGTCACTCTGCTCTGAAGGAAAATTGTCAAGACTTTCAAGTCTGAAATTAAACTGGCCAGATTTTTCAGTTCCTTTGTACATGCATGAATACTGCACCCTCTTTCCAGTGTACCTGATTCTTTGAAGCATGCCATAATGCAGCCTTCCTATTTCAGCACTGTGTTTGATCTCAAAAACAGAGCTAGCCACCTAACTGAAGGGAGAACACGGGATGAATGTACAGCCCTGAGCACGCCTGCTCAGAGGTTCCAGCTCTGGTATTAGCAGTTTTGCAGCCTCATTTTTGAAGAGTTTTGTAACAGAAGTTTAATACAAAAATGAAACATTAACCCAACATAATTTTAGAGTTGGCCAAGTTTTGAACTACTGAACTGGAAGGGCTCACGTGCAAGCCAAAAATTGCAAGGTGCCTTGCAAGGGTAATATTTACAGAGCTGATACCAAAAAATAATTACTGTATGATGTAGTGTCCTCTGTAATGGTTTAGGACACAAAATACTCCTAGGAGAAGTCAAGTCATAGTAAATTCTTGTAGTAACAACAATAATTAATGTCCTGGGTATTTTCTGTCTCTGTAATGCTTAAATATACAATGTATATGGCAGTTGAAAGGAGTGAGGCAGTTTTCTGATGACCATTGACTCTGAACATATACAGGTGCTGTATGTTTGTTTACAAAAACACCGAAGTATGCCTTGTCCCCCTCCCTGACCCACAGCCTGCTGTGCAGCAAATGTTCCTGTTGTGTTTCAGGCTACACCAAATGTGACCTTCCTGTGGGGTTTGTCTGCTGCCCGTGACCCATCAGCTCAAATGTAGGTCAGCTGAAAACTGAACAATTTGAAAGACCTCTGTACTTCCGTCACTATTATTTTGGTGGTGGTGGTGGTTGGTTTTGGTGGTTGGTTGGTTGGTGGTTTGTTTCTTCTTTTTTGGAGGGGGTGTGTTTGTTTTGTTTTTGTTTTTAACACACAACTATCTGTTTAAACCTGAAAACAGGAATATCTTGCTATAAGAAAGCAGGTAAAGGTTGTGAAGAATTAAGAAAATAATTGAGTGGTAAACTCTGTGCAATGCTTGAGCTGCTAATATAAAATTGCACTAGCTGAATTTAACACGTGTGTAATATGCTACAACTTAAGAAAGAAAAAGGTCTATATAGCTTAACGTAATACTAGGATGCGTATCGTGTATTATTTTTCTTTTACAAGATAATCCTAGAAATAAGGGAGAAATATAAAAAGTAATGCAAGGAGATAGCAGGAAATGAAAAAAAAATCCACATGGATTAAAAAAAATTACGGACTCGTGATGTGATCTGAGGATAAAAGTTTCATTAAATGACATAGCTCAGGACAGAAGATGACTCACAGGTTATTGTCTGTAGCCCGATGGTTAAGGTCTGAGCCAGTTACACAGGGAATGACAAATTTGATGGATAAATGATCCAAGTGGATGTTTCCCTATGTGCAAACACACCTCCACAATGAGTTTGGGTTTCCTCCGTGATTAGCAAGACAGCACATAACCAGCTGTTCTCGTGCCTGCATGAGTTAACCTGGTCCCATTCCTTCTGCACAAGCCCTTCAGACTCCAGTGTCAGTGAACCGTAGGTGATAAAAATGATTGTCTGCTTTTTGCGGGAGTTCTGCTAATTTTTGACTTTTTGAGTTCTGCTAAGGGGTCAGCAGACCCCTTTGTGTGATTAGCCACAGGACAGCCACCTTCTGCAGCAACATGCACACCCTCCCCCACCCCCCCCCATCACTAAATGCAGAGCCAGGGAGTTGAAACATACATCTACAAAAGCACTTTTTTTTTCTCAATTTACATTTCTGATTTTGTCTGTTTTCAAAATCAACACTGAATGCTCAGATTTGCCATTGAAGAGATTTTAGCATTTAGAAATCCATTAACAATAACCTCTGCAGTCACACATACCATAGTAAATATCTTGGGTGATTTTCTAGAGAAGCAAGTTTTCTGACCTGTGAAATGCAGATTACAGACTAGTAAGCTTTTCTACACTTGAGGCGTTTATTATATCTGCAAAGTCATTTGCTGATTTTCTTCTTTGATGAGAGGCTGTAGTTGCTTTATCATTTAGTCTTGCTTCTTCACTGGGTATTTGTTTAACCCGCTGGAGGTTTATCAAATGGTCTGTGCAGCATCCCTCAATGCTGGAAAGTCTTGAATTTGCTTTCACATTTTACTTCGAAAGAAAAGAGTTTTCTTCCTTATCCCTCCTCCCTTCCACCCAAACAACTTTGTTGGAATGCTTTCGTATATGTCATTCATGTAATCATGTTTCATACACAGATGAACTCAAAAGAAATTCCTCTCTCATAGAAAATGAAAAAAGCCCACCGAGTTCTTACCTAAACTAGATTGCTGTTGATTTATTTATACATTTTATTTACAGAGCACCAACAAAACATTACAATTTTAATGCTTTTCAATACTGAAAAGGATTAGATGAGAGATCTAACTTCATTCCTTTCACGATAAATGAGAAAGAAAATGCATTAAAGTCAATAATGAGGAACATGCACTTTTTGAAGTAGCCAACTGATATGAGACGGTTGTGATGAGGTCTGAAAAGTTAAATATCTTCAAAATATTTTCAGCTTTATATAAATGCTGATTATGGGCACAGCCAATAGCTGTATTCGTTGTTGACAATACTGAACACCTTCATTTATGTACATTTGGGTTTGTTTGTATATAATTTTACCAAATTTGGGGGCTTCAAAATATAATACTCTAACGTATTCCTGCAGCATCTTTTCCCAGCGAAATCAATTTAGCTATTTGTAGTGTGATAAAGATAAAACCCAATATAGTATCTCTAAGAACATTAAAAAAAAAAAAAAAAAAAAAACCTCTTGCAGCCATTTAGCCTTTGTACACACTCACTTTAGGGCAGAGACAGCAATTTTGAGAGAGTGGTTCCATATTCAGCGAATGTGCTTGCAGCCTCTACACCTTTTCTCCATGGTACTCCCTTGGCCATCTGTTAGTTTGAAGTCCAAGTCCTTAGCACTTGCCTTGCTGTCACTGTGGCACAGGGTTTTTCAGTGGAGCCTGGGACCTGAAAATAGGTTGGGGAGCATCTGTGTATCTCCTGAGGTTGGGAGTCCCATCTCGTGGGTGTTTTCCTGCATGACTTCAGCATGCTTTCTGAACCCACAAAGGGAATGCATCCTCGTGATGGTTGGCTGCGTTCATTTTAATCCATTGTTGTAATCAAATATTCTCCTTTAAAGACTTCAATGGGAAGAGGGAACAGGCTGTAGGGGCCATGTGAGGAGGGAGAAACCAGGAAATGTCAAGTAGATAGGAATAAAGATGATCAAGACTAGGCTGAAAGAGAGATGGAGACAGTCTCTGAAAGGGAAGCTTGGCAGGCTGGCTGAGTTTGGAAAGGGAGAGGAAAGCCGTATGCTTCTTAAAGGTCATGGTGAAAGACGACAAGGACAGTGAGGTCTGTAACCATGTGCTTGGGTAACTATCAGTCAATTCTTGGCTGAACGCAAGACTCATCAATCCCAGTAATCTCTGCTGCCCACCAAGAAGCTGTGAAACAACTTTACTTTGACTGTCTGTCATGGAGAGGAACAGCTGATTACAGCTACCAGCATCTCCTCGTTGTTTTAGGTAACTGAGTAGCTAAAGCTTGATATTGACCTCTTGAAGACTGCTACATTTGCAAGTGATAGCAAGGCTGGGATTTTGGAGAGGGGTAATATGTGTGAGGGGGGCTATCTTCAGAAAAATGGTATTATGTGAGGAGAATATTCATGAGGATGCTCAGGTTCCTCGATCTGTTCAGAAGTTAGGAAATGCTGTGTTAGAAATTTTTCATGCTTTATCATTTTTCTCTTGGGTGGAAATCTATTTAGATATTCTCACCTAAATTATTATCAGTCTGATATTGGTGCAAAAATGTGGGTTCAACAGAAAAACAGATTTCTGCATCATCCAGCTGAGAGGATCCTCCTGGATCCAGTATCACCAGAGAGGAAGAGTAAGCAGCAAACCTGTTCATGCAGACTGAGTCACCAGGTTCAAAAGGAATTGAATAAATGAATTGGCAAGAGATTCACAAATAAATACTACAGTGACTGAGGAGCTATATACTGTCTAATATCACAGTACTGGATGATGGGAAGTGTGGCAGGACTGGACTGTACAAAGTAGCCAAGCTCTCGGTGTCTCCTTTTCCTGCTTTCCATGATGGAACAGGACTAGATGACATGTTAGTCTGACCCAGCAGAGAGAACTTTAGAATATTTTTTATCATTTACAGTTGTTAGATTATTTTATTCATACAGATATAGATAATTAACTTGCCTTTTTTAATGATGTTCCTTATGTATTTTCTAATACTTATTTGCAGGAGTTAATGGATGCTTTCCATCTTTTTTTTTTTTTTTTTTTTTTTTCTGAATCTCCCATTCAGTTTCTGCAGTGATTATAAATTCAGGGCATGAATATAGCAAGGGAATAATATATCAACTGCCAAGATAACAGCTCTGTCACACCAAAATATGCTGTCCCAGATCTGGATAATAGCTTGCCTCTTCTTTTTGACTGTATCAGTAGCTCAAAGCTCTCCCTGCAAACCTTGATTTTAACATCAAAATCTAATTTTTCTTTTCTTTTTTTTCTTTTTGTCACAAAATTCTATGTCCATTTGGCTGATGTGAAGTAGTTAAATGTGTTTCATGTTGGTAAAGAAATGGCTGTTAATTTGCTTGTTTAATAGCATTTTCATGCTTTCTCTTAGAATTGAAAGAGACATACATTTTGATGCTTGTGCATCTTTCTTATCACATCCGTGGTGTGTGGGGCTCACTGAGAGATTCATTTGTGCCTCATAGTGTAGAATAAAGGAGTTAGACCTTCTGTTTTGTGTAAGATTACAATCATTACAAGATTACAAGACAATGTAAATTACAATTACAAGATTACAAAGATTACAAAAGATAACAAATTAACTATAACATCATTGCAAACTAGCTTTTGTTTCCTTTGGATTTGAAAGTGCAGTGGTAAGAACAAAGAGTTTAGACTTTCAATTTTTACTGTACCTACTGTGAATTTACATGGAGTTGGTGGGCCAGAAGAGACCTCGGTGGCCATCTAAACAAAGCATGTAACTTCCCTGAATTTACTTATATTTACTTACTTCCATTTTGTATTTAAATTATATTTTGGAGTGACATTCATCATACTTACATGATGCAAAATCCACCACAGCTTTTTGTGGTCATTTAGCTTCACTGTTTTGTTTTCTAGGCTGAATATGTGTAGATTCTGCTTCCCCTCATTGTGCTAAAGAGTCATCTTTCATTAAAATTCAGTTCATCCTTTATAGGTACTTCATTATGAAATCACCTTTTAATCTTCCCCTTGTTAAAGTAAAGAGATTGTGTTTCTGGGATCTTTTGCACCCAGTCACGTTTCCCTAACTATTCTGAAAGCTCTTTTCTGGTTCTCCAGCCCTGTCTTTGTTTTTTAATATTTTTGTTGAATCGTGTCACAAGAACGAGGTAAAGTATCTGAGTGATGGTCACTAAATACAAAGGTGTACTAAGCATCCTGTGTAAAACTGTCTTGTTTATATATTCGTGGTTCGTATTATTCTGCCCAGTGATGGTTTTGATAACCTATCAGGACTCCCAAATCCTTTCTGTCCACATTAACTTCATAGTTAATTTACTGCTCCACTTCAACTCACATCTCTTACATTGCTAGAGTGGGAGACTTTATTAACTTTCTAGGTGAAATACAGGCTAGTAGAATGAAGATGTTTATCTTTTTTATTTATTATCCTTGTCCAAATATATCTTGTCCATTCCCACTTTATGTCTGTGTGGTCTTGGGAATCCACTACTGTTGTGTGAAGAAACACATAAAGAAGGCTCTTCAGAAAAGTCACAAAATTGCACTTATTAACAAGCTTTTCTGTTTCTCTTTTTTTTTTTAAGAGTACAGAAAGAAAAAGAAAAAAGAAAAAAAAAAGGAGTATTTTCATAGGAGAAAATAGGAATGAGGCCAAAACAGAAAGATTTCAGTGCTCCTATCCACAGAAAACATTGGTGGAAGGACACTGCATATCAATTCAGGCAGGAACAAGTGCCAATCTTCAATGCTAATTGATTTTATCAGCGAAGCAAAACGAGCCAGCTTAATACTTAACTGAGAGACAAGATCCTGCCAAGACCTTCTTCCCATCTTAGATGACATTGTGGCCCCAAATACTTGTCAGATAAATGATACAGAAAATGAGCATTGACAGACTCTATGGTAGTAAAAAGTAGCAGCTGAATTTTAGGTATCACTGACAAACCATGAACGATCATACCTGATAATATACTGTGAATATTGATCTTCAGAGCATTGCTTCTGTAAACAAAAGTGAGAAGTGAAAATTGATAGAGGTCATATAAGGAAATCTTGCTATTAGATGAGGACTGCAGCAGCATAGACCAAATCTGTCAAAAATAACTAATGTTGCAGTACAATTGAAAATAATACATTTTTAAAATAACTTGTATGGAATATATTCACATGGGAGTAAACGCACGTGCTTTTCCAAAAAGTTTTCAGATTGAGTTCTCTTGTTATTAGCTCTGGAATTGAAAATTTAAAAAATTAGTTAAGTGTATTTGAAAGTCATTACGAACTTGTAGCTATAAAAACAGATGCCTAGTAAAGAATTTCTGTAATTTCATGATGAGAATGGTAGGAAACCCTAATGAGACAATTAAAATCCTGGAGATTTATTCCTTAGCCACTAACAAAAGGTAATGGTGTAACACAGAGTATATAGTGGATGGGAATGTAGTAAAAAATCATGGAGTTTGACTTGCTTAACCCCACACCACTGAAAAACAGACAAACTTTTAAGGAAGACAGTCTAGATTAAGTACTAACCAACTAGTATTATAGCTGGGCATGGTTACAATGTATGTTAAAATGTGCTTTTCATGGCTTGAGTTAAGGGTGTTTGCAGTTTGTGAGTATTTTTAACCAGTTGTGGACACATTTTATCATGCCCATCTTCTGGGCATGAAAGGTGCATTTCTGGTGTAGAAAGTCGGAGTAGGGTCTAAAACATTGTATATGCTGATCGAGCACACATTTTAATATATCTGCAATACTATACAAATAACATTGACAGTAGTCAACACTTGAGGATCAAAAGACATCTGGTATTTTTCTAATGTGAATACATTTTAAAATGTTGCAATGTCAAAACAATACCAAATATTCTTACCAGACGGTAGCAGTTAGCATGGGGTGGGTATCTCTCTCTCCATTGTGAGTTGGAAGAACTGGGAATTAACCTGAATGCTGCATCTTAAGTAAAAGTCATCATCTGTCCTGGGTCTTTAGTGCGGAAAAACATGATGCTTGTGCAGAACTGTAATGGCCTGAAGATCATCTGCTCCAGACTTTGCTAAACCAAGGAGGGAAAGAAAATCTGGAGCAGAGACTCTTGTTGCAGGCATTCTGTAAGATGTGAAAACAAGGTCTTTCCTGGAAAATGTTTGCAGCTGGGTTAGTTGGGGATATGAATTTTGCAGTATTTCTAAATGAGCAAAGCTTCAGGGTAGGCATGGTGACATCAACATGGGAATAGTGTCTCTCTTCTTTTGCTTGACAAATTGGTCTAAATTTTATTGGCTTGGTTTTTTGTTGTTTTTTTTTCTTCCCCTGTTATGACTAAATGTCTGCCAGAGGGTTTGACATTGTATCCACGCTTGTATAGTCATGTTGGGGGAATTTTTTAATGTAAATGTGTCCTTAACAGAAATGTTTTTTTGGGGGTGGGACCTGCAAAACATTTATGCAGAGCAAGCCTAGAAGAAAAAATCATACAGTAGTTGAACATGCTTTTAAAAAGCCAAGAAAAAAAAAAACAGGACAAATGTGTTTATTGGATAGCTTTGTTCAGGCAGAGATTACCTTTGCCATTTTCTTTCAGTCAAAGAAATTGTGGAAGAGAATAAGCTAAATTGTGGGAATTACGGTAGAGCCTGTCTAGAAACTTTTGCCTTTAGTAATTCTTGAGAATGCTCCAGGTTAGATAAATAGCTCTCTGCAATATTAGATACCATCAGCATCCTCTCCTGCTCTCCTATGAAGGATATGAGATTAATCTTAAGAAATCCAAAATTGCGCCTATTTCTGTCTGTTTTAATGAACTGATTACTTCATGCTTATGAGTAAAAACGGATCCTAGCCAGACATTTTGTTGGCATAAATCTAAGTCCCATAAGGTGCATTAAAACTTGCATGATATACTCTCATTAACTGTGGTAAGGTAAGTGATGTTATAAAAATGGCAGAAACACTAAATGTGCCTGCATGTTTGGCATATGGTATCCTTTATATGTACATCCAAACTATAGGATAGGCTGTAGGTTAGGAGGAAAACAACGAGCTGGTAAATTTGAGTACCTGATACAAGTTAAGGACTGGAGTGACATCCTGAAAGATTTCAGAAGTTACATCTGCAAAATTTGAGTCTATAATTAGATCGTCAGTCATTTTATTTGCCAGGAACTAATGAATTAAAAGAAAAAAAAAAAAGGTTGGTTTCTTATTGTCAAAGTATTAATCTGCAATAGAAAAACAAAGGTGGGAGTCAGATTTTTAAATTTCTAAAGTCTAAATCATGGTGCTTTTCTGCATTAAAGCAGATGAAAATCGGAGCTATGGAACCCAGCTATTTTAGGTTAATGCATTTGGTATCATATTTGGGACAGGCAAGCAATGTAAGATTTATGCAATCATGATTGCTTTAGTTGTGTGACTGAACCTATCGCAATTTTTCAAAGCAATTGAGCAGTACAGCAATACAACAAAAAAGAAGATCTGAACACCGGTCCTTTCGGGTAAAATTAATGGCAATTGTTGATGCCCAGTGCCTGATCACAGACTAACACATGCAATATTAATATGTGCTAATATGATGCCAGTTCGATTTCTATGATAATTGAGACATACACTGGCAATTTAGACAACAGAGGAAATCATATAGGTACATTCTTGCAGCTGTGCATTTTACTGTTTCGCTGCAGTGATTTGTTCAGTAAGCTTGACTACATAATAAGTTACTTCATGCAAATGAATGCATCTGTCTTCATTCCTCTTTGCCATTAGTTCATTATGCATACATTAAACCTGGGGGAATAAGTACAGAGATTGATTAGAGTTACAGAGCGCAGGTTAGCAGCTGAGAAATGCCTGAATTATTCCTGTTTTGGTTTTTTTGTTTTGTTTTGTTTTTTTTCCTCCTATTGGCAAACTTCTCTAACAGAAATAGTAAATCCATGTGGATTTTAAATGCTTATTGGCAGCTAAAGATATCAGTATTCCTGTGATTCAGCAAATGTTAATATAAGCTGGTAGCTTATTTTGTAGTTCTTCAGTCCTGCTTCTTCCTTGATTTTGACAATATGTTTTCTTCATACTGAATGTTGAATAAGTTAATGGTCCTTTTGTCAGAGGCATTTTTTTTCTATTGTGAACACCTAATAAAAATATTCAGTGCATTCTACTTCTCAGTAGTTGTTGCATAGTGAATTCACCCCTAAGCCATTCTTATAACTAGTTTTGTATCACGATGAAGTATAGAAAAAGGATGAGTCATTATCAGATCACTTCTTAAAATATTCATAGCTCTGCAATCTTTCAGCATGTTTTTGAACTACTGTCTTCCGGATGTCGGCATTTCTGGGGCTGTGGTTTTCCACAAAGGTAGAGAGTAAGCAAACCATAAACGTATCATTGATCACTGAGCACAGAGGGCAATAGATAACTTCCACAGGAAGCATTCACTCTCATTTTCCAAGGGTTGTCTAATCTTCCACACAGACTTTGATAAACACATTTGTCATGCTGAACCTCCCTCCATACTACAAAGTAGAAAGAGTGAGTGCATCATTCAGCTGCTCATTAGTCCAAGTATTAGAAAAGGTTCCCCTGGCCCGTTCCTCCATATGGCACATTTGCTACATGAAATTTCAGTCTTCATAGTATATATTTGAAAAAGCACAATCCATCATTTGAATGTTTGCACAATAGTTTATCCAAAAATGTGACGTTGCTATATTTTTTTCTGTTTCTTATTACTTCAGTTTTGCCGTGACACTAGTGATCTTGGCTCCATGTCATAAAAAAGAAAAATGATGTCTTATATTAACTATAATGTTAAATTATGTAGCAACTATAGACCACAGCAGCCAACTCAAATGATCTTAAGTAAAAGAAATGATGACTCAGATGGAAAAATGGGTTCTAATGGCACTATTGCTAAAACTTAGCTGGTAGCCACAGGTTAAGAGGATATTGAAACATTGGAAGGAGCTGGAAAATATTCCTTAAATGGCAAAAACCTAAACAATTCAGGCAGTTCTTAATCTAAAATGGAAAGAAGATTAAGGGGTGATCTGATCAGAGTTTGCAGTTATGTATATGCGAGGAGATTCTGAATGTAATGGTGGTAGTATAATGAGGATTTGGGATTGAAGGCTTATCTGCTCAAATTCAGATCGAAATTACCAGTGTGCGTAGCAAATTTTCCATCACCTGGTGCTTTCACAACCCTGCTGGATATCTTTTAAAAGATATGCTGTAGCTGCAGTTATTACTATATCACATTTCTTTGCTTATGTCACTCAGGAGATCAGGGAGAGAATTTTTCTTAATGGTTCCTTCCTGCCTTGAGATACACAAATGTAATCGATGCTGTAATCGATCCTTCCTGATTCATTTTGGTAACTGTAGAAAGTGAAGAAACTAGAGCAGTCAGGGTGCACTTTTGTGAAAAGTGTCACCTCTGTACAAGCAAACACTAATTAGCCAGAGTTCTCCTGGTGGTAATTTCTCAATAAAAGAAATAGGAAGCTGGACGTGAATCCGTCACAATTATGGGAAGAAGTTCTGTAAATCAGAATGCCACATCAATGTCAAAGCTCTGTGCTGTTCTACACTGCAGCATTTCTGCTAGCAAGGGAGAAGCATTACTCAGCCCCTCATCCAGCTCAGACAGGAATGGAGAGGAAACTAATGTTGTAATGGAGCTCTGTCCTTTCTTCATCGATCGCATCAAACAGAGACACACAGAGGTATCCTGGCAAGCAGTTTGGAAGCACTGGCCCTTCTTCACTTTAAGACTCAGTTGCTTATAGCACAAAGCAAAATTTTCAAAAGGAGCCACATTTTATGTAGCCTGCTTTGGGAAATACAGATTTGAGGTAACTATGGATTTAAGATCCATCTCAAAAGTACCTTCTACCTATTTCCCACTCAAGCAAAAAACTGATAGTGTGTGGAAGCAGAGAGATTTGATCTTTGAAAGGCCCTGAAATGAGTATTGAATCACAGAATTGTAGGGGTTGGAAGGGACCTCGAGAGATCATCGGGTCCAACCCCCCTGCCAAAGCAGGTTCATTAGAGCAGGCTGCCCAGGTAGGTGTCCAGACGGGCCTTGAATATCTCCAGAGAAGGAGACTCACAACCTCCCTGGACAGCCTGTTCCAGTGCTCCATCACCCTCACCGTGAAGTTCTTTCGCATGTGAAGAGGTTGTGAATGTCGAGGCCACTGAATCATTCATCATTGTGCCTTTTCTGCTGAAGCCTCTGGTGTCGTTCCTTCAGAAACCTCCATCCAGCTTGACAGATTGGGGTGTCTTAGTGTAGAACAGGTCCTTGTCCAAAGGTAAGGAAGTTGCAAATGTTCAAGCAATGCAGGTGGCTGTCAACATATACATACTCTCCCAAAGAAAGGCATCAATGAAAGTGCTAGAAATTCACAGCTAGCTCAGAAAATAAGTGTGCTGTAACTAGAATACATTGTTGAGTGAGTTTGCATTTCACACTGTCTTTATTCCCACCATGGTGCAAGGTGGCACTTCAGACACTTTTTTTTTTGTAGATAACAATGAAAAAGAAAAGTTTTATATTGTATATGATTCCATGGTTCCATTGATTCCATTAAATCTCCATCTTCTTAGAGTAATGTATTAAAATATTCATATTTACTGAAGACAGATGTTTTAGTGTTTTATAAATTTATCAGTAATTTTTCCTCTAATTGAATTTCTCTGCCAAGATTTGCTCAGGGATTATGAGTTGTAATTCTGTCATTTTGACACTTAAGATTTAAGCATATCTTACATTCTAAATCCATTTTAATTAAAATAAGTTGATTGTTCTTTCATATAAGAATCCGAGCTTGTAATTTGATTCTTTACCTATAATAGGAGATGATAAAACTTGTATGTTTCTAATTTCTTTCTAAGCAGATGTTCTGTACTGTATTACATTCCATGTGTATGGACATCTGTACAAATTCAGAAAACAGGAAACACATAAGCAAAAAAAAAAAAAAAAAAGAAGAAAAGATATCTTAAAAATAAGAACCCATCCAAATAGTGTGGCAGTTTTAAATGTTTCTCAGTGGCAGAGATTTTGCCCTTCCCCACTGCTGTGTTCTCCCACACAGTCCAAAACTAGGTGGACTGAAAAAAAAAAAAAAAAAAAGTGTAAGGTTGCATTGATTTTATTCCTGTATAAGCCTTGTTCTGAGCCATCTCAAAAAAACGTAGACAGGGAAGGGCTTGTTTGTTTTTCTGACTGTGTGGCCTGATGCTTTCAGTCCTTGATATGTAAACTATGAAAAATAAACTACAGAGAGAAGAATTAAGAATTGGTCATGGACAAAAATTTCTAGTAGCTCCAGCTATTAGAAGAATCATATGACACCATCTGTGTTGAGTTAACTCAGGTTAATCTTTCTGTATGCTCAGTATCTTCAAAAGTAATGTGATGAATAATTTTAGTCTTCTAATACTAGAAAGTTTGGCTTATTTTGTGTATTGACACACAGTCTTGATTTGTTGTTTTCTAGCATGGTTGTGCAACATAACCAAATGAAAAAAGCAAATGAAAAAAATCATACTACAAATTCATAATTCATTATGAAATTTCTGTGAGCAGAACTATCCAGTGGACCAAAAAACATGTTGTTCCCTCACTGCTTGTCTTGCCTGGAGAAGCTTCTAACCATACAGGTGGGCCATCCAGCACCAACCCTAGTCTGCATAGCCACTGCAGTTAGTCCAGAGTCCTCTCTGCTTCTTGTACAACTGCTTCCATGGACCACTTTTCACTCTAAGTTCAAAGCAGCCTTTTTTTTTATATCCTCATATGACGCACCTGTTACCTAAGAGAGGTGAATTCAGTCAGGAATGAGATGCCTGCTCTTGAGCATGTGTCTTTGCTAGCATGGCTGTGCTGCAGCTGGAAAAGCACTTGGACAGTTTGTCATAACCACACAGGAGGCCGTGGGATGGAAATGCTACGCCTTGGTAAGGTAATAATGGTTTAACTCTGATCACTATCAAAACCAAAATGCAGTTCTCCAGCAGCTGATTGTGGGTTTTTCTCTGTCACAGTTACCAAGAATATTATTGTTGTAGGAAGAATCTTACAGTCCTGCTAAACATCTCACTCTTGAGATGTAATTACTGAAGTTACTGTGGTGTTGTTTGATAACCGTGTCATATATTGGATAACAATACACTTATGCTAACAAATTGATACGGTTCTTGTCACTAAGAATGAAGAGGCTTGGTGGTTATTTGATTTCAGGTTTAGGATATTTATATTAATTTCTAATCTGTTGGTGTATAAACGGAGTTCAAAATTTAGTGCTTATGTTAGGTGCTAAATTGAAGAACATCCCTGTTGTATACCTCCATTTTGATTTAGAGAGAGTTGGCTGCCACGGTATCTGTTTCTGTGCCTAAGAATATGAAAAACATACCTGGAACCAAATAGTGCAAGAACTAATTAATCGGGGAAGCAAACCAGATATAAGCTATGTTGCCATGTCCTGTAGGCCTAGCACTTTCAGTGAGTTATATCATCACATCCTGTATATTGCGGCCTGCAGTTGATCATAAAATATCATTATTTGCTTTCCTGTATCATGCTTAGGTCAGGCAACAGTCAAATTTTCTCCACTTTATAAATGCTGGTGGAAGGTATTTGGCTTTTAGATAACATTTCCAAATGGCGAGGTTGTATTGTAGACTGACTCTCCTACAATTCAAAAAAAAAAAAAAATTGTCTAATGTACTGGATATTGGATATTAAATGGTTATTGTGAACTCCTCCAAGAAGACTGTCAATGTAGACTGAGTCTGTCTTAGGCAGTATTTTGCAAATATGTGAGCCTTATCCATCTCCCTTGCTTTTACTGGAAACTGTATAGCATTTGAGGATTGTCTGTCCACAGGCTTGAGGAGGTAAAGGTCAGCTGTGTTTTCAGATTCTTGTCATCAATGTGGTTTTGTTTGCTTGCTTTTTATTATTATCATTATTTATTTATTTATTTATTAGTGAAAATTTAGGTGTTTTAGGGTTTCTTGACAGCCAGTCAGGAAAAGGGAAACAAGGAGTGGAGCATTCATCATCTATTGACATCCCTCTCATCATATTCAGAGCAATGCACCTACCCAAAGGACTTAAAACATTGAGTAGATGTGATGTCCCCAGTATAACAAACTGCTGTCTGTACCTTAAGAATTGACTTTATCTTTATGTGATTTCTTACTAAACTGTGAGATGCCTACTGGAATGTAAAGCAAAATGTTTCCTCTGCAGAATTTCTGCAGACATACAGGGAAAATCCATACAAGGAGAGCATTGACTGTATTTTCAACAGACTTACCAATTACTTACTTATTGATTATGTATGTCTTTTGGTAGGAAATGGTCAATAACTGCAAGTTTTCTTTTATTTTTAGGTTAAGTTCCATTTATGCTCTGTCCTGGCTGCACTGAACAAATTCATTTGCTACGTAGAGGATACAGGAACTTAACCTGACTGTGTAAATTTTAGACACTTTCTTGGATTTAAAAGTGAAATTTTCACAGAAGGGAATGAAAAAAGACAGTCAGTATCTGGGATGAAAGCAAATGTTTTTCAATTTTACTTCAATATGCAAATTAAGATATAAACTTGTAGGAATATAGAAAATAGATAATAAAACTTTTGATTAAGTGTTCTCTCAGCTTTCAAATGTTATTCTGGGAAAAATTCTTTTCTGTATTCTAGTATTTAATTTTCTTTTTTGAAGAAGTGAATGTATGCCACATTCAGAAATCTCATGAGTCAACTTATTTTCCATGCTTTTTATTCATTAAAACATGTTATTTACATACATCAAAATGCAGGAAATTATAAAATGTCTGATCGTATTTAAAATTCTAGGAGCTTCATCATGATAGTATTCTTGAGGAAAAGTCAATTTGACATGTTTCTTGTAGTCTACTTACCTTCAAGTTGTTCCATTTCTTCATCTTCTTACTGGGGTATTTACCTAGTCTTGTATTTGAGCATAGACTCACAGGATATCCTGAGTTGGAAGGGACCCATAAGGATCATCGAGTCCAACTCCTGGCACCACACAGGTCTACCAAAAATTCAGACCATATGAATAAGTGCACAGTCCAAACGCTTCTTAAACTCTGACAGGCTTGGTGCCATGACTACGTCCCTGGGGAGCCTGTTCCAGTGCGCGACAACCCTCTTGGTGAAGAACCTCTTCCTGATGTCCAGCCTGAACCTCCCCTGCCTCAGCGTGACACCACTCCTGCGGGTCCTGTCACTGGTCACTAAAGAGAACAGATCGGCGCCTGCCCCTCCGCTCCCCCTCGTGAGGAAGCTGTAGGCTGCGATGAGGTCTCCCCTCAGCCTCCTCTTTTCCAGGCTGAACAGGCCCAGTGACCTCAGCCGCTCCTCATACGTCTTCTCCTCTAGGCTCTTCACCATCTTTGTAGCCCTCCTCTGGACACTCTCCAGTAGTTTCACATCCAGTCTCCAATAATTTCACATCCAAGCACTAGATTATTTTTGAAGTTTTTTGTCCTATTTTGAGTAGCCCTGTAGTCTCCTAGGCTTCAGATCACAGCCTTGTTACACCAGCTGACCGGGCTGGAGGTCAGGCACACAGTTACAGTATTGCAGCAGTGGATCTAAGAGAAGCATTCAGACCAAAATTATGAAAACAACCAACAGCGTTATGTTTTCTTCCGCATTCAGCTGCTTTGTATGCTCCACCTTACTGGATTGGAGACTAAACTAAGCTCTTTGGAGCGGAAATTTCCATTACCATGTCGCATCTGCATGCACGCACAACCATGCGCATTTGCATGCCCCACAACGAGCTCATCTCCAGTGCTTGGTCATCTTCCCAAGCCCTGCGCCTGAGGTAGGTGGATGCCAGCAGAGCCGTGGGGCAGCTGGTGCAGCACAGACCGACATTTGCCCAAGGTTGCCCTGCAGCAGCCCTGGGGGCTCGTCCCAGAGCCCAGGGTGAGCTGTGTTTTGCTGAGTGCTGCTGGAGTGGTTAGTGCTTGGGAGGGGAAGAAGTTCTTGAGTGCATTTCTCAAACTGAAGTGTAAAATGGTATTGATTTGGGCTTTTTATAGACTTGGGAACGTATTTTCTCTGAGTGGTTTCATTTTAGAACAATTCACTTGGTACATATCATGGAGCTGTATTGCAGGAGTGGCGTTCTGATATCTGATGCCTCATAAACTGTTGTGGAATAAGAAGACATTGTTTCCTACGCTTATGTTTTATATTCAGTTTGCAATTAAGCAAAAGACTTGTAAATTGAATTCCTGTTTTCCTCATAAATTAGAAGAGATCTGGAAATAACTTCTTTGACTTTCCTTCTGACGCTGGCTATGCTAATGTAGTTGGCACTGTGGGGGTGCATGTGGGAAGAGCAGGCCCCAGAGCCTTTTAACGAACTAGGAGTTTGCTGGTTGGCCTAAGTAATGAGCTACAAGTGAGCTGATACATGAAGTATGGTTTTTAACCCACAAAGAATAACATAGCTTTTTGTTAACTAGGGAATAGAGACTGACCTCATGTTATTTAAGGAATAGTGCATATGGATGCAGTTGCTTGTTAGAGTGGTGTTTGTAGAGATGAAGTGGCCAGGTTGTTCTGATATTGGGCATTTTGATTATACTCCTGTGGGATTAGTCTATATAATA
This sequence comes from Cygnus atratus, assembly GCF_013377495.2. Lineage (NCBI taxonomy): Eukaryota > Metazoa > Chordata > Aves > Anseriformes > Anatidae > Cygnus > Cygnus atratus. Next base: position 37,025,305 of record NC_066362.1, on the reverse strand, counting down.
ATGTAGAAGCAATGCAGGTGAGTAAACATCTAACATATAGCATTAGAAGAATAGCAATCGTGATTTAAGAAAGCAACGATGAAAAATGGAGAGACTGGGTTATCAAGTGGGCCTGTTTAACAGCTCTTCTAGGGTTAACAGCCCCTTATAAATAAAATCAAATTAGGTAGATTGATTTGTTCCTGTTATGGTTATGTACAAAAACAAACAAAACAACAACAACAAAAAACCTACAAAGCCCTTCAGAGGGGCAAACCTAATGCTACTGCAGTGTACTCTTTAGATGACCTCATCTGTTAGTTAGCAATGGGCATTTCTCACCGCCACCCCTTTGCAGTGCTGGTACATCTTTTTCTAGAAAGAATGTGTGGAGGTCACTGTTCTGTTGGCAGAGGTACACAGAAACCTGTCAGAATAGATGGCGAGAAGGAGGTAGCCTGGTCATTAATTTCTATGCCAGCAGTTGCAGGGAACTGTATAATTATTAGCTAGTTTAAAACACTCCGTGGATCATCTGTTCTGCATGTCACTTCAGGCAGCAGAGTATTTCCCAGCACTGGATTGCAAACTCAGAACCTATTTAAAAGATCAAAACACAGCAGTATTATGCTACGGCAAAAGGTAAGGCATGCTGAGTGCATTGCTGATGTCCTCTATACATGTTCTAGCAAGCTATTTGTTAAATAAATTTCTTAGGTGGTCCTAAGAAGCAAATTATACTACTGAGTACTTCAAAAGAGGAATTCAGTTGGGTAGGAGGGGAGGGAGGGAAATTCTCCTTCTGAATTCAGATCTCATGGTGGTGTAAACCCTGAGTAAACAAGTGGGACATTCCAGCCAAGCACCTGAGGCTGTAATGTGCAGAATGGGTGCAACTGTGCAGTATTTTTGGTTGCAGTAAATACAACGCCTGACTCCTGTAATCACTGTGAGTATTTGCAGTTTTTTATAAAACTGAAAATAGTGTTTTGTTCCATAGTGTCTCCTACTGCTATGCAACTTGTCTATATGCTCAGGTGCAGGTGAACACATCTGTTCTTTCTGAACTGTCAAAATGCCCAGATGGGACTAAATGTTTTCGTGGAGCTCTATAGCTTCCAAATGACACTTGAAACTTTTTTGTGCCAGCCAAATTGCATGCACCAGGTAGCTATGCATCTGTCTGCATCTGATTGCGTAGGGACACGTCTTGGAACAGTCTCTCAGTCTCTTATAATCTATTTTATTGTAATACACCTTCCACTTTTGAAATACTCATTTCAAAGTTTAGAACAATCCATGCTGCTGACCTAATACATCGCAGAATTTTGTCTTAGTAGAAGCTTTATAAGCCTAGGAAAATCCTTGTTCAAGCACTAAAGTCTTGCTGTACAATGGTAGAAATGTGAATAACTGAGGTCCTCAGCAGCCAGAAAGGAAAGAAGAGCCTGTCAGCCATCTAGAACGGAGTGGGAACGTTCAATAGGATGATGCTATGCCTCCAAAAGATGCAGCAGTTAACCCTGTTAGAAGTAGCACCAAGGTTGGAGGGATGCTCCACCAGGGCTGTAGGCGCTTCTGAATGCTTTCCTCTGTGCTCCACCATTACCTCTGCATTGCTCAAGTTTGGCAGTTCTTGTTCAGGGTAGCTGTTCTTCATCTTGAACTCAAGATATATTAGGTCATATAGATTGATCATTAGGTCATATGTATTGATAGAGCCTTGCTGCCATTGGTATAGTACTTATTCTAGATTTTTGATGTTTACTGGTGAACATATGAATGTATAAAAGGAACTTGTTTGTTTTCTGGGTAGCTTTTTATCTTTAAATCTTGTGCTGCCATGGCAAGATTGCTAGCTCAGTGCAGTGCTGACATACTGTGGTTTGTAGTGTATGCATGGTGTTGTTTGATTTGACCAATTCACCTAGAAGCTGCATATTGATGCTGTGAAGGACCAGAGAGATGGATGATCCTCATGGGATGTCATCATTTTCAGGATGAATCTTTAGGATTTTGTGTATTTTTGCAGAATATCAGGGAAGCTGGTAGTTTTCATAGGTCTTCTCTGGAAACACTAGACATGAGGGATGTCTTGTGCATTTTGAAACAGTTCCAGCATAGCTGCAAAGGTGCATATATGGTGCATGTCCAGCATGTGCAATAAGGCCAACTGTTTCTGAGTGGTCAAGGCTTTCCACTGTAGGTGACCTGCTCGTGTTGAGGTTTGTGAGATTAGCTTTGCATTTTTCGAGAATGCTAAATGAGCAAACAGCATGAGAGGGTGTCCCAGACATCATGTGAGGGAAACATTATATACAACTGTGACTATGAAAGACCTTCACTTTATTATCTGTTCTGAAGAGATTTCAGAGTGTTACTGTGGACGTCTATTTGTGTAAGAATAAGGAATACAACTGTTAGGTTTGATACATTTACTCTGCGTCCGAATTCTTGTTATATCCAATTGTTTGGATTAACTCTGACATCTGCTAGTGACCTCAAATTAAGTCTGAAATTTTTTAGTACCATTATGTCATTGTGTCTTTTACCCTTCTATTTAGTTATCAGCTGAAGTAATTTACAAAGCATATTGTTCAGAGAGAGAAACAGAAAAGGAGAAGAATTGTGGTGTGTGGTCTTTTTATGTGAAACAACTACCTTTGGTTCAAGTGTTGCCAGACTTTGCATTTATTGGCTCTGCATAGTGTACTAGCACATTGGTGTAGTTTTTAATAACCTTTTACAGAATATATATCTTGGATTTCTCTATATGCAGAGCCTTGTGGACAGAACTTTTGAATTGCAACATAAAGAATCCCCAGATGTAGACGTTATTTCTTATTAACACACACAATGATTTTCTTGGGAAGTAGATGACATTTTAGAAAAGCAACATCTGTGTTACTGTTTAATTTTAATAATGGCAATAATTTTCTTTCAACAGAGGAATTCAAGGGCTCAACAATAGTTGAATTAATGAAAAAAGAAGGCACTACCCTAGGGCTTACAGTATCGGGTGGAATCGACAAGGATGGGAAACCAAGAGTATCTAACCTTCGTCAAGGAGGAATCGCTGCTAGGTAACCACATTTCAGGCCACAAAATACATTATAAGATGTGATTGCTTCAGAAATACGTACCGCATCAGAAAGGTCACTAACAAATATGTGACTAGATGCATCTGTAATGGCAGCCCATCAGGCTGGAGAAGCTTTGAAACAGCAACAGCTGGTCCCCCTCTTCCCTCAAGGCTTCTTTGATAAAAACTAGAAATACCAATGAGATATTTGAAAGTTGTCATGAGACTAAACAATAGAAATTTGATTGTATATTTTTTAAATTTATTTATTTATTTGGTCCTTGAACAAAAATCTGAGAGAAAAAGCATGAAATATTGAGGGGAGAAAGTAAAACTGAAAACCATAATGTTACCATAATTTAATAGAAAAACCTTCTCAACAACTGTTTTTTAAGATTATAAAAAAGGCTAAAGTCATAGCTACCTTGCTTACTACTAGAGAGGAAAATGAAACTGTTATTCATGAGCAAAACAGGTCAAGATTAAGCTAAATCGTTCCAAGTAACTGAGCAGAACATATGCTTTTGAGCTGTGGCCTATCTCCTTTAGCTATGATGTTAGTTGTGAAGGCAACTGTTATCTAAAAAAATAGTTCTGGCAGTATCCCGAAGAGGGAGACAGAAAGATGGGGGAGATGAAGATGTTATCCCAAATCCTGTGCCCAAACCAGCCAAATCATCCAACTACTATATTGTACAGTTGCTTTTGTACATCAGAAATTAATAATGCAACAACGTTCTTTAATATTTAACAAACTAGACTAGATTAAGTTCTTAAATGCCACTTTTTGTTTGAAAGGTCAACTTGTTTTAATCTAGGTGAATGGAAAAGCTTTCGTGCCAACACTAAACAGTAATTTAAAGTATTCAATTAGTTTGGTCTAGCAGATCTGTTTTTAATAAAAGGAATATGTGCTTTTTCTTAGGAGTGACCAGCTGGATGTTGGTGACTATATCAAATCTGTGAATGGAATCAACCTGACCAAATTTCGCCATGATGAAATCATCAGCCTGCTCAAGAATGTTGGCGAGAGGGTTGTTTTAGAAGTGGAGTACGAGCTCCCTCCAGTCTGTAAGTAAAAGCAGAGCAAACTGAAAGCTGTGCAAAATAAGAGACATGTGTTGTCAGCACGGAGGTGGACATGATAGTGATCTTCATTTTTGCTATTGCTTTCCATATAATTTTGTCCTTTGGCTTATCACAGAGTGTGGAAACAGTACAAAAGAATTGTCAGTGCAAGGAGGTGCTCTCAGAGGTGCCTGGGTATTTTAGGAGCATTAATACAGCCAATGGCAGAGCTGAGTCTTGTCAACTTCCACTATTTTTTTTTCCAGTTTTGAATACTGGGAATTAGATTAGATAGATTCCAGTGCAAGACAATCCTTCATGTTATAGTAAGATCTTCTGAGATGAGACCAATGAACATCTGTGTGTTCTACCTCTTTTTCTTCCTTCTCTCTGTTCGCAGCACCTCATGCTTTCCCAGATGAGCAACATACTTTGAGATTTTCCCAGCCTTTTCTGACATCAGTTTTAGGCAAAATCTCATTTCTAGAGCAGAAGACCCAGTGGAATAGGCTATTAGGGATAGGTAGAACTTGAAGAATTCTGTTAGTGAAATGAAGACTTACTGCTGAGCAGGATTGTCTTCAAAATACAAGCATATGTTGGCATCGAAGTCAGAGTGCTACTGAATGTCTTCCTTGCCTCTTTTCTTTGCCCTTTCTTTTTATATTTATGTCTGTGACTGTGGGAGAAAATCAGTGGGAACTGAGGCTATCAGGTATGAAGTAAAAGCTAGAATAATGGTGAGTTGGAAACCTGGGGCCTGAAATGAAGGAGTAAGTGACATGTGGCACCAAGGGGGCTGAAACAACAGCCTTTAAAAGAGTGCATGTTCTTTCATGATGCTCGCTGGAGGGGAGAAGATGTGGTTTTCTGGTGTTTGGCCAGAAAAAAAATGCAGAGCTAGCTAGGAAGCTCTTGTCTCCTTAAATAAAGACTTTCACTGCAATAGAAGCCAAAAAATCCATCAGTCTTTTTGATGGTGCTCAGAAGAGAATGAACTCCCTACTGGATTCTTGCAGCTGAAGAGTTAGTCTAATTACATATTTGGTCGCTTTTATGACCTCCTGACAATCACCTTAATACGTTTTGAATATTCTCTGTTGATTAGTGTTTGTTTATGGTAAGAGAGCTTCACGTTCAAAAATACAGTATTTGAGGTAATGAATTCAGCTGAGTTCAGAATTATTTTACTAGAGGTGGCGTTGGTTTATGAGCATTATTTGTTTCCCACTTAGTCAAGTGGGCTTCCTTCAGTATCACTGCTGTTGGTGTATATGCCACTCTTGTCCACAGAAACAGGATTTTTTGTATGGTAAATTACAGTAGCAATCATTAACCTTTTTTCTGAGTCCTTGAAATTTCTGACTCCTTCATACAAGCCTGGCTAATATTGTGTAGATAATGTGCAGTTTAGTTGTTCCCATTAACTTCTCATGAACTAGTTAGACAAAGTGACATTTTAACGTAAAGTTTTGCAGTAGGTCACGTGGTGAAGTCCTGGCACCTCCTTCCCTACCCCATACATAAATAATTTCTACTGCTGTTCTCACAGTTGCCCCCTCAGAGAGAGGGCTGTTTTGGTTTCTGAGTGGGGAAATGTCAGTACGTTAATAATGATGGATTAAACCTGGCTGAGCACTAGTAATCTCGCTCTCCCTAGTGTTTCCTTCCCTGTCTGGCAGTGTTCACAGCAGGAGGATGCAGCTTCTATTTTCAGCACAAGCCACCTCACCATTTCAAACTGGAACATTAACCATGTCTGCCTTGCATCTGCTTCTCGTTGCTAATGGCTAAGGGCTTTTTTCACCTCCCAGGCTGAGGCTGGGGTGGAAGTACAGCTGCCTGAATGGTTGTTGTTCAAGTGGAAGGATGCTGCATGCCCTTCTTCACTGCTGAACTACAATCTTTGTCCCCAGTGGAGGCCACAAGCTACACGGAGCAGATTAGCAAGTGGAGGTTCAGCTTGTGTTGTGTGCTGGGCCACCTTAGGTTGATAGGAATGCAGGCAAGAGTTGTCATCATCTCCCTACAATTTGGTCCTTTTCTGTCAATAAAGGGTTTCTAGCTGAAAAGGAGCAGCATGGACATCAAGAACACCATCCTGATCTTTGAGCCTCATCAGAAATACTGCACTACAAGGCAATGCTTTGAAGTGTCAGATTTAGCCTGCTTTGCTAAGAGATGAGATTTATTTGCTTTCACTGGGTTGTTTTTCTCGTTCCCTACAGTAACATTGAAAACTGCAGGTCATGGTCAGCTGAGTTTAACAAGGTATTGAAAGAGTCCAGGGGAGAAAAAAAAAAGTATATTCCTGCGCATTTCATAGGGATAGACACTTGGGCAGAAGAGAGAGTCCCAGACCAGGGAGAACCCAGAGGGAGATGTAGGAAGAGCCGAGGGGGCACCACTTCTGTTTGAGGCCACCCATGGGCTGGCAGTGTGCACCTTACCAGCAGCATAGCCTGTCCCCTCAGGGCATCCTAACAGGGACCGGGGAAACTGGGATTATTACAGGCTGGAGTATTAAAGGACATAAGATTTCATTAGTCCTGCATCTCACAAAGCATTCATTTTATAGTTTTGTTGAGGTTTTTGGTGGTGGTGGTTTTTGTGTTTGGTTGGTTGGTTGGTTGGTTTGGTTTGGTTTGGTTTTATCTTTGTGTTATGTGCTACTTGCAGTATCTTACTGGAAACCTAGAAGTTAATGCATATGTGATTTTGCCCAGTGTCCTTTTCCCTTTGGAAAAAGAAGTTCCTGCACTCTGCCAATGTTTTTCCTGTAAAAGCTAACAGTGAGCTGGCCGTTGGTCTCTTAACAGCAGTGGTTTCAAATAATGTAAAATGGATTATCACACCCAAATGTGTTGGCTTGTGCATTAGGCTTCTCACCTCCCAACCCAGCTGCGCGCCACTCCTGTAGTGTTTACAGAGAAAATACTGACTTGACTAGAAGTCAAAAAGATTTTAAACTCACTCACAAATGGTGAGGAAGCATGTTACATTTTTAAAAAGGAAGATATAACAGATCTTTATAATACAAAATATTTTTTTCATCTTAACCTAGCAATCTGATATCACTGAAATCCCCCAGAAATCTTGACTGTCTCGACTTTAAGCAATACAAATGTTGTCATGGCTGAACAACCAGCTACACAGGTAGCTCTGAGAATTTCATTTGTCATCTTTGTGTTTCATTGTGCATCCATCTTTTCTAGCACTCTTCTGCAACTATAAGAAACAAAATGATGCCAAAATTTAAACAGCAAGGCTAAATTTCCTCAGCTGTTGTACATGTCTATGGCTCTTTCTGTAAACCATTGGCAACCTGCAAAGTATCTGGTGCAAAATTCTCTCAAAAAGAGCATGAGCTGTAGTTAATTACAGGTCTTAAGTCTGATTGTTCTTAGAGTCTTTCCAATTGTATGACCACAAATACAGTAACTAGTTTGGAAAAGGTGCAAATCTATACATATAATCAGGAATAGAAAATAATGGTGGAGTTTTTTCTCTTTTCTTTTTTTAGCTATACAAGGATCGGGTGTCATCTTTAGAACTGTGGAAGTTACTTTACATAAAGAGGGGAACACTTTTGGGTTTGTAATAAGAGGTGAGTTATTAAATATGAATGGTCTGTATTTTTGAAATCAGCAAAAGAGGCTAAGTTTTTAGAGCACTAAGAAATCATTTCAAGATTTATGGCTTACAGTTTGTAAAAAATCTATGTGACTCATGTATTATATCTTCCATACATTAGTGTACTGCTTTTATGAACTGCTCTAATATTTGTTTATGGAACAACAGTAATTAATCCGCTATGCCAAGAACATGACAAACTTCATTTCACATTAAGACCAGACTCTGCTGCCACTGAAACCAGCAAGAAGCTGTTTTATTACATAAAATAGTAGTTCTGAAAAAAAAAAATCACATATACTCTTTCTATAAATTAGGTACGGAATCTGATTAAACCTGCTGGCAGTCTGAGGTATATAACAAAAGTATTTTCTCTGACTTAGAGAACAGAAGAAAACATGCAGCTGTTAAGTAATATACCCCAGTGATACATTATGGGAAGCGTATTAGCTTCTTCAGGAAAAAAAAAAAAAACTGTGTTGTGGTGGGGTTTTTTTATTACTTCTTTAATATATAAATTCCTTAGTGGCTACTCATTTTTTGGAGTATACACACAGTACAGGTGTTTTATTTTCTCAGTGCAGCAAACATTACAGAACAGTAAGTTTTCACAATGAGATCAGATTTGGAGAGCAGTTGCGAAGGAAGGAATATACCTTTAATAAGAATCACTCTGTAGAAACATTGTATAAAGGATCATCTATGCCATACATTAGGTCAATTTTGTTTCAAATAAACACCACTGGAGGTTCATATGAATGGCTTCATCATTTTTTCCTATTTATAGCCCATATGTAAGTGTGCACGCTGCAAGCTTTAGACTTAGCTCTTGGAAATGAGCTTTCATAAAAAGCATAAAATGAAGGTGAACTTTCTCTCACTTTTCTCTTTCTAGGTGGAGCACACGATGACAGAAATAAATCTCGTCCTGTTGTAATAACATGTGTTAGACCTGGAGGGCCTGCTGACAGGTACAATTCATCTTTCTCTGTAATGCAAGTGAAAGAGAAATGGAGAAAAGTGAATTATTTGGAATAGAAGTTAAGACTTGGAGTGAAGTAGATGTATTCAAACCTGGTCCTTTGAAATTCATGATTTATGCATTTAATTGTAATAATAATAACAGTAATAGGAAACTACAGAGGCTTAGCACATCACAGTTTGGTGTGAACTTTAATTAACAGGATATCTTGCGTGTTTCAAGACTACCCGTTGAACACTTGCAAAAATTAACCTAAAGTAGTTAGAACAAATCTCTGTATTAGGTCAGAGCACAATCTTTGCAGCCTTCAGACAGGTACTGAAGTTCTTAATTATGCTTTTTATACACTAACACTACAATCTTTTTCTCTCACACTCCAGACAAATACTTGTATGTGATTGGGTGTTGTTTTGTTATTGTTTTAAAACATTTCTTCATACCTGCATGTGAGTTCACACATGAATTCACCTGGAAAACTTCTGAGTGCAGATTTGTGGTTTGGCCCAATGAACATCTTCCTCTTGTAATGCCATCTTGTATCTGTATAAAGAAAAAATATTTACTTTGTGTATAAGTTTAATTCATATTTTCAAAAACGGCATTTGTGCCCTTAAATCATTAAAGAAACTTAAAGGGCATTTTTTTTAAAGGAGATTGATATTCTATAGCTTATGTTGACATTTTTGCCCTTTGAAGCATCAGTTGAGAAGCAAACATTTTGAGAGAGCTTTTGATTTTTGTCCCTCCCTTTTTTCACCATCCTCATCGCCCTTGCCTTCTTGTTTTTATTCCTGATTCTTAAGTTGGCAATGTTAGTCCTTCATTTTCTGTTATAATTCTGATTATGTTATGAGATAAGCCTAGGAGACAATGTACATTTATAAGCAAATTGTTTTTAGGTAGGAAGAAAAGAAAAATTGAACTATCCAAGTAGGAGATATTTTGAAGAAAATCAGTAAATGGACATTTGTATTTTGCAATCTGTTTCTTCACCTGTATGTTCGTAGTACCTCGTACATATTTTTCAGAAAATATCTGTGGGGGAAGGCGTTTATGTATGTGTGAAAGCAGAGTTGTGTGGACGAGGCAGAAACAAAGCATATGTTGACACAGAAGCTATACTTGGTTGTGATTTAACATGACTTGATTATTTAGCTATGTGTTAAGCTGTTTTCCAATCGCTGACTTTCCAATTAAAGCAATTTTCTTTCCACTGTGCCCTCTGAACGTTCTCACTGTCAAAGTAAATGTTAAGTGTTAAGTCAAGAGGGATGGATGTCAGAGAGGGTGTGAGAGAATCGTTTTGCATAAACAGTATTATCTCCAAATCAATTTATCTTATATTAATAAAGATCATTCATTTAATCTCCCTTCAGAGAGGGCACAATCAAACCCGGGGACAGGCTGCTGAGTGTTGATGGGATCCGACTGCTTGGAACAACACACGCTGAAGCTATGAGTATTCTCAAACAATGCGGACAAGAGGCGACTCTGCTGGTTGAATACGATGTCTCAGTAATGGGTACGTTGAGAAGTGGGGTTTTAGTTCTGGGAACCATCTGTGCTGTTTTGCTGCCTGTTCTTGATGAGCTATTTTAGAATTGATTGTGATTTGTTATGCTCCTAGCAGCACTGATATTCTCTTCCGTACCGTATCATTAATCTTGGGTTCATAAAAAGGTGAGCAGTATTTTACTGCAATTTAGCATTCTGACATGGTTTGTAGAGTGAAACCACAGTGTGGATTCTAGCAAAGTAACTTTTCCAGTGACTAGTTTGTAATAAAGGTTAATGAAGTGTAAGCATTTCTATGTCACATGGAAGAGAGTTTACTTGCCCTTACAGGAATTCTTTTGCCTTTTGCCAGTGCAGCTAGGTGGCCGAGACGTTATAAAAAGTGACAAAACTGCCATATAGTGGGGAGAAGAAAAGTTGTTAAGAAATGTAGAGGTGGCAGCAAGTCATGACTTGAGAAATGAGCTAACAGTTCATACAAACTGCTGCTGAACTCACTGAAGGTATTGAAGGATTTTTGGAAAGTCAAGGAGAGCAGGTGATTTTTCACAACAGGTTTGGGAATGAATTATTTCCATGTGCTTTGGAAGGAGTCATATCCCCTCCACTTTTGCAAGACAGTCAAAATTGGTGGCAGCAAGAAATAGAAATACTCAGCAGTCAGACTAAAGCATTTCTTCTCTGTTTGGGGATTTTTCTATTCTATTCCTCCTCAGTTCCACAGTCAGATTTCTAGCCTAGTAGGAAAGTGGCCTCATAGGAATTTGTGAAATAGCACTTTTAAACTTCAAAGCATTGGAAAATATTAACACTTAGGAGAATAATGTAAGATATTTGTTTATTCTGGAACAGCTCTCTTTGTTCTCTCCAAGACACAGATCTTTTTTATTATAATATATGTCTGTGTTTACTTAACTATCCATAATGGAGTGACAGGTTTGCATGGTGTCTGGCAGGTCTGCTGGACATTCATGCAAGGTTCATGTCCAGAAATGCAGTGAGAGCTCTGCATCTGGGCAGGAACCTCCCATGTAGAAAATGAAATGCAGGTGATCTTGTAACCTGAAGGGACTAGAATTTAGCTGTTTTCTGTTTTTTGTTGTTGTTTTTTCTTTTCGAAGATGATGGATGACTAAATATTCTCTATCATCAGTGTTAAAACCAGATTCTTCAAACTCCGCCTTCTCTATGAGAAAGATCTCATTGAAATAAACCCCTGGCTTTGGACAGCCACAGTTTCCAACTAGTCTTTCATTTCAGAGAAAACTCACAGGAAACTGAAGGAGGTGGAATAACTTGAGACTTTGAGTCACAAAGAAAAAAAAGTTAAAAGGAATTGAACACTTGAGAAATTTATGGGATAGTGGTCCTGCAGCATCACCAAGAAGAAATAAGGAGGGATTCAGTAGGCTCTCTGTCTAATGCATTATGTTTTTGTTAGATTTTATCTAACCCCCAGTTGTTTTTTACTTTTTCCAACGTGCACACCATGCATAGTTTTCCAGTGGTATTGTGAAAAATTTTGTTGGGAGGCTTTCTTTACTTTTTGCAGTTATGTTATGAGTAGACCGTGTACCAAAGGCTGAAAATCAGTCATCCTAATCTATTCATTCCTGGCCCTTGAAAATGGTGCTGATCTGGATCTTCAGTTACTACTGCTCAAGTCAAAGTTTGAGCAAAATAAAAGGGAGGATATGAACCATGACCAGAAATGTAAGAATTAGAAAAATGTTACTCTGTTCTCCATCTCTTCTGTTACCCACAAGATAAGGTATTTGTAATGCCACCTCAGGGTTGATATGAATATGAAAAATAGGCTAAAACAAGAGGAATAGTACTAGATAAAATGGCTTATCTGTACTGTTGCCTGGAACTGGTTTGGTAGTTTAGCCTGCTGAGAGCGAAGAAACAATCCAAAAGTTCTTTGAGAGTTTGGTCCATTCTATAGGGTTCTCCTAGAATAAACTTTCAGTGGAATATCTTACTCACAGAGATACAATTGTTCCGTTATTTGCTTTAAAATCTTCTCTTCTGTTAGCAGATAGCTATATCCCATAAAGTAGCGTTTCATGTGACCAGAACTGGAAAGAGCCATAAAATATATTCTGATAGCATGAAATTGGAACTTAATTTGAAAAGGTTACACTAGATGAAGAAAATAATCCTGAGCTATTTTTCAGCTACAGTCCTGTGGTGTGTAACTGACTTTTTATACTCCTGTAAGCATAAGCTGTTTCAAAGGTGCTATATTTCTCTCAGTTTGGTTCCTTTGCCTGAAGTCTTCAAGAGGTCATTTGGGAAGCTTGTACATTTTATTGGTTCTGGAACCTAGACAAACTGGAATAGAAAAAAAGCATCAAGGGGTTCCATACAGGATACATAAGTGTGTAAATATTTTAAGAGATGTGGCTAGTCCCTGTGAACTTGCTTGTGCTTGCTTAAATACAGCCTTAAGTATCTTGCTCAGCTGGGTCTTAGGAAGTAAACTTGCTGATTCAGCATCATGAAGGAGATGTTTTTAGCTTTTTTTGTTAGTGGTGGTGGTAGAGGTGATGATTATTTTGTGTCTTTTTTTTCTCTGATTTACAGAACTTTCAGTTTAGTTAGCCAGATGAATTTCATAATGTCTTATATCATGGAGTGCATAAGCTTTACGTCACACTTAACCTAAGAAATCACAACTTCCCAATAAGAAAATGTATTTGAGAGATCTTTCAGGTAGAGATAAAAATCATATGGGAATGACTTATGAATATGGAACGCAATGGTAATAATAAGCTGCAAACGGAGATTCACACTGCCCCCTTCTAAAATGAGAAATAAAAGCTTATCACTACATTTATGTGGAACAAGAGCAGAGGCAGTGTGCCTTCAGGTTTTCTAAAAGCTGCATTGATGCTACTGGGTTGTCTGTAGTCTCTGTAGCTGGGGTTGCATAAGTTCAACTTGGGTTGAATCTTCCATATTTACTCTGAAAGTCAGCATTCAGAAAAGTTCAAAGGTGATGGCTACCTTGAGTTTAAAGCCTGGCCTATAAAAGTTTTGCATAGCTCTAGTTCATCAATTGCTGCTTTTGAGCAATCTACTTAAATCTTGGATGTTATTGTTGGGGTAATCTTTGAATCAAGAATCCTTTAGTTAAACAAGACCATTAGTTATTGCCAGAACTTAGGCACAAATCTAATCTTATTTATTTATTTATTTGGTTGTTTGTTTCTTTGTTTGTTTGTTTTAGCTACTTGCATCTAAGAAACACAGTCATTCTATCTCATCTCTTCACTGGGTGTTACTTAGTTCAAGCCACATGTGCCCGTAGTCTTCAGGAATGAAGGAACATATTGCTCATTCTAATTCCATATGTTTATCTGGCTTATTTAACAATGCTTGCACTTATCAGAGCCAGAATACAGTTACTGTAATGTGTCACACTGTAATTGTTCTCTGCAAAGATGGTCAGCTGTTTTTTTGTCCCAAGCTACCAGCGTCACCCTGACGTAGAGCCACTCCACTTCAGCTAGAACAGCACCCTCAGTTCTGAACTCTGTGCTTACCATTGATACAACTTTATAGAATGGAAATTATTCATGCAATCGTTTGGTAGTAAATCTGACAGCAGTTTGACAAATACTGTCCAGCTTTTTGCCTCTTTAATTTCACACATTCAAAAGAAAAAAAAAAAAAAAGAAAAAGCAGTAACAATTTTATGAGAGTACGTTTACAGAAATCTGCCTCACCCTCCAATAATTCTGACAGGAATTCAATGCCTGACAAGAAAAGCACTAGGGAAAGGAAGCACGCGTAGTTTAAACATCAGGTGATATAATCTGTGATCCAGTGTAGACTTCCAGTAATTTTTGCAAGACGTTAAGAAATGTGGGAGAAGAAAGAACCACGTGGGCTGCCCTTTAAGTTGCATAAAGCAATATAACTCAAGCATACCCAGAGCTGTGGAGACCTTTAAGTGTTACCAGGTTTTACAAGACCAAGGAACAGGAGTCATTGCACTCTAGCATTTGACTGTAACTGCAGGTCTCCTGACTGTCACAGAGCAATGGACCAAAATGCCTTAAAATTCTAAATATAAATGAGTTAGTTAAATCTTTAGAGAAGAGTTCCTCTCTCATGTTGCTTCAGAGACAGATTGAGAGAGAATTCTTGTGCAAAGACAAGGTCATAATAGCTCTAGTAGTTGAAGTGTTACTCTACTTTAAATGCTGCTACACAAGCACATACACAAATTATGCCAGAAGACAATGAATGAAGTTGAATGTGTCAGTTAGGAAATGTTATGGTTCAGATTGTCTGCTCAGTCTCTGTCCAGCTAGGTGTGCATGTAATGCAGTCACGAGATCCACACGGGAGAGAATAACCATATGCAGTTATTCATTATGTATTTTCTTTCTGTCTTCAATATGTGGCCACAGGCTTATGAAGGGTACTGTGCTAATCCTTGTCTGAATGCTAAGTCATTAATTTCCTGATTATATTTTTTTCCTGAGGCCTTAGTCATGTTACAGTGTGTGCTTCAGGCAATATGCAGATCTCAAGGAGAAAACCTCAGTGTCCCAAGGTCATTCCAAATTTGTTGGCTCTTTTTTAAGGCAGAAGATGACGTAGACATCTCTCTCTCTAACAGCTGCAGAAATATCCACTCACAGACATATCACTACGAAAACCATGCAGGTCTTTTAGTCTCTCCCGGAGGCCAATGCACCATTCACATTCATGCTGTGCAAACTAAGTGGATATTTAGATCTACTTGCTGTGGCATGTTAGTCTCCCATCTTACTGTTCAAGTTCCTTGTTTATTAAATGCTCTATTTGTGCTCTTTGCTGTCAGTGCCCAGATGCCTGCATCAGGGCCATTATTATGAACGGACAATCAGCAGTGAATATACACAATAAGTAAGTTATCTCTCTCTCAATTGTTCTAGCTAGGATTTCATCTGGAGAAAGATACGTGTGTTGGGGTGTGACTTACCCTTGGCACCAGAAGAGGCTTTTTCCTTTGGAGAAGTCTGTAGCTCATTTTGTTTTGTTTTGTTTTGTTCCTCTGCTATCAAGTTTTCTGGCTTTCAGGACTGCTTTTTCACAATAGTAAGTGGGTTCTTCCCTTTAACCCTTCATCTCACGCTACTACTAAGTACAATACATACTGGTTTCACTGAATCTCATCTTTGCCAATAAGTGGACTGATACCTTTCAGTCAGGCAAGTTCCTACTTGTTTGTCTGCTTTAATCTACTCTGTTTACATGGATTAAAAGGAAAATAGTACCTTTTTAACACTTCTTGAGATAAATGATAATTGGATGACATAGATACCTAAGGTAAATACTTACTATGGTTTAAACAAAAATCCATCATTTTGGTCTTGCAACTTCAAAATCCAGTTTTTGACTTGTCAGTGCTTTGTGTGATACGAGATCCTGCCATCTATTGAAACAAAAGAATGGTTGCAATTAGTGACCAATTTAGTTTAAATGTCCTCTCAACCTTTACACAAATTGTGATAGAGAAAGAGAATCTAGTACTTCAAAGCAGCACTAAGCTGATTTCTCAATGTTATTTGACCATCTTTCCTTCCTCGCAGTTTCCTTTTTACTCATTACACAGCTCCCACCTAACTCATTTGCTTCTAGCTCCCTCAAAACTTAAAATGCTTGTCTTATGTATGGGATACTTGTTTCACCATAAGAACTCCTGTGTAGCGAAAGAGGTGTTGAATGAGCCCTTGTAAGAAAATAGTATGTGTATACATAATGCACCATACCACCGTATTGCAGAATCAATGTCAATTTGTTGCTTCCCAACATTATTTTTTTTTGGGTGTGTGTGTGAGCTTACATCTTCAACAGTGTTTACGTTTTTATGTACCATTTCCGAGGTTTCTCTATGAGGAAGGGGTCAGGGGGAAAAAAACTGTATGGCATTATGTCTGTACCCAAATAGTTCTTCAAAAGAGTGAGAACTATTAGGTCCACCAGTCTGCTCCCTATTATTCGCTGGGACCAGCTGTTCAGCACAATACATACGCGCTTCCTCGGGACCAAGCAGAAAAGGCTTGAGAGACATAGACCAGTGGATTTCAAATATGTTTGCTGACAGCAAAGAAGCATGAAGGTTCAGGATCCCACGTTCCTTCATGTCTCTATGTCTCTTCCTGTCTGTTTCATGCAAGTGTGACAGTTGTGTTTTTTTCTTTTGCTCTGTTCTTTGCTCTTATCCTGGTTTCTAGTTGCATTACAATCCTTTTTTTCCAACAGCTGCTTGAATTTCCTTTCCTTACTGACCAGATGGAGACTACTTTTCTAGAAATTCCTAAATCCCCAACATGCTGTCTCTCTTCTTACAGCCCAATTTTCTCTTGTCTTTTGCCAAGTAAGCCTTAGGTAATTTCCCAACATACTTCTCTTTCTCACACTACTGATTTCCCTCCATAAAATCCTTTTCCAGTTTCTGTGCCCACCCCTCTTTAGCACTTCCTCCTGTCCTTGTCTTTCAGCAAACCACTCCCAAGTTCCTTGTACCTTGTTCCTTCTTTTCGGATTGATCACCTTCTCCCCTCGGTTCCTTTCCCATGTTCCTCCCCTTCTTGCTCAAGAAGTCCAAGTCTCCCCTTCTCCTGACATTCCTCTTGACTCTCAGAACCAGATCTTCCATGGAATGACGACTCACGGAGAACATGAATTTTCAATATAAAGCCCACAGAATTTTCTGTGTGGGGACAAAGTAGTGCTGTTTTCCCTAATGATGCTCTAAGACACGGCTGACCTGTTTCAGCTGAAATAACTAAGGGAAGAAAAAAATGAAGCCTGAGAGAGGTAATTGTTATAAGAAAAAAATAAATCACACCAACTATTTAGTCCATGCATGGCCAAGTTGTAGGTTTTAAGTAATTAAAATCAAGGTGTTTTATTGAGAAGTGTCAAACAATGTTAAGAAGAGCTGTGATTCCCAAGGATGTTTGCCCTATAGTGTTTTTTTATTTTCTTTTCTCTGACTGGTCATGATTTGTTGTTACAATTTGATAGCCATGCTGCTACTATATAATTACAGAAATTAAAGGGGAGTCATCGTGTTTTATAAGTATTTCATAAATCTTACAGATATTACTTTCTTTACAAACTTCTTGATCATCCCTAAAGAGAAATAAATAGAGTTTAGCAGAACTATATAAGTTACAAATTACTCTAACAGGTCCAATTAACATTTCTCTCCAGTGCTTTTGAAACCCTGGCCTCATTAAAAGCAGCTTAATAAACATTACCTTGTACAGGAGAAAAAGCTGTAAAGGTGAAATGAGATGTCCCTGTAACTGAAAACTAAAAATACAATTTCATTGTCATAAATTGCAAGGAAAGGGTATGTGGGGGGTATTCTCTTCCAATTTCCACTTCTTAAATGAAAAAAAAAATCTGCATTGTCTTGCTGTTTACTGAGAGTAATGGACAAATTTGTCTTCAAAATCTTGTCAGGAAGGCGAAACCTATACTTGAATGCAGTTAGTCTAAATAGCATACAATTCAAAAAAATAGTCTGAGATATCTAATATATTTCATGATGGGCATTCATTAAAATAAAGCCTTCGTAATCCATTGTGCTATCTCCTCACAAAGCACATGGTCTGAATTTTTACATGCTAATTCAAGGGTTTGGATGCTCAAAAGGAAGCAGCCTCTGCCTATAAATAAATATCTATATCCTATTCTGTTTCTTGTAATAAGTATTTAAAAACAAACAATGGGAGGAGGAGGTGGCTGTAATAAACTGTCCTATCCACCATCCAGGCTCCAAGTGGAGGGAAGGAGTCAATAACCCTTCTATGTATGTATCTTACCGGTTTGTTGCAAGGAAAGCTTTTTACTCTGCATTTGGTAAATGATGGGAAAAGGATTGATCAAATCTTTCCATGTTGCATGAGGGCTACCCAGATGTGCCATGTAATGCAGAGTGAAAGAGAATAACCATCTCTGCTACAAGGTCACACCTCTGGTCAGCTGTAAGTCAAGAGGTCTTTCATTAAGTTGGCTTATATGTCACTTAGTGTGCTGGTCAACAGCAATCTAATGAGGATAACGAAGTATCCCGATTTGCAGTGGTATGAAAAACAAAAATTGAGCAGGTAGCTGAAGTACTTAAAGTCAGAGAGCAGGTGTGAAAGTTTTACAAAGAGGATGATAATTAAACTTCCTGGAGATTAAAGGATCTTCTGCATGTGCTATGCAATTCAATGCAAGAGAAACATGGTAATCAGAAAAAATCCAATTAAAAAAAATCAGCCTTGGACTTGGCTTAGTGGCATTGCAGTCATCCAAGAGACTAAGGAATAAGGGACGGATTTGATTTTCTTTATATCAGAGAGAACTTGGGCTGTAACCCCAGAAGCTGTGTCTAAAAGGGCCCATCTCTGAGGAAAGAGCAGCAGCAGCAAAGGCACCACTCCTGCCTGTGTGCCAGGGAGAGGAAAACACTCATTGTCTCCCAAGACTTTCCCTGAGGGAAGTGTTTGAAAAATCCAGAATCAAACTGCTCCATCCTTTTGATGTTTTTTCATTAGTATGACACACTCAGACTGTGCCTGATAGCTTAGGTCAAGGGGAGAAAACCCAAGAATAACTTCACTCATTTCCTGGAACACCTTTGCTGGGCATGAACTACAAGGTTAAATTTGGATGCAGTAGGGCAGATTTTCAGTCCTTTTTACTAAGGTTCATAGTTTATTTTTCATTTTACAGAACTGAAAAAGGGTGGATTTTTAACTATGAATATTTTTAGGTATGTTGCCTAAATATTAAATGTCTCAATCAATGGCCTTCTGGTGCAAAACTGGTATGAATGTGATCTAAAGCAGATCCTTTGAGATTGCACCATCTAGTATTCATCATGTGGGAGATGTGTACTGCTCACAAAAGATAGTACTAAGGCTTGTGAGCTGGAAATGTAGGTAGGGAAAAATCAATGTCTAAGCTGAACGAGTTATCTTGAAATCAACAAAGATACTCAGAGATAATTGGACCAGTGGCATTTCTTACAATGTGATTTTGTTACACAGAATTATACTTTTGAGGCTGTTACTCAGCTGTACGATGAGTAAAATGTTATACTCTGTGTATTTGCTATTCAAATCACATTCCCCTACAGTAATTCTAAAAACCCATAATAACCTGTCTTTGCATCTTTTTCTAAATACATGGTTACCATGCTTCGTCGTTTTAAAGAGATCATTTCACAGCCTATGGACTCAGTATTTATCAGAGTAGTTTGGGGAAACAGGGTTGATAAAAATTACTCCATGTGTTAGGCAGTCTTCAGCCTATGTTATTGGATTTGATTTTTCTTTTTTTTAATCAATTCATTGGTGACTAGTGGTGTTTGACCTTCTGTGATTCTCATGCTTTTCATTTGTAGGGAAACTGGCCAGAATATTCTGACAGCTGTTATCAATTGGTCGTGTTGCTATTACAGTGTAGATGCTGGAGGACCTTAACAAAATGATGTTTCTGTCATAATTGAATATGCATTCAAAATAAACCAAATGCAAGCAGGTTTCATTTAAATCTTACCTGCTTTCTTCTTGGGGGAAGAGGAGGGGATGAGAGTGGTTTTATGAAGAATGCTTATCTAGACCATTCACGTCTTTCATCTTCAGTTGCAATTCTGACACTAGCAGAAAAGTCATGGCTCACTGCAGCCAGAAAAAGCGCCGAGCCCTCCTGAGGAGGCGAGCGGTGAAGGATAAGACAGCTTCCCAAGGTTGCAGGTAAAGCTGTGGCAAGCAGAGGCTTTTTCCTTCCTCTTTTGTGCCTCCGGACATTTCTTCCCTGACTGAAAACTGCAGTTTGACATGTCGAACCCACACCACTGCAAAAGCAGTCTTCCTTGTAAACGAGTCAAGTCAGGTGGTGACCCAGACCCTCAGGTTACCTGGATGAAATTGGAAGTAGAGCAGGGCTTTGCCAATAGACAAAATTGGCTACAGGGTATCAGAGGCAATGAGGCTCTGGGGATAACAGAGACACACCATGGGAGAACAGAAATAGCGATGATATTGAAGAAGAAAGGGCTTTCTAGGATGAGTTTTTCTCTTGCCTTACACACAGGTGTATATAAGCCATGTTGCCTCTGAATTACAGGGTTGTTTTCACTTTTTTCTGGCATATAATCCAAAGGTTTTATACATGAAAGATAGTGTATGTACACCTTGAGGCAGAGCTTTGGGACTTGTTTCATGTGACTTAGAAAGTGTCTCCACACTTTCTTTAAAAACTCCTAGTTGGGTTTTTCTTTATCCTTCGTTTTATATCCAAAAGCTATCGCTGATTCAGGTCATTCTGCCGGAGTTCTTAATTGAAATCTGAAGGCCTCAAGCAGCTTAAAAAAAAAAAAAAAAAAAAAGGAAGAAAGAAAAAGAACCTGGACTGCAAACATATTGAGCGTATGGTTTCCACATCATCATTAATATGTGTCTGACACAACCTTCCCAATAACTGCAAACAAAATCTGAAACAAACTATCCCTGGAATTCCTCCTGCCATTTTTTGGCTCAGGGAGCCCACCAACAACTTAATAACTAGCTGTTCCTAATCACAGTTAACATCTGCATTCAAAAAGATATGCTGAATTCGTGTATTTAATGCCCTTGAACTGGATTTTTAGTTAAATGTGTTGTTTTATCTTGATTGAATAGAGTCTGCTAGCTGATGTTCTCTGCTGAATTTAGTAGTTTTTGCATGCACATGAAGCTGGATCTAATCCCTAGCTACTGCAGTGCTGCAGAGTGCTGCCCTGAAGCATTCCGGATGAGAACAAGAACTACGGATCGTTAGGTGAGCCGTCTGTTGCCTTTCATGAAGTTAGCCAAGGCCTGGTCCAAGCCTGTTTGACTCAGTAGAAGGCCTCTCATTGACTTCAGCTGGGATTTAAAATAGGGCCCAAAGGAGAAAAATCTCGCTCTTGTCCTACATTTGAAGAGCTTTGCCATTAGGAAAATAAATAGTGGTGCCGAGTTTCTTTGCCCCCCTATCAGTTCTCCCAAAACAGAGACCCAGTCGATAC
Organism: Cygnus atratus; assembly: GCF_013377495.2. NCBI lineage: Eukaryota > Metazoa > Chordata > Aves > Anseriformes > Anatidae > Cygnus > Cygnus atratus. The sequence goes on along the minus strand of NC_066362.1, from coordinate 37,003,990 downwards.
CAACCAAAATGTCTCATGACAGCATAAGAGTCTTCTAATTTTAGCAGTGTTTGCACCACTAAATCAATGTGGTTTTTTTCACTGCCAGAGTGAGAGTATCTGCTTTAGGGATTCTACAGCCAACTAACTCTGAAGGGTAGAAAAGACCTGTGTTATAAGGAGCTAATTCTGGTGCACGTTATTTAATAACAGTGCTGCTTACACGGTTTAATTGCATCCAAGTACCACTCAGTCGTCTCCTTTCTGCTCATGAAAAGAGAGCATGCCAGGCCCACTTTCTCTTTCCCTCTTTACGAAGATCTTTCTTTTCTGGTACTTCAGAATTAATGTGGGGATGGGGCATACATGCATGAAATTACTGGTTTTGTGTTTTTTTACTGGATTTGTAGTCCATCCCAGTTTGTATCTAGATCGTGGTGAAACTCTCAGTCTTACAGCCTGTAAGAGAAACTCTTAGATTAACAACCACTGTGCATTTCATTTGGTTTGCTTTTTGGCTTTTGCACAACAGACCAGATTTCAAATGTTGATGGTTGGTGTCATAAAACGCAGGGAGGCATTGGTGCTGCTGGTCTGTCTCATTCAGTGCATTCCACCATTCTTTAGTTGGATAGGGAATGTGAGAGAAGCATCATCTGCTATGTTTAAACTGGAAAACAGCTGCAAAAGAAAAGCAAAAGAGAAAAGATGTGTCCTTTCCACGCTTTGTTATGAAATCCCTGGCAGAAAGAACAGCTTGTTTGAGACTTCTGTAAACCACCTCCCAGTTAAACCCACTAATTTTAAGAACTGTTAAAACTTCAGCAGTTTATGCTGAGGTTTTTCTTGTGGCCCCATTCCAGCTTCCACCAGCTAACTATGTCTGAATTATATTTTTTTTTTTAGCATTTTGAGGCAAAATTGTTCTGCCATTTCCAGGAATGAGTTTTAAAGAAAGCTGTTTTGCCTATGAATGAGAATGTTGGAGAATCTTTTCTTTGTGACGATGTGTCTTTTTGAAGCACTGGAACACAGACCTGTACTTTAAAGGTAGTGGTTACAAGAAAGAGAGCTCTTTTCAGGAAAGTCTCTTCTGCTGCTTATCCCAGTGAAATCCACCCAGATGCAGCTACACTTTGAAGTCTGAACAGGTACAGCTCAGTGTGCTCAGGAGAAGCAGCATTTTTGATAACTTTCCCAAGAGTTTGCATATATTAGGACATGGTTTTTCTTGTCTTTGCAAAGTTTCTTTCAGTTCAGCTCTTCAAGGACTGGAAATGCGAGAGTTACAGATGCCCATATAGCCTTACTCAGAGGCCATGCAGCATATGTATTATGATACAGTTTTTAGTTGGAATATTGCATACAGATGTCTCACATTGGTCTCTCCAGACTAATAGATGCTTTTGACCTTCATTTATTTGATCCTCATTTGTTTATCTATGCAGTGGGGAAAATACCATGCTTTTGCTCTGAAGGGTGGTTATGAGATAAAATCATTAATAAACTTGGGTTGTAATGCAGCACTATACAATAGCTCCCCTGCCCCATGTGTTCAGGCAAGGATGAGAATATTCAGTAATTAAGGCATGAGTATGAAAGAAAAAGAGAAAAGTTTGGTGCTACTCATGAAATAGTCACTGTCTACCTTCTCTGTGAGGCTCTTTAAGAGAGAAGAATATTTGAGTAAGTAATTAAAGAAGGAAGGTAAAAATAAGTTCATCCAGGCAATATTCATTTTGAGGTTCGTTAAGTTTGAAGTGCTTTGTGCCCACATGGTGACTGTAATTATTTTCCTTTTTTCCTTTTAATATCGTTCTGTATGTAAGTAGACTGGTCTGTCCTTTTTTTTTTTTATGTGCATGCGTTTTTATAATGATGTATATATGATGTTCCACTAATTTTAATCAGCTCCTAATTCATTTGTTGTTTGTTTGTTTTTTCATTTGTTTGTTTTTTACCACTTGTATAAGGACAGTCTTTCTGTTAGGGTCAGCTCAGCAGTGTTGAACAAAATAGCCTTCTTCTGAGAACTGTGGCCTCTAATTTTTCAAGGGCTTTACAGCTTAGGTAAATTGGGGTGGAAAAAGAGAAGAGAAGAGAAGAAACACTCCTGGAAAAGGCTTTCCACTTTCTCTTTTTCGCATTATCTCCTTTACTCAAAATCAGTAATTACTGAATCTGTGCACCTCACAAGTACTGGAACTTCTTCAAAAAGAAAAAGACATCAGACACGGGCGTGAGAGGACCTGGAGTCCCGCCGAGCCTGGCAGCAGGAGCTGGCCTGGCAGACAGAAAGGAGGAGACACACAGGAGCCTCGCCAAGGGTGACCCGGGCAGCAAGTTGGGAGCTGAGACAGAGGAAAGAGTGCACTTCTCACTGCTGGGATGCTGGTGCTTATGGGGTGCAGGGGTTTCTAGGCGTTACTGCTTGGTTGGAGCTTCGGGAAAACAAATACAGGAAATTAGTTTTTTGCTGGAAGTGTATGCTGCAGTTAACGGGGGATACTGAGACGGTCTTCTTTTACTTTAAATATATGCATGCTCCCAGTAGTCCTGTTTCTGTTTTACCCAGAACAGGCACTGGGAAGGGAAAAATTGGGAAACACGCAGACAACAGGTAAGCAATCCTGGATCATTTGTGCAATGTGGGATCAAAAAGCTTACGTTCAGAACTATGGCTTCCGTGTTGGGTTTGAGGGTGAATTATCTAAATTACTCTTTCTCTCTCTCTTTTTTGTTTGTTTTGTTTTTGTGTTTTAATTTTTTGTTGAACTGCTCCTCAGGCAATACTAAAGCAGAAAGAGAGGGCAGTTAATAAACTTGTTTTCTCTCTCATTCTGCTTTAGTTTCATTTTATGAGTGGCTGGCATCAAATGGCAAAATATTCTATGCCCTTTCTAGCAACCCCAGAGAGCTGTAAAATTCTCACTCCACTCCTTGGTGCATTAATATCAAGGTCAGATCTCAGCCCCAGCCTTCTGCATGGTAGCATTTCATACAGTGGTTGTGCCAATGCACCAATTATTTATAAGACAGCTGCGCTAAAGCACAGATTACTGAAAATAAACCACAGTTTTTTGGGGGAAAAAATGGTACAGATATACTTGTAGCATCAGAAATTCATATTCTCTGTTATGGACATCAATACGGAGTCTCAGTTTAGGCGGTTTTAGTTGGTTGGTTGTTGTTTGTTTGTTTGTATTGGTTTCTGCTCATCTAAATAGACCTTGCAGAGAACCGTTTTAGCCACGTCTGAAACCTCCTGCCTATTGAACCAAACCAAGACTGTTGATTTCAATGATAGCAGAAGTACACCAAAAGTCAAAGACTGTGTTTAGCATGTGTGCAGAGGTTGCTAATACATACAAAAGCAAACATGAACGTATGAGACAGTATGGCTCGGTACAGAAGACCTTGATCAAAGTCTTGTCATGCACCTCAAGCACGCCAGGCAGCCCAGCCACACGGGAGCAGAGCTGTGCTTGGATCTCTCACCTTGCTGAGAGTCACTGACGAAATCCTGGCACCTTGCTCATGTGGCTCTGCTGGTTGCAGGGCCTGAGCTCTACCAGGTGGGTGGGGAGATGGAGCCAGCACAGGGAGCTCGGTACCGCAGCATTGCACCGCGTGATGTTGGCATGTCCTCTGTTGCCTTATCTGTTTCATGTGCATGTCAGCTCTTTTATCAAGATGTCCGGACTCTCCAGGGCATGCCTTTGCTCTGCAGCTTCTGGGATTATCCAGTACATCATTAGCATGGTAGCTCCCTGGGTGGATGGAAATTCTGTCATCTCCACACAAAGTTTGGGTGTTTGCAGCGTTCATTGCCATCTGTCAAGTGCTGGCAGTGAGGGGTGTTGCACTCTGCAGACTTCTGAAGAGAATCCAGCCCCTCTCTAATTCTTACTGTTCATGTTGGAAGCAAACTTATGATCATTATGGCAAATAGACATAATTTGTGGGTATTGCAGCACTTCATAGTAGTGTCCACTTACAAGCATACTTTCAAGGTTGGCAAACATGAAATGTGAAAACCCAGCTGTGTCTTGGTTTGGAGGCAGAGGTGCAAATTATGTTGTCCTTATTTGTTGTATTTGTTATGATGAGCTGGGGACAGAATCGTACAAGAACAGGGGTGTTTTGAAGAAATCCAAGTTCTGGTGTATTTTAGTTTCCTGCCCTACTTGCGAGAAAAAATAAGCATGGGAAGATCTTTTGTACATAGGTACATATGCATCTATGTATCGGTATCTATGCCTTGTGCAATGGAGAAAACAGTGGTTTGTATTGCAGGATCTCAGCAGAGGAGCTTACATATTATTTGCTGTGTTTTAGAGGTCTGTCTTAGGAGGTGGGTTTAAAATGTTACTGTTCCTGAGTTCGTGGAATGAAATGCAGGCAGAAGTACATGCTGCCATCAGGGGGTGGAGATTTGAGTTTTCAGTAGTTCATTCAGGTTTTTTTCTAAGAAGTCTACTATGAAGTAAACTCGATTTTTCAGGTAGCAAAGGAAAGAAATTGCAGAGCCTGGACTTAATTGGAATGCATGCAGACTAGATCAGATCCAGAATCATCTATATAGGCTTCACCAGCCATGTCCCCTCTCTGTTTGAAGTTCAGCAATAGATAAATCAGGTTTTAACAGGGCATGTGAAAATAAAGATGTAGATAAATGGAGAGATTGGGATTTAATACTACTTTTGGGTATAGGAGAGACCTAGTAAAAACTGAAAGATGTCTGAGCATGAGACAGTGTTAGTAGGAAGAAAGAGTGCCCCAAGACTTGAGGAAAAGTCTTTTAAGCAAAAAGGGCTTAGGCAGGCCTTGGGGTCTGAACATGAGAGAAAATCTGAGAAGAAAAGTCCACAGGCAGATTTTGAGTACATCCCCACCCACACTGTTTTGAGCACTTTGAAGGCAAGGGCGGTTCTTAGCTGGTTAGCAGGCATTTCTGAGCTGAGAAGGATGATGGGGTTAAGGTTGCAAAGTATGAAATTAGGTAAAGGCAGCGCTTAAGCTTTTGATTCGAAGAACTCGAGTGCATTAGAGGCATATAAATGAACTGCAGGAATTAGACGAGAAGAGGACAATGGAAAGATTGTGCCAGTCAGTTGATGAGAATATGAAATTGCTTGTGCATAGGGGAGGAGATAGACGATGCATTCATTTAGAGAATAATGCCTCTATTTTCCATTCTGAGGCTGAGAGATCCCTCCGATTTCATTGTCACTCATTCTGCTGGCATCCCCTTGAAACTATTTCTATTTCTTATTTTAAAAATATGATTATTCTAAAAGTGAAAGGATGTAAAACGTCATTGGTGGTGATTTTTTTCTTAACAGCAATTTCATCTTTTTCAGTGGACTTTGAGCTTTCTTCCAATTAGTAGCCCAGCAGCTCCAGTGTCCTGCTCTTACTGGCAATACTGATTTTTTTTATTATTATTTTTTACGTATCGTTCTTGCCCCTCTAATTCCAACTGAGATGGGTAAAATTAGAACAGCTGTTGCTCACTCTATGGCGTGCCTGAAACACATAGATACTCCATAGCCAACAGAACACTAGGAGCGCACATATTTTATGCAAAGTTGTAAGTCGGGCCTTGGAGACTGTCACTGACCCTTTGAACAAGAACATTATTTAATTTTTAAACAGTTGTTTTATTATTAAAGAAACTACCACCCTCACTTCCCGAATATTGCTTGCAATGTATAATGATGGCTTGCTCTGTTCCAAAACGTATTTTAGAGTAAAGTCTCACACGTCATTAAGCTTATTAATATTTTCTGTATTCCAGTTCTCAAGGGAGAATTAGAAACACTGCCAATGACTTTGAGCTTTTCAGCCATCGTTATCAGAGCTTGCTAGCTGGCATTGATTCCAGTTTTCCCATAAGATCTGAGATGAAAAAAGGTTACTCTGCTAAATGAAGCATGAACAAAGCCAGGGTGCAAACATTATGCAGTATAAGTGGAACAGAATGCCAAGGCCAGTACTGCACTTCAATACGGTATGTGGGGTTTACTTATGACCTTTATAGTCACGAAAGTATGAGGAATCAAATAATATTGCTCTGAATGAGTGATAATGGGCCTACCTAGCTGTAGGGCATCTTGAATGTTGCTCCTGTGCCCTTTAGACACTGCAGAGGTTTTATTCCTGCCTCTGCGCCTTCTGCTGCTTTCCTTCTTGAAACCATTGACCCATGATCCCAATCTCAATTTCTTAATTAGATCATTTAAAGAAATTTGTAATTAACGTTCCCTTTTTTGCAAAATGGGGATTAGGGATTTGTTGAGATCAAATTATCTCCGAAGTACAAGGAAAGAGGATTACATAAATAAGCAGCCTCCCACCCCCAAAATATTAGTATTTAAATAGCCATCAGTCAGCTGTGTGTGTGTTAGGGAGACTTAGGTAATTATCTAGTTGGTGTTAAATGCGAGTGAATGAAAATGCCCCCAGGAAGGAAAGTAAAAATGCTTGCAAGACAATCTAAGGCATATTTTAGGAAGTGGCTGGTGTTGTGTGGCTTGGTGCATCCGAAAGTGGTTTTTTTTTCTATCTATTTGCATTTATGAACTGGTGGACAGCAAATGTGGGGAAGAAAAAGGTATCAGTGGAGAGAAGCATGGAGGGAGGACAGATGTGGAGGAAGCCTTCCCGCTCCAAGCAAGTCTTTCGCTTGCAGAGTAAAAAGAACTAGCCATTTCTGGGTTTGATTCCTGTTTCCCTTGAGACCATGGAAAAGGCGGACAGATGGATGATCACCTCTCACTGGGTCAGACTCAGAAGAACAAGAGATGGGAAGTAATGGGGTCATGGTATGACAGATGATTATGAGTGTCACTATCACAGGTAGGATATGGTGCCACTGGACTGTGAGTTTGGACAACGTTAAGGGTATCAGTCATAGAGAGAGTGTTTCAATGGACACAAAGAATGCTCTTTTTGAGCTGGTGTTCATTTAAAAAAAAAAGTCCTTAAGAATACAATAAGCAAACCACATGGAAGATGACAAGATTCATTAAGTGTTTAAGATGCTGCTTGACAGTAATGAATAGTTTGTCAGTTAAGTGAAGAAAAGTGGATGTGAATGCATGCAGAATCCCTGAGTGCTTTTACAGTGCTCCATTGTTAACTGAGCAGTGCTGTAAAGGGCTTTGCAAAATAGACTAACTGGGGAGCATAACTGCTAAAGCCGCAGGTCTTAGAAACAAAATTCATCCAGTCTGTTAGAAATTCTGCCTGGCCTTTGGGCTGGTTACCCAGGCTTAAATCTCTACAACTGGACATGGATTTTAAGTGCTCTGTAAAAAATGTATCGACTTTGATTTTCACATTTCAGCACTGTAGTTTTCCAAAGGAATGGCAAATACTCTAAACTCCTGATCGTAAACCTGTGGGATGTCTGACACCTGAAATCCTGAGCCTTATCTAGAAAAAAATTCCCACTTGCTCTCTGTGGGTTGCAAAACTTTTGTATGAAGGGAACAAAGGTGAAGGTATGAAGGGTATGAAGGTGAGGAGCAGGAGAGAGCACATTTTTGATCAAGAAAAATTATTTCTGTGAAATACTGGCTTCTCTTGTGACAGGACTGAGACATGTTTAGATCTGTTAATGCATTACTACAGAAAATTAAAACCTTGCAATGGGAGAACTGTAATGTTTGAGGAACTCTGTATTTATTTACCGATCTGAACCAGTGCAGACTTGCTACATACACATATATACATCCCATATATTTTACTGCTTTCAGTCAGCGAATCACAACAACAGAGAAGGCTACATGGATCTGCTTTATACGTTTTTAAGGTGAAAAAATTGTTAGCCTGTGAACATGTAATAGGGAAGAAGCTCAGCAAGAGGAAAATCGGTGTGAGATAGTAAGTCATCCGCTTTATTTTCACTCGTGTTATTGGTAGAAGATACAGCAGCATAAAGGCAAGATCAACAGCAGTCTTGTGGAGAGACTGGTTCAGCTACCTCTTTAGAGTCAGTCTGTTTTGACATACTTCCTCCTTGTCTGTCTCTTTAAAACCACTCAAAAAAAATATTTATTTTGGCATAACTTCTGAAAAAAATAAGAAAGCACCAGAAACGTTTCAGTTAGAGAAGTGTGAAGCACAGACAGTAGCGACAGGGCTCTGTTCCTACAAGAACATGCTCGCTGCATATCAGCACTTCCCAGCTTGAAGTACAAGAGGCCTTAGGGGAAAAAAATGGCATCATAGACTAATAGAGTTTGGTTTCCTGTGGATTTAGTGTCCTTGTTGATTGCAAGCTATGACTGAAGCTTTTCCTATTTTAGGGCATTTATAAGCACTGTTTCCCATGTAGAGTCTCTGTTGCCCAACACAAGCAGCTCACTTTTTGGCCTGTCCCACTGTTGGAGTCCTAAAGAGGTTTTCTGTCCTCAGGCATCCACCAGCTGTTGAGCTGGATTCAGCAGTTAAGCCATGAGGATAGGGAAGAATTAGTAGCTATATACATTTATGAGTATATGAACAACCGCATGTATAGTGATCATGAAGGCTTCATGTCCATTGGATATCAGACTCAAAAATGTTTTTTTCAACTTTCAAAATTTTTTGTCATTATCGTTTGAGGTTGTGACAGTGCTTATTTTATCCAAAACTTTTTATATGTCATGTAGTATATTTATACACCATAAAAATATATTTGGAATAAAAAATAATAAGAAAAATCCCTTGTTGCTGGTGGTTAAAGCTGTCAGATGAAAAAGGTGTCCTGCTAGCTAACTGAAGAAATGTATTAGCATGCGGAAAGCAATGCTTCTTCCTCTGAGAGATTTTAATCAAGCCTTGTGTACTGATTGAGATGCAGTGCTCAAAAGTAAGAAAAATTATTAACAGAATCAAAAATCTAGAGCGTTTTTCATGCAAGCATTCATCAGTATATCTTATGTAATTACGTAGCCAATAAATCAACATAGTTTGTAAGTGCTTCAGTCACGGTGTAAATATCTTAATGACTGAAACATCTTCACACATGAATAATTTATACCTGTATGATTCATTTTTCATACCCATGCTTTACTTCAACGTGATAAACTAATCCTTCTCTGTCAGGGAATGTGTGCTTGATTATTGCCCTCTGATTTCTCTTCCTTGTGTTTATTATCCACAGTTAGACACACTCCACTTCTTCTCTTCTGGTTCCTCTAATGTAGTTATCTTATTTATTCATCCTGTCGGCCTTGGTTTGCCTTCCCAGTGCTTTTTAACAGGCACCTGGGAAATAACACTGGGGCATAAGCTGATTATGCATTTCTCATGTAACTCTGGAGCGGCATCTTGAAAGATTTACTCATTCTTGACAGATTATATTTGAATATGTAGTTTCCACTCCTCTTCTCAAGGCGATTGCTACAGAACAAACTTGTGACAGGCCTATAACAAGTTGAGCTTTATCATTTTCTGGATCCACCCCAGTTCAAACCTTTGTCACAGTACTCATGACAACTGCTGTTCAAGTCTTCTTCCCATATGTTTGTAAATATGAGCTTGTTTGTAGTTCCAGAAAACACTGCAATATTCAAGAAGACAAATGTTCCTCAGCACAGAAATAGGAATTGGGAATTCTTGAATTCTGCTCTGCCACACATGCTTTTTGGCTGCATGCAAGTCACTGTATGCATCCTGCCTAGCTTAGACACTTGCCCAAGGCATCTAAGACATTCTCAATTGCTGTGACTGCCTCTTTTAGTCACTAGGGAAAGACAGGTAGCTGCTAAGGGCAGTTCCATTTGTATCCATTTCATACCTGAAGCAGCAGGCACGAGTGCTTCTGGTGGACTCTCTTCTGGGATCGCAATGTAAGGTTTGGTTCAGATGTGCAGAGCAGCTTATTTTGGTGGTGCCTGTGGAAGTTCAGCCTTTAAAAATTCAGTCCTAGCTAGGCTCAAAAATAAATCACTCAGAATTAATGGGCACTTTCAAAAATACTAAATCTCCTCTTCTAACCCTCAAGTTTCTAGCTGGAAAAAAGGCAACATGTATGTAAAAAATTATTTCAATTCTTAGGCGAAAAGGGTGTTCTATAATTATTAACTGATGCTTTAGTGGTATTGTATGTTATTCCATCCAGGCACGTTTTTTATTTCTATATTCAGTTTACCTACATTACTGTCTAGCTGGGAAGTGCACCTCACCTGAGAGTTAGTTAACAAAGTTCTCGTTATACAGCAACACGCTGCTTCACAGTCTTTCTCTTCTGTGACAGAATTACATTGTTGGACTAATTTTCTGGGTTTGAGACTGAATGGAATACCTTGATATCTATCTTCTCCTTACTTCAGCTGCATTTCTCTTACAGCTTCTGAGAAATGTTGCAGCTGAACATTTTCCTTGTATTTTATAGCAGGCTCCAGTACTCTGTGAATACAAATCTCTCCTGTTCTCTAGCAGGGCATTTGGTAACTTTATGTCTCTACTTATACATTTTCCCTTGTTCTGATTGTAAGCACCTCTGAAGGCTTCTGCTTTCTTTCTTCAATGTTTGGTCAACTACTGTCTGTGACCCATTGTAAGGCACTACTTTATCCCATGATAGGATACCACAAGAATCTACTGCACAACCTCACGTGCATTTTGCTTTAACGCCTACTATTTCTAGCTGTCATGCCTCCTGCACTTTCTCCATTTTCACCTAAATTGTACTTTTTCTTTGTGATGGGATTTCTGATAGACCTTTCCTTCACCTTCTTCATTGAATTATTATAACACCTGTCCATCCTCCCCTTCTTTTCTGAAAATGAATTTATCATCCTTATGTAACCTCTTTACCTCAGTTCATTTTTTCAGATCATCTACTTTTTTATTAGTTTTGCTTCTTCATGATGCCCATTTTAAATTCCATGTGATTTTTAGCTTCAGTTGTTTAAGAGAGTGATTCTCAAACACAACCTGGTCCTCCATCCTCATCCATCTCTGATTCTGGTACACTAAGCTTCCACACATCCCAGATTCATAAACTTCTTGCTTTCATCGGTTTCAACATTACATGTTGTTACTTAATGATATTCCAGAACTGATGATATTCCAGAATGTCTTTATGTGGCATGTTGTCTGGGTAGAGAAACAGAATAGCAACAGAGATTTTACGTGGGAATGAGGTAAATAATCCAGTTGGTATTGTACTGATTTTTTGTTGTCTGATTTTGACAGAGTCAGTAGCGACGGCGTCTGGGCCACTACTTGTTGAAGTTGCCAAAACTCCTGGTGCTGCTCTTGGGGTTGCACTGTCTACTTCGATGTGCTGCAACAAACAGGTCATTGTCATAGACAAAATCAAATCTGCGAGTATTGCAGACAGGTGAGTGCAACAAAGAGCTGACACTGCAGTTCCATACATCCATTTTATTTCTGTTTTTGTTTTGTTTGTTTATTTGTTTTTTAAATAAACCCCTCTTTTTTTTTAGATGAACTTGACCAAACCAGATGCTGTCAAGGTTGCTAGGTCTTAAAATTAGCACTTTGTCAGATCATTGTTCCATACTGCGGAGTTTAAGAATTCCGGGGCACCATTTACTTTAGCTTGTTCACATAGTTTTCAATGACATAAGCCAGCCCCAATATAATACGTGCCTGTCTGTTTGCACTATGCAACACAGAAGTTTAGAGGCCTACTCTGACTGTTAAATGTAATGCTGCAGCAGAGATTAGTATTTAAAAAAAATAAATATCCCACTGGAATTCTTAAAGTAAGTCCACAATATGGAACAGCTGTCAAGGGAAGTTAATTCTGAGGCTTTGCAACCTTGAAGTGTTCTTTTAGAATATATTGTTCATTCTTGTGTTACAGTCAAATGGAACTTCTTATGTCTGGATTTTCCTATTAAAATTTTAGAGTACAACTGAGGTATTAGGAAGACTGACTTCTGTATTTTGAAGTTATTTTGCAGTATTTTTTTTTTACTTCATTTAAACTTCGTTCTACTATATTAAGGTCAGATTGTATGTAAAATTGAGGAAAAGAAAAAGATAGGTATTTTTCCCCAGTGTTCTAAAACTCTGTACCAGAGCTGTGGGATCTTTTTTGGGGTGTATGTGCGTGTGTGTGTGTGTGTGTTTATACATGAACAGTATGTTTCTATATACATACCTATATCTAAAAACTCCCTAAATATTACGTTTCAGCAGCAAATTCCTCCTGCATGTCCCCAGTCACCCTACCTTGTAACTCCTCTTTGACGATGGTGCTTTAGGTAGCACCCACTTGTAGCAGTGAGTCTACAGCTCCTCTGTGGGCTTTTCCCTACAGTAGAAACTTTGAGAGTGACGGCCATTGATCCAGGGGTGTTCTCCAGTTCAATGGTGCAGGATGCTTTAATTTTCTCCCTCTGTTTTTTTCCCATTTCACAGGGGGTAACCAATTAAAGGAGCTGTCCACTTGACTGGTACGTCGGGATGCTGACTGCTGTGTTTGCATTTCTCAACTCATCCAGTAGCCAGTCTTTTGAGTGCAGCGAGATTTAGCAGATAGCCCCCTCCCCACCCCACTTCTCAAGTCACCATGCTAGCCCTGGTTTCATTATTTGTTTGACTACTGCATAATTTCATCATCATTTACAGCTTTTGTACTAATTAATGTTTGAACTATAACTCAAAAAATGATGAACTGGGTGCTTGTGTGAGGGATATGTGACCAAGTTATTTGAGTCTCCTTAAGCTCTTCTCATTTTATTCTGCTGCCATTCACGCATATTTTAGTAGTCAGCTACCCCATTCCAGTTCTGTGAGTTATGTCTTGGCATATACTGTATTAACTGAATTGTTTTTAAGGTTCGTACTAATAGATATAAAGTCTGACCAGTGACAATGCCTACAAAACACAAATCTCTCTCGAAAAAGAAAGAACACGCTCATAGTTGTCATGGCCAGTTTGAAGGCAGTAAAACTCATTTTCCCAGCAGAGAACATACCTGATCATACGGAGTTTTTCCCCTTTTGTGTAGATGTGGAGCATTACATGTAGGAGACCATATTCTGTCCATTGATGGCACCAGCATGGAGTATTGTACGCTGGCAGAAGCAACGCAGTTTCTTGCTAACGCAGCAGATAATGTCAAGCTTGAGATCCTCCCTCACCACCAGACACGGCTAGCACTGAAAGGCCCAGAGCACGGTAAGAGGATCTGTGGCACTACATTCCACTTTATTTTCCTGTCTTTGACTTTTCCTGCTCTTGCTGAATGGCCAAGAAAGCTATGATGGCAGTTAGGTCTGTAAATGTTGTTTCAGCTCCCCAGGTTATGCTTCCACAGATTCTGAGCAGCTCTGTGTTTTCTCAGCCTTAATGCACCCTCCGAGATTCCTACGGATAGAGAGGGAAATATTTTTCTGAGAAGTGGCTCTGCACACTTGCAAATGTACACAAAGACACCTGTTGACTCTATTGCTGCAATCACTGAGGGGGGGGCGCAACTACATGATTCAGTAGATGATTCTCTGAGTTGATTCTTCAAATTAGAGCAGGGAGGAAGGGCCACTGATAACTTCTTTTCAGTATACTAATTTCATAATCTGTTATGACAACTTCAGTAATAGACTTGTTCTCCCTCAAAACGCTTCAGAAATAATTATTTTCTCTTGTTTATGGCATTATTACTTATTGCCATAATCTTTTAAAAATACTTCTGAGATTGCTTCATGGGTGCATTGGTAGTGCTTATGTAAAAGGATTTGGGAACAGTTACCTAGATGCCAGCCCGTTTTCACTGTGTTATTTATTTCATATCAATGTGCTTGAAGAGAATGGTTTTCCATTTTCGAGTCAAATATATATAAAATGTAATTGTGTTTGAAGATGGAAACTGCCTGTCTTATCTTCTAACTACTCCTGAAAAAGTGGCTAATTCACAGTATTCGTAAATTCAATCTAAAATACCGTGTTACTGGATGTCAAAGAAGTAACAAGGGTTATCAAATACACAGAAAACAGGTACCTGTGTTGCAGCATGAACCAACGGTAGCAGTTTCTGAGCCTGTGATATTCTGCTTCTGCCTCCTGTAGACCAAGACAAGATTTCTGAAGCCTAGAAATTTCAGTGATGATAAATGTTCTTGGACGTCTGTCTGCTATCCAGACTGTTCCTGGAAAAGTAACGCTCTAGTCAGTTTGTCACAGTGGTGATTATTGAACTAATGCTGAGGAGACACTAGTTTGTCCTAGATCAAGGGTGTAAAAAAAGTAGCCCCTGTGATACCATTTTATTACATTATTCAGCTGCACATCTTTCCCTTTTTACTTAAGCTGTTTAGAGGGGTAAGGGAACAGGAAGTGGGACTGCAGAAACAGAATTAAATGTAGAGCAAATTTTGAAATATAATTCCATCTATTTCAATTGTAACAGCATGCTACAAGCAGATCCTTAATTTTTATAACAAATATACATTTATTTTTTGGCTATTTAAATAACCTTTGAAGAGTGTTTCTTTGGGGAAGATGAGTACCAGGGCCAAATATTTGTTTAGTCAATTGTATTTCCTGAAGCACTTTGCTGCTTAAACAAAATTTAAAACAAATTGATGCTGTTAATGTGCTAGTCACCTTCAACTAGTGTAGGTGTTTTGATAAAGCAATGCTCTTGCCATGCCAAGCTTGGGAACTGGCCGTTAAAAAAATCATATCAAGGGGATCTGCAAAAACTACATAAGCACATCTTTTGGGGAGAAATCTCCCTAAGGTAATAAAGTTGCTTTCTTAAGTAAGCCAGAATAACTAGAATGTTTACAGCCCTTCCCAGCCCCTCACTAGGTGGTGCAGCTCCAATATCACAACCAATTCGAGATGTAACATGCTTTATGGAAGCAAGTATCCGTTTGGAAACAACCTTCCATCAGGTGTGGTATGGCCTAGATGCTGCAGAATTTGAAAAGCTCCCTTTATGTGTCTGGGATAAGCTGAGTCATTAAGGCTGTATCTGTTGAGCTCAGATATTGGTCTTCCGGGAACGTGTTAGGAATTTAAAATGGGCAGGAAAGTCAGTATATAAAATAAATTGAAATTTTAGCCCTAAAATAAAATGGAGAACACTATAAAAGATCAGATTTTTTTTTCATTTTTTTTCTTTTTTTTCCTTTTCACTGTGCTGCTAATATTCATTTCTCTTGCTGCCCCATTAGTTTTATGTTGGCTGTACACAACCCTGGGTTGGAATAGCTCAAATTACCAGTAAATTACTACTGTTACATGCGATAGGATTTCCTTTTACAGAACTTTCGTTGAGCTGGGATTATCTTTCAACAAGCTGAGCAAACTGAATTTCTGTACCTTCCTACTTTCTAGGACATTTTTATCCCTACTCTCTGTATGAAAATAAAACATGAAAAAAAAAATCAAAAATTACCAGACGATTTCCTGCTGGAAGCAGTCTTTTTAATCAAACAAGGCTTATAGCAACTTGAAAATGATGAAAATCCACCTGGCCACATTGTTCTCACCAGATTTTAATTTTTACACTATAGTTGAAGTCCAGATATCTTGCTATCTGTGTGCATTAATCAAAGAGACAATTTCATTTGAGAAGATATGGTAAGCCTGTTAGATACATAGTGCCATAGCAGGCTACTGCTACTGTTTCTGGGATTTTTCTTGTTTGACATGAGAGATTTTCTGAAGTCTTTGAGGTGGCCAGTGGTGGTGTTGGGTCTCAAGTGCTGCTGCCTGGTGCCGGCATCGTGTGCTTCTCTTCCTGGGAGCCACCCTCACCTCATTTGTTATCTGTTGAGGAAAATAAATATATAAAAAATTATATATTTTGATTCAAGTACATAATCAGAGCAGCTCCTGGATGGCAAGGGCAGGGGGTGCCCTCAGGGAGGGACACAGGCCTAGGGCACCCCAAGATGGGGCTGGGCCTGGTTGTACCAATGGCCCCGGAGCCCCAACCACTCCATGAGACCACAAGGATGGGGTGGGCCCCTGTATGCTCCCTTCCCTCATGTACTCTTCATTGTCGTGTCACCCATGGGTTTTAGTCAGAGAAAGGTTAATACATTCTGACAACAGATCATTGGTCCTGTAATATGAAGTGAAACAAAACTATGGCTTTTTTTCTGGCACTTCATGGTGCTTTCTGCAGTGGCTTCCATTTTCCCCTTACCCCATCTCATGTAGTAAGATGTGAACACAAATTGGGCCCCACCTAAACTGACAGTCTTTATGCTACTGTTGAAGTTTGTCATGGCTTCAGTATATGTATGCAGCCCTTATAGGTGATACAGCTCACGGGCCAAAAACAGTAACTTTAGTTTCACAGTATGGGTGTACCCTGCAATTTTTTGAAGACAAAAAATCAGTGAACAGTTTAGAATTTGCAGTGTTCCGTTACAGTTCAGCAAAGACACAGCTGTGCTGAGTTTAATGATGATCAGACTGTTTAATGAAGGGCGGCTTCTGTCATTTTCCTTTAATATTTGACACATCAGCTGAAATGCTTCCCATTCTCTTGGTAAATACTGGCCTTCACCTTTGGCCTATGCTGGACTCTCCATACTTAGAATCAGCAGTCAGATCTGGTCCCAGATTTTATCCAGAAGAGGCTATTTTAAAGTTTCAAAGACTGAGAACTTAAAAATTGCACATCCAAATAATAAGAGCCCTAGATTTTTGCTTTCTTTATTAATCAGGCTTCAGGATAGAATTTTTGTGCTGTGGCCCAGGAGGTCATTTGTGGCACAGAATAGCAAAATGCCAACGATATATGCTGCCAAAATTAAAATGTCAATGCAGTAAATTGAAATGACCAGCATGTAAACATCGCCATTGTAGGCACCATGATGTATAGTATATGATTTTATTTCTTAATGTCGATGTATGCAAGCAGAAACTTTAACTAATCTTCAGTTAATGGTCATATATGATACCTTCTTAGTATTTTCTTTAAAAGTTTGCAGTCTTAGCTCCTAAGGCCAAAAAGAAATTACAAATTGGTTCAGTACTAATCTTTTAAAAAATAAATGCAAGAAAATAAATAAACAATCAGAACCACTTATTCTGATAAGAAATATCATTTTTGTTCCCAAGTTAGCACCCCCTAGTAAGAAGACCAGATTATTTATTATTTCATTTATTTTATTTTCAGTTTGTTTTAATTTGAGGACTTTTTGTTTGTTTGTTTATGCAATTCAGTTACCTTTCCCTCTTCTCTGGTCCTTTTGTTTTCTGATTTTCTGTCATCCCTTCATGTGGGCAGTGAAGGTTCAAAGAAGCAACAGGCAACTTACCTGGGATTCGTGTGCCAACAGCCACAGCAACCTCCTCACCTACCACCATTATAACACGTACCACCCTGACCATTGCAGGATGCCAGCCTTGAAATTCCAGAAAACGTCTCCTCAAAAAAGCCTTCGTAATGTTCCATGCTTTTTCCTGCTGACATATTCTCTCCTCCTTCTCCCTCTTCTTCCCTTCCCTCTTCTTTCACTCATAGTTTTCTCATTTCAGGCACTAAAACCTTTTCAGTTTTATGGATGCTACACTTTTTCATAGCCATGCCAAGGTTATTTCTGACATTTTATGCCTTTTCCTTCCTGTAACAAGGCAGCCTTTGTAGACAGGAAAAGGCTTGAAAACTCTGGATAAACCTGTTTTTTTTTTTTGCCATATGCGTAGACCATTAGATTTGTGTAGTATTTATAAAATACAATTTTTGAATGCAGAGCATAGCCTACAAATCTTTTGTCAGAAATTACCTACTACAAAAAGGCATTTCTAAAATCAGTGTAAATAGATATATTGGTCTGTATTGATTCATGAATATGTGTTAAAAACATTTAATTTAACATAGTTCTCCTAAAGTGAGATGTGTATTATGAATGTAATTTTTGTTTCTACAAGATCTTTGTTAGCTCCCAGCAGGTATTTTCATGACATGCTGGCTGTACTTCTATCCAGGGTCACCTATGCGGTTTAATGTTTTTGTTATCAGAAATGCACAAACCATTCCTGTGCATCATACGCATTGTTTGATTCATTGATGAGTTATAGGCATGTGCTGCACTGAGTGCTGTTTGCCAAGTGTTTGATTTCTTACAGCAGCTTTGGTGTCTTCATCCTTCTCTCCTACCTCCATGAGTGCATACAGCCTGAGTTCCCTGAACATGGGGACCTTACCTCGCAGCCTCTACTCCACCAGCCCGCGTGGGACAATGATGAGGCGGAGGATGAAAAAGAAGGACTTCAAAAGCTCCTGTAGGTGGTAACAGCAATTGCTCAAAATGTGCAATGAATGGGTGGAGGAGGGGGAAGATACAGGAAAAAAACAAGGTACAAAGTACCTTATACTAGGTAGAAGAGAAAACAATTGGCATTTCTGTTAGATGTGGGGAAACAGCAGCATAAGAATATTTATCCAATGCTAAGAGGAGATAAGCAGAGGCCATATGGCTGAACTCTCTCATCTGAAATATATAAAGCAGTATTTTCTTCAGACAATCCTGCATTGGTTTGTCCTACCATTATAGAAGTGATTTTCAAATTCCTTTTCAGAATCTTCCCATTTTCATTGGGGAGTAAAATTCATAGTTGAATAGTCAAACACAGATTGCTGGTAAGCTCAACTATCCCATTACAGAAAGAGAAGAGCTTGCCATTATACTTTATAGGTAGTTTTGATGTTAGCACCTACACCACAGCCTGTATAATCGCTTTTGTGAGAAAGAGTGACAAATAGCGATGAACTCTAAATAGCTTTGTTTCTGGCCACCCTCTGGGATTCAAAGCATGAATTTCCCATGAGCCAGTAATTTCCCAAGCCAGGCTGGATATATTTCAGTCTGTTCCACTTGGTATCTTGCAAAGTATTCACTGGGCTGATAAAATTACGGCTGTATCAGCGCACAGTTTCCTAGACTCCATGTAAGGGCCATCTCTCCTGGTTTGTCTGCCAACCTGTGATCCTCAGGGTCATCATCAGCTCAGTTCTTTCAGAGCACGGAAGTGCAAAATGCAAAAATCTGCTACAGCTAATAATGCTCACATGTCCAGTCTGGAAAAATGAGCTGCTGCCCTATATTCAAGATTTCCCATGGTCATAGCAAAATCTGGGCAAAACAGCAGCCTCCAACCAAGCCCAATCACTATGGAGTTGAGAGGAAACATTTGAGAGAGGAACTGAGGTCTTGCTTTCTTGCAGAGTTTTTTTGTTGCTTGCTTGTTCTTATTTCTTTTATAAAGCAAATATTTTTACATAACTTTGCCTAACATTTTTTTAATTTTTAATCTGATCAGCCATTTATCACTACTCATGAAACATTAGCTTCTAATGCATTCTTTGGGGTCATGGGGAGATAGTGTGCCCATCCGTGCTATGGTATCAGTAGGGATCCAGCTCTTATGTGTCCTCACATGCACATGACAAAAAGTAGTAATTTTACACTAATACTAATTGTTTTGAATAGTAGTATAATGCTGGATGCAAATTACAGTTCTTAACCTCTGCTGTATTGGAGCAGTTCCATACAACAAAGAACTGATAACCCTGAAAGCAATTTTACTACCATTATGGATCTTGGAGACAGCTGTTACTTATGTTGTTGGATTTTTCAGATAATTTTCACTCAAGGAGGCCTTACCCTGCAATGTGTTTTCCTGCAAAGTCTCAAAGCAAGGCCAGGGACATTAGATTTGAGTGGGACAGTCACAAAAGCACTGCAGCCCACCTCAAAGATTCCTGAAGTCAGAAGGCCCTGGGGATGAGAGTCTTGCTATGATTAAACAAATCTCTGGCTAGGAGATACTAGGAGGCTTTGTTCTGGGGTAGTTTATTCTGCATTTGCCTTATTGTGAGGTCTGGATGTACAGCATTACAAAATGTGTGGGACTGGCCTCGTCACTGGGGGTGGGGTGGGGTGGGCAGAGTCTGTCTTCGCTATGAGCAGTGACTCCATTAGCAACCCTGAATCAGAGCTAGCTTTAGGGGAACTAACAAGCCACCCAGGCTTGCTTGCCCTTTCTGTGAGCTTGCTTTTCAGCACACGCAGAGTTCCTTCCTGCTATTGCTAGACTTCTACCTGTACTTGTGACTGCAATAACAACCAATTTAAGAGAACCACACTGGACTGAATGTGCTACAAGTGACCGTGATAGAGAAAGACTGGTCCTGTACCCTTCCACCACCCATCAACAAGACTTGGAAAACTTTGCCCTCTCCCTCTGTGGGAGACTCATGAGAACCAGGTAGCACTGACTGCTGTCCTTTTCATAGAAAAGGAATAGCAAGTTCTCTCAATTTCAACGATCCTTTTTTTTTTTAAATCCTTCAAGGGTTTGTTTTTTAAAAAATGTAACTTAATAAATCCTTTGGGATATCATGTGGCAAGAAAAGGATGTATTGGTGAAGGCCGCTATAAAGTTTGCGTTGCCAATTATTTAGCAAATCATGCCTACATTAATGTGATCATTCAAAAATTTATGATAATGAAGCATAATGGTACAGAGTGCTACAACACTTTTATGGCCAGGAGTTTGCAATTATTGCATTAATTATGCAGATCTTTCCAGACGTGGCTGTAAAAATTGAAAGCATGCTCTGCTGTCACGTGCTTTATTTATGCCACTTGTTTTCCATCTTTATTCTTCCTCTGCATTTTTTTTAATTATGATGCTCATTGTGAATATACTTATTTTATTTTATTTGGTTAAAGTTTAAATCCTGAAGTATTTTGTAATAGGTTCATATTAGTACTTGCAAGTCAGGCATAATTTTATACCAACTTACGTGATAGTTATTCGGGCTATGTAGAAGTTTTCTCAGCGCATCCAAGCTAGCTGCTAGCAGGAGGAACAGCAAACATTTTCTGTTTTCCAAGGTTCAGAGAGGAGACTACATACATACATACCTTTGAGATAACATCTTGCTGTGCTTCTCTTACAGCTGCAGGAATAAAAGTAACAAGTACATAACCTTCAAATTCAAGATTATGATTTACATAATGCATAGCATATAGTAAACCAGCCCCCATGGTCGTAACTAAGAATTGGAAGCAAATTAAGAAAGGGTGCCAAGATGTATCCCATAGCAGTAGAAAACAAGGTTTACTGGGGCCACTTACCCATTCATGAGCCCTTTTTAAAGCAATGAGAATTCTTGCAAAGGCTGCTTCATGGTGTCTAAAGCTTCAAGTGCATCAAGCAGCCAAAAAAATAGGCAGTGTTTCTTGCCGCAGTCATTGCTGAACTATAAATTCCAACAAGTTTGAAGTCATGTGGCATTTTGTAGAAGCCTGGCAGATAGCTTTTGTTACATGATTTGGAAAGAGTATTTTCATCTCTGCTTTTTGTTCCTGTATCTGTTTCTTTTTCTTTGGGAGTGCAAGGACTTCCTGATGATCCTAATGGTGCAAAGTGTCCTAATAGACACTTGCAAGTGTCCAAATAATCAAAACATTTGTCAGGGAGATATTGAAATCCCACAAATACTAACTTAATTTTACAATATTAATTAAAACATTAGCTGTCCTAAAAGTTGAAATAAATGTTATGAGACCTTTAGATTCTTCATAGGGTATTAGAAAAAAAGTAAGGAGCCTACAGCAAAGGAGGAATGGACACATAAGTGATAGGAAACAAAGATTCAGCTAACAGGGAATTGTTGTATGATATTAAAAAAAAGAGATAATGGAATTTTTCTGAGCTTGGATGCCCTAAATTTAGAAATTTCTGGAAGGTGGGTTAGGGGATCTATTATTATTAACTTTGGATTATTTTAGTTATATTTTAGCTGTTACAGTATTGAGGGCTGGAGAAACCTATTTTCTACATGCAGTAAATGCTAAACCTGATGGCCATTTCTGAGAATAGATTATTAGTATTAATATTTGTATTTGGGTATGAGCATATATTACTCAGTACAGATAAAAGAAACAGTAAGAAGGATGCTATTGAACAAAAGAAATAACGCAGTATTCTTACAAAGGAAAATGAAAATAAGACGAGAATTCACAGTAATTTAGTAAGGAAAAGAGAATTGGTTTCAGAGTCAAATGTATTACTGAAATTAGCTTTTCTGGGAGAAAACAGAAACTCTTTGAGTTTCGGCAAATGAAACTTCTGCAACTTTTGGAGTCATCATTGCTGACTGGTGCCACATTAATCACACTTGATACTATTTCAGAGCAAGTCTAGTGCTTGTAGCCTCAAAGAAAGGGAAATACTTATAGAACCTCTGACATCTTTGTACAGCTGTGCTAGTATTATTTATAATGTAAAAGAAAGGACCATTTTTTTTCCATACCTTAAAAAAGAAAAAAAAATTTTAAACTACCCCTCAGATAAACCATGACTTCTTATGTAATTCTTGGTAGCTAATGCAGGAAGAAATGGGTCTTGAGGGACTTTAGAGGTGCTGAGGTAATAGCATAGGTTTATAACATGAAAACATTCAAAATCTTCATTGCTAGAGGATTATTGTTACAATATTGCACCATTACTTTACTGATCTGAACAGATATAGAAAAAAAATCTAACTTTCTGTGTATGACGTAATGAAAGACAGTAGTCTGCCACTGGGGGAGTTCAAGCAATGATTCTAATTACTTCTAGGAAGAGGTCAAAAAAAAACAAAGGTTTCTTTCATAGATAATTGCATTGAATCTCAATGTTGTTTTTATTCTGATTTGTTCTGTAACACATCCTATTCAGAACGAGAATAGAGAGAGGGAGCAGGTCAGGAGCAGAGGAATGTTGGAAATGCAGAAGAAGCTGCCAGGGTTTTTCAGAAAATGGTTTGCCAGTTCCTTTGAGAGACCCCATAGAACTTTTTTTCTCACAATCTCTTTAGAGTTGCTGATTGCTAAGACAGAGATGCTAGTTCAGCTTACATTACCCAGTTAGCCTGACGTATTGCTGATGTGTAGTAAACATGTGCAAGTTGATATAAGAAAAAGGCATCCCTATTTCTTGCAAGCAAGCCTGGAGCGTGTGCTTTGTTGCTAAGAACAATACATTGCTGTGAGATGTTCAAAAGTGCTCCTGGGAATCAGCCTGAATAACAGCTGGGGTCGTGCTTCCAAATCCCTTAGCTACTGTGAAAACTCTGCCCATGCCTCAAACTTAATGCAAACAGAATTCAGGGATGTTCGGAGGTTTTTGGGGTGGGGGTGTCAAACAAACGTATTTTGCTCAATACATGAACTATCTTTCCGCGTTATAACCTATAAACAGATGTTTTCTATTCTCTTATATGTCATAACTGTTTATACATCATTTATAAACTTCAGTCTAAATTGAATTTAAAAGGGCTGTTTTGTTGACTAAGTTTATTGTACAGATCAATTTTCTCAAAGAGCAATGAAATTTCTGCTCTCCGTGTATGAATGAATGTCTTTACTCCTGGTCTGCTCTGTTTTATAGTGTCTTTAGCCTCTAGCACTGTTGGTTTGGCTGGGCAGGTCGTCCACACAGAGACCACGGAAGTAGTGCTGACAGCTGACCCCATAGTAGGGTTTGGGATACAGCTCCAGGGTAGCGTGTTTGCTACCGAGACCTTGTCTTCTCCACCTCTCATTTCCTATATTGAGTCTGACAGTCCGGCGGAAAGGTGAGGTTCTTCCAGATGACTGTTAAGTATATTTTGATGAGCATACCTTGGGGTAGTTTGGGCTTGTTTCTTTCGATGCATGATAAACTGCAGGGCGTTGCTCAATGGAAGCGTGTCAAGTAACAAACTGTCTGTTCAGACAATGGTACTACATACGCTTGATCGGCTATAAGAAGAATGACAAGCATCAACGCTTTCATCATCCGGAGTCCTTCAGTAGGAGACTATCCATTCAAAAACAAAACAAAATCAAAAATATTAAAAAAAATCAAAAGTATTGCTGAAGTCAAAACAGTAATAATTCAGCATGCCATAGGGGGAAACCATATCCCATTCTTTAAAGCTTTGGTACAGAATGAAATCTGGGGAAATACCAGAATCATGACCGGGAGGGACTGGTTTGCTATTTAGTTCATTGCAACATTACAATTGCATTGTTATGCTTTTGTATGTTTTTAGTCATGGCATGAATTCATACAGAGCAATGGTAGTTGCACAGGCAGCTACTAGATGCTATTGTAGAGCTGCAGCACCTGTAGCCTGGGGTTAGAGCTGATGTCCACGGGTGGAGTGGAGGCATGAAAGCTGTGCCCCCTTCCTGGGTCCTGGCACACCTAGAGAGCCCAACCCGTGCTGGGAGTGCTGATAGTGTCGGGGTGCAAAGGGGCAGCAGATATTCGGGTTGTCCTCAGGTGCCTTTGGAGCTCCTCTGCCACTTCTCCTTTAAGGTTAGGTTGCATGTTTCTTTATTATTGGTATTACTGGTTCTGGTAACATGCACGCCTGATTATTCTTTTGTATCACTGTGTGCCAAGGTGTGGGGTCCTGCAAATAGGAGACAGAATAGTGGCAATAAATGGTATCCCAACAGAAGACAGCACATTTGATGAGGCCAATCAACTGCTCAGAGACTCCTCTATCACCAACAAGGTCACCTTGGAAATAGAATTTGATGTTGCAGGTATGAACGTGCTGTTGTTCTGTCTTGCAAGAAAAGCAAAGGAATAAATCCTAAGGATATTGTGTTAGGTATCAAAGGTGGGGACTTTCTTCTCCAATACACCATTCAGTTTTCATGTGACCTGCTTGAAACGTCTTTTTGTGCAGCTTTCTCATTCCACGTAGCCCTGCAGCGTGCTTCAGAACACAAATAGAAATGACAAGTCCTTAGAAAGATCTGGTGACAGTCCTTCCTCTAAGTTATTTCCAGACAAATTTCTTCCGTGAGATAGAAATACTCTGATGAGTCAAGACAAATCCTCTACAGGCCAGCTAATGAAATGTGTTACTAGACAAAAAAGTATTATAAAAGGATGGGTAAGCAGAAAAGTCTGGAGAGTTTAACTTAGCACTATCTTAAATCAACAATCTAATAATAAAAAAAAAAAAAAACCTTAGAAATTGAATTAGTAGAAATCAGAAAAGTCATTGTTAATGTTGTTGGTGAACCTTTATCATTACTAATAGCTTTCCTTTCTTCTGTAATGTGTTTAAGCATACAGAATACACCTATATAATCACAAATTGTGTAAAACAAACACATACACTTCATGTATGTGCATTACCTCACTATAGAAATGGTAAAAACTTTTAAGACTTATGTACTTATCTGAGAGTAGCTCCTTTGAAGTCATGACAGTGTTGGATGTGCTGTATTTTCCATAGTATAGTTATAGTATAGTATAGTTATAGTTGCGTAGTTATTGTTAATGGTATTATAAATCATGATGTCAAAAGTAGGCTAAATGTTCTTAGTATAATTCTTTGTGATATTTTAATATGTACATATCTAGTATACTATAAAAAATGGTGAAATACAATTTGTGCATCTATATAAATAGGAACTGGAATATTAAAAATTATGAAAACAAAATAATGGAAAATTCTCATTTAAATATGCCTGAAGTCACAAGGACAATAAGGTTTGTGTTTTGGCCCCTGGACTTGTGTTCTTCCCATTTGCTCCATAACAACAGACTTATACTCATCATTAGACTCTCCTGCCACATGTATGTTTATGTATTCACATAGCTGGAATCTTCATTAGCTCTTCTTCAAGCCAGCACACAAACTTTTGGTAGCAGTGGTGTGAAAAGTCAGAATTCAATGCAATGCCATGTGCTTTTTTGTCTCAGTCAGCTCCAGATGCCTCTTCATGAGTGCAGTTTTGATCTCATTTCTTCCCAGTAGATGTAAAATCATGACAGTTGCCTTAGCAAATAGTTAAAAATGTATTAGACCTACAGCAACAAAAGCCTGAAATTCTTAAGACTTGATCTCCTGTCCTTTTAGTTAAAACCTATCTGCCAATGCTAACATTTTCATGTGTGCTCACAGAAATTGCATACAAGCTAAAAACATGCAGTCTCAGCTGGCTGCTGGTCTGTGCAATCACCATAAATTCAGTTAAACCTTAAAAAAAATTGAGTTACTGTGAAATTACCAATAGAGATATAAATCATACTTCGTATGTCCTACTTCCTTCATATCAGCACCCGTGTTTCACCCCTGACTTGTGATGCTGATGTGATTTCATCAGCTTACATGTGTAGTTCCATGAACTAAGAATTGCTGTGTCATATAAATTATCTAATATTTTAAATATTTTTTTTGTAGAATCTGTTATACCAAGCAGTGGAACATTTCATGTAAAACTACCAAAGAAGCATAATGTGGAACTTGGCATCACGATAAGTTGTAAGTGGAAGTGCTTATTTTTAAGACCACGGTGATGGGATAATCTGCAGATAGTAGGTCCTATAGCTGTAGGCTTATGCTTATTTTGGTGTAAACTTTTTTTTTCTATTTCTAGAATGGGGTGTTTAGCAGCGCTCTTTCTCTGATGAAATATTATCCTGTGACAGATTTATATCCCCCCATAGCAGTTAAAGATGCCAGAAGTTTGCCAGGCCTAAAGCTTGACCTATTCCTTCATGCGTAACGTATATTTAACTCTCATTAAAGCTAATTTAAACAAACAAACAAAAAGGTAATTAGAATTAAGCACATGTGAAACTACTTCCATAGCTAAGAAAGTTGCAAGCAAAGCTAGTCATGGTCTGTCGCAGGCTCCTGAGCAGAACCCCACTGACCTCAAGGGTTCTCACAGTCATGGGAATCCACATACAATAGGTTGTGTTCTGCTTCAGGACACAGTTTGAAGATACATCCTTCAACCTGTAAAACTAGTGGGCAGTTCTAAATATGCAGGTCATATTGCAAAATCTTTCACTGGGGACTTCAGAGGTGGTTGAAGAAGATGACAAGGGTGTGCATTAGTGTAATTCTCAAAAAAAAAAAAAAAAAAGTGTTATTTGTTTGAAATCGAAATGTTACTTATTTTGGGATCAGACAGTAAAAGCTCTGTTAGGACTGGATTTTGACCAGGTAATGTTCAGCTTTTGGTGGGTGGTGGAACAATCCATATCTGAGTTAATGGGCTTGTATTTACTGTACGTAATGGCACTGCCAAATCTGGCCTCACTGGAATTAATATTTTTTTTATAGTAATGGCCTTTCTTAAGCTAATCGTCTGTCTTTGGAATTATTCATGTATCTTGGAGAAAGATGGTGCTTTGTCTTATATTCTCAGATCTTTTACCAGCACAATGGAAAAAAGTTTATCAAAAATACAGCAGGGAGCTCAGTGCTAAGAATTACACCTAAGGAACAAATGAAAGGTGTTGCAAGCCTGTTTTCTTGTGTTACACACTTGAATTCGTAATTGTTGGACTCCCTAAGATGTGATGCTTGAAGAAAAATCATAGGTTTGCATGTATTTATGCAAATGAAAGTATTGAGGAAACAGAAAATGGGGAGAGAGGCTGTTTTATATAAATGTCATTCTTAAGATCAGTCATGGTTTATAGGATTACAGTAAAAATACTATCTTTCTAGTAATATGATTCATATTCATTTTTGGAATTCAAGACATCTTGTACTTCTGTTTGACTGTAGGAATAGACTGAATGGAAAACTGATGTTCCAGGGATTTAGTATTATTCACTCTTCCAAATTTGGCATACCTTCCTTACTTGGAACTTAATTCCAAAAGTTTCTACTTCATAAAATTAGTGCTTCATATAACCAGAGGAACACCTGCTTGGTCTTGGCTCTGTTATTCTGAGTGTACTGCAGTATCTTTAATATGTAAATTAAATTATCTGTTATATGTAATAATCCCACTTGCTGGTAGTATTTAATGCATATGAAATTTGTCTAAGATTAACTCTTTGTTTGATTTTAAAGCA
Organism: Cygnus atratus; assembly: GCF_013377495.2. Taxonomy (NCBI): domain Eukaryota; kingdom Metazoa; phylum Chordata; class Aves; order Anseriformes; family Anatidae; genus Cygnus; species Cygnus atratus. The sequence goes on along the minus strand of NC_066362.1, from coordinate 36,976,191 downwards.
TTTCTACTATTAACTGAAAAAATGTAAATTTCCTTGGTAAAAGCCTTGAATTGCTTCATTTCTTACTTGTTTTTCAGTACTTTCCTCTGTTCTAATTATCTCCTAAATGAGGCAATGTGATTTGCAAAATATAAATGTTTTCTATCCATTTTGTCCAATTTTTGTCATGGTATTTTAACATACTAGCATGTCATTTATTACTGACATTGTCAGGAAGCAATGTGATTTCTGTGAAAACCAAATGGAATAACTAAAGGAAACTCAATGGAGTTGCTATGACGAGGCTTAAACAGGGATGCTGCAGGAGATCACATCTGGACTTGATCTGTTTAAGTGCTAGATACCAGTTCATTCTCTCTCTTTTCAAGACTGTGGAGTTAACAGTGAGTGAGGAAGTGCTGTCTCTATCAAAACATTTCAGAGAACACCTATTTTGTTTTCCATAATCCATGTGTAGTTTGGTGTTTGGTTGACGAAGTCAGGAAATGACCAAAACGGACAAGATAGGCACTTTTTGTCAGAAGAAAAATGTAGGCCTCTCCTCAGGTTGGCACCTGAATGTATGCTTAATTTTAAGTCCAGAAATTTTTCTAAGTTAGCTGTTAGGAGGCAGATGTCCTGGAAGAGGAATTTATTTTCTTTCTTCGTGTTATTTTCTTTGGTAATAAGCACCTAGCGTGCCAGCCAGGTATTAAAGGCATATCTGAGGTGGCACACAACACTCTAGACAGTCTTTGGGAAACATGAAAGGTGTTAGGGGAAGAGACTAAGTTTCTCTTAGTTTCTGATTTATTAAGAAAAAATCAAAACCAAAACAAATCAAAAAACCCTTTGATAGGAAAAAAATGTTATGAAGTAAGGCAGATGAAAGTTTCATGAACATCATTAACATTGTTAATATTAATCCAAGGCACTAAGTTTTAGGTAGTGAACATCACTTATGTCAGTATCAGTAAAATGGTCTTGCCCGATGCTGCCTTAACACATGTACTGGACTTTTATCCTCCTTTGGCCTTCCCTTATCCCTGTAATATATAAGATCAACTGTTCTTCCCATTAATAGCTACCTACATCAATGAAGAACTATTGAATAATTTGAAAAGACAAGTGACTATGTATTTCATGCTTCAGCTACCATCATTTTCACTCTCTCTTACCTGGTTGAAGCAATTAGAATGTCTCAGTTTTTAAAATTAGGTCATCCAAATGAAGTATGACACAGCATGTTGTGTGTGTGCATGTATAGTTGTGTTTTTATAACAGAACCATTCCACACAATAAGGCTAGCTTTCTAGTAGATCTAGTAGTGTTCAAATCTGTTTCAATTTACTTGCCAGTGATATTTATTTTAAACCATGTAACGGAATATGGATTTTTTTATTTTTTTAGGATAAATTTTTGTGCTGCTAGCTACTTTTCCATAATATTTTTTAAATACATTTAATTATGTCCAAGAAAATTACTTAATAGTCCAGTCTGTTAATTCTAGTTAACAGCTCTTTTTTTTTTTTCCCTTTTCTTTCTTACGTAAGATTCTTATATCCTTACTGGTAATGAACTGCAGCACCTTGGTTCATAAATAATCCCTCTGAAGCTAATGGGACTACTCAAGGAATAAGAAGCTGCAAAGCTGGTAAAAATATCAGAATCTCACCCAAATTATCATTAGTCTTTCTAAGTCATTTTGACTAGAAACTATACTATATTCCATTTTATTGTATTTCAGCAGAAATAAACCTTGTAAATATCTATAGATATTTAGCATGGACTATGGCAATTGATTTCCAAAGCATGTTTCTGTATATTTTGGGATTTCACCTAGCACGCTCAACTTCACTTTGCAGTGTTAAAAGGAATCATTTTCAAGACGGGGCCTGAAGAACCAGCAGGTTTCTCAACTGCTCAAAATGAACCACTACTCAAAGAACAAAAGAACCACTTCAATCTAATTTTAAAAAGCTGTTCCATCTATTTAATAGTCACTATTAAAAAAAAAAAAGTCTTATTTAGGACACAAGGGAATTGTACAAAGCTGTACCAGGGTAGGTTCAGACTGAATAATAGGAAAGATTTCTTTACTGCAATGGTGGTCAAACACTGCAGCAGGCTTCCTAGAGAGGTGGTTGATGCCCCATGCCTGTATGTTGTCAATAGATATTTGGACAATACCCTCAATAATATGCTTTAACTTTTGGTTAGCCTTGAAGGCAGCTGGACTTGATTATCTTTGTAGAGCCCTTCCAATCCTTCCAACTGAACTATCCTATCCTATCCTATCCTATCCTAAACTGTCATTGTGGGTAAGTAGGCTGGCTTTGTATAAAAAATGTTTTTCCATCCTATGAGCTTTTTCCTCTGCAATTTTGTTCAGAGTTTGATCAAACTCCAAAACTTGAAGCCAGGCTGAGTCTAGTAAGTAGATTATTTCTGGGTGAGATATCCACACAAATTCTCTATTTAAGCTGCAATGTTTTCTTCCTTTGAGTTAGCAGTAAAATAAGAAAGAAGGTTTGGTTTGGTTTTGTTATGTGTGTGGTTTTGTTTTGTTTTGTTTTTTACCTAATAGAACAGCTAATCTACAAATCTAACAATGTTCCACTAAGCTTGCTTTTAATAGGGACTAGAGGCAGGCAGGGAAAGTGTGTCTTTTACTAGTATGAGTAGGGTACAGGCTGGGAACTAAGACCTAGGATCATAGAGTCATTTATAGAGAGGGAGCTTGCTGAAGATCAAAGTTCCAGTTACAACACTCAATTTACCACTTTATGCACTCTTCACCATTTGCAGTTCATCATACAGACTGTATAAGATTTCCACAGGAACTCAATAGTGGGTACACTAAGAACTGAACTGGGGGGAGAAAAGATTTGATCTTTGTTGGATGAGGAAGGAAACCAAGTGGATAGCCATAACAGGGAGACAGGAAACAAGGAAAGAGACTGAGGTGTGATAATGGGTACGGGGTGTTGGGACTTTCACAAGAAGGCTGGACATGGGGTGAGCCCATGAGGTGAGGAGAAAGAAGCAGGTGCGACAAGGAGCTATTATGGTGGGGGAAAAATAACATCAGGGCAGCATGTGTATGAAGCCACAATGGAGATTGCAAGGAAATAGAGAACTGTGGGAAGAGGATCTGACATGGACTAGGAGCACAAGGGACCGGAGCCCTTCCCAAGACTAGACCTCAGGATTCCTAATTTACAGCATTTTCTAGTAGCAGCAAATTTCTCATCTCCCTCCCTGCCCCTTCCCCATGCGATTCTGTCACCTGGATCTGTGTTGTAAATCTCAAGTTTTTATGCCTGCTTGTGGTCTTTGCAAGTGTAGGTTTGATAATGATTGATATTACTTGTAATTGTTTTTTTTAAATCAAAAATAAGTCTGAAATGAAACAAAAATGGACATTTAAGGCCATACAGTGTCACTTCAAACGTCTTGTATTAATTCATGAGGATATCTTTTTTTAATTAAATGGTCAAATATTGCTTTCTCCCTGGGAGTCTTCCTTCTCTGCTGTCTGGGGAGAAATAACAGTGCTGTGTAGCGAAAAGGATGAAGGCTGCATAATGAATGAAGTGGAAGATCGCAGAAAGCAAAAAGAGGTGATCTCATGGTCAAGATAGTTTAATGCTACCCCGGAGAAATTAGTTTTTTCCTTTTCCCTGTGATAAAGTTGTGTTGAGATGCTAGTCATTTCTCAGGGAAAAAGAAAGAGGGAGAGAGAAAAAAAAAAAAAAAAAAAAGACATTTTCCACAGGTTGATTTTCTGGAGAAAAGTTGAGATCCTGGGGTTGCACTTGTGAAAATGTTGAGCGTTTACAGCTGTTGCTGAAAATGCCAGTAGTTGTGCTTTGGACATAGAAGCTGTTACATACTACAAGCTGTTGTGAGAAATTAGGGCATGGATATCTCAAATTGCTCACTGAAAATTGTCGTACTTTGACCGAAAAGTTCCTGTGCTTTCTTTCCTCATCTGTAAACTGAGGATCATAGTACTCAGTCTTTTTGTGGGGGATGGAGTCTGTTTGCCAGTGTTTGGGAAGCAGTCAGGCTGTGACACGCAGTACAAAAGTTCAGGAAGGAATCAATGATTTCATCTCTGCAACAGAACTTAAATAGTTTGTAGTAAGTATGTCATGAGCATTGAACAACTAGAATAAAACATAGAACAAAAAAGTGTGGTGTAGCTGCTTATTAAGAGCTTGTCAGTATAGGATTATTCATTTCACACTGAGCTGCATTTGCTGCCTGCAAAAAGACTTTAATCCAGTAGGCAATTAATAGCACGGGATAACTGACAAAATGCTGCTGGTTCACACTTGTTCAGTTTGGAAGTGTGGTAATTACATGTGCAATATCTTACTCCTTGCTTCCATGTGTACGCTGTGGATTCACATTTTGAGTTTCGTCTCTGCCCTCTTTTGATTTGTTTTCTCTTCTTTTTTTGGAATAATGGACTGTTTGGTTTAGTACTGATACTTTTTGTGAAAGCAGTTTAATAAAAACTGTATCAATACCCAAATTTTAAAGTGCAGGCATTGTAAATGCGTATGACCTCAAGGATTTGTGAGTCAACCCAAAAGGTCAAAACATAGCATCTGAGGAAAAAAAAAGATTTCACCAAAGTGATAATTTAAAAATTTTAACAAGTCACCAAATGGTGAAACAAACCCAAAGTATTCAAGTAAATCATGGAACTGTCATATAAAATACATTTGACCCACAGTGTGAAAGTATGAGGAACAAGCAATGAAATTTATGCATCTGGCAAAAAGATAATTTCTGTTCTCAGATTGGAACATATACACTTCTGGAAAGCCTGCTGGTTTAGGCAAGTTTCTAAAAGTTCTTGAGAGTCTTCATACTTCTGTAGTATGTACTTTCAACACACTACATTTGAAATGTGGCTGCTCAGCAGAACTTACACAGTTCCTGTGGACATTCAAAAGCTTTCTTGGCCAGGGCAACCGAGGTTAACAAGGTCTGTTAGAATATTATGTTGGGAATGTCATTATTAATACATCTTGGGGTTGCCGTAGAAGAAGATCTCATTTTCCACCAGAGAAGAAGCATGAGTTGCTGTAGTGAAAGATATGACGATTTTGTAGGTGATCCTCCACCAATACTAGTAGCTTTTTTGGTGATTGTCAGTTAGGCGTTGGAGCCTAATGGAGAAGTACCTTCTGGGTGTGAATGCAGAGGCCTTAGCTGGCACAAGTCAGAAATGGCTTAGGGCAGTTGAAGAGCTTTAGATGTGTGAAACCATTAGTACTTTTAGGAGAAGTGACAGCCTTATACCACACACAGCAATGTTTTAATATCAGCACGCTCTTCTATAATGACAGTACCAAGAGTCAGTCTGTGTTCCCCATGTGGACTTTGACAGCAGACAGCAGGCAACACACCATCCCCGAAAAACACCTTTTGTCATCCTCAAGTTCTGAGCCCACTGCTTGCCTTATTGGATCTTCATTGTGGTCATCTTCTATCAGCAAGTGCATGAATTCTCCAAAGCAATGCAGTCAATGAAGCTTTGCCAAGAAGCAATCCTCTGGAAGCAGTAACAGTTGTCTTCTCCCTCTGGGGTAGTTAACTGCTTCCCATACAATGAAAAGTCAAGTAAAATTGCTAAGCTAAGCAGCGCTGTGAATGGCTTGCAGAACTTGCCAAGGGAAACTTGTCACAAACTTTTGCACAAGTTGTTAAAAAATTGCAATGACTGTCATTGTAGAGCAGAGCATCCTCTTTACCATGATGGACAAAGAGCAAATAGAAAATTATATCAAATAGAAAATATATATCTCTCAGAAGCGATGGGTTAGGAGGGCATGGAGAGGTCTGTTGGGGGTTTTACTGATTTCAACATTGCTGGAATTGCTGTGGTTCTATCCCCAGCCCAAAGTGGGGAAAGGTCCACAATGCATAAAGCCCAGCAGCAGTGTAGAGGAGCAAGGTTACTCATCAGAAGGTCCATATGTTTACTTCAGAGGAATCTGTGAGTCACAGTGAAGCAAGCATCCATATGATGCAAGCTACATCAGTGCAAAGGTGATAACTGTGCATCAGTCCAGTGGTATGCGTGGCAGTCATCCACAGCATTTGATTTGTCGGGAAGGAGATAGTTCCTTTCTCATCCAGTTAGCACCATCTTCATACCTCCACCTGTAAGCACTGAATGAGACAGTAGTGGGTATTACAAATGTGGTATAGCCCTCTCTAGAAATTTTGCCAGAACTGCTCTGTTGGTTGGGGATCTAATAAAACATGATTTATGACTGACAGAAATATTCTGGAAAAAGGTCAGCGTCAGTAGTTGTGCTGAAAGGTTCTGCTAACAGAAGTCTTCCCTTGTGTGTTGTAGCTACACAGCATTTTAAGATGAATCACTGTAGCTGTACCATGATGTCTTTGCCTGGTTGAGTCCTGGCCTAACCCAAAATTCAGACATCTCAGGTTAAATTCATTTTACAGTGGTCACCTTAATTCTGGCATTTTCTAATTTTTGAGAAGTAGTATTTGCAGTCTTAGTAATATGCTGCTACTGTTTGTTAGTCTTAGTAATATGCTGCTACTGTTTGTTTGTATTCATGTATGGATAGTGTAGGGGAAGGAGACATATAATGTAGGTAAATAGTGTGTATGAAATACTAATTTGTGGCTTGAATCAGCCTATGTGCACATACAGAATTTGAAACAGATGCTTGTATCTATTCTTTATTACAGCTCCATCCAGTAGAAAACCGGGGGACCCTCTGGTTATTTCTGATATCAAGAAAGGAAGTGTTGCTCACAGGTAAGACATTCAAGCTCCCAGTAAAAATCTGTTTCCACTGTATGGCCAGCTAGACTCAAGTTAAACAGGAGAAGCTTGTAAGAGACTTCTACTTTTATTTAGAGCACAGCAGTTACGTGCAAAATGTATAAATAAGTAACTGTTAAATAAACCCATCTTGTTTCTATATTAATGATTATACAGTGTGAAATACTTTGCTTTAATGTTGCTAGCATTTCATGTAAGCTTGTTTGCTTGTTCGCAGAACTGGGACACTGGAACTGGGTGACAAGTTGCTTGCAATAGATAACATTCGACTTGACAATTGCTCGATGGAGGACGCTGTTCAGATCCTTCAGCACTGTGAGGACCTTGTAAAGTTAAAGATCCGCAAAGATGAAGATAATTCTGGTATTAGCAACGAGCCTATTGCAATTCTTGTGTATTTTCTTTTTTTTAGAACATAGGTTTATTTTTTCACATTTAAATTTTAGTGAAATGGTTTTGCTAAACATTGATGATTTTTGCTAATGCTAATCAAAAACCATCAAAGTAGAAACAAAAAAATAATCCATACATTTTTGAATTATCTCAGTGGTATGTTACCTGCAGGAGCTGTGCTGTAAAAGGAGGTCTTCAGTTTTCTGGAGAGGCAATTTCCCTTCAGGTGTAAACATACAAGGTTGATCTTTCTCTTATCAGCATATTGAAATTTTCTCTGATTTTAAGATTGGAATCATGGATAGCAAAGCACTATGGATACATAGTTCTACAGCAGAGTGGGGCAGTGCATGCTTTATCCATAAACACATAAGCTTGACTTTAGTATGATTGTTCACCTGCTTAAAGGTAAGTAGTACTTTACTAGCTGTGCTGGATGGCTAATGCAGGAGCCATGTACAGTCAGCCCAGCAGAGTTGCCATCATTTTGCACATTTACATCTATTAATATTCCTGTATCTTCCCAATTACAGATTCCATAAAAGCAAAATTTCTACCTGGAGATAATGAAATGAGTTCTGCTGTGCACTTTAGTGGCAAAGGATATCAGACAATTTTAACTACCATTACTGTTGGGATTTATATTATGGCATCACATAAAGGCACATACTGTAGATTCATTTGTCTTAAGCTCTGTACAATCCCACAACAAAAAGCACTCTTATTTCAATTCAAGTGTAACTGTTGAAGTGATGTTTAGAATCACACTAGAATGCTCTTTTCCTTTAACAGCTTTTGAAAGCAAACAGTATTTTCTCAGTATGATCAGTACAAAGCAAAGGCAGATTAGTTTAGCAACATGTGCAAATTGGCTTTCAGAAGTTAATTTTGATCCATCAAAGAGAAGGGCTGCTGCTTGGCAAAATATTGTGGTAAGGTCCCTGCAGGTGGTGAGGTCGTGTTTGCTAGGCATGGTTCGTACATCTTGGAGAGCGGCTGGCGTCACTGACTGTACATCCAGAGGGACACCTGCCTGATAGTTGCTTTGGAAATATGACCAAACCAGTTACCTTATGAAGAGCAAACTGCAAATACAGTTGGTGGAAGTTTAACAGGAGAAACGCCTGTAGAAGGAAGTTAGTTTCCTCCTGCACGTGAGGATGTCCATCTTTTAAATGTTCATGGTATCTATGATCGCTCCTTTACTTTCTTCCCATCATTTGGAAGACTGCATCTTGTTAATAACCCTGCAGAGAAATTGCCCACAGCCCGTAGAAGAGAGGCATGAGTTACAGCCATGTAGAAGTAAGAACTTCTCCCACACTTTCAAACACTTGTGGGTTTGTCCTGCCCCCCACCCCTCCCATGGCCTTAATGTCTTTCCCAGGCAGCTTCTGTTTCCACAGAAGGTGGTATACATTTTCTGTCACCATCACCAAGATGTGGATTTCAGTGTCCATCCATGTAAAATAACATCTTTGCTCTCTTAGGTGTAGCACACTGTGGTAGCTGGTACAGATTTTAGTCTGACTGAGATTCTTACTTCACGGTTTTCTATTACATATTCAGGTTGGTTATTTTACAGTTGCATTATCTGCATCAAGATTCCTACACAACTACAGTGTCTTACATAGACATGATTGGTATAGCTGAACATATTTGAATGTAGATGGACAGCTCAGAGACCTGCTGAGCAAAATTCTCAGTACAAATGGTTCTTATAACAGTCGAGTAAGTGTCAAAGTGTAATTTAAAACATGTATAGCAGATTTTCAGGTACTTTGAAATCTAAAATGAATCAGTGTCCCCTGAAATACTACAGAAAAATTATTAAAAAAAAAAAAAAAGTAGCAAAGGTGTAGCAACAAGTGTACTTCAATTAAAATCAATTTTAATTCATTTCCACTGGTTAATTTACTTTATTTATGAAAGCCTGGTTTTCTCACAAAGAGAGTAAATGTGTTTCTTAAACTCAACAGAAAAAATCGTTAATAAATTCCCTAATAAAACAAAAGCCTGATGCTAGTAGATTAGTGAGAGTAGAGCACTCCAAAACAATTTCTAAATCACAGAATGAGATTAAGATTTTCGTATTTGTTAACATCCCATGGCATGCTTTTTTGAGGAGGGCAAAGCAGGGAGCAGGGTTTTCTTCTTGCCTAGATTCTCATTCCCCCTTTATCTATCAAACTCTTTCTTCTGGTATTCATTTCAATGTCTTCATAGCTTCTAGCTCTTCTTCTGTCTTCTGTTTCTTCTTTCTGCTCTCTCTCTACTCCTTCCTTCACGAGATGATTTTACGTAGCTCAAAGCTGTGTCCCTCACAGCCAACCATGCAAGTGAAGTCAGCAGCAGGGTAAAACATTACATACTCCCCCAAACAGTGCTCTTTTTTGCACTTTGTTTTCATCAGTCCCATGTTGCTCTAAAGAGCAAGAGACTAGTGGATAGAACAGAAGCACTGCAGCACAGAGGCAATATAACAACATTTCCTTAAATGTGATTTCAAAGAATTATCCACATGCATCACTACAATAAAAGAAAGAAGGGTAATCTCAAAAAAAAAAATGAGACCCTAAAAATTTATGATTTGATTACATTTCCCTCTGAGATGGAAGTATGTTTTCAGAAGAAGTTTGTTTTCAGCAATTTTTCTCTTTTTTTTTTTTCCTGCCAACTTCCAATTCTGAGGATTTTGTCTCCTGTTTAGCCTAATGGCAGCTACCCTTTTCTGAATATCAGAGTTCTTTGCTTTCATGGCAAAACTGGTCTTCATTGTGTATTCAGGCCACATACAGGCGGTATTCTTGAATAGCTTGCATTTATGTTGTCTGGAAAGAACAGAAGAAAGTAATGTAGCAATTTGACATTTGTTGCATTTTACCATTAATTTTCTTAACTAGGGCTATCCAGAAGAAAGACATAATGGGCCAGTCTCCTTTCCAGTCATTCACAAAGATCTATAAACTTCCAACTCTCACACGTGGCAGGACTGCTGCATAATTAATATCTTCTTATTCACTTACCATTGATAACAGAGAAACATTAGCATTGTCTCAACCCTTAGCAAATACTGGCTGTTGTATTTTCAATTAGCTTGGTGCAACACTTTTCACCCTTCTGCTGAAGTCTCACCACATGTCGTTGCCACACCCGTGTAAACATTATGAACATTAGGTCTCGGGGGATTTGAGGGCCAAAACTCTGTTGATAATGTCGCAGGTAGGAATAAAAAGCCAACAGTAGCCGTGAAAATCCCAATATTTTTTGCCGAATAAATACTGCTAATGCTTTTCTCCTTTGAATATTGTGGGTACGGTTTCCTTTATGTCAGTAGCAAGTGGGAAACGGGTGGGAGGAAACTAGACCTACATTTTCTTCAAACTGGGAAAAGACAAAATAACTTCAAAGATATTAGTGTTTCTCCAGCTCTGCTGACATACCACATCCAGTGTTAGAAGAAAACAGCTCTTTGAACCTTTGCTAGTGATGCTGGTTTTTTTTCTCCTCTTAAATTTTCCTACCTACAGGAACAAAAATGGGAGCATTTGAATTTTCTGACTTGTCTCAGGTTAGTTTTGGTCACAGTTACAGAATGTGCATCCTAGACATTTTCCACACTCACTAAGCCATTAAAAATGTCATTGCCCACAGATCTAGGAAAAGTTGCCAGCCAGGCCAAACACCCTGGCTGAATACCGGTAGCATAAGATGGGCAAGGGAGCATTTGTGATGGTTCTTTGTTGAGATTAAAATTTCAAAATAATACAGATTTTATGTAAATAATGAAAAAAAAAATCTAATGGAGTTATTGTTCAACTTAGGTGGTAATTCAGGAGCTATTTTTGATTCCATTCTGAAAGTTTAAAATTTCTCTATTAAAAATATGGGATATATTTCAGGTTCTCTTACTAAGACAACTGCTCATCTTATGATGACTTTTGACCTTTCCACAATTTTTAAAGGAAATTTCTTTTTAGAATTTTTAATTTCTCTTTGGTTTTAAATACCCTCCATTCAGTTCAAGGAACAGAAGAGTCCTGGTAGTTATACAATATTAGTAACATGTTTCTTCTCTAATAAAAAAGACTGAAGTCACATTTTAATAGGAAAGAAGATACTAAGATTTTAAACAGAATAAAATTCAGTCCTACTAGAATGGGGGCAATTGTTTTATTGACTTCAATGTAATCAGGTTCTGGCAATAAAAAATAAAGTGCTCAAGAGATATTTTTTTCTAAATAATCCAGCAGAATATGATTTAGAGGTGTATCTGAAATATAATCCTTTGAAAATGTTGTTTGATTACCAGTCACTAGACTGAATGTGTTATTTTTTTTCATTCCCTCTTTCATAAGAAACCAATTGCATCCCCTTGGCATTTATTACAGATGAACAGGAGAGCTCTGGAGCAATTATTTATACTGTTGAGCTCAAGCGCTATGGTGGGCCTCTTGGAATTACAATCTCTGGTACTGAAGAGCCCTTTGATCCCATAATTATTTCCAGCCTTACAAAAGGAGGATTAGCCGAAAGGTAAATTGGAAAGCAAAATATTTTTAAGCATTCTTTTTGTCAAGGTAAAGATTTATTTTGTTGACCTAAACATGCTAATTTTCATTGTTTAGCTGTTTATTTTTTTTAATTCTTCAGATCTGAGTTTATAATCTTTTTGCTGGCATTTTGAGATGATTACAAAGTTCATGAGCATGAGGAATATCCTAATAGATGTTCTTGCACATACTATACAAGTCAGAGAATGAATTGTGGTCCTTATTGTAAATATGATTGAAAAAGCTGCGTAGTCACAGGAACATTTCAGCAGCCTTTTAAATGTGGTAGCCTTGTATAGTAGAATAGGTAAGGAAAGCTCTTCATGTGTCTAACTTTGTCTGAAAATATTCTGCTCATAGTCCACACACACTGCATCTGTACGTGCACTTACATACACCATAGCTACCATTACCCGAGGAGTAGAAATGCTCCTCTTGGTAAGTGATGGATAGAGAATAATGAAAAGGCTAATGTTTTCTGTCACCTGTCATTTCTAAAAGGTAGAGTTGTCATAACTAGTCCCTTTGTTGGTAGTTTCAGAGCAAACCTACAGAACACAAAACATGATAACTGTGCTCAGCCAGAACAAATTGTGCATTTACACAAAGAGAATTTATTTTCTTCTTATGCTACAATCCATCCTGAAAACCACATTGGTGAAATAGCTGGCTACTTGCTCCCACTGCCATTATCTGTTCTGTTGTGAGACTTCTAGAAACATTACATTAATTTCAGGATTTATCGAGCTGTCTGAGAGTACTCTTAAACAGGTGGGCTGCCATGAATATCATCCATAGGTTATTAACTACTGCAGTAACACAGAAATCCATCTCTCCACACCTCAGCTCTGCTATTGTCACTACAACAAAGGTGACTTGCTTTAAGCGTTTCTAACAATAGGACTACTGTATAACACAGCTATGAAAGCAGAATGGGAGAAAGAGAGATGAGACTTTCATGCCTCCAAATATGCAGACAAATTATCTTTGTTGCTTTTTGTGCTGCTCTTCTAATGTTTTACTTCTCTCTCTTACTATAGAACTGGAGCAATTCACATAGGAGACAGAATCCTAGCAATAAATAGTAGCAGCCTGAAAGGAAAACCTTTGAGTGAAGCCATTCATTTATTACAGATGGCAGGAGAAACTGTCACTCTGAAAATCAAGAAGCAGACAGATGGTGAGTATGGCCAAAGTAGCACCAGTGGTCTTTAATGAGTGTGTTTTTACAGTTTAACAAGCATTTAGGCCATCCGTGGAAAAATGTCATGTCATTAGTAAAAACCATACTCTTAGAACTGCACTAAAGCAATGACCACCTCCCACCCCCACCCCTTTTCTTATAATCCTATTCAGCTACCAGTCCCAAGAAATTTTCTGTCCCTGTGGGTCACATAAATGAACTGAGCGATGCTGAAGATGAAACCTCTACCGCACAGAAATCTGGCAAACTCTCAGACATCTATTCTACTACAGTCCCAAGTGTTGACAGCGCAGTAGAGTCGTGGGATGGCTCTGGTATTGATACCAGCTTTGGAAGTCAAGGTACTATCAAGAATGAAGTCAGCATTTGAAGTAGAAACTGTTGACTTCATGGTTGAATTTCCTTTGCCTTAAAGAGAATCTTATTTGTACCAAGTTTAAATCTTGTACTTTGTAATGTGCTGGTGTCTCATTATGACCACACACCTTGCCAGACAGCGTGATTTCTTACGCTTGGCTGGCCTCAGATTCATTCTTTTATGACAATGCGGTGTGTTATGAAGCATTTATCAATACGTTAACAGGCTTTTGTTAGCTTTTCTGACATCTGAATGGCCAAGTCCATAGATCATCCACAACCAAATGAGTTTATCTTTCAAATATAGATCAATGCAAGGCACAGAACACCCTGAAGGTGTTCATGAATTTGGTGCCCATGTGCAGTAATTTTTAATGGACAACAGATTTATTATAAACTGCTGAAGGGGGAACATTAGGCATTACTTACGATTTGTAAATCTTTTTCTTCTTCCTCATTCCTGCAGCATGAACACCTAACTTTCAGCCCTCAAAAGCAATCATTCTCTTTAAAGACATGGTTTTCATTAATACTAAATTTTATGCTTCTGTTTGACTACTGTTTTGATAGGATTTTCAGATGATTCCATTTTAATTTGTAGAAGATTAGACAGATTTATTCAGGCAGTGAGGAACTCAGTCATCTTTTAATAATCTAGGTAACAAGTAAAACAACTTCCACACAGCATCTTTTGTTTAACTGACTTTAAAATGATTATTTCCATAGTAATAATGGTGTGCCCACTACCTTGCAGATATTTGAGCAGATAGATCCTTACCTCAAATAATTTTTTCTCACTTGCTCTGGTTTCATGCATTCTTGCAACTCTTATTTTTCTGTTTTTTTGTGGCTTTCCAGGAGCATGGGTGGTGGTAGCATGTTGTCTATGGCTGGTGGACAGCTGAGTTGTGTGAGCGCTGCCCAGCAGATTACCCATCTAGATTGAAGTTCTGTGCTGGTTATTTTCATTGCTATTCTTCAGTGTGCCTGCTCAGTGATAACACTGGTGCTTTTTTTTGTAAAGCAAAATGTTTCCTTTGAAACCCATGTGAGATCAAGAAGTAGCTGATGTCACTGCTAATGGCCTTTTTTCTTTTTTTTTTTAATTTTTAAATATTTCTTAGACTTACTGCATATATTTTGTCATTGACTTTCCTTTCAATGGGATAGACTCGATACATTTCATTATAACTCCTGTTTTCAGCATTTTACTTACTGTTATATAAACGTTTTATTTAGTACTCAATTTAATGAGTTAAACTCCTCCTGTGTAATTTGTATTTCACTGGAGTTATGAGTTTGGATGAATTTGCCTCCTTTTCTGTTTTTTAACAGTCTTGGTCAGCTTATCAAAATAAATAAATCAGGTTAGATTTTCTTCTGATTTTTCTAAGCCCTAGGGAGAAATATTTCTGAAAAAGTGCCAAAATGATGGCTTTCATTTTCTGTCCGATTTAATGATTTCTGGAGCAAATTATTCAACTGTGGAGAAGACAGATCCAGAGTCCTCTGCTAAATCCTGATCATTGAGACTTCATGCCAAAAAGTAAACCAATATCTCAAACCATATTATTTTTTTCTGGCTCCCCTATGAAAATCAGCCCAGTCTCGGCTGGGTACATAGCACTTCTCTTAAACAGCCTGAGTGTAATCAGAGTTGTGCCTTATCCCTTGGTGTGGTACTAATGTGACCTACATTTCTGCTAAAGTTCATTCTGTCTTGACCTGTCAAGCTGAGTTTGGCTTCTTTCCAAACCTTTCTTGGCATAAGCACAGACTAAGCAAATTGAGGATTTTGGAGAATGTTTCTGGAGCACCAGATAATGCTTTATCCTATTAGTTACTTATTTAATGCTGGTGAGCCATCCTTTCTCTCCTTGAATTAACACCCTGGTTTGTACCTTTGTCTGATGCATCTGCCTCAGTAATCTAGAGCCTTCCCCACAAAACAGTCAAATTTTCACAACCAAAACCCTTCCCACAATTTGGGAGTATGATAAAGTTTGCCAGTTAGCTGGAGAAAAGCACGCAACTCTGTAGTTGCATGGGATTTGAGGGAGACAAGTCTAGAGTGATTTATGGAAGTGAATTGCCCTCTTTAGAGAGGTGACAGCAGTGGCATTTGTTAGTCATCAAAAAAAATGATTTCCTAATCCACTATGCACACCAGAAAAGACGAAAAGAGGAATATGTCAAGATGAGATATATATACAGCAGCTCTACCTTACTGCATTTTGCATACCAGATCAGCACGAAGTTGTGACAAGTAAATCTGTGTGTTCTTTCTGATACATCACTTTCAAGCCAGAGTCTTGTCGGGTTCCTACTTGGAATCCAAATTACAGTTAATTCGGTAAAGCTATTGAGCTAATACCAATGTTGCTTTTATGATATAAGCACGCAGGAAAAAAAAATGTGCAGATGTCAAAGCCACCTGATGCCACTTGCACGGTCTTGAAACATTTGGAAATAGCTGATAGAGAAATCACTCTCTGTAAGATGAGCTTTCCACGGGTGTCTGTTGGTCCTAGGCATGTGTGCCCCTTGTGAGACTTCAGAGCCCTGGTGAAATGGAATAGCTCAGCTAAGAGCAAGCCCCTCCTGCACAAAGGGGCATGGTACAGAGATTTTCACATGTTGGCCTTTACATAAGGCAGCACAACCATGCAGAGCAGAGCCGGGCTATGACAGCAGTCCTGCACCTGTATTAATGAGGCCTTGACTCTGTGGTGCCAAGACAGTCACCCTCCTTCCTCTTGAGGCATTTAATCCAGGTAAAGGTCACTCGGGAGCCTCTGCACCGTGCCAACTTTTGCATCTAGATAGCCATGATGCATATCAGCAGGGGCATAATTGACTCTAATATGTCACTAACTTTTAATTACATTGCTTACATTAGAAAAGTACTAAGAGGCAGAAAAATCTGTCTTGTCTTGTCATCTGAAAATTCAGGTTTGTTTGTTTCTTTTAATGCATCCTTGAAAACTTTAATAGGTCTGAAGCATTTTTTCCTTAATAGATTAGGTTTATTTTTGGATATTTTACACATGACTATGTTAACACATGGCTAACATTCATAACACTAAAGAGTTACTCACTAGTCTGAATAATTCGATGTATGAAGTCAAATTGGAAATTGGTGAACTTGTGAAAAAGTCCAGCACAAAACATAAGGAGTAGCTGAGACACAAAGAGTAGGAAATCTGTGTTGGATATGTTTAGGATTTTACTTTTGACTGACTTTCACAGAAGAAGCTCTAGAGCACTGATAATTTGGGGCATAATTTAGGTCATTTATTCTTCTAAATATCTGAATACAAGAGGAGAAGTGAGGTGAGGAGAGGAGAGGAAGCAATTATAAGTCCACATTCAATGTCTAGAAAACCTAGCTTCAAAGATGTACTTTTTGTCATTAAAACATACAGTAGCATAAGTATATAATTCATCTTTTTAGGACCCAGCTATCAGGCTTCAGGATACAACTTCAATGCCTATGAATGGAGGAGTCCTAAACAGAGGGGCAGCTTGTCCCCTCCAAGCAGACCACGAAACCACCCATTCCATGACCCAGTGCTGAGTGATGAGGAATGGGACCAACCTACAGCAAGCAGGTAAGTTCTTGTACAAGTTTCTGTTTTCTTACCTGCAGCTGCAGCAGTGCCTCAAAAATGGACACATCATCTAGAATGAAATTATGTTTTTCTAAGTCAGCTGTAGCAGCTCTTCCTTTACATATAAGATATAGTATTTATACTTTATGAAACTTACCAGAGTAGATGAATGACATTTGTCAAAGATTATGATGCCAAAAACAAGGCATATATTTATTTTGAGTTACTTTAAAAATAAAGAAACAAAGCAGGGCATTCCCTTAGGTAAGCTTCAAAAATTAACTGCTCTGTTTTCCACTTCACAAAAATAACCCTACAAAAGGAAGTGGACAAAGACAACCAGCATGTTAATCTTGTCTTCCATGAAAATTCTTCATTTTGGTTTTGGCAAAGAAGCAGGTATTACAGCCTTCTTCCAGAAATGCTTTAGAGCTCTGCAGTGGTTCAGTGGGAGAACAAAGTGACCGTAGTAGAAATATCTTGTCCAAAGCCATGCATGGACATGCATATTTTCTGCCATGCATTCCTCTTCTGAGAAGTAAATCCCCTCTTCAGTGAATTCCTCTACAGGCAAAAGAATTTTCTGAGGGAAAAATACTTGGTTGACATTGCTTGGAGGTAGCTAAAGATCCAAAAAAAAGGGAAGTCTCTCATTCTCTGTTCTAACAATGATCCAGCAGTGGAACCACTAGAGAGACCTGGGTGATAATTCCTGCCCAATAACAGTGCTTCCTCAGACAAAGGCAGACAGATATTGCAGAAAGATTTCAGTGCTCTTTGTACCTGTTGTCAAGGCTTGCAGACGTGCACGTCTTTAGTTAGAAATACAGTTTCTTGTCATAGCAACACAACGAGCCTGAAATCTCAGTCTGTGACAAATTCAAGTTTAGTATTACAGAAAACCTTTCTTGGATAACCCTACTGGATAAGGGTCCAGTCTGTTAACTTTAAATTTGTGAATCAAGGCAGGGCTTAGATGGCAATGCGGCTTTTCAGAAGCTGAATGCTAAATCCTCTGATAGAGCAGATTGCCCAGTGGCATTTTGTCTGGAGACAAGTCTGTCAGGATGATAGCTGAGATCTGGGCAAGTGTAAACACTCACCCTTTATCCAGCTCCTTTGGTCCCTACAGGCCGGAAGCATATCAGAAGTTTTCATAGGCTATTAGTGGGCAACATTTAATAAAGGAAGTGAAGGTAGTTTTCTTCATGCTTCCCATTCTTAACAAGTTACTGTCTTTAATTTGAGAGCAGTAATTTTATCCACAGCACTTGATGGTGCTCCTATACCAAGTAGTGGAGAATGTGGGAAGGGTGCATCTGTTTTTCCAGCCTGTTATGGGGGTCTCCAGAAAAACACCTCTTCTCTGCCCCTAGCTAAGCACTCTGTCTTCTTCTCTAACACTAAAAAGTAATTTTTTCTTACCTTTATTTTGTGTAGCACAGCTTCCAAGAATATGTGGCAACAGAAGGAGACTGAGACGTTGGGAGAGAATCAAGAAAACCATTTAAAGCAAACTTCTGTAGAAAGGTCAGGGGGAGAGAGCATCAGGAGCGTGAAGAAAGAGGGCAAGCTGTGGAAAGGTGCCTCTGGTGGGCAAAGGAAAGGTGGGGGACAGCTGGAAGAGTGGAATACTTCCAGGTAGGAAAACAAAGAGTGCACAGGAGCGAGATCCAACTGGGCTGGGGAAGGGAGAGACGGAAGAAAGTAAAAACAGTTAAAAGGAGAAAAAGGAGAAAAAATGGGTGAAAGCAGAAGGCACATCACTAACATGCCATTGAGTGACAGTGACATTTCAGTTGGAAAGTGAATGAAACCGGAGCATAAACTGCTCTGTAGCCTTGTTTCTATCTACCACTGAAAGGCAGGACACGTCAGTTACAGTTCCTGCTCTAGGGAAAATGATTTGCACTTCAAAACGTTACCTACAGGAGTGAGTGTGCCAGATCCTAGAATGCCCTATCACCTCCTGATGGAGAAAAAAAAAAGGGGGGGGCGGTGGGGGGTGACACTTGGTCTCTTGCATGTCAATAAGAACCAAATCACAGGCACCTGTGGTTTCATATCTGTCCCACTACCTCTCTTTCAGCATTTTTGTGTATCTAAATTACTGATGGCTCTTTGAATGAGCATCCATTTGAGAACCAAATATATTTGTTACAGCTCAAACAATATTTCACATGACATAAAATCAATCTCTCGGGTTTTGTTTCAAGGAAAACAAATTAGATGAGAAATGATTTGGAAGCTCTTTTTTTTTTTCTGATGCAGCAGCTCAGCTACAAATCAGTTTATTAATGTGGCTGTAATGGAGATGAAAAAGTTGAGCATTTCACACACCAAGAGACAAGACTTGGGGAAGAATCAAAAGAGGAGGTGAGGGGACCCAAAAGACGAATTGTTCCAGCCAAAAGGAGGTCCAGACTTACAGGCGTCATCATTTCAGATCTCACAGGAGTCAGAGAAGGAATGGAGATCCTGTTCTAGAAAGCCCAGCCTTTGCTGCCACAGACATAAAATCCTGTTCATTAACTCAAGCTCCATTTTATATTACGATATTAGTATCCAATATAAAGAAGGTATCGGATTGGATTAATTAGTCGATGTTCAATGTTAGCAGTTAAAAAAACTACTTAGGTTGATTGAAAGAGCTAATTTCAGAAGTTAAGGATCTTTCCAAAACCATGTTTTAAATACTTTCTTATCGTGCCTGGGAGGAATTGCATCTGTGCTCCAAGTAGGTATTCTCACCATTTCTGTATCTATTGCAATATCTCAGAAGAGGCACTGACGCTAGATGGAGAATCATTGCAATAAGAGATCCAAACGGCTGGCCATTGTCTGCCTGACTGATCGTAGCTGTAAGAAAGCATCTCTGAGGCAGAGTATCATGGGAGAAGTGTTCAAGTTGTTGTCGGTTGTGCTGGGCAATTCCTCTGTTTAAAAGCTATTATGTTAACAGTGCTACATTCATGCTGTTCTCAGTAATACACAGTTTGTCAAGCAAGGCCTCAGACGCTTCCATGACAGTGTTTGCTCTGTCTATGTTAAGCACCACTAGCTGCAGTCCATGGGCAGCTGCTCCAAAGTAACAGCTTGCTGCCACCAAAAGGGCAAATTTTTGTTCTTTCCGTCCCTCATCCTTCCCCTGTGCCTGTCACATAAGTTTGTACATAAAATGACTTGGAGTGGTTTCTATTGTGGCTGTCAGGTGGGGTAAACTGATAATGATAAATGGAGCTTAGACTGAATCAGGTGAAAACACCACCACCCCTCTTTTGCAAAATGCTGTTTGCCAAATTGGGGCTCTTTTCATGTTCCCTGAAAGAAGTCTGTGAGGTTGAAAGCGACTGCCAGGCTATGAGAAGACTTGTCATGTCCAGGCTCTTCATGTCCAGCGACCTCCCCACTCTCCTGCCTACCTACTGTAACCTCCTGTCATTCAAGTTGCAATCTATGGCAAGGCACATGTGTAAAATATATTTTCAAGAGGAAAAAAATAAAAATAAAAATAAACCACCTTTTTTTAACCTCTCATTGTAAATCTAGCTTCGCAGGTACCCATGATAACACCGAGGCTGACCAGGAGGAAAACTTCTGGTCTCAGGCTCTGGAGGATTTAGAGACCTGTGGCCAGTCAGGAATTCTGAGGGAACTAGAGGTAGAACAATCTTAACCTTTCTTTCCGATTATAGAGAAATATAATGGTTTTGGTTTGGTTTACATTCATTTTATTTTCTCCTTTTTTTCTTTTAATTTGCACTAATCACACCAATTCATTTAAAAGCTTTAACCCCTCTCCACAGGACAAGGCTGACAGGCGTCTGTGTTTGAGAAACATGACTCTCTTGGTACCTACCCTTTACGTTTATATTTTTTGCTTGTGCAGCTGCCTCCCCCACCCCTAACCAGAGCTATTTTTCTTTTGTACAATGCAACTGAAATTCTATAAAACATGTTCACCCCAGAGCTTTTGACTTGTAGCTTCTGCTGTGCATACCACTGATGCTGTCTACACAGGCAGCAAATGGCGCAGAACTTCCTAAGTGGGCACATCCTTCCTGCAGCAATGCATCCCATTCTCTGACGGCCGCTTTATGCAGCTTTTCTTAGCATGTTTTAGGTTGTCTTTTAAACTGAAACTTAATTTGATTAAGATGAACATAAAAGAAAATCGTCTTCTCAAAATGTTCTGCTATAATCTTACCACGCTGAAAAAAAAAATCCTGCTAATGTGAGAAGTGTTTGTTATACAGTAAATTCTTCATGATGCAACAAATTTCACTCTGAAATTTATTGCAAATCTAACCGTGCTTCATGTTAGATTGTATGTGGAGTGGGGTTGGGGAAGAGGCAGAGTAACTTTGAGCCTTTATTTTTGTAATCACCTTTTCTCTAAGTTCTCTTATCGGAACAATTAAGATTATACTGCCACTTAAAACCGTGGGATGAAAGGACCTAAAATATTTTCTTTTATGTTCTTTTAAATTCCTGGAGCTGTGAAACTGGCAGAATCTCATTTTCATTTTTATGTTATATGAAGTCCTGTAGCAGCCAGGAGGAATGTGAATGGCATAACAGGGTGAAAGTTTTTCAGTTCAGATTAATTTATTTCCTTTAGATTTATGGCTTCTGTATTGCATGTATGGGTAGCAAAATGTGATTCTCATGTATTTGTTATTGCAAACCAGAGAAAAGCAGGAGAAAATGTTATATGGGTTTAATTCCGTAGTTAGATATGGTTTGGTACCACAGACTTCTCATGCAGTTTTCAATATTCAGAGCACAATAAAAGGATATGGAAGTAGGTAATTCAGAATTGGAAATGGATCATTCAGGATGACCAGAATTCAGTTACTTCAAGAGGCTGAGTGTTCCTCAGCCTTTTACAAAAGTGAAATTTGGAACTGCAGGTGCTGTATCATTTAGAGCATCATCTTCTTGCACAACCCACAGATCTGAAAAGAAAGCAAGACCAGTTCAGTGTGACAGGATGCTGAGAATGCCGATGCCTCTGTTTTATGAAGTACCATCTCGTAGTCAAGGACTCCTCCTCATTTTTCATTTCAAGGTCTTCAGCCAAAGAGCAAAGAAAACTGTTGTTTGCCAAGTCCTCCAGCTGCTTTTGCTCCATCAGGGAGTAATATCCATCATTTCTGAGCACAGGAGAGACTATTAAAGCTACAATAGATTACCTTGTAGTGAAAGTAGTGCTGGAGCTGGGAGAAAGACAGGTGACAGACATGGTCGCCAGAGTCAGAAGCAAACATTTCTTTGCCTGTTTTTCCCCTATTTTTCCCCACTTCATTTTCACTTCTCATTTTCAAGCAGGCTGCCTGCATCCTGTCCCAGTCAGAGTTCAGCTTATGGCTGTTTAATTTCCCTTTTCTCTTGTCCGTCAGTGCCAGGGAGAATAAACAGGAAATTCAGTGTACCCCGTGCTGTCAGCAGCAGCAGGCTGTACCGCTGTGTGGTGGCAGTGCCAAAGTACCTCCACCTCCCGTTCCCTGGAGCAGAAATTCTTTCACAACGGAGGAGCCTCCTTGCTGTGCATGAGTACTTTTCCTATCAGTCCATTCCACCCAGTGGATGAGATGACTCCTGTTGTCTTCTTTCAAGAGTTCACATTCTGCGTCCTCTTTCATCTAACATAAAAGGCTAGCTTTTACTGAGGCTAAACCCAGCAGTGAGACCGGGGTTGTATCTCTGAGGTAACAGTGCTAGCTAAGGTAGTTACTCTTGCGATACGTACATCATGCAAAAGGTCTTTCTGAGCAACGAGCTTACCTGTGCTGAGTTTCCCCCACCCAGGCACTGTCCCTGCCAGTGCTGAGTCTAGAACTGCCTTCACATTCTACTGACTTTTTTTTTCCACCTTGCACACCCACTCTGTCTTGTAAACACCCTCCTATAGATCCAATTCCAACAAATGTAATTATGCCACAGCTTAAACGTCATTTTATTTACATGTCAAATATTTTTAAAGTAAGCAGTTATACTACACACTCTTCAGTCCTGCCTGCCAGGAGACTAGCTTAGCAGCATAGCCATTCCAGTGCTCAGTATTTTAGTTGGAAATGCCATCTGAAAACTTTTGCCCATAGGGTTTTGTTACTGTTGTTGTGTTTTGTTGTGGTCCTGTATTTTATAGTGACTTGCAAGCAGATTGAACATCTGTCTTCTTGCCTTTTGCTGTGCCCTGAGTGATTGTGTTTTAACAAAGAATAGAGAAGTTTTTCTTACTGCTATGAATTAACCACTTTCTTAACCCACGTTCTGTGTTAAAAATTAACCTGTTCATTAATGCTCTAGGCCACAATTATGTCAGGAAGTACAATGAGTTTGAATCATGAAAACCCACAACCTCGTAGCCAGCTGGGAAGACAAGCCAGCTTCCAGGAAAGAAGCACTGTAAGGCCACATTACAGTCAAACTACTCGTAGCAACACGTTGCCATCAGATGTGGGGAGAAAGTCCATGGTTATGAGAAAATTTAAGCAAGAAATGAAAGAAATCATGTCACCAACTCCTGTGGAGTTACACAAGGTCTGTAATTTTTCTTCTGACAGTTTTGAAATAATATATTCAGCATAGGGAATCTAATTATGTATGGCAATACAGTAAGCACTTTTTATAATGGCTCCACAGATGTAATTCTGGGGCCATGCTTATTAGTTCCTACAAAAACATTAATGATATATCCTTATGGGGAAAACAAACAAATAAGATGCATCCTTGTCTACTATTTACTTTTACAACAAATCCTCAAAAGGGACTGCTCTTTTGCAAGGAGGATCCACTGGTAATTTGAATTGACAATACCAATAACTCATCTCTGCAAAATGTGTTCATTAAAAAAAACAAAGTTTAATTTCTAGAAAATACATTTCTTTAGAAAATTACTCAGGGGGGTTTGGGGCTCCCATTGGTCCTTCTTCAAATTAACACTCATTTTGAATCAAGTACATGATACTCAATGTATACAATATAGAATGTATTTCAAATTAGCTATTGTTTCACTTCTCTTCATAATTCCTTTGCTCTAAAAAGGACTTTAAAATTTCAGCCTGTGCAACTTTTCACTGCTCAAGACTGTTGAAATCATACGGTGATATTAAGGTGGCTCTACACCCCAAGGAAGTAATGGATAAATTATCTTTAAATATGCACAGAAAATGCCATGCACCATAACAGCAACCAGATCCCAAAACTGTGGGGAATGTTATAATGCTGTTCTCCTTGATGGGAATGAGCATCCCATCTCCTGCACCATCTTCCTCTTGAAGGTCTGAGTTTTTCCAGAGAGGAGACAGAAGCATGGAGAAAATTCTTTAAAAGGTCACGTTGTCACTCGCAAGAGGGTTGGTTTGCTTTCTAGTCCCTGCACATTTCATAGAATCATAGACTGGTTTGGGTTGGAAGGGCCCTTAAAGCCCACCCAGCTCCAGCCCCCTGCCATGGGCAGGGACACCTCCCACCAGACCAGGTTGCCCAAAGCCCCATCCAGCCTGGCCTTGAGCACCTCCAGGGGTGGGGCATCCACAGCCTCTGAGTTTAGTTCACAGTTCATTCAGTTTAGCTTAGTAAGATAGTGTCTCAGTGAGTATGTGCTAAACGGATGTTTATAGAAGGTATTGGAGAGTGGATCTTGCATTTGGACAATGAATAAATTGTCGATGTAAGTAGTCAATAGGGCGTGTTGTGATAGTTTTAAGCTATTTGTATTTCCAGCTTGATATGAAGTGATTAATGGGGTTGGTTACTGTGCTCGGTTTTCCGGAGTGGAAAGTAAATGTGAGATAGAAGATGAAACTACACCAGCAGGCATTCAATGGTGCACTCACATTCAGCAAAGATACTTCTATGGATTATAAAACCAGCCTTTCATGATTGATGAAACAAATCTTTTGCTGGAGAGGAGGAGTCAGATTGCTACTGAGTTAGCGCTGTGTTACAGCTGCTAGCTCTTAAGTACTGGTCAGTAAAAAATACCCTGTCCTAGAGATTTATTTTTTTTTATTATTTTTGTTGTAGTTGTTGTAAAGATTGCTGTGACCTTCCATTTGAGTAATTTTTGTGTTTTGTTGAGACAATGTACCTGCTTTTCCGTGGTCTGCTGAAGTGATGTTGAGTTTGCTTATACTGTTTGTTCTGTCATCGTTTCCTTTCTAAGAATCTAAATTTGAACCTGCACTATATTTTTCAATCTTTGCAGTCATTTAAGAAAAATGGAAACCAGTGACTGGATCTTATGGGCCAGTTCACTAAAATATGCTTATACCCCTATGATGGTACATGCAGGTTAACCCAGGCATCATGGGCTGGTTTTATATTTATGCTTATTTTAGTAAGTTCTTACTGGTTAGTTTTACTGGTTCTTGTGTAGCAATGTGCATTTTACTTTCTCTTCCCTCTTTAATTTTTGACAGAGACCTCTAGTTTAACATGAATAACCCGCTCAGTTTCTCTTTCTTAAGGAAAGTTTGTCCCGTCAGAGTTTTCCAAAACTCTGCAGTGCCTCAGGAATGACTGGGAATTCACTGTCAAAGAAATTCCTCAATTTAAGTATTTTTTGTAACAAGTCTTGCTGGCTAATGTGCTCTGCCCTCTTGCAGGCAAATGTCTCAATCATTTGGGCCACTGACAGGGCAACCAATGAAATAATAACTGCTTTGGAAAACTGTGATGGTATAAGCAGTCCCTGAAATACAAGCTAAGACGTAGCTTGCCTAAGACTTACTTCAGTGAGACATTCAAGCATGTCCTCAACTGTACACTGCTGAGTTTTCGTAGTTCCTTCAGCAGGACAGTGCAGATGCTTATTTACTACTTCAGTGCAATGAGTCTGCACATGTGTTGAGTCAGGACCTACGTGCCCTACAGATCAGAATTCATACCTTAGTTTGATTACAGCGGGATGGGCTGACTGAGGAAGATGTTCCACTGGTTTTCATAACCTGATTGGGAGAGAGCTACAATATTTCATTATGCTGAAGAAAAAGCCACACATAAAACCAAAATGCATAAATTGCTGGCCTAGCTGTAAATGGTAAGAGAGAATAAGACTGGATAAAACTCCTCAGGCCATAAACACAGATGAGTAAGTTATGTTACCAGCTTGTCCTTCTCAGATGCATACCTGTCAGAAGGGCAACACAGCCCTGAGAATTATTTTACTTAATGCTGCAAACCTTGCAACAAGTTATCCTGAATTCATCACCACTATTCCTTACTTCACTGCATCGTATGCACCAAACAATTATTTTAACTATTTTTGTCCTGAGGAAGCTAGGATTGAGACATGTCATACAGATCTCTTAAAACATTTGTTCTAGATGGTTTAATCAGTAGCATTTAATTTAGCTGAACACCATATTGCTACCCAAATTGAATTAATGCCTTTAATTGATTTTATCTACTTAGGTAAGCATATAGATTAATATTTTTCTTAAAATCACAACAGACCGTTTTTTAAAGTTTCATAGACCAAGCATTCCTCTGAGAGCAAAAATATGCTCAAGACATAAGATAATTTTTCAACATTATTGCTGTAAGTAGGCATTAACCTAAAATTACCATTGGTTAAAATTTCTCAATATCTAATCTGTGCAAGACATATAAATTTAAATTAAACATTTTTCCTCTAGATTTGAGAGGGAGGAGAGGCACAGAAACAAGCTCAAAACCTGTAAGCCTCTGCTTAAAATTTGTAACTATTTAATTGCTTATGAAATATGAATTAAATTTCCATTTCAGCTTTCCTTTCCCCTTAGGCTCCTAATGCAAATTTAAAAGTCTAACAAATCATCTACAATTGAGATTTTGCTATTGAGGTCAAAACTTCCAAACAGTTTTGATCAAAGTGCATATAATACATAGGAAGATCTAGGTGTTGCATGAATTGCCTACAACCTCATACCCTCCAGATCGGCTGCATTAGTGGCAAACGAAGATGAGAAACCTGTGTGGGTTAAGGCTTTGCTCGTCCTCATTATTAAATAAAAATCAGAGTATTTCAGGTAGCAGTGTTTCTACTCTGAGATTCTCTTTTAGAAAGATATGCTGCCCTAAAAAGAAGTAGCCCTAAAATTATAACCCACAATATAAAAGAATGTTCTCTGCAGATGCCTAAACACCTAAAAGTGTGATTGTCAAATACACAACGATGTTCAATCATGACCTCATCCCTTAAATGAATAAATACCAGTTCATTGAATTTCCAAGCTCCTGATAAATTAACCAAAGGTCAGGAGAATATAGCCATAAGGGAAAGAGTTTTTTTAAATCTTTTATGATCCGTATATCTGAAGAAACGGAGGCATGAGATAATACGGTACATAAAAGTCCTGATTGTGAAGCAGACACTAATTCCCTTCCACAATGCGCTGTCTGTAGAAATCAGTGAAGTCCAGCGGGAACAATTGGAGGGGGCAACAAAAGACATTCTCTCAAGTTTTGCTTCCTGCAAACACGGTTTCTCACCTCTACAGGAAAACTCCACTTCCATGTCCCTTATCATGTGCAATGCACCATGTTTTGACTCGCAAGGTGGGCATGAAGTAGCATGTGGTTTTCCCTGGGCATTATGCACAAGATACAAGGTCAAGTGAGCTAATGTAGAATGGCACTTCTGTAGACCTGCAGAGCAGAATTTGTGCATATTTTGTTTGCTGATAGACCACATGCTAAGAATAGGAAAAAAGGCAATGCTGTCCTAGAGCATTTAGCTAGGACCACTGCCTGTAGTGCCTGCAGAATTGTTGTCCACTCTGTCGTGGCTTTGGTAAGGTCTTGACTGAGTGCCCAGTTTGGGGTCTGAAAGATAAAGAGGGATGTTGTCCTACCAAACAGAGCCCAGAGAAAAACACTCCTTGTTTCACATAACTGCTGAGGAGAGAATAAAGTGATTTCCTTGTTCTTTGTGGCTAGCAGCAGGCTTAAGTCTCAGCAAGGGTGATTTAGTTTAGACAGAGGGAAAATAGCTGAAGCACTGGAAGGGATTACTTTAATAGACTGTGGAGTTTCCATCACTGGAGATTTTAAGAAGCAGGACAGATAAATGTCTTTCAGAAATGGGTTAGATGCAGTTGATCCTGCCTTACAGCAAGAATAGAGTCTAAATGACTTCAGAAAGCCCTGTTTCATATGGTTTAGAACTTCCTCTGAGGTTGGATCCACCTCCACCTAACTCCAGGGCCTGAAGGAAGAGGAAGGGGAAAAGAAAAGGAACAAGTGGGAAGTTCCTTTCAAAAAACGGTGCCATCTGTGCCAGAAGAACACAGTATTTTAAGTCTTGTCTCCTCTTAGGCCTTGTATCCTGTTTTTATGTTTTAGTTTTCAAGGCTTCTTTAAGAAGCAGTTAACAGGAAGCATTCCTACCATTTGTGACAGTGTGGAAAATAAGTTATTTAAAAGAGGATTTCTGTCCTGGTACAGTGCTATTTTTTTTTTACTCGTGCCAGGAAAAGCACAGAAATCTGTCGATAAACAAAATAAATCTCCCTCCTTTTTTTTTTTTTTTTTTTTTGGAGGGAGTGTGGGGGAGCAATTGTTTTTAGTCTTGTGATACTGTTCATCTTAGGGCACATCCACAGCAGCTTCAAACATACTTCAGACCATGTTAGACGTGCTATGGTATCACAAACAAATGCCTCTTTGGAGAACAAATTGTTAGAGGTTTCCCAGAGTCCTGCTGATACACCAGCTGTCGATACAAATTAAAATCCTTCTCAGATGAAATATATTGAATTTGCAGATAGATTTGTCAGTAGGTGAAATGCCCTTTGACTCTTAAAATGCACACTGAGATGGATAATGAAAGCTTCAGTGACAAGTTAGGTCGGGGGAAAATGGGAGCGAAGACAGCTTAAACTCAGCAGTCACTGGGAGGTTTAAAATGGCAGGTCACACCCTGAAAAAGAGAACCCATCACTGGAGAAGGCCTCCAGCTTGATTAACGGGACTTTAGGCATGGCTTTCTATTTCACTGTATGTACTGTACGAAGAGAGAAAAGCAAGGGAAGAGGAGGAACGAAGTGAAGTCAGGGATGAATGCTGTGTGTGGATATTGGTGCTTACTGCAGCATGAGATGTTTTCACAGCAGCCCAGTGATGCTCCATCCATTTGTACAGACAAAATGGTGCTGTCGCTACAGCAGCTGGTCTGTTCTCCTGATGTGAGAGAGAAGCAAGGAAAAAAAAAAACACCCCTAAAGAAATAAAAACCTAAGTATACCTACGAAGAAGTTTCTGAATCCCTTTCTATCAAATAACTGAAATAACAAAACTACCTGCAAAGCATTAATTCTCTGAATGCTTGGAAAACCTCCTTCTCCTAACAGTTTTAACTTCTATGTCCTACTTTTGAACGGCTGTGTCTTACCTCTGTGACTAACACCCCTGCGCTAACACAATTGTTTTTGTGCAGAATTCCCTTCCTGCAGGGTCTGTCTGCAGGAGCCGTGTTTGTGCTTTCTGTAAAGTCTGCATTGTAACTCTAATACTGAGCACTGCTGAGACTGGGCCTTGCAGGGCTGACCATCGCCTGGCCAAAACAAAAAAGGCTGGCTGGGGCCCAAGGTGCCAGTGGTATTTGTGCCCTGTGGCAGCTCCCAAAGCCATGACACAGGTGATGGTTTGGTTTAGGCCAGGTCTTTGTTACTGCACGTCGGCCTTCACCGTTGAAATCCCCAAATGCCAAGTCTTGTTAGCAGCACTCACGCTCTCGCGACTGAACTGAGACTGGCTGCAATTAAATGATCTGTTCCCTGTGGAGAGATTATATGGATAGCTTTCAGCTAATTTCTTGTCCGTGCCACACAAAGCCTCATCATTTGGGAAGGAGGGGGTGGAACCTGTAGTTTACAGTAAGCCCAGCTGATTTTACAGCCTGTTTTAGACTAGATTCAGACTTTTGGGGCAATTAATTATGCTCTCAGAGTCAAAAATGGAATGAGTGAATCGCAATACATGTTGTTAAACCCCAAACCCTACAATTAAAATAACTTACTAATTTACTTATGAGAAACAAAACCTAATTGGCTGACCAAGCTAATGCCTGTACTTGGGTATCCTGGTGACTAGAGAACAGGACAGCAAAAGAGTAAGACTCAGAAGAAAATCATACCACAAAAGGTGGTATAGAAAACACACGTTTCCAGCTGATAAGCAGAAGTGAAGAGGACTGCTTATTACTGAAGAATAAGGAGGCTTCTGAGATCATTAATACGATGTAAAAATGGGGTCATCTCTCATATAATACTAGAAGTACCAAATAGTAGGTAAGTGGTCACTCGAACATGAACTAAGCCTAGGAAGGAGACCTGCCGAGTGCTTGTCGAAATGTGGACACACTTTTTTTTCCCCACCTTATCATCACATCAAATTACCTCCGCAGGTAACATTGTACAAGGACACTGATGGAGAAGACTTTGGGTTTAGTGTCTCAGATGGCTTATTGGAAAAAGGAGTGTACGTTAAAAACATTCGACCAGCTGGCCCTGGCGATCTGGGTGGTTTGAAACCATACGACAGACTGCTACAGGTAATGTTTCTGGCACCACACGGGTTTGGCATGATTGGAGATGACATACAGCAGCCTTTTTGTAAAAGGAGTTGTTGCAGTACTGCATGGTGTTTGGGTATCATCTGGGTACTCAGATGCTCGTGCAGAAAACTGAGTGAAGTTGTGTCAGCACTCATTTGGAGCAACCTTATTATCTGTGTTGCTTATTATATTTTCAGTGAGGAGCAGTATTGCTATTTTTTATTTCTGCTGAGAAAGGATGTGGGGGAAATGGGAAGAAGGAAAAAAAATTATCCTAATTGCTTTGTGCCACAGGCTGTATAAATCACTTAGAGCCTAGATAAGGCAGCAGCACCTCATGGTGATTTGGGCTTTTATGCAGTAGAAGTAAGAGTAGATTTTTCTCTGTAATGTCACATTTATAGAAACAAATTATTTATTTCAGAACTTCAAAGGAGACATAAAAATGCTTACTGGAAAGTTAGAATTTCCCAAGGCATTTCCAGATGGATTTGTAATTTTTCCTGTTCTTGATACAGACTTGCAAATTGTTTCTGTGCTTAATCCAAGTTGCTGATCGCCATAGTTGTAATAGCATAACACTGAGTGCCACGCTTAGCGCAGTGCCAAGTTGGCTTGTGAGGGAAAAGCTAATTTATTTATTCATTGTCAACTAGGCCTATAAAATGTTTGTGTATTAATGAATACCAGAGAAAACATAAACAGAAACTTCAGATGTGGGCTATGGCGTTTAAATTGATGAATACTGAGAAAGTGAGAAAAATTATGTGCTGTTAAGTATCGTGTATGGCGTAGGCATCATGACTACTGACAACCGCTATGATCGGGGCCAGTAAGGCCACTTTAGCCACATTCCATTAAACAGGAAGTAAAGAACTTCACTGATGTCTTCGGATCAGATACCATGGTTAAACAGTCTTTTATTGGGCTGTTCTCTAGCTGCAAGATTTAAGTCAGATTTCATGGTCTCAAGGATGAATCTGTGTCTCTTGTGATCGTATTTCTTTGTCTTAAATAATAACGAAAAGCAATCTTCTAATTGTTCAGGTAAACCACGTTCGCACCAGAGACTTTGACTGCTGTCTGGTTGTGCCCCTCATCGCAGAATCTGGCAATAAGCTGGAATTGGTTATTAGCAGAAACCCACTGGCATGTCAGAAAGGAAGTGCAGACCGGCAGCCTTCAGCAGGGGGGGAGTGGAGTGATCAGAACAATGCCTTCCTCCAACAGACTGGACATGCTAATGTTAATACAGAGACACGGGATCCTACAAATACATTATAGCAGAAAATAATTTTAGTGGGACATTTGGTAATAAAAGACAATTATGGTGCTAAATCCCTTTAAGATTTTTCTGAAGATAAGGCTAAGACACAATATAGCACTAAAAAGCACAGGAGGTCAGTCTGTCTGTCTCAAGGCTTGTATTAATTCATGGTCACGTTTTAAAAAGTTTAACTCTTTGTTAAGTCACTCCATTTCTAAACAATCTACCATTAGCAACAGTACCTAAGGGCATTTTTCCCCGAACAAGAAACTGGGGAGATGTTTAAACATGATTTAGATGTACCTTTCCCTTCATCATCAGCTGCTGTTTGAGGGAAAAAAGCATGGCGTTAACTTCTCCTAACAGTAGCGTCCAGGTTGATTTTTAAAAACATTTTAGCAGCAAGCCCTTGTCTGATGGCCGAGGAAGAATGGTGTGCTGGCATCACGCTTTCTTGTTAACTGTCTAGCTCTGTAATTATGGGGACCTTGATTCTGCTGGCAAGAATGGTATACTCTTCAGACAAAGCACGGTTTAGATGTTTTAACAAAGTGTTTTTAGGACGCTGCAGCATGTGGTGAACATTACTCCCCAACAACTGTGGTAAATTTTAGTAGCTCATATGTTATTCCCTATGCAATGAAATAATTAATGATAGGTCTTGCAACATGTAAGGCTTTTTAAGCAGAGGCTTTTTTAGTGAGATTAAAAACCTCTGAAGGAGGATTACTGATGAGTAAAATTGAAAAGAGTTTAGACAAACTAGAAAGGTTTTAAAATAAAATGGATTTTTTTTTAACTATCGCAGTGGAAGATTGATACAAAAGCTCCTTAATGATCCATAACCCTGTAAACTTCTACTGTTGTACACAAGCTTTTTAAATCGAACACTTTCTTGAGGGGACTAATGTCCTATTTAATATACTTTGTTTTCAGCCTTCTTTATGATAAACTTACCCCCTACAACACGTTTTTAGAATTTAAAATTGTAAATACATTTTACAAACTTCACAAATTCTCCCGCCTCCCCTCTCCCCCCCAAGCAATAAAATACTGCCAGTTGCTTTATATGCTCACCAGCAGCTGCTTTGGTTTATTCCAGTATTCGAGTTGTTATTGGTAATTATTGTTCTTGGTGAATATAAAGATACTGGATTTGTACATTTGTAGAGTCTCCACATCTAAGCAATCACCTAACAGAGTTGTTTCTGGTCAATTTAAACTGTTTAACTGTATCCCTATTGCTGTTTCCAATGCATAAAAAGCTCACCCTGCACACACAAATATGTCTGATTTATATTTCAGCACTACCAGAAAAGGTCAGAGTAACATTCAATGCTGAATCTTGTAAAAAAAAGAAAAAGTCCATGAGTCACTTAAATATGTATTTTTATTTGTAACAAATAAGTATTAAACTGTAAAGTATTTTTGTACAAATTTAATACTTTAATAGCATGATATTTATCGTCTATGTATGTTTTTTTGAAATTCAAACTGTTGCAAATATTTGTATGGAAAAAAATGTATAAATTGAAATAAACAGTGATTTAAAGACATTAGAAACGAGGTAGCATTTTTCTATTTTACATGTAGAGTAGCAGTTTGAGTAAAAAAAAATACCATGTTTATGTTCATGGTACACTTTTTCCTGCTGTAGTATGAGTAAAAAAAAAAGTTTGTTAGAAGTAAGCAAGCTCTCTCCAAATTTTAATACAATTTGTCTGAAGTTTGTGTAAACATTCGTCTTTTTTAATCTCATAAATTGCAATACATCAAATCATGCAGTACACAAACACATGTGTAAAAAAGCGGCATGATATTTGAACCCTAGCTTGGAATGTTGCTTTTGTTTCCAAGATCATTAGCAGCGTACGGCTTTATAGGGTAGCGCAGCGATGGCAAGTTTTACATCACTCACAAGTGCAAAGTGGGAAAAAATTTCTATGTCAATGATTGCGGCTTTTGTTTCTTGTTATAACAAGATTAAAATCCATAATCCGTCAAAGCTTCATGCCCATAATTCTGCCACATTACAAGCAGGAATTTAGATTTCTCTAAACTATTTTGGCTGAAGACCAAACTGCAACTTTGGCACATCAATAAGAGATTCTAATTGATGCTGCAGCATGAGGAGATAGATAAAACTTGCTATGGCTAGAGTGTTTAAACTACGAAATGCCCATGTATTATTCAAGGGAACTTCTGGATCCTAAAAGAACTGCAAGTTCCTTCTTCACCAAAACAAAAGACTGATAAGACTTTTGATGACTAATGCACCAAGGATCTACTAAAAACAGATCACTGAAAATATAAAAGACTCACTTTAAAATAAGCTGTTCTTAGAGAAAATACAGTTACAGGAAAGCTTTTGAAAATCATCTGCATACCCAGCTTCTCCATGCCAAAAATCTTGAACAAAATGGGTGTATTCATAAAGAGGACAGTTAATTGTCTGCTAGCTTTTGAAAAGCTTCCTAGGAGTTACGTGTTGCAAACTTAGACTCTGAAGTCTGGAAGAACCAAGTGGGGATTCTTGTACTATTGGCTGTGAAAACAAACAAACAAAATGTTATCAGAGTTTGGACCAGATCTAAAATACAGTAACAGCATCAAAAAATAAAAGCTCTTTACCCGTGACAGATATTAGATACAATAAGAAAAAAATAATCTGTTAAGCATGTTTGCCTGTATAAAAATATATCTACTTCAATGAAGACATTGTATGTAAATGTGTCACAGCAGGTCAGCTCCTAAAAGTTGACTTCTGTGCACAAAGAACAAGCTAATAGAGAGTCTAAGCTAGACACTAGTTCACAATTAGTAGCAAGATGTATAAATTTACTACTACTGAAATTATAACTGATTCTTCCCTGTTGGTCAAGTATTACTCTGAGAAAATATCTGCCAAACTCGACTGCTTCACAAATTACTGGTCATCTTGAAAATTTTAATGTATTTAAACTTTGAATACTTTAAAAAGTAAGGAGGTACTTACAGAGGACGTTTTCATGGCATCCTCAGGATTCTCTGCATGACTTCGTTGTCTTTTATATGGACTTATCTGCTGCAAATTACCCATCCACTCTTTTCTGAGATCTGCCGACCCTTCTTTAACCGGGTCAGTGCCAGGTTCAGATGGGTCAGGAGCATTCTTTGTCAGGGGAGAGGTCATTTGTTCTGGGCATGTGCTTGTTTCTGCAATTTCCTCTCTCAAAAATCTCTGTAAGCGAGTTTTTCTGGGAATGCTCTTGTTAGTGACTGCTCTCCTGAGGTGCGTCTCTTCAGCTATAACATAGACACGGCAGCGCCCTCTGGTCACGGCTGTGTACACGTGCTGCCAGTGCTGACGACCAGGATTGCCAACCACATACACCACGGTTTTTTCCTCAGAACCCTGAAACATGTTTAAAAACACCTTACAAAATTAAGATCTCCAGTTAAGTAGTAAAAACTAAAAAATGAAAAGGACTGCTTACAACAACAGACAAGTTCGAGACAAACGGGGACGCTCTTGACAGTATTTTCTGTCCTGCATTCAAGGAATTTTAGTTTCAAGAGAGCTTTGACACTTCCTTGTGAAAATACAGTGCATTA
This sequence comes from Cygnus atratus, assembly GCF_013377495.2. Lineage (NCBI taxonomy): Eukaryota > Metazoa > Chordata > Aves > Anseriformes > Anatidae > Cygnus > Cygnus atratus. The sequence continues at coordinate 36,940,846 of NC_066362.1, read as the reverse complement.
GCAAGATAAAGGCATGAGAAAGCTTTATCACCCGATAGCTTTGTTTTGCTTCAGCTTTTACCTGAAAGGTGTGAATAGTTCTGGCCCACGCATGTTTTATATGACAGAGCTTCTTCAGAGCCTTATACTTCACAGTGAACGTGGAGCCGTACGTGCTGCTGATGGTCAATAAGCGCTGTTTATTAATTTCTACATCCTAAAGAAATAGCATAAGAACACTTAGCAGTAAGCGTGTATCAGCAGTTTGATGAATGTCTATACTTCCGCATGCGTCTATATGCTACCTTTCTGTGATATTATGACAGCTGCAGTGTCAACCAAGTGAAGCAGTTTCAGAAGACACTAAGCCCAAAAGATTACTATCTTTCACTGACCATCTTCAAGGAAAATACTTTCACTGTACAGGGTCTACCCTGACTCCTCTTTAGTATGAAAAAATCCAAGAAAGGCAGTTTTAATACCCAGAAAATTTCAATTATCTTAGGACAAGATGAAATATTACCAGCGAGCCCACTTAACAATTTGTTGCCACAAACGAAGATAAGTCTGCTCTCTTCCACCAACCCTACACAGTCCCCAGGCACAAATACTGATATTTTCACTGGATCCTCTGCTGAGTCAATGCAATTCAATTCACTCGGGTGCTGAGCAGAAAAACATAGGATTGTGTGTTGGTGTGGGTTTCCTTCAGCTTACTTTTCTACTGGGGGAGAACTCCAGCTGTAACATCAGCTTTATTCTTCACTTAAGACTATGTGTCTACATCCAAAATACTATGTATTTCATTTCCAATACATTAGAGTATTTACAGAATTTATGACAAAAAAAAAGTCACAGCACTGAACAAGATCAGACCAACTGAAACTGATTTTACAAAAATGCCCAGAGATTTATTTTTAATTCTCTGTTACAAATCTGCCTCTTTCTTGTAAAGGGGTAGCCTTTCACATGATAGTTTTTCAGAACAACTAGGTATCTGTTATGGACTAAACTTTGAGAATTGCTTTGTTCTGAGAACTCAGAAAGGACCGGATCAGTTACCACTATTTTCTGTGCTAGTTCCTTCATCAACAACTTACATCTGTTATGAAAAATATATCTCCATTGCACAGTCGTTTGCCATCCTCAGCAGTCGCTGAACTGAGGGTGGTTTCTCCATTTCTGCATTTATGATCCTCTTTCTGATCAGGACCCTCTCCAAAACCATGACCTGGCAAGAGATCCTTGAGATATGTATTCCGTGTGCAGGAAATCTTGTCATCAATTTGAAATAAAAGTCGTCTTTTATGGTCTCTAGGTCAGAGGAAGAGAAAGTGAGAAATGTATTTACTACATATGCATTTACTATCACTTAGGATTTCTTCTCTTTCCCTTCTCTATACCAGGGCCAGAAAAAAATATTCAAAGCAGTTAAGAAAAATTGCATCTAAAAGATATGGAAAAAAAAAAAAAAACAGCAACGTGGTAGCGCCGAAATGCTGCTTCCAAAAATATTTCAGAATCTATTTAGAAATAGCATAATGGGGAAAAAAATATTAAGCTACATTTATGTCAATTTTAATTATTTAGCAATAATTCATTATCTCGGAATTCATATATGGACAATTTAAATGAAAGGAAAAGAATTTATCTTATCTGTTCAAAGACCAGGATGAAATTAAAAGACCTGTCAAAGAAAGTTTATAGTAACAATGACCCCCTACTGTAAATAATCAGATCTAGATGATCTATTGGGAAAAAAAAATGTTTTATAATTTTATTTTATGTTGTTGGCCTGGTTATAACACTTTCAAAAACAAAGTGAGGTTCAACCTTCAAGGTAAAAATTGCAAAACACTAGCTTACCTGGTTAAATGCTTTGAATAGTGTTGACAACAAAGCTCGTTTATTAGATCGCAATCTTGCCTACATCACACAAAACAAGAACATGAACAGACTCATGATGTATTTAAGAATACTAAACGTAAAACAATTACATGCAATGCCATGTTAGCATTATAATTAAAAAGCAAAGGAAAAAGTTCATCTTAGCTGGGATGATTTTCCACCAATGATTGAAAACAATCACTAATTCAGAGTTTTGAAGATAAAGCAGTAATGGAACAGTTTTGTCTAAATATGATTGAAAGTGATGTCTGTGATGTGCACTTAGATTAGTTGGATTTACTTTTAACATAAAGAACAAAAGGAAAGCCTGGATAAAACCTGTCTGTGTATGTATTATAACTAGACAGAAGAGTTGGTCATTTTATATACTTGCTTTTTAAAGACGTGGAATTTTAACTTTTAAATGCAGATTAAGTACTTGTAAATATCAAGAAATCTTCAGTGGACATCGTTAATAACAGTATTGTACCCGAATGCAGAATGGAGAAATAAACTTGATTTCAGAGTATTTCAATATTCACAACAAAAACGTGAATCACAGACTCACAGAATGGTTTGGGTTGGAAGGGACCATAAAGACCACCCAGTTTCAACCCCCCCCACCACGGACAGGGACACTTCCCACTAGCCCAGGTTGCCCAAAGCCCCATCTGTTACCATTTCAGTGTTTCTGTGAAACCAGCTGTACTATTGATGGTCTGTGCTGGTTCACATGATCAGTGCTTGATATGTGAGCGAATCTTTCTTGAGAATTTGTTAGAGCCATACATCCTGCCCTTCTTAAACGACCAGTACTGTGCTTCCAAAGATCCACATTACATATCTAGACCTGGCCCTCATCCCATCTTCTGCCATTTGATTAAAGCCCACCTGTCACAGAAGCATGCATAAACAGTAAGGTTAAATGTTCCCATCGTGCATCCTGAAATTCACCGCTGCTATGATGGGATACATTTGAGTACAGACCACGTGATGACATCTCAACTGTCTCTCATCAGATTAAGGTGCAACACTGTGTTTTGTGGGTTCCTCCTGCAGTCCAGCCCTCACCTGTTGCTTCTGAAGAGCGCTGCCTTGTTGCCAACAGCACAGCACAGGCTCTCGGAGAATTTACTACGAAAACTCACCACTTAGTCCATCCTTCATTTACTTAACATAAACAGTACCGATGAACATAAACACAGAGTCAAAAAGCACGGTACAAAATAACAGAAAAGTATATAGAAAATTTATAGAAAAATCTAGCAACTCTCCATGAAGAGACTAGGGGCAACCAGAAGGCTTAGGAGAAGTCATCTGGCCTGTTTTTCTCTCTAGTAATTTTTATGATATCGTCACTAGTCTCTCCAGCTCAACACGGTCAGCTATTTTCAGACCGTGGCTGCTAGCAAAGATTTTTCAATGTCTGCCTATTTGCTCTTTTACCTTCTGAAAGCAATGAACTGTGATTGTCTGGCATCCTGCAATCCAGGTCCTTCTTTAAGTAAAGCCTTTATGGCGCTTTGCAAATCTGATTTAGAAGACATAAAAGATACGGCATAAAAAGTTGAAGAACAAACAATGTAAGAAAGAAAAACATAATTGAGTATGAAATCACTTTTGCTGCTTCAATGCCATTTCAACTTTTTAAATATATATGCATTTACACACACACACACACACGTGTATATTATACACGCCACCCAAAAGGCATCATGCAGCTATCACACTGTCAAAATGGGAGACGAGTGTGATATGGAAGGAGAGAAATGCTTATTTCTCTAATAAACAGCTTGTATTTCATGCAAAATAAGGTTTTGTTACAGTGCATAAGAGGTATGTATAGAGCATTATTTAACCGCAGGACTATACATTTAGATTTCACAGAAGAAATCCATTTTTAGTGTTCTGTTAGCTGAGTAAGTCACTAGAGTAAGATGAGTCGATAATACCCGCACTATTATTCTTTTTCCCCATTACACTGATGCATACAAAGTGGAGACCCCTCAATCCGCTTATCCAATAACGGTCCAAAACGAAAATGAATTATCCTGACCCCAAAACATCTTGAATGAAACACTGGTGTCCCCTTTGCTTCCAATTTCTTAACTTGATTCTAGAGTTGAGAGCACGTGCCTACAGCTGATCTTTACTCAGATGCTTCACTTCTGAAATGTGTAATCTTTTAAGGCCTGACAGCTCCAACCACAGCATGAATAGACAATTATATTTGATAGCACTGGTTGAAGCTGTATCACACCCATTTCAAACTGTAACTGGTGAGCTGGAGCTCTGTAGCATATCCTTTGCACCAATGGGTCTTGCTGTGTGCACTTAACTCAGGCAAAATTCAAAGGATGAACCTAGCATTTAAATCTATACCACAAACAAAATGAAAAAGACTAAAATCTCCCCAAAATGTTAATTCCAGCCAAACAGTCATTGCTTTACAAAAGGGAAGGTCAAGATCACAAACTGAGTGTACACACTTACTGTCACTGCCCCCACCAGAAGGTAAAGCGATAAAAATGAATTTCTTCTCAGGTCTTGGCATTGTCAGTGCTTTATTCCAACCAGAAACTTCCAACACCTCATCAAATTCAGGAAGCTTCCGCTGTGAGATTCTTCGCCGGAGCAATGGAGGGAAAACAGAAAAGAAAAATTGTTTCCAGTTAAAGGATTCCATCAGCCTGAAGTTCATCATTTATAAATTTTTGCTCGTATACTACACAATACATACTGACTGAAGACAGTGTTACTAATTTTGAATAAGAAGATGTAACAGAAGCAGTACCATAGATTCAAATCTTGATATGCTTTTGCAGGGAAAGCACCGTGTCTACTGCAAGAACGCTCCTTACACACTAAAGGGAATCCTACCTTGTTGCGTTATCTACAATTAGTTGTGATTCAGCTCGGTGATTAGTTCGCAGTTCCACAGAAAAGCCTCTCGGTTTTAGACTCTCAAAGATATCAGGTAGCATGTTTCCCGGGTCTATACTTGGTAGCTGTCTAGTATCACCTAAACAGAATGGAAATTAGGCTTTGTGAGGAGCAATAACGGAACATTTAAAAAAAAAAAAAACAGCTTGGAAAAAAAACAACCACTGAAATTAATAAATACCCAACCTTCCACATAGTACCTCATAGTAGGAGACTTTGGAATCACATGCTTCCTCAGTACATTTCACGTGAAATGAAACTTTCAAGTATCTAAGAAACTTTGTCTGGGGAATCAGACTGTTCTGTAGTTTAAATCTTTCATACTCCTCTCTCTGTAATGCCTAAATAGCAGGTACAAATCGCTCTGCATCATGAACACCAACAGTGATCAGATCTTATCCAAACACATTTTGAAAGTTACACATTTAAAAATGAATGACATAAATGGCATGCAAAAACCAAACATCTGAAAAAGCAGAAAACTGACATTTTACACTTGTTTTCCTTTCCGAATTAAAACTAGCTGATCCTAGCATTAAGAACCCCATGGCACCAGTCTTCTCACATCTGATTCATATGCTGACACTAGCTTCTTTAAATTTAAGGAAATGAGAAAAGTTTCTCGGTTGCAAGATATATAAAATAAGCTACCACGTGGAAGTCATAATACTTACAGAATCAGACAAAACACTACTAAACAGATAACAGAGATACTGATACTTTCATACTGACAGATGAGATGGAAAACTGTTGGAGTCTAGTCAGCCTAACCTGACTATGCGTAAGCAGAAATACCCAAGTACAGACCAACGTAACCTTCTGGGTATTTAAAGACCCACGAAGACCAGTGGCAGCTCTGATAGTTACACTGTATATTGTGTATTATTCAATACTTATTATCTTAATTATTTATTTCTTCCCACTTACCTAAAATAATAAGTTTGGCAAGCTGGGCATGCTCACATAAGAGTTTTAAAACTAAACTGAGAACATGTACAGACACCAAGCTTCCTTCATCCACAATCAGAACTGTCACAGTAGAAAACTTCCATGGAAATTCTTGTCCAGTCTGCCTCCATGATCTAAAACTATAGATGATCTAGAAACAAATCAAAATAAATTAAAAATAAATTAAAAATAAGTTCTGACACTAATAAGCTGAGAACAACTGCTTTTTAAAAGTGGACATAGCATGGTAGAACATCTTCTAATGTTCTATTTAGAAGTATTATCTGAAATTCTGAACTTACACCTGTAAGACTCAGAAGACTCAAGCAGTCTTGTTTCCTTCCTCAGTGAACACGTTGCTAGCTGAGATAATCAGCACTTACTTGCATTAAAGCACAGAAATGCATCCTCAAATAGGGAGCTTTAACACAGGAAGATCAGCACAGGCATTTTGAGAATATCTACATATAAAATTCTGAAGCAAGTATGCACTTGTTCTGCTACATGATATGGGAAGAATTTGCTCGTACTCCAAATACACAGTATTCTTTCTGTAAGCATGGAAACCCTTAAATCTATTTCTGTGATTATCTCAATTGTAAATTAACCAGGTTATATCTCCTTCTCCCAGTGCTGGGCACAGGACGAGTCCTTACTGCTCGAGTCACACCTTGCTCTATTTGCCTACACTTCAAGCTACAGAAAACTGCTTCCAATGATTACCCCAACAATTCTGAAAAACAAATGGCAGGCTGGAGAGCACAGCTCTTTAATTTAATTTTATTTTTTTTCCTGCAGGGATCCCAAAGGCTATAAGGTCAGGATATAGGTTGCTCAGTAACAGAACACCTCCTTCTACGGCTGCTTGTTCACGCTAATGAACCCCCCAACATTGCACAGAGAAGGGGAACAGGCGATTACCCAGTTTCCAACAGAACTTAAAATAAGCCCAATGTATTTTCTGTGTTATTATAATTTTTAATTATACAGGTTATTCCACACCTCCAACATCTTCTTGGCACTTTCTGCCATCTACAACAACAGAGACTTATGTTTATTAACAGTTTTTTTTCCTACTTTTTTTTCTAATAAGAAGAAGTTGCACAGTATTTGACTGTAGGTAGGAAAACAGTGTGAATAAAATTCATCTCATTGACCCCAGGCTACCGCTCTCTTCACATATGTGCAGGTATCAGCATGATTATTGTGCAACAGGACACTGGAACACAGGTCTGCCATTTAAGGAGGTATTTCTGCTCTTCTGTCTGCTACAGATTACGCAGAGTATAATAACTGAGGAGCTAAAAAGACCAGATCCCCCAAAAAAGGCACAAATTTGAGACATATAAAAGTGAAAAAAAGAAAAGTTACAGCAAATAATGTATTTGTAATGATTGATTTATGATTCCCCAAAATGTAATAATGATTTACAAATGCTGACAAGCTGCACCTAAGCATTACCATTAGTAACTAAAAACGCTATAAGGAAATTTCAGTAACAAGTTTTTTTCTAAAACAAGAATGAACGCTGCCAAAAGGTTGTTCATAACACAAATTAAAAAAAGAAAGTCCTTACCTGATGCAGAGTGTATGCAGGAAGCCTGGTTTTTTCACTCAAAAGGCTTGCTGCTCTCCCTGTAGGTGCGGTAAATAGTACGCTCAAACGATTCTTTGTGCAAGTGTTCTCTGACTCCCAATGATGATCAAAGGTATCCCATTCCTCAGATGCGTCCAGGTCTCCTTCAAAGTCCTTAGAAGCAGCTTCCACTTCTTTCTCTACCTGCTTTAAGTGACGAAAAAGGCAGCTAACAACTGTACTCTTCCCGCAACCTCCTTTTCCGCTTATGATTGTGACAGGATTAGAACAAATCTTTTCCATAGCAGTCACCTGATCTATATCTACCTCTCCTTTCCTTTGGGTGCCAGCTGTGGACTCCGTCTGTGGATTTTCAGAGTTGTGATTGCCTGGATTATCTTCCTTCAGGTGTTCCACTTCATGAGCCGAGACAGCATTCATTTCATCATCTGCCACTTCTCCTGACATCTCAGAAGTGTTAAGTATCTTTCTCGCGTCAACATTCAGTTGCCATGAGCAGTTTGACAGCAGATAACCTATATACATTGCAATGTCTCTTTCGGATTTGTAAAGATGAGGCAGAAACACGAGTTTTTTCTCCCTGATCACTATATTCTCATCTTTCAAAAATTCAAGAGATTGCCAAGCGTGCTCAATGGACATATTTTTGGATACAAAATTAGTTAATTCATCTTGATCTTCATACGTGTGTCCCATTTCTCTACACCGTCTCTTGAGTTTATCATACAGAATTAATGCGTTCTTCTGCAAGTCAGGAATCTTCTGGAGGAGATGCTGACACTGACGGAAGGCTTCCCACGTTGCCTCACAGTAAGAAAGTTTCAGTTCCCTGTAGGTAATCTTCTCCACGAAAAGAATAAAAGCAAACATATTTATTTCAGATATATCATATTCCCTCTTCCTGGATAACATTCCTTTGAGTAAATATAAATTGCAGTTCGGGGAGTGGCTGTCTATAAAAGCACATGTATTTTTCACACTGTACATAATGTTTTTCGAGCTATATGAGAGCAAAATATTAAAAAAAAAAAAAAGACGGAATGATTACTCCTCTCTGTCACCCTTCTGTGTAAACACAAAACTTTAAAACTCAGAAAACTCAAACAGAAACTAAAGAGAACTTGTGTGCTCCTAATTAGCATGATTTCAAGTAAAGATGCAAACTGCAGAAACAGAGCACAGGTAAGACATTAACCAGAATATTATATCCAATTTGGACCATCATGATACTTCAAGAAACACACGACCTTTACAGAGACTAGAGAAAAATAGTGAAATACTGAGACATACAAAAAAGATGAACTATCAAGAAAAAAAAAAAACATTTAGACTTGCTGAACCCAAAGAAAGAAAGCTAATGAGGGTCTTCAAGCAGTAAAAAACTGCAGTGAGAATGCAGATCCTTGTTATACAGAACGAGAGAAACAAGTTTAACGTGCATCAAGGAATAGTCAAATTATACATCAGTAAAAGCTTTTGAAAGGAAAGGACGTGACACACCGGAACAGATTGGATAGATTGCTGAGTCTCTGAAACTGGAGGTCTCTAAAGACAAGTCTAAACATCTGTCAGTGAAAGCACTGGAGGGCTGAAGCTGAGGGATTAACGAATTACATTTCCGAACTATTAAACTTCACCTCTCATCTGAGCTACATGTGTAGGTAGGTGAGGTGCAGCAGCAAAGTTGCACAGCAAGTGTAGCTGGTGTCAGCAAAGGAAAACAAGAAGGTAAACGGCAACTGCAGGTCCCATTATTAAAAAACAGTAGACCGTACAACCCCTTACAGCATAATTTATCTACCTTGCTATGAAACATAGGTCTTGTTCTATATATTAAGAATAGAAAATCACATTTGCTGGCATAAAGCTGAAAAGTAGAACTGAGAGCTTTAAATTAGCTTTCTTACTTTTGACCCAATTACCTCAAGCAAATACTTGAGGTAATACTTTAAGGAATTTTCTATTCCTTAAAGAAACGACAAAACAAAAGGTTGTAACACGATCACATTTAAAATCTTTTGAGAAATTAACTGTAGACCAACTGAGGAAAAAAAATGTAAAACTGAGCCCAGTAAAGCATCCAGTTTAAAATGAGCTAGGCTTACCTCCTACACATGCCCAGGTAATAAACTGAACATAGCCAAAACAACACTGTATTCTAAGGAAGATCAAATGTAACGAACACCACACTTTTTACCCTGCTTAACATTACTTACCCTGCTGAATCCAAGTTTCCATGGCTCATTCTTTAATATCCCATCCAATTTTGTTAGCATCTCATCTTGAAAATGTACTGTCTCACCATCTGTATCATCGTTTTCAGTCCTTCTTTGCCAACTCACCGTATCCAAAAGACAGCAAAAATGGCGTGGCAGAAGAGTTGGCAAGAACTCCAGTATCATCGGAAAAGTCAGAGCTACCAATACTGCCTTGCCTGCAACTGTACGCACCATAAACCAAGAAAGTTTTAAGCAATATACAAAAAATATTTGTAAAGGTAATTTAAACTGACTCTGGCTTTTATCCTTCTGTCTCCCCTGTATCCAAAGCACCTCTGACTTCTTCCACTTTCTTACTCTTTGTAATCCTTTTCAAATTCTTTTTGAGTCTGTTTTCCCTGAACTGCCTTAGAAAAAAAAAATGTGAACAGATATAAACTGAAACTAAATGTACTCATGTGAAAAATACAAGTTACACATTTAGTTTAAACTGCATACACAACAGCCTGTTGTAGAAAGTCAGTTCAGGCCTCACCACGCCTGTCCCTCCTATCTAAAGATAATTTTCATACAGACGTGAAAAAGAAAATTTAAAATCCAAAATAAAATGAAACAGACTTATAATACTGGATCAGCGCAGGAACTTAGGAAAATAGTGCTCCCCCCCGGCTTTCTCAATGATCCCAAACTTAAGTTATCACTTCCCCTCTGTGGATACCAGTCTTGCGATCTGCAAAAGGGGAATAATGAAACCGATTTCTTCTACACCTCACTTTAAAAACAAATTTTAGAAGAATGTGAGACTTCTACAAGTTTTATCTCATGGCAAGAAAAAAAAATGCAATTCATAAGGAAGTGTCAAGGAAACTTCAGAACTCCAAATTTAAAACACCAATTTTTCGTGGTTAAGTACTTTTTGTCATAACTGTCTTACAGAAATGCAAAGGCGAGACATTTCCCCTTTGAAGCAAATGATTAGTTTTCAAGAGGAGAATCAACACGCACTGTTGTTGGGTAAAAATATCTTAATTGCTTGAGGAACAAATTGCTCAAGTTCAAAACATTTAATTGACAATCAAAAAAGTGACAATAGTAGTAATAGTAACATGGCATGGAGGGGGATAATTTTTTCTATTTCCCAATGACAGAGAGAAAAGAGTTTAATCTGTAGCAAAGTAATTTAAGTTAGATATTAGGGAAAAATCCGCCAACTACAAGAGCAGGAAACAGTAAGCTTAGCCACGCTGTGTAATCTTCTTCACCAAAAAAGTACAAATTTATTAGACAATCTGAAGTGATCTACATATCCCATTAAAATTCTTGCAGCAAACTAGATGAGAGTTCCTCCCACTATACGATCCAATCTCTTTACGGTCATGAAAAGATCTGAAGTGCTAAAAACTCTTCTACCATTACAAAAACAAAACAAAAAGCCTGAAGTTATAGAATTGTGATTTTTTTCTTCTCCTTACACATGTGACTTGGAGGAAAGTCAGCTCAAGTCTAGCAGACTTGTGAACTCTACTATCAGACATGATCTGACCTCCAAAACAGTCCCCTCCATCTTTTGACCTGCCACTGCCCAGTAAGCCAAGTACTGAAGACTTCAATGACATGCACGTGGTGGTAGATAGACCCAACCTGACAGTACAAATTTATGCACAGCTGCTGCTGGATTTAAAAGACCTCCTCCAAACCAGAGAACTGAGTCCCGTGGTACTGCTGTTACCCAAGTGGCTCTGTATGGCACCAGGCCGGGGCAGCCTCTGCCTGCATCAGTAACATGGGATAATGGAAACAGACCGTTAGAGCAAAACAAAAGAGCTAGTGCTGTGCACATGCCTTAACTTTCCATATTTCAGTGGATTTTGCATCAAACCAGCTACACAACAGGATAGGGAGTCCCGAACCATCCCTGCTCCAGTGCTTCTGCGCTGCACTCCCCAGCCATACAACCTGTAGATGGGCAGGATTATAAAACACCTAGGCAGCTAAGCTGTTCGGTGCAACTGATCTGGACTGAGCTGAGGAATTAGCTGTTTGCACTACAAAGAAATAGCTGTACCATTTCTGAATACATATTTGCCCTAAAACCCATAACCACCATGTTTAAACAGTGCTGAAGACATTTTTAGTAAGCCTTATTATATCTGAATAAATCAATGAAAGCTACACCACCATCTTTTTCACCTGTAGCACAGACAATTCTACTTTGATAACCCTACAGATTTCAGGAAAGTCCTTGCATGTTAGTAACTGTATGTCCACCTTTAATCAGTCATTCTACTGTCCTCAAATTTAAAAATGTGCAAGAATTTTTGCACTTTCAAAATTCTTTTGAATATACAGTTCATATGAAGACATATCAGTTTGAACAAAGTATCTTAGAGATATAATCATTAGCTTATAAAACTAACAACTTGGTACACGATATACCTACAGGATTCCAAAACATAGTGTAAGATATCAAAATCCTTGGTGTCTCCTTGTTTCTTCCCTGTTGGTAAATGTGAATATTGGAATTGTTTTAGTTTTTCTTCAAGATTTCCAAAACTCAGTGCACACTTGGGAGGAAGCCAAGTGAAAAAACTGTTCTCTAAAATAATCGGGAACTCTGCATTCTTTAAGAAAGAGAGAAAAGACTTGTCGGTTGTTTTCTTCTATATCAGTCCGAAGAAAATATGATGGATATCCTTGCACAAAGTACTTAGACCCCACTTTTTTAACTTTAACGTTAACTTTCCACCAAGGGCCAACTAATGGAAAACGTCCAACTGCTTCATATTCCTCTTTGGAGTTCTCTTGTATGACAACTGAAACATTAAAAAGAAAAATGAAACCACTGTTATTGGCAGCTGTAAAGAATAAAAGTTTGGTTTAATTGGAAGAGGTGTTTTTTGTTCAAAGCTTATTTTTATCTTTTGTATGATAAGTTACAGTAATAAAAGTAAAGAAGCATGGTTTTCATAAAATTCCTAATGTCAGCCTTTTCTGTAGTATTTAAAAATGAGTACATTCAACCTCAGAAACAAGTACTCTCTTGGCTTCTCTAGGTGTGAGAGCTACAAAATTAAACGTGTACGAACATTTATCAAATCAATTAAGGACACAAACATACAGTTTGATACTACACCATTTATGCCAAGGTAGAGTGCAATTCAATCCTGAATGACTTTGTCACATAGTATTGTATCATGATGCCTGCATGCTCTTTAGATACATTTCTATACCAAATATTTCCTGCAGCTGAACCAGCCAAAATTATAAGCAACTAACAGCTCCAAAATAATAACCCGTAACATTTTGCATGACCTGGTTTGCCCCCTCTTTCCATCCTCTCTCCCTCATGCACTTAGTAATACACAGGTTCTCAGTGTCTGCAGATCTTAGGCCTATGACGTTTTTTCTGTGTATTTTCCCCGTGCCACCCAGCTGAATTTAGCAGTTTTTTAAACAACGTATGGATAAAATATTTCTACTAAGCAGAAGTTGCTCCAATGTCACTGGCCTGAGTACTCGACCTAGGGAATCTTGAAGGCCAACTATCATCACTCTTAGATGCCATGTAGGTTAAAAAAATAAATAAAATAAAAGAGTTTGAATGGAAAAACTTTACGCTTTTCTACTTTTGCTGTGCGTGGTCATACGACTGAGTGTGTACACTTCCTTCTGCTACCTGTGTGAGATTCACCACCTACTTTGCATTGCTTTACCTTATCACAGAATCAGTAACTGGGGAGTCTGGGTTTGATTACTTTAAAATTAAGAAGCAAATAAGAATAATATAAAGGTCTCCTGGCCTCAGCACCGAAGCTGCCCGGCTCCCTCAGGGAGACCTCCCCCGAGGCTGGGCTGGGCGCGGAGCGTGGCCCGGCCCGGTGCCCACCTCAGGACATGGAGGACGGGAGGGACATGGAGGGACGGGGAGGACGGGGAGGACACGGAGGACAAGGACACCCCCACCCCCCGCCGCCCCTCACCGGCCCGGCGCGGGGGTAGCGCGGCCGCCATCTCCCGCCCGGCGGCCTCCAGCAGCGCGGCCTCCGCCAAGTGCAGCTCCTCGTCGGCCTCCTCCTCCTCCTCTTCCTCCTCCGAGCCCCCGTCCTCCGAGCCCCGGGGGTCCCGCCGCAGGGGCAGCAGCACCCCGCACAGCTCCGCCGGCGGCCCTCGCCCCGCCGCCGCCATGTCGCGCCTCGCCCGGCCCTCCCGGGGTGGCGGAGGAGCAGGGGCGGTGACGGAGGCCAGGCCCGAGGCTCTCTCCCGGCAGCAGCTTGTGCTTTCCCGCTGGCACCTACCGCACAAAGACCGCTTTTTTTTTTTTTTTTAATAATTTACACTGTAATTCCGTGTGTCTGTACAACTCCAACCACAAAAACTCCAAATAATAACATCAAATCTCCGGTATATCCTATTACACTTCGCCTAGCTGCCCCAAAAATGCTATAATACTGTGCACATCAGGCACATTTTTCCATCAGATTCTTGTTTAAAACCACCTGTACTTCCCTGCATTACACTCCAACTTACTTAGCTGCTTACTCTTTTCTTTTGCACAGCACTGCAGATCTTTGTCTTTTCTGAAACTTTACCAAAGAGTAGTTTTGCATTTTCTTGCATATCACTGATTTTAAAAATAATAATAATAATACCAAGCCATATTGTGTTTAGCACTGATGTTCGCTGAAGCCCACTAGAAACCTTGAGATTCAATGAAGGAAGCAGATGTTTTTTAGGATGTGTTTCAAACTTTTTCACTAGTTAGTGGTTAATATGTTAATTTTGTCAGGTTATTATGTAGCACTATTTCTTTAACAATTTGTCACATACTTCTGTTTCTGAATGTTCACCCCTATCAGCTGATAGATCATAGAATCACAGAATGGTTTGGGTTGGAAGGGCCCTTAAAGCCCACCCAGCTCCAGCCCCCTGCCATGGGCAGGGACACCTCCCACCAGACCAGGTTGCCCAAAGCCCCATCCAGCCTGGCCTTGAGCACCTCCAGGGGTGGGGCATCCACAGCTGCTCTGGGCAGCCTGTGCCAGTGCCTCACCACCCTCATAGTAAAAAATTTCTTCCAAATATGTAATCTAGAAAGCAGAGCATACAGGGAGGATCACCTCCCTTGACCTGCTGGCCATGCTGCTTTTGATGCAGTCTAGGATATGACTGGCTTTCAAGATATTTTCATCAAAGAATTAAATCAAGTTTGTTTGATGAGGTTTATTTTCAAAATAATAAAATTATTTCTGATTGGACTTCTGTTTTTATTTGCCTCCTCTTTAATTTTTTCACCTGCGTCCTATTTCAGCTCTTCCTTTGCTTTGCTCTGGGCTCAAGTCACACTAATTGAACTGCGGGTCACTACAGATGCCTTGCTGCCACTTCAGAGAACAAGCACACAGGTTAACGGAGAGGCAAAAGGCAGTAGGTGCTGGTACAAAGACTGGGGGATCCTTCTTTTTTTAAACTGATTAAGTGGGTACTTTTACACTCTCAAATGCAACAGAGAAATCTTGCACTAAGTAATTTTGACAAAGCAGCTGTTAGTTTGCCTGGCTTCTGAGATGTCTGCAGCATAGGCATGCCTTTCAAAACAGCAAGACATGGTTTTTTGTACATATGTTTTGGGAAAGTGGTGTATACTTAAATACATCAAAACAATATACAATATATTTCATTTTGATCTAAGCTAAAAGAGACCTAATCCTTTTTCACATTGTTTCATGGCTCCTTCCCATATATGATTTAGAACCTCCTTCATTTGCAGTACCCAAGAGAGAAGGACCTTTTTGCCGCCTTCCTCCCTACAAAACCGAGGGGCCTCCAGCTCAATCACACAGAATCCTTCTGTCCCAGAGTGGTTCTCTGCCACTTCTCCATCTCTGGAAATGCTACCAATGTTACTATGTCTGTAATGCCTATGAAAAGACAGAGACAAGTAAACACAACTTCATGATTTTAAAACCAGCTGCAAGTCATGCAAACATTGAGTCTTGGAAAAGTTGTTTTCAGTTCTTGTCTGAGTTAAACTAATAATAATACCATTTTAAATAATGCTATTCATTTTCCAGTCTGAATTGACAGATAATGAAATAACTCCTTTACATGACAGGCTGAAAACATGTGACCTCTAAAAGGGAAACAGGAGAGGGGACAGGGACATTCATGTTAATCTAAAAAATTCAAAGCATTAGTTCACTGAAGTGCTTCACAGTGTTATACAGTGATACATTTTAATCAGAGCTTTAAGATACTTTTCTTCTTATGAAACATCATTTCTGATGTAGCTTTGCATTTGTGTAAGTCAAACTGGATGTCTGAGTGTCCCAGTCTAATGAAACTACAAACTTAATACTGTATTCAGCAATTCTGATTCTGGAATTTCCTTATCTTTCTATAGTCCGTACTATAAATGCTGAATTCCTGCATGGTGTCTTAGATTTCCACACCTCTTTGTCATTTCCTTAAGGAAATACTCTATTTTGTAAAAAGGGAAACTGAGGAACAGAGATACTGAGGGTTAGATGAGCCCTGATTATGAATGTCTTTCTGTGTGCCCAGCTTTAGATACGTAAGCCCTGATTTTCAGACATGTGTCTATTTGCTGCTCAAGTGAAGTGTTTGATTTTCTAAAGCTAGATAGTCAAGCACTGAGAATTAGAGAATTCTCCTGAAAATTTGGGACTAAATGATTTTGTTCATCTACATAGTGAAGCCAAGTTTAAGTCTTGCATCTTCTCAGTTCTCATTCCTCCCCTTACTTGATACTGCTACCCATGCAGTTAGAGAATAGAAGCTAAAGTAAATCCTTTATTTTATAATGTCAATGGTAAAATTCACTCCAGCACAAGAAAGATTTCACCCATGAAAGTCTTATTATAAGAGTGAAAAATATAAAAATAAATGAGCAATTATATAGATTTAGAAATTTGCAACACATATGTACAAGAAAAGATTGGCATTAAAAAACAGGTGAACCTAAGGCCAGGAAATTCAATCAAAAATTACTCTGCCATGAAGGTTTTAAATCTTACTTTGAAAAATACTTTGAAATCTTAGATCAGCTTTGGGAACTGCCTTTCTCTCCATCATGTCTTTCTCTAAATTCCACCCCAAAAGCCAAAAACATACAGTAAAAGGAAAACGCACTTTGACAACCCTATGATTTTACCTCCTAATGCACTATAACATCACTGCCATGATAATTCATGACTCTTAGAGTATAATCTGACATGACACTAAAGGAGTTATTATTCTTCTGTCCATGGGGAAAAATCTATTTATAAATTTGAACTCAATATTGCTGCTTTCAGCGGGAAAAAAAATCCAAAGCCATAAAAGCAAATAGTCACAATGAACAAGAAGAGATCATTTGCACTGTCTTTTACTGGTTTGTGTCTTGACACATGGTAGCAAGTTTTCACTTAATCAAAAGTATGCCCATATAAATTTTTATCCTTTAAATAGGTATTTGAAATCCCACTCTAAAAACAATTTTCAGAAGATGTTGGCAGGTACCTTTTATGCCATTTATACACAGAAGGGTTTTATTAATGCCAGCCTCTAGAATTAAATGAGAAAGCTTCCTACATTTTTCAGTGTTGCCCCATGACATCCCTTTAAAGGGATGATTGGCAGCTTGTCTTTGAATCTGACTAGGATTAGAGGAGATCCTCCAGACTCAAATTAATTTGGATATTCATTTCGCCCCTGTACTCTGCTGGGATTCAAGGGAGTCCTGTCTGCCAAACCTCAAAAGTGAGTCTGAGTTTGCCATCCAGGAGCATCAACTGTAGGACCTCAGAGCATGAAAGTAGGAGGCAAGAGTAGCAGAGGGAGGCTTAAACTTTTCATTTCTCTTGGGATGGAAGGGTTTCATTTTTTCCCCATGATTTTTCAGGATGCCGTGGAGGAAACATCTCCACAGCAATGCTTTGAGGAAGGGAAGTTATGGACAACAGACTAGCTGCCTTTTGAGAAGCTAATTCAAGTGCTGAACCCAAACAAAAATGAGTCATCCTTGCTATTAGTAACGAGCTTCCTGGAAGACAACATGAATCCCAGAAGTTGTCAGCTATTACTATAATGATCTAATAGTAAGGGTGGTGATTCTGGAGGCCCAGGGATCCCATGAAGAGATGCCAACATACAGAAGCTTCTGAAGGGTGGTAGCTAGTGGGAAAGGGCTGTAAGTTGACTGCAGATAAAATAAAACTGTTACTTAACATAGTTTCTCATGTGAAATCTCTTCAGTTGTGTAATATTTCTATAGATAAGACAGAAAGTGATAATTCCACAGACATTGGATTTATTTTTTTTTCCCAGACAATGATTTCTGAAGATGTCAAAAAGACCATGAATAAGATATATTTGTCTCACAGGCTCTATTAAGTATTGAACTAGCAGAGCTTGAGTCATATATGAATATCAGGGAGGAAGGGGAAAAAAATAAAAAAGATGAGGGCTGTTAAAAGAACTTTGTATTACAGTGTACTTAATCATTTTCTAGAAGAGAGACTTTCAGAAAACTCGAGGATTTTAGGATAGATCCTTTTGCCCAAGACAGATGTAATGTTTTGTCTTGGAAATCTGCCAATAGAAACCATACCAATAGCAATAATGTTGAACTATGCTTGGAAAATGTGCTCAACATTATCAGAGCTTTAGGAAGCAAAACAAGTTCTTTGCATTTAATTCAAAGCTCTGACATAGGACTGCTCCCTATTAAAGGCTTCAGAAGAATCTAAAAACCATCACAACCTTTTCATTAACCAAAACCTGATAAAACCTTGATGCAGTGTGCAGAGAAAATGCTTTGAGATAGATATAAATTCCTGCTTTAAAAAATCTGTTACTAAAATGTAGAGGAGAAGCAAACAGATTTAGTAATGTCATAAAGTCTACAGTCCTCTATATAGCCCATATAGTTCTCCATATAGAACTCAGTAATGAAATCCCTTTTAAAAAGTTCAGCAATGACTTTTTTCATGTCTTGGCTACTGTTTTTTCTTTTCATAGTTTTGTGTAGTCTCTCAGCATCTTCTAAATTTTTGCCTGTAAGAACAAGACAAATTGTTTCATCTTTCCCTCAGGGCACGTGGGATTTAGAATAGAAGCCAGAATCACAGTATCAAATAGCAAACGACCAACTATTATCAGATTTAATCAAACTCTTAATGTCCATGTTTCTGCTTTTCACATGCTCAGGCTAATAATGCTTTAAGAGCATTGCGTGTAGTGTAAGGCCACCTATCTTGTTCCTCGATGCAGCCAGCCTAAATTTCCTCAAACTATCTAAGAGGAAAATATCTATCTTTGTCAGCACGTCACATCGACATCAGCTTATGCTGCATCAAAGTGCTAAGTACAGCATGTTTGACAACCAATTGCATTTTCTCTTGATCAGACACTAGAGAGATGAACTTAATTCAAGGGCCTATGGATAGTAAGTGGGAGTAATATTCCTGGCGACTATTAATCAGTGTATTTTTTGCCATGAGCGTGTTGACATCAGGTACATTGCTGAGAGTTTTCCTGTGTGGTTCTATGATCTCTTGTGTAAGCTCCTGGAAACTAATTATTACAAGGATGCTAGGCTTTCTTTTATAAAGCAGTCAATTTCTAGTCTCAAGTTTGCAAGAAAATAGGTACTCAGTATGTTCTGTTAAGCCCTTACCGACATTTCTGTAGGCATTTATTTGCTACTCAAAGGCACGTTAGATTGGTTTTTAAAAGCAAATTAAAGAATACTTTCTTTTCTTTTCTTTTCTTTTCTTTTCTTTTCTTTTCTTTTCTTTTCTTTTCTTTTCTTTTCTTTTCTTTTCTTTTCTTTTCTTTTCTTTTCTTTTCTTTTTTCTTTTCTTTTCTTTTCTTTTCTTTTCTTTTCTTTTCTTTTCTTTTCTTTTTTCTCCTTTCCTTTCCTTTCCTTTCCTTTCCTTTCCTTTCCTTTCCTTTCCTTTCCTTTCCTTTCCTTTCCTTTCTTTTTTTTTTTTTTTTTCACTGTCTGAGCGGGGAAGAACAGTCTTGATACAAAAAGTTCCTGGATAGAACGGCTGCTGCTTTTTATAATTAAAAGTATGTGTACAAAGAGTTTTGCTTAAATACATTACATTTATTCACCAGACTCCATGTCATGCTTACAGGTTTTGTATCTCTCATGAGAGAAATCCAAAACTGTTATATAATTCTCTAGGAGCAGATAAAACCTCCTTTAAAAGTGTTTTTTTGTGGATAATACTTTGCGGTGCTGCTTCTAAAACAGTACATAACTTGGTGGCTTATTAAAAAAAAAAAAAAAAAAAAAAGACTACATTACCCCAATGTGTTCCATTAATGAAAAAGCTAAAGAAAAACAGGAGAAAACAACAACAACAATAACAGCAACAAACAGAAAATCAAACACCAGCCTTCCTATGAATTTCCCCAAATGTCCCAGTGCAATTTGTAGTGAAGTTTGGGTAATAATAATGGCTGTGTGATTTTTCTTCAGGATCTTGCCACAATGAATGTTTTGAAGAAGAAATAATTTATGAATTGTAGAAGTTTGTATTTTTGCAAGAGAATCCAGGACTGTTAATTTATCTTTGTAACCTACAGAGCTATGTTGTTCAGTAATACTGGCACTTCTGCATTTCTGGTGAGCCAAAAAACAAAGATTTAGTTAAAAAAATCAAAATTAAAGAGGACTCAGAAGAGAAAAATTCTCTGTCTTTTGCATGTGTCATACAGGAGGATCACAGAATCACAGGATGGCTGAGGTTGGAAGGCACCTCTGGAGATCATCTAGTCCAACCCCCTTCTCAAGCAGGGACACCCAGAGCACATTGCACAGGGTCACGTCCACGCATGTTTTGAATATCTCTGGAGAAGGAGACTCCACAACCTCTCTGGGCAACCTCTGCCAGTGCTCTGTCACCCTCACAGTAAAGTTTTTCCTCATGTTCAGCTGGAACTTCCTGTGCTTCAGTTTGTGCCCATTGCTTCTCATCTTATTGCCAGGCACAACCCAAAAGAGCATGGCCCCATCATCTTGACACTCTCCCTTAAGATATTTATGTACATTGATATTAGTAAATATATCTTAAACACTGTCATATACTTGCTTATTTTTGCTTGTTGAGATTATTTGTCTGATAACAGTGAGGAACTGGCGTATTTTGGCCCGTACCAACAAACACCGTTCCAGAGGATGCCCAGGCCCTGAGTGTGTTCTCTCCCTTCTCACAGTTTATCTTCAGGGCCAACGTACAGAACCCAGCTGCTTTCTTTTCTGGTTCAGAGGTAGCCACTGAAGTTTCCCAGGAGAATCAATTTACGTATGTACAGTTCTATTTTCCAGCTGTTTGCCACTGAAGGCTACTGCTCACATTAGCCATATAAAGCCTTTTTTTGATATTCAGATCTGGAAAATATTTGTAGCCACTTTCCTCCTGTTTAATTTTTAACTAGAACTTTTCTTGGATGAGGACTAAATAAAAATGAGTAAGGACTTTCACGGTCTGAGGTTTGAGCCAGCTTCCACAGGGTCCTTTGAGAGCCTTTCCAATTATTTCCCTTCAGCTGGGCTCCTGAGTTTAGTTATTAATCTTTCTTCATAAGTAAATCGCTGTTGTGCACTAATTCTTTTTTGTTACTGCTCCTCCAATTTTTCTATACTTTCCTGGTAATGAATCTCATGCAATATTATTCAAGTAGTCTTACAAGCATAATGAGCAGATGGAAATGCTAGGATTACAGCTAAAATTGCTTAAATGCAAGTGTTCATCTTCTTTTGTAGCAACAAAATTAATAAATAGAGAGATTAATTTCTCACTAATTTGCCTTCTACTCTTTTTCCTCAAACAGCCATTCCCAATAGGTATTCCTATTGGAAAATTGAGGGTACCAAGGACGATATACAGAGAAGTAGGAATGGGGCAGGAACAGATGAGAGACACTAAGAGTCTGACATTACAGGAAAGAACTTTATGAGCTTCACAGTCCTCTCGTTCATCCCACAACTGCTTTCAGTTTGGGGTAGATAATAACAGACTGTAACCCCTGCCTCTTGGTTTTGTGCAAGGCACACTGGTACAAAGGCTTTGTGAATAAAAGAAAAGATGAGCAAAGTTGTAAGATCTTGTTGACTGATGCTGGGAATATTGGTCAGGAGGATTTAAAATCCACTGGTGTTTAACGAAAATACACACTTCTCTGTGACCAGATTCCATCCTAAAAACAAAACAAAACAAACAAACAAACAAAAAACAAACCACCTAGAGAATGGAAGCAGTTCTGACAAGAAGGATATAGCCACTCTGAACTTAATAAAAAGTTAAAATGCTCATATAACACTGTGCTGGGTCATGCTTCTAATATGGATCAGAAGATACACCTGGAAAATGAATGTATAACAACAGCCAGATTGCTCAAGCCCATTTTTATTTTATTTTATTTTTAGCATAAGCGAGAGAAAAATAAAGAATAAAGCTCCCTTTGGGGTCCTCACACAGAGTGAAAACTAAGTTTTCCAGATTGAAATGCCAGAGACATTATGAACTGGCAGAAATACGCTATGTGTTTTGGGATTGATATAGTGCTGCAGCTAATATCCTTTTCCTTTGGAAATGTGTTAGGTCTTTAGTGATCACTGCAGGCCAGGACTTTGTCATATCTGAGAAACAACATTATAAAATGATTTTTCAAAACTTAAAAGATTTTTCACTCTTGACTGAACGTAACAAATTCTTCCTGGCCCTGAAACCAGAACCTGTTTTCTTTACTGCCATGTTCATTCCCCTTTTGTAGATACACGGTGATCTGAACAGGTAGTGAGTCGTGAGCTCTGTTTTTTGTAGGGCTCTTTCCTAGTTTTTGGTTGCTGTAGTTTTTGCAACGAACTTCTCATTTCTTCTGAAGCATAAAATTTGACATGACATATGGCAAATAGACTTCAACAAAATAGAAGGCTGTCTACTGTGGACTTCTAATATATGCAACTTAGCCAAGATTTCTCTCATAAATGATGGAAGTTTTGCACTGGTGGCTGTGGTCTGTAGTCTCCTTCCAGCACGGCACTCCAGGGTAGCCCCAACAACATGCAGAGCTGGAGGGACGAGGGCCAAAACAGACAGACCTGAGGGCTTACTTAACTCTAAGATGAAGAATTTTAGGAGATGACAAATTATGGAAGAATGGGGGAAGAAGCGAGCATTAAAAAGAAAAAAAAAAGAGGTCCTTTCTTTCTAAGGATGCAGAAAGAAAATGTTAAAAAGAAGTATAAAACAAAACAAAGGAAGGCAGACTTTCCATTGCAGTTTTTCAAAGGAAAAAAGCAACACTTGAAATCTCCAGTCTTAATAAGCAACACTCTCCTACGTAAGCTCATTTAGAAACCAGCTCCCAGATGGAGTTTTGATTGGTAATTATGAGCAAGTTTCCTTTCACCTACAGTTTTCCAGGGAGAAAAACAAAATGATGAATGGATCCACAGGTAAACCCCACATCTTATGAACCTGAATTATGAATCATGATTTCTTTTGTTATGTTAGCGCTGCCCCAAAGAGCAATGATGCACACATGACATAGGGTAGTATCTTTATATATAAAATTATTTGTTTAATAATACAGTGGTTCCAGGAAAGCTTCTTTTAAGATGTAAAACAAACAAAAAAAAATATTTATTGACTTGACACATGGCAAAGGTTTTGTAACAAATAAAGGAATAATTTTACTCTTCCTCTTCCTTTGCGTATGAGTCTACTCAGGTAACAGCTAGTCAGAGAATAATACACATTTGTTTATACTAATGTAATAGGTTTTAAATGTTAAAACTCTTTTCAGATATTTACTTTTAATTTAAAAGAGCTGTTCCTGTGAGACAGAGTTGCTTAACCAAATACTCTTATTTAGGTTCTAACAAAGAACAGAGTTTGCTATATGTTGGCTTGTTTTTTTCACAGGAGACCTCAAATTTCATGTGTGTATTTTGAACTGTGTCAGCCTATTCTGGTGCTACTAAGTTTGAAAGCAGAAGCTGTTTATGAAGAAGGACTGTTCAGTGGTTTTAAGATAACCTCAGTGGGATTCAGGATGTTTACCCTTCAACATAACACTGGTCAGGAACAGAACAGGTGTTTTTTTCTTCTTTCCTCATAATCGTGATTCCTTTCCTAATTATTTCCATTAAGACCTCAGTGCATTGATATATGGCTTGTATCGCTGTTCTAAATCTTGATGAACACATTTGCTCAGTTGCCATGGGAGTAAATTTGGAAAAATGTTGGAACAGAGAATTTAGACTGTAGTCAGATGGACCAGATGTTCCCAGAGCCCGATTGTTTCTCCTGCTCTGCCAGTCTCCACCCAGCTGAATCCAGAGCACTCATCTGCTCCTGTGCAAAGTGAGTCAGTTCAGTTCAGCAAACTTCATTAAGCTAAATTGCCTGTTTTTGCAATGACACAGATGAAGTGCAGTCATGCTAAACGTGATGAGGAGAGCAAACAGAACAGTTTGGAGGCGATACCCTTCTAAATTCTTTCACTTTAAACAGACTGCCTGATCAGGGCCTACACTCAGGGCATTTTGCCTGTCATCCTGAGTTGTCATATGGGCTAGGGGAGAAATCCAGATTCATCTGAAACAGCTCTGAGTACATCAGTTTAAAGATAGTTCTTGAATATGCCATATTTCTAACTTCTGTTATGCAAGCACTATTTTCTTCATTTTGACATCATATATCTGAACTATCTCTAGAAAATGAAATACCATCTCAAGGTAAACCGCACAGTTTCTTATTAATGCTGCTTTATCAGAGCATCGAAATCAGTGCTAAGCAATCTAGCAAGTGGAGGAAATGGCAAGTCATTATTAAATTTATGAGAAGCTGGTTCATAAATCCTATATAATCACTTTTTCTGAGCTGACTTGGGAAAATCCTTTAAAGCTGCCTCATTCTATTTGGCATCTACAGGAGCTCAGTGTGATAGAAAAGATTTACCTTTCTCCAGACAACTTCCCAGAGCCCTTACTTTTCAGCTGACAGTGAGGAAAGAGCTCACAGCTGTGTGTTTCAAATTAGATTACAAAAATTTGAAGGCACCTGAATTTAAGCAGAGATTAGGCACATAAAACCAAAATTACAACTCAAAACTCTTCTGTAATTCCCTTATTCTGGAAATAGCTAAACTCCCTGGGTACCTAACTTATTTACTTCAAAGCTTCCTGTGTCTCTGCACATGAATCTCCTTTATCACCCCTCCTAGATGCCTAGACACCTAGTAAAATTAAAGATTCATAAGTGTAAAGGAAAATGAGCAGGACCCAAAGCCTGATGCTGTGGGCTCGTTGGTCCAGGGAAGTGAGGTCTTAAGGTTTCAGTCTTGTGCCAAGGTCTCCATGGACACCTTCTCCGCCAGCTATTTAATGCCAGACCAGTTCCTGAAGCCTGTCTCCTGAGCCATGAGCTCCAAGCTGATGCGTGTGCCCAGCTCCTGAGAGGGGCAGGGATTTGGGCCACCCATGGTCCTTGAAGTGCCTTGTCGGGGGCTGCTCACTGGTCGCCTCTTCAGGACATTGTTGGTGACTGTCCCTTATGTTTCTGTCTTAGCTGGAGTAAGGAATGGCCCTACAGTATTAGGGACTTCTGCAGCAACACAAGGGAAGCAGGTATTAGTGCTCTTACCCAGTGCTGGCCTGGGCACAGAACGAACTTCTCTAATAAAAAACATAGGTATTCTCTAGGACCCTTAGGTTAGGCAGCAGACCTATCAGACAGCTCCTGAAATACACTGTCCATATATTTTACATTGGTGACTAATGACAAGCCATCAAAAAACCTAATGAGGATTAAATATTTATATAAAATAAAGAACAGTGTAAACAACAGAAGCTTAAATGTGCTGGAATGATTGTCCTAACTAAATCAGCATTAGTTCTCCATTGGTGTATTCTGAGAATCATGATATCATGTACTCGTCCTTATTCCTAACAGTGACACATTCCTTTTCGCCTTCCTTTCCCATATCTGTGTTATTCTTTTACTTTGTTTTCATACCTGACTTTACAGATTCCTACTTGTCACTGAGTTTATATATAGGGTTTTTCCTTCCTCCTTGATTTAAAATAGCGGTTGTAAGAGCACAGCAGTTGCCAGGGTTGTTCTTTTATTTAAGCGATCAGGATCACTTTTTTATATTAATAAATGAGAGACAGTTTTCTTCAAATGGTTTCCTCAGTCTTCTGCTGTCTCAGTTACAATTTCTCATGACGTTTTCAGGGGTTGTGATGATGAACAAAGTTCACAATTGCTTGAACATCTGTAAGCATAGCAGTTCTTAGAGCAGATCTCCGCTTGAAACATGTCTACCTAAACCCTATGTTTAGTGCAATGCAGTTTTTATTTTAGGGTTCTTGTTATATAGTTTATGAACCTCTGTTATTAGAAAGAAGGTTTGGTTTGTTGTTGTCTTCTAACAGAAGAAAGTTTTTCAGGAGGTTTTTCTTGTTTTCATTGACATAACCAAGTAATGAATAGCAAAGGATACCTGAGGGAAAGAAAAAAAAAAAAAACACAAAAAACTACCAAATCAGGAATTCTAAAAATAACAGACAGAAAAAGGTTTAGGAATAAATTATCAAAAACTATCCCGAAGTGGGTTTTTGTTGTTACTGTTTCTTTGTTTGTTTTGTTTTCCCTTGGTTAATGGAGGAAAATTTTATCTTGTATTTTTTCTTATTTCACTTTCCTACTTCTTCTTCTGCTTTTTTTTTTTTGTTTTTGTTTGTTTGTTTGTTTGTTTTTTGTTTTTTTGTTTTCTTTTAGAGTATATCAGTTTTAGTTTTCAGCTTTTTTTCCTTTCCTTTGCAGGAATTGCACAACCTTCAAAACAGCTGGCAAGATACAACACCAGCAATGTGCAAGTATAGATTATTAGGACCTTACATAACTTTTGTGTCGAGTTCAGCAATCTGAATGCTCATGCTGTGAATGCAAATGCCATGTTCAATTTTATTTTCTGCTCCTCTAATGCAAGTATGAAAATTGCCATTTTCTGCAAACCCAAAAAGATCTGGCAAGGCAAAACTGCTCCTGGGCTCAACAGTCGCAGCGGCATTTCAACTTCCATTAAACAAATGGCAAGCGACTTAAAAAATTAAACACAAAGTTAATATTTCATAGTGACTTTGCGAAGTGGGCCTGGGCCGTCTCTTCCATCAAGCTGCATAGAAAGTGACCCCTCGTGGCAGGAGGAGATGCTCTGTGTCCCAGGGGTCCTCCTGCAGCTGTGCAGGGTCTCCTCGCTCCTGGTTGAGGACAACCCTGCCTCAAGTGCCGCTTGCTTTGCCAGGGAGCAGCTCCGCCTCCAGCAGCACCCTGCCTTGTCACACGCCACACTTACATCCCACACATGGATGAGCATGCAGGAACCAGGGTGCAGAGGTGGTGGTGGCCTCCTTGCTTATGGCGAGGGGATGTTCCAACCACTTCTGGTCCTGTCAAATCAGTTGTTCCTCCTCTGACCAGAAGTGCTTCCTCCCCTCAGCACCTGGCCTTGTTTTGTGTGACTGACAAGGGATCTTGCACCCTCCCCTTCCCTCCCTTGACCCTGAGAAGCTGATATGCATCTTACCTATGTATGGGTTTAGATACAAGCTGAGACAATTAACAGATTTTTTATTTATTTTTTGTTCCATTTCCATGGAACAAAATAATATTTTATTATTATTTAATAATATAAAACATTAAATATTTTAATATTAAAATAATATAATAATATATTAATATATGTTATATTTTAATATATAATTATATATTATATTATATATTGTAATTATATATATTATATATATCATATTTTGATATTAAAATAATATAAAATAATATTTTATTATTATTATTGGATATATAATATTCCAAAAATATTTTTTCCCACAGTCCTCACATGCCTCTTCTTCATTTCTTTCAAGGGTTATAACTGTTTGATGCCCTGATCCCTGCTGGAATGAGCCCTGTGGTACTGTGGGGTTGTCTGAAAGGCAGTGGGGTGGTTGTGGATTGCAGGTCCATGGGGCCTGGCAGCAGCAGTGTGCTTTGCCTAGCACAGCAAGCGTGGCACTGGGGAAGACAAATAATTGCAAATGCAGAACAAGAGCTGTACCTGTACAGTCAGACCAGCAAATGGAGGACATGTGTGTTTGAAGAGACTTGGAAGCAAAGAGCTTGCTTGTTCAGGAAAGCAAAGGGGAGCCCAGTGAGGAATGAGGTGATGCTGTTCAGCACCTGGTCCCTCCTGCAGTGCAGAGGACACCGAATGAGCCAAGGCATCTCTGCTTTGTAAAGCTAAATAGCCATAGCAAAGTGGTCTCTGTGCCTTCAGTCCCATTTTATCTTTCCTGTGGACTGCATGAGCTCCATCACAAAATAAATACCCCAGCAAAGGTCTTCTGGAAGGTTAAGTGTTAACAGTGTTTTGAGGACATTCCCATTTTCTCTGTGCAATTTCATACATACGCAGGCTTGTGCTGGAACTGCTCCCCTAAAAAATAGCTTACTGCTAAAATATTCTACATAATATGGGATAAAATTTTATAAAACATAGCTCATAAAATGCTGCAGAATGCCTTGCATGATACATGGCTGTGAAGCACATCTCATAAAATACTCTGAAACCTGTATCTTAGAGCAGAGGATAGATCAAACTCTGCAGCAAATGAACTTGGATGACACCTGGCTCTCACAGTGACGGGTTTATTATTGGAATCTGCTGTGCTGGTAAAGAGGAGAGGAGGGAGGGGAAGGCAGGGGGAAGGGAAGCATGGATTGTCATCTTGTGTGATGAGCTGGCCCCAGCCAGGGTATATATTTATACACACACAGGAGCAGTGTGTTACTAGAAACGATTCCCAGCACAATCACCGTTTCAGGCAAGGATAAAAACGATAGAAATACCTCTCAACTGTGCAAAGTGTCTACTGGCTCCCTGGAATGAGGTAAACGCTATGTCTGCCTTCCAGTCTCGTAGTAATACATACATGCATCTGTCTTGTTCTGTCTTCTAGTTCACAAGAAGGAAAATGGTTCAGGCTCCTTCCTTGGGGCTGTCAGGATGGATGGATGGACGACAACCACCGTGGTCATGGAGGGTTTCTGCTGGGGGAAAGATTCTGTTGTACAGGCAAGATCTACACCTCACAGAATAAATAGGTCCTGGTATCTGCCTGATCTCTACTGTCCTCACTGCTGCATGCAGAAATATTCAGCCCAGTGTAGATGTCCCAGCTCAGAATCCTATCTTTGACACTAATCTTACCATGAATGTACATTCACAGAAATCTGTTGTGTAGTCCTGAAGGTGTTATCAACTCCACAGTATTCCTGCAGCATTGCTAGTGGCTCACAGGTGACCCCCCCGACCCTTGGCCACCGCCTTGGCAGAAACTTCAGGGGGCTTCCATTTGTGCCATCCCTCACTTCTACCACACACACTCTTGTTTGCCTTTCTCAGCCCTCTCTATCATACTCCTTGCACTCAAAAGCAGGGCCCAAGACCCCCGGCAGCTCCAGACACCCTGCCAGTTCACCATGTCCCTCCAAATCCTTTGCTTTTTACACAGAAATGTTCCTGTGCCCCTGGGTCAGCACTGGGAGGCACCGGCAATGAGCACCATAACTTTCTCACATGCTCCCACGTCTCAGCTTGCAAAGAAAAGTAATAACTCAGGGTGTGCAGGTGTATTTGTACTCTGCTTCCGACCTAAGGTGGTGACTTGCAGCAGAAAGGAGAGCCAGCAGCATGGGTGCTGCACTCACCGGCTGGGACTAGAAGACAGCGGGCCTTCATCATTGCCAAGGTGTCACCAACATGGCTGCATAACGCTGTCTTGACAGCAATCCACATCCCTTGTGTAGGGCCTTCGGCATGCTCATCTTCCATGACAGCTCTGGTGGTTTTGTGGCAGGCTGGATACTACCTGTTTATGAGTCTTTAATACGTTATTGCAGCTGCTATAGGCACCTCGAGGTAATGACAGGATATTAATCCATGATACAATACCTCAGCAAAGAAATGCAAAGTATCCACGAAGAGAAAATATTAACATGTAAATGCACTTCGTTTTGACCAAGGTGATGGCAAAGGAAAGGTAATTTATAAATAGCTGTATGAAAGGTTGTTTTGAAATTCAGATGTGCACCACAGGCAACACAAAGGTAAAATAACTACAGTTCTCAAAGTCTTCTTCTTTAAACACAATAGCTACTATCTTAGGGGAAAAAAAAGGCAGAAATAAACTTTCTTACAGAGCTTTTATACCTGCGTAATAATATTTAGAGTAGCTATTGAAATGCACTAGTCAGCTATTATCTGACTCCATAGGTAATATGGTAGCTTAAGGGTCCAATATTTCATTCTAAATTAAGACATGGAGACTTTGCTGGATTCCTGATCCTGCTGATGCTCTTGGTGTAGATCAAGGACTCCCAGCAGCTCCCTGAGAAGATAAGCTGTTTGAGGAGATGCTCCATGACTAGCACATGAGAAACACAGACTGCAAGAAGTGCCTGTGAGCACTGGTCCAGGAATACATCCAGAGTGGACAGTGAGGCGGCAAGCTGGGAGCAATTTGCCTCAATTTTAGCCTCAGGAGCACACACGAGCCAGGCCCCCAGCCATGCATGGAGAGTGTGCGAGTCACAGCCTCGCTCAGACCGGCCTGCTTCATTTATTCTGCAGGTTGCCTGCTCCAGTGGAAGGCAGGGTGTGGTATTTCTGAGTGATGCTTGAGCACTGGTATGCAAATGAATGATTTCTCAGCCTTTTGCCACACTGCTACAGTATTTCTCGAGGTTTTATTTAGGTTTCTTTCTTTTGATGGTCCAGTACTTCAGCTAAGCTTAATCTTTTTTTTTTTTTTTTTTTTTTTTTTCCCCCACCCCTTAAGGTTGACTGTATTCAATTCCAGTGTTTGATGGAAGGTCTTTACTTTGAATAGGTTGGGGATATTTGCATTGTTTCTAGCATCTTTCCTAAATTTTTGCCTAACACTGTCCAGACTCTAACTGAATTCTATTTCTTAGTACAAATCTGCAGCTGTAGCACACACCTGTCTGTTTTTAAATCTTCTCGCCTTCCTGGCATGATGTCCTTCTGGCAAACAGCCGCCTTATCCCTTATTCTGTGCGATGGTTTGCATTTCTACTTTCCTGCCTACCTGACTGCTGTTTATTTCTTGCATAAAGTTGCCAGATAAATTTTGATAGTATTTATTTGGCTTTTATAAAAAGCATTTCCCCCTGTTCTAATGAAACTTTCCTTTTAACACTCAGCGGTTAAGAGAACTTACCAAAGCCTGGTTTCAGGAACGAGTAGAAGAAGAGCATGCTTGGACAAAACATCACTCAGAACATTCCCCTTGTCCTCATAGGTGCATCCTGCATGCTTTTCACAATTCATCTGTGTTATCTTGATACAACTGCTGTAAGTGAACAAATCCAGGAGCAGCTTTTGAACTGGAAGCAATGGGGATCTGAAGTAAAATCTTTCTCAGTCTTAATTCCCCTTGTGCAAAGCAGGGGCAGTGCACGAGCTAACATCTGCACAGCCTTGCAGCACAGCAGAACAGGGGGCATGCACAGGGACAGGATGCGTATTTGTGCCTAAAAAGTATCCCTCAGTGGGGATTTCCTCAGCTATCCCCAAAACTGCAGATACATGCAG
The DNA here is from genome assembly GCF_013377495.2 of Cygnus atratus. Classification (NCBI taxonomy): domain Eukaryota; kingdom Metazoa; phylum Chordata; class Aves; order Anseriformes; family Anatidae; genus Cygnus; species Cygnus atratus. Next base: position 36,909,577 of record NC_066362.1, on the reverse strand, counting down.
CTTGGGCTGAAGCCATGCATGAGAGAAAGGTATGTGGTGCTGACACCATGGCTGTCTTGTGATTTCTTTTGGTGAAGTAAGTGGTGAGACTTTAGAGTGTAACTTCAAAACACCATTTCACGATTAAGTTCAATGAGAAAGAATATTCTTTGTGTTGAAAAACTAGTTCAGCAAATGTATTGCAAAGTTGTTGTGCATTCATGCGCCTACTCAATAGCTGTCAGAGGGGATTTTGTAGGATATCTTCAAGCTTGAAGAGATACGCATTTGGCAACTTGGGCTGAGCAAAAAAGGAGCAAGTAACAGAAAGTTACACTATCCATTGCTGTAATGGCTGTTTTTGTTGTTGGTTTTTTTTTCTGTTTTCCAAGATAAAGCAATTAAATTACTCATATTACTAGTGTTTGATAATAAATGATCTATAACATTCTTACTTTTTATGACATGAGTTTCTTAAACCCCCATTGTGTTATAAGACAGACATTCATGCACACACAGACCTAAGTCTATTACAAATTTTCTGTTGAGTCCCTCTGCTAGAAAAAAAGATTGGAGTTGCAATTGATAGAATCTAAGCTGGACTTCTCAGCTTGAAAGACAGTCCTCAAAGCATTGCACTGTTTAATTGCATGGTTTAGGCATATCCAGCATTGCCAGCTCATCATCTGAATCTAGATCTATGCTGTCAAGTGGAATCAAATGACACACAATTAATTTGAAGCTTCTGAGTTCTGAAGTTTTATTGTTTTTTATCATTTATCGAGATATATTTTATTTTTTCCATTTGAGTCACTTGGACATCACACAATTTCCAGTCTCAGGCTTTGCTGATTTTTTTTTTTTTTTCATTTCTCCCTTACTCTGGAACATCATCTTCTGTAACTTTTGTCCTAGGCAAACCCTCCAGGGCTCCATTGTCACTTCTGGCACTCTGAGAGTCAGAGTGATTGACTTTCCCAACAGCTTTCTGAAACGCAACCCTTGCACATGCAGGGTTAAAAGGTTCTCTGGTAATGTCTTCCTGCACCCTGCTAATCTGACAAAAGAGATCTTTGGCACCAGGGACTTTTGGTCGATTTTGCTTTATTTCATTTGCGGTTGGCAGGACATATTGTAATTTTTAAATGGCCTTCTGAGGCCTCAAAAACTAATGCTGGTCTGCAGGTTGCTTGGCCTTTTATCGTGTTGAACCCATTTTTGGCTCTTGACTCACAGGATCAATGCAATCAGAACGGACTTCAGGGAACAAAACCAACAATGCTTTCCAATTATTTTTTTAAAGATAATAAATTTGGTTGGCAAAGGAATGGTATGAATATAATACATGTAGATATCTGTGTGACATAACCTAGCATAACATTTTGACTAAGCAGCCAAAGAGATGCCAACATTGTGCATTAAATGCACTAACCACTGGCTGATAACAGGATGGAAACTGGGAACTTTTGGTACACAGGCCTAAGGAACTCAGTGAGTTCTTTTCTGTTAAAAGTGTAGGTGATAAAAATGGACACTTGTCTAAAAGTTACACGTTAGGTCAATGCAGCTAATGGATTTTAAGTAAGGGATTTAGGGAAATCCTAAATATTGCACTATGGAGAAGACAAGACTAAGTAACACAGCGGTCTCATCCGGCCTTCAGATCTATTCATCTCATTCCTACTCTGCTTGGAGAGCCTAGCTGACAGTCAGCCTCACTGAAACCAGCACAAGCCTTGTGTTAATTTCAGTGGGTCACAGACTGATTTCCAACATCTGGCTTATGTTCTTTAGCTGTGAACTCTCCGAGGCACGGTGCTTTGAGAGCCTTTGTCCACACCATTACATACAATGGCGTCCTGGCCAACAGTTATTATTGCCAATATGCTCACTTTGCTTTTACAACTAGTGAAAGCTTCAGCAGGATAAGATCATTTTAGTACAGTGCTTCTCCTGATACATTTCTGTGACTTTGCTGCTTCTCTGTATGGTGTCCTGGTTTCAGGTAGGACAGAGTTAATTTTCCTCCTAGTATGAGGGAGTTCGATCTGCTTCGGAAGTGATCGGTACTGAAGCGCAGCTCCTCCTGGCACCCCGACTGCCGGTACTGGGTTGGATGTTCAAAGGAAGGGTCCCCTCTACACATCATGCAACAGATGCTACATGGAGCAAGTGGGTTGCACTGATTACTCAGCGGGCTCGAATAGGAAACCCCAGTCGCCCAGGAATCCTGGAAGTGATTATGGACTGGCCAGAAGGCAAGTACTTTGGGATATCAGCAGAGGAGGAGGTGGTCCGTGCTGAAGAAGCCCCACTGTACAACAAGCTACCAGAAAATGAGAAGAAATACGCCCTGTTCACTGATGGGTCCTGTCGTATGGTGGGAAAGCATCGGAGATGGAAAGCTGCTGTATGGAGTCCTACACGACGAGTTGCAGAAGCTGCTGAGGGAGAAGGTGAATCGAGTCAGTTTGCAGAAGTGAAAGCCGTTCAGCTGGCCTTAGATATTGCTGAACGAGAAAAGTGGCCAGTTCTCTATCTCTACACTGATTCATGGATGGTAGCAAATGCCCTGTGGGGGTGGCTACAGCAATGGAAGCAGAACAACTGGGAACGCCGGGGCAAACCCATCTGGGCTGCTGCATTGTGGCAAGATATTGCTGCCCGGGTAGAGAACCTGGTTGTAAAGGTACGCCATGTAGATGCTCATGTGCCCAAGAATCGGGCTACTGAAGAACATCAAAACAACCAGCAGGTGGATCAGGCTGCTAAGATTGAAGTGGCTCAGGTGGACCTGGACTGGCAACATAAAGGTGAATTATTTATAGCCCGATGGGCCCATGACACCTCAGGCCATCAAGGTAGAGATGCAACATACAGATGGGCTCGTGACCGAGGGGTGGACCTGACCATGGACACTATAGCACAGGTTATTCATGATTGTGAAACATGTGCTGCAATTAAACAAGCCAAACGGTCAAAGCCTCTCTGGTATGGAGGACGATGGCTGAAATACAAATATGGAGAGGCCTGGCAGATTGATTACATCACACTCCCCCAAACCCGCAACGGCAAGCGCCACGTACTTACAATGGTGGAAGCAACCACCGGATGGCTGGAAACATATCCTGTGCCCCATGCCACCGCCCGGAACACTATCCTGGGCCTTGAAAAGCAAGTCCTATGGCGACATGGCACCCCAGAAAGAATTGAGTCAGACAATGGGACTCATTTCTGAAACAACCTTATAGACACTTGGGCCAAAGAACATGGTATTGAGTGGGTGTATCACATCCCTTATCATGCACCAGCCTCCGGGAAAGTTGAACGATACAATGGACTGTTAAAGACTACACTGAAAGCGATGGGTGCTGGGACATTCAAAAATTGGGAAACACATTTGGCAAAGGCCACCTGGTTAGTCAATACTAGAGGATCTGCCAACCGAGCTGGACCTGCCCAATCAAACCTGTTACGCACTGTAGAAGGGGATAAAGTTCCTGTAGTGCACGTAAGAAACATGCTGGGTAAGACAGTCTGGGCTACTCCTGCCTCAGGAAAAGGCAAGCCCATTCGTGGGATTGCTTTTGCCCAGGGACCTGGATGCACTTGGTGGGTAATGCAAAAGAATGGGGAGGTTCGGTGTGTACCTCAAGGGGACCTAATACTGGGTGAGAATAGCCCATGAGTTGAATTGTAGTATGTTAATTATCATATAACACTGTATGTCATCACTACCATGGTTGCTATATATCATAGATGAAAATGGTGACTAATTAGAAGGTATTGGAAAGAGTGTAACCTGAGCATGACATAAATGGTATGGAATAAGGGGTGGATATCTGTCCTGGTTTCAGGTAGGACAGAGTTAATTTTCCTCCTAGTAGCTGGCAGGGTGCTATGTTTTGGATTAGGATGAGAAGAGCGCTGATAACATGCCGATGTTTTAATTGTTGTAGAGCAATGCTTACACCAAGCCAAGGACTTTTCAGCTTCTCGCTCTGTCCTGCTAGCGAGCAGGCTGGGGGTGCAGCAGGAGCTGGGAGGGGACAGACCCAGGACAGCTGACCCAAACTGGCCAAAGGGGTATTCCATACCATCTGACGTCATGCTGAACAATATATAGGGGTGGCTAGCCGGGGTGGGGGGGCCGGCTGCTCGGGGATAGGCTGGGCATCGGTCAACGGGTGGTGAGCAATTGCATTGTGCATCACTTTGTACACATTATTACTATTATTATTATCATTATTATTATTATTATTGTTATTGTTATTATTTTCCCTGTCTTAATAAACTGTCCTTATCTCAACTCACAGGCTTCACTTTCCCGTTTCTCTCCCCCATCCCGGAGAGGGAGGGGGGAGGGTGAGCGAACGGCTGTGTGGTGTTTGGCTGCCAGCCGGGCTAAACCACAACATATGGGTATAAAAATTAAGCAGTACTACAGAAATTGGGGAAAAGAAGCGCATGTGTGCACTGACTATCACTGCATCTGAATGACCGCTAAAACATGGACTATAAGCCCACACCTAGATGTCCTCCTTCCCCCAGGGGAGAGGGGATGGAAAAGTAGATCCTAATAATTCATTTGGCTATTCTGACACTTCTGTCACAAGCCACCCATAGGTGAGATGTCAAGCTGTCACAGGTCTGTGACATTGGCACACACTTAAAACAGGTTTGAAATATTAAGGACGTGAGAAGTCTTGCTGAAGTCAGAGATTACATATTTAAAACTGGCCACGTGGTTCCTCGAGCCTTCCTGGCCTGAAGGTGCCTTTGTGCTGTGCCTGTTTTTTAAACTTGTGCTGGCCACACATGAAACTCCTGGCAGTTCCTTCAGTGTCTCGAAGGCTTTCTGCATTAGGCAGCAGGGATTTCCCCTGTAGTATCCCAGCTGAAGATCCCACAGCTGCAGCCCCACCAGCGGGAACGCAGAAGCAGGGCATGAAGAGTTTGATTGCTGTGACACGGACGGGGACCTGGTCTGGACAGGTTTCTGTGACACCTTGTAAAAGAAACTGAAGCCTGGCCACAGCAGCGCTTGCTCCATTTTAAGCACAAATGCGGTTTCCACGTTGCTAAAGCAGCTCTAAAGCTTTCCATGGCAGAAAAGGCCTGAAGCGTTGGGCTTCCCGTCTTTCCCATTACTCGTCACGAGGAAACACTTAGCTGTAGGCATCTATTTGTGACTGTAGTCCTCCCACAGCAGCAGAAAAAATACCCACCAGAACCCAATTTTAGTCACTTCGTACACACCAGAGTCAGCCAACAATTTATTCTATTTCCTAATCAGTTTAGCGTCCTTTCTGAGAGGTAAGTCCTTCCCCCGCTCCCTAAAACCCCCAAGCTTGTGTCGACTGACTCATATTTCATTGTGACTAAATTGATGCTTTATAGAAACTTTCCCTCAAAATATGCGAGAACAGGATACAGTGTGTGGGAGCACAGACCACCTTGTAAGACACCCAAATTAAATAAAAGTGCCAATTCACATCTAATGAGTGCATGAGATGCTGGAAGCTTTGCGATTACTTCTTCCCAAACTGGAAGAGGTTATGCAAGCTTAAAAGAATCAGTTTATGCAGAATACCTTGTAGGCTGTCCAGGGAAATCTCAGAATTCTCCTCACAGATATAAGTAAGAATAACAATTATGTATTAGTATAAGCCCTGTGCTGAAGTCAATGCACATTTTAAATTACTGCGCTTCATGATAATAAAACATAAAGAAATATGGGTAAAACAGATATTTAATAGACCTGCAATTGTATTTTAATTAGGCTGTGCATTTATAAAATGACATCAAATAATCTCCGGTGCATAATTAATTCTAAAAGGGCTATTTTATATGTATATTACTTGGAAATAATTCTGAAGGTTTTAACAAACTCTTTCTATGGAAGAAAATGTTATTGTGCATTTTTTTATTTTTTATTTTTTTTTACTCTTCATCCCTTTCTTTCTGGTGTTGGAACAAGTGGAGCCTTATATACTTCACCTGCAATGCAAAATCACCTGCTATCTTTTACAAGGACAATATTTGTTGAGATATTGTTGAGATGTTGTATGAGATGACCCTGGACCTGTCGTCAGTGTGCTGGGGGAGGACAGGTTCAGCAGAGGATCCTGGGGCTGGACCCCTGCTCTGCTGAGCACCGAGGTTCAGCACCGCTGGTGCAGGAGCCCCAGCCAACCCTGTGGCTGGGCGAGAAGTCCTGCAGATGCCTGTGGACCTCTGAGCAACAAAGGATCCGAGCTGGATCTGCTCAGGGATCATGTTGATCTAGACGGAGTGTGAGAACATGTTTCTGGCAAACAAGTGGAAGCACACAACACAGAGTTAAGGCTGGCTTGCTCCAAGGGCATCCCTTGCATCTCAGGGTGCCACCTGAGCCATCTGTCCTTGCTCACCAACCTTCCTGCTGCATGACAAGATGCAGTGTCTGCAGCATGCTGGCCTAGGAGACCTATTGAGATCACCCACAGATGCCATCAGTATCTTAACACCACACAGCATCTCACCATCCTAATTTCTCTGCTTCTTGAATGCACTCTGCAAACTGTGCCAAGCAGTAGCATTATCCATACTTGGCCACAGTCCCTAAAACAACACCACCAAGCATGTAGCCTACCAACCATTCTCTCCCATCACGAATCCCATACAACAAGAGGTGATATTTGTAGATGCAAACTGTTCTCCTGTTTCTCATCCTACTACTGGGCAGAGAGGATACAGCTAGGACCTCTAGTCACCTAACCACCACATGCTTCTCCAAATAATTGCTTCACCTTTGTCTTAACCAGGTCAAGGTGTCACACAAACAGATGGATATTGCAGCATCGAAGACACTACATTATCAAATCTGGCAGACATACCAAAAATGCCTCACAGTCTATTAAAACAGAAGAGATTCACCATTTTGTGTATTTTCCAGTGCAGAAGGAGCTGAAGTCATTTGGTGTCCATTCTGAACTCCCATGAGACCAAGACGATATTGTTCTAATGCTACACTTGGGTAAAAGAAGATCATAAGCTCTTGGGGTGACAGGGAGCATGCTCTTTTCATGGCTAGGCTGAAGAAGTGACCCATTGCCAGTCCCATTCAGGGACAATTCTGATAGTTACCAACATGCTCTGCTGATCCTTAAACTATTTTCTATTTCTGTCCTGCTACAGGAATGTGAACCCAAATATGCTGTGCTCAGGGGGAGTATTCTTTGCTCACTTGTGTGTTTTTGGAGGAGAGAAAGGAAAGTTTTGGTGCATATGATTTTCTACAGGCATACTTTAATGCAGAAGGCTGAAGGGGGAAACTATGGAAGAGTTCAAAGATCTTTGGCTGACTGGCAGTGAAACTCAAAGTACGGAGAGAATATTGAAGTGTCCAGTGCCTAGAAAACAATCAGATGGAGAGGCAAATTCATTGCAAGTGGGAATAGAAGGCAATCTCAAAGCTAATTTCTGTGACTTGGCGTCTTGAAACAGGACAGGGAAACTGCAGGTGTTCAAGAGCCCAGGAACAGAGCTGTGGGAAGCAACTCTTATTCTAGTCAGACTCTAGCTTTCTCCTCCCTTCTGCATTTTCTCTCTGATTTTCTACATATCTGATGATGAACCCTTCTCACTTTTTGTTCCTTACTCCGTTCCCAAACTCCTTCCTTCTGTATTCTCTACTGCCTTTTTTGTCATCTTTTGAATACCTTCCCCTTTCCTTTTGGTTACATGTGATCACATAAAAGAAATCAGCAAGTGGACAATTACTCAGCTCAAAGGAGACACAAAATCACACAAGGAGTGCTCTAGGAGATTTAATTCAACTCAAACACATTATCAACCCAAGGTAATTAGTTCCTATCGAGACTCAGTAAAGTCATATACATTCATCTTACACAAATATATAAAAGCACGCAATATTTGCCTGAATATATAAAATGTGGATATAGAAAGACTTCCATATGAGATGTGCACATCAGTAAATCAGCCAGAAAAGAACATTTTCACTCTTCGATAGGCTGATGATTTGCTAACAACGTCGTTAAGCACACGGGCCTTCGTTAACAAGTTCTAATGAACTGGTGGCACTAGAAAGAATTGCACGAAGACCAGGACTGGTGACAAAAGACATGATGCTACTGCCACCTGAGGTTTTCTTCTGGAAATACAACCCTAGTGTGGAAGGGATTGCACAAAACTTGGATCGTAGTTGGAAAAGTGGACCCGAGGCTCATTAGTGGCAGAGGAGCCTTGCCAATGCAAGAAGAGACTGTCCTCATGGGCAGCCCCTTTTCAGAAGGTGAAAAATCAGGAAAAGGAAAATCAGCACTTACATTTTCCTAATGCATCAGATTCTTCTTTTTCATTAGACGAGTGTTTTACTGTCCATTATAGCTCCAGTGAAGCAATCTCATCTATGTACATTCTGGAGGAACAAGCTGAAAAAGCCTATCACAGTAGCTGAGATTTCTTAATTTTTTTTTTCATTTTGGGCAGGTGCTTAAAATAAGCATACACTGGGTCAGTGCCACTGAACAGCACTGTTCAATATTTGTCAGTAGTACTGTGCAGTTAATATATCGTAAATAGTTCCATTCTAAATTCTCTTTTCAGCTGCTTACAACTTCCAAAATCAAATTCCTTTTTGATATTAACTTCCAAGTGCTTGGTCTCATACAAAAAATAATAATAATAATAAAAAAATCTTTGGATATTAGTTCCTGTGAAAACTATTCTTCTAGATTCGTATTCTGTAAAGAAGACAGAAGTGATACAGAAATGATTATCATGAACTCTAGCTCAGTTCTTAAATTCATATAATTCAAGATAGCCACTAAGTTTCAACTATGGATGAAACTGAAAAATCGACCCTCTTATTTTGCAATGAATCTTGTGCAGGTGCAACACAACTCCGACTCACAGATTCACCCCATGGCCTTCAGCGGAGCTGAAATGGGGTCCCTCAATGCAACCCCAGGTCACTTCAGTGCCTTTAAGACTGCTACGAACTCTTCACAAAAGTAGGCAAGCGGGCAACATGCAGGAAATTACTTTTTACCAAAACATTTGAAAATGTTTTAACAGAGTTAAAAAGTGCTATAAAGCAGTTGCTTTCTAAATACATGCCATGCTATGCTAATTCCTACTGTTCTGTGACCATGTAAGCATAATGTACAGAATTTTTGAAAAATGTAATTTCTGTGATATACCTTGTTATTCTGCCACATATGACAGCAGGTCTGGATAGTATGCAAATATTGAATAGCTTTGGCTGTTCCTTTTAAGATATTTAGACATGTTTGGTGGGATAGAGAGAAACTGCCACTATAAAAACAGAGACACTATAACTGTGTAACTTTGTACAATACAAAAACTCCACCGCAAAAGCACATTGGTAAATGACCAAAAAAAAATCACACAATAAAAAATCATATGATAATTGCTACTTTTCTTCTTTTCAATATAGATGGATATTCAACGAATTGTTTTGTTCTACAGGCTACTTTACATTCCTTCCGTCTAAATGGTCTATTTTATTTTTCTTCATTAAGTGCCATGCAGTTGAGTTTTATCATCAAATTTAAGAAATAACCTTGCAGCATTTTTAGAGGGGCTGAAATTCATATTACTCTTTCTCAGTACGAAATAATGACAATATTGCTGTAGAAGTACAAATACATTTGCTATTTAAAGACTCTCAAAACATTCTTTTTCTTACCTTTACAAAGAAGAAATGCTTAAAACAGACATTGAGGAGATTGGGCTGGTAGAAACACCAGCAGATAATGGAAACTGTTTTACATTGAGTTATGCTGGAGGATCTCAAAGCCCATTTATTCTTAGAAAAAATCTATTGCTATTGCAGGTTTCAATTATTGGCAGCAAGGGTTTCTCAACTAACGTTGACAGGGCAAATCCATTTTCAGCGTGGTTATAAAAGGATTGACAGAAACCTGGGAAATTATACACCATCACACATTTTGAAAGAGTGTTGAATATGCTTTTGTTCTGTGCATAGCAGGATTAAAGAATTTTTGCCTCTTTACTGCCTGCTGCTCCTCTTACATCACAGTAATTAGGATAAATGATCTCCCATTTGACCCTCTTCAATGCCTGCGGCGCATAAATGCAGTGTATAACACAGGTGTTACATTTAATCCCCAGTTCAGCAAAGCACTTAAATGTATGTTTTGTGACCAGATTTAAAGGTATGTTTAAAAAGAAACAGTTCTTAATGGCGCTGGTGAATTGGGGCCTTTGCACACTTTCACGGTCATTGCCCAGGGAAGCCATGAGTTAATGCAGACCTTTGGAGACCGGCTCCTCCTTCGCCCCACATACATCTGCATCCCACATACAGCTGCAGTACCAAGCATGCTCTGCCCTTGGATTCTCATACGCCCAATTCTTGCTCCACAGGGGTGTTACTAAACAGCACGCAAGTGTTCGTCTTCCTTCATGTTCTGGCTTTCTTTGGGAACGTAATTTGTTAATATCTGCCCAGAAGGAGCTTACACAGGTGTTGTCCAGGGTGGAAGTCACATAGCACATATGGGGTGGCCCTGGAGCCCCATGGCACAGCAAGATGGGCAGAGCACTCAACTCTGTACATGTGTAGCCCCAACAGGCAACAGAAAACCCCAAACACAAATCCAGAGCAAATTCTCAGACCGAAAGCACTTTCTGGTCGAATTTTACCAGAAAACTTTTTTCTTTGGAAATATATTTTAATGTAGCCAAGAATAGGATACCTTGTGTGGTGTAAGCAAACATTTTGATAAAGTCTGACACAAAATGGAATTGACAGTATTTATTTGTAACTTAAGATTTCAGCATTGTTTTTTCGTAATATAGAGCAGTCATTATCAGCATGACTTTTATTGTACAGCAGTGTGACTTACAAGTCAATGTTTACTCAGAAAAAGCATGTTACACAAAGGTACATCAAGCAGAACAACTCACTCTTTGAAATATATCCATCCCGTTCAAATAAGCTTGGGGGAAGAAGCCTAGGCATAAGACATATTTTGAATCTGTGGTTGCTCAGCAGAAAGAAACAGCCCAGCATTTTATATATGCCAGAGTGGTCCCAGGAAAATCACTTTCACAGACAATAGTTGGCAGCACAGAAAGGAATTAAATGAAGCAAACAGTCATCTTAGGTAAATTTGTTATGAATTTGAATGTAACATTGGCTGATGACAGCACAGAAAAATAAGACTATAAATGAAAGCTTAACTTGAAATGTAACAGCTTTGATCTTTTTCTACAGTGTTTCAAGTGCAAATTGTCTTTTTACCATAAATAAATGTTTGGTGGATAAAGTCTGTAAGATTTGTTGGCAAAGATGCATGACCACAGCTATAAATATGTGGGAAAATCTAATAGTTCAAATTTACTCCAAAGGTCATCTGGAGTATAAATGTATTCTCAGAAAAAAAAAATTTATTCAGAAATTTTATCATTCTCTTCTTCACATGGGCTAAGATTGCAGGAAATAAGTAAGTCCTCACAAAATATAATGACAGGAAGAGAAAAATGCCTGTGCTGTGACTGAATCCAGTTTCTTCTAACAAATTATTATGTGTTCTGTGACATAAATTCCAACCATTAACCACTTTCATAGGCATGAAGCCAGGAGAACAGCACTGCTAAGACTGGTTTCAGCTAACCCCTGGAATATTTTACTCTTGAAAAGGTTGCATTTTCTAGACAAAGAAGGTTTACATGCAGCTTGGCAAAGAAGTTAATGTGAAAAGGAAAAGCTAAAATATAAAATCAACTCGCAACTGCAAAGCTTCAAGTTCTGAATGAAAGAGTTTCCACTGTTTCTTCATATGTTTTGCCTATATATTAGCCAGGAAACATATATAATCAATACGTGAGTTACAGTGCACATATGTTCTTAAGACTTGTTAATGTGGGATGCAATTCCTCTGTCATAACGGGAAAATGCAAAGTCATTTACCTCGCTTACATCCAATACTCAGGCCACGAGGGAATACGCAAGAAGCGGTGTGTCTGCCAGACTAAAAGGTAAGAATAAGCATATGCCATGGAAGATACCAAAGACTATTCCTTTCCCTTCGCCTGGAGACAGGCACAAGTTCCCAGGAGTGCTCTTAGATTCAGAGTGTTTCCAGGACTGCTGTAAGAGATCCAATGCACGCTCTTGTCCATAACGAAGGGAAGTGGAATTTAAGGGAGAGCGCTGTTCTGCAGCTTTCTGTGCCCTAAGAAGTTATACATCATGGGAGCACATACATGTTAATTAGTAGCATTTCTTCCACAGTTACATTTTAATTAGAGCACAGTCTTTAACAGAAATCAGATTGACAGCAAGTCCCCCCCGAGAACAAGCACACAAAATGCCATGCCTTGTCAGCTTCAATAGCAGGGAGCTTGGCTTCTTAGTCATGACCACAAAATTGTAACAGACAACACTGCACAACAAAACCCAAGCAAATTATTATAGTATTACCATATGTGCATAAATTAAATAAAACCATGTGCAGATACCTTTCATCATCTCTGATGTCTCAATACCACTAGCCAATGAGCTATTCTTAACATCCTTGATGGCAAACTGCAAGTTAATTTTCCCTTCTTATTTTGTTCTGTTCTAAACATTTATCCTAGGGAGTGGAATTTCAAGTAATTTAGTTAAAATTTTCCTCCTATTAAAATCACACAGCAGGCTTCAAAAACCACACCAAAATAAACGTAGATAAAATTAACACTTGGAGGACTTGGATTACATACAGAACCACATGCCTAGATATATGTGCTAGCCGAAAGAGATATAGTCACAGTCCTCACCCAAAAAATGCACAGTAGAATATGAAGGCACATCTCTGCTGATTCCTGCTTAATTACCTCAGCCCCCAATCAGTATGGGCACGGTAGGTTCAAAGTCCCTTTGTTGATTTATATTAATTGCTAAAGATATTCACCCAACATTTCAGAAAAGCTGTATTATTTAATATTGCAGTGAACACGGTGTTTCTTTTTCAGCCAGACTTTCAGGAAAACTATAGCTATTTAAATCATACTCAGATCAGACCTCAACAAGACCAGGAAGTTTGAAACAGTATAGCTTAAACATACGCTGTTTCCAAGATGTTCAAGCTGCTCCTTAACATACTTTGAATTATAAGCAAGGTCATTCTCTAGGCTTCTGTAATCTTAAGTGCTGGCAAATAAAGTAAGTGAGAAAAATATATATATTTCCTGAGTGGAATTAAGCAAAAACCAAATGTTTTGGACTTCAAGGAGGAGAAACACTCTGTAATGATATGTATAAGAAAGTTAAGAATGTTTCAACTGAGAAGATAAAGAAATATTGGGCAAGACCTTAGTATGGAAATTATCTTGTTTTCATGCAGCAGCATTATTTTTATTCTACACCTTCTTCAAAAAAAATAGCATATATTTGATTCTGAGTATCTCTTTTGTGGACATCAGAGAACTTCTCCAATCAAAAAAGTATTTCCTGAAGTTTTCTGCTGTATCACTGATGTTTTTAAGCTGATATGGGGATGTAAGATTTTTCATAGAAACCCGAGCATTCTTTATCAACCACCTATAGCATTAAAAGATCTTCACGGTTCTTTTCCCCCTTTCATCACTATTATTACACTCTTTACACTGTTGTGTCCACAAAATTAAAGCTGAGAATTGAAAACAGAGTGATACAAGGATACTCAATAATAACATCTAGTCTCTGGGACTAGGAGGCAGAGGGAAGAACAAGACTCTTGTGGGGGATTTTCCCTCTCTTCAGATGCCCCCACTCAGAGCAGTGATGCTGTGCAGTGCAGTGCTGAGTTTTGCAGTGCCGCCAGGCACTGGGAATACACCACTTATACCCATAGTGCATGCAAGAACACAGCTATGGGGAACCTTAAGCCTCTTCTCTATTCTTCACATTTTGGAGCTCTCTGGCAACCTCCAGCACTGAGGAGATCAGGTTCAGATATGCTCTGATGTTCCCTCTTTCTCACTGCCCATTGAGGGCTGGAGCAAGCAGGCAGCAGCTAGAGTGCAGCATGACTGCTGCTACTCCATTTTCTTTCCACTCCTTGGTCCATTCATCCCTGAGAAAACCTCAGACTGTGGGGGCTGGACATCCTGGTGTTGCTCCGGCAGTTCTGCATGAATGGAAGTTCCCCCTTCACCAGGGTGTAATGGCTAGAGTACCATTTGGAGTATAATTTCATTTCTGACCTCTTTAAAGGTCCTCCAGTGATGCTGATATCAAACTGTGATTGTCAGAAAGTGCTGTGTTCTAGCAGCAGCAAAAGATGCATCTTCAATCTCTCCTAAGACCAAAACAAGGTTTATGACAAAACTGGATAATAATGGTGCATTGGTAATGCCTTTTCAGAAAGAACCAATGCTAAGTATTAAGGTGATGTAAACAAAATAGCTTTACTGGGGTTTAAATTTTTATGTTGCCAAAGGTACAGTGGATGATTTTCTCTCTTTTGGGTGTAGATCCATAATATTTCACAAAGACAACACAAAAGTGGTTTTGCTGAGTTGGTAATAAACTTAGGATTTCTCTACAGCCAGAAAACTGACCGGGGTTTTTTTAATCAAGAGCTTTTCGCATAAAAGACTTTTTGTGACAGAAGAACCCAGTCCCAGAGATTTACTAATTAAAGTAGAAGTTTTATCCTTTGTTACTTCAGGATAGTGGTATCAGTGGTGTGGGACACAGAGGTAGACATCTAGTGCTTAGGCTGATGTAGCCTAAGAGCTGGAACTACAGTTTCATAGCCAAAATTGTGCTAAAGTTAGTCTGTCTTTAGAAATATCAGCAATGCTACCATAAATGGTATCTACATATTGCTGGATTGCTGATGAATTAAAACATCTATAAAATTACAAAAATGCAGCAGTTTTATATTTGTTTTCTGTCCTGTGTAGAAGTAACAAACTTCACAGATGCAAATGACAGTAAGCTTCTGAAGGAAAAGTCTACATTTGTATTCTGAGAACCAGAAGGCACTTAACATGAGTTTTGTAATTTATTGTTATCATGGGAAGCATAAATTTCAGGAAAGCATGTGAGCTTCTCAAACTATATTCCCAGCATCAACCTATTTACAGAAAGAATTTCAATGAGAATTATAATTATATGTGGGGCTGAAGAAAAACATTTTTTCCCACATCAGTGCTTTTAGAAACTGTCAATCAATGCATATTTGAACATTTTTTACTTTAATGATGAGATTCAGGGGTGCATACTAGACTAATTGTTTCCTGAAAGAAAAAGAGAAGAAATAACTGAGTTCTATACATTTTTATCAGCACATCATTAGACTTTCATAGCTTACCTTGGTATACATCCCTCTACAAAACCCAGCACAGCACAACCAATTACAAATATTAGATAAAAAAATGCATATGTTACAAATTGGCCTCTGGAAATCCCTTGTCTACAAATAGCCAGGTCATCACAACCTCCACTATGATTGTTACCCCAGACAGAATTCTTATTGCCCTGACCTCTATCTGTAGAAACCTCTAGATGTGCAGCAGAATATTTGGCATGGTTTATGCAGATATTCTATCTCTACAGTGCCCAGTAGACACAAGAGCATTCCCTTAACAATAACAATGGTATTGCTGTAAAAGCCATTAACACAAACTTAAATTAGATGAATGATGCACCACAGGGTACAGAGAATATTTAGGTAGCATTTTCTAGACTGCAAAAATTACTCTTTATAAAGACAAAAATATCCTGAGGTCAGCAACTTTTGTTCTCCTTAGCTCTTCAGTAAAACTATATCCTTTTGAAAATGTTCCAGATGTGCATTTTAGATGGAGGAGAAGCTCTGCATTGGGATTTTTTCTCCCAAATTTTCTCAGACAGGACTGACACCTTCAGCTGCTTCCTAAGTGCTTCCTGAGCGTAACAATAGCAGTGCAACCTGTCAAGTGCAGGCACATTTAAATATGAAGAGCAAAGCAATGCAATTTTGCAGAAGGTTTAAGGGAGAACTCACGGTTCTAACCTCTGTCATCCACTCTGTGCAGCATACGGATGTAGACATGAAAATTTTCAAAGCATTCAGAGGTTGCACGTGGATTTCCATCTCTGGGCAAAACTCCTAGAAAGACAACACAAAATACCAGCCACAACTTACTGATAACACAACGTGCATTTATTTCTGAGACTGGAGAAGCAATATTCAAACAGCTGGCAGCACAGCATGGCTGGGAAGCAGCTGGTCCTGCAATGTACCTTGAGACACAAACTCTTAAACACCGGCACCTGACTGAGTATGAATGCCCTGGGGTGTGCCAGAGCTCCAGTTCTGCTGCGCAGGAGCTAACAAGACTAATTTTTGCTCCAAATAATATTTTAAGGTGATACCCACAAAGAAAATAGGCCAAGTAATTACTAAAGCTGTTACTTTATAATTAGCTTAAGATGCTCAATCTCCCTGCCACCAGCCATGGTGCTCCCATCATCTTCCTTCTCTGATCCCATACAGCAGCCCCCATGTAGTTCAGCTCATGGTGATTAAGATATATACATTAAGTTACTCAGTGTGGATTTATAAAAAAATACGTCTGTCTGTTAAAATTTATCTTTGGAAATGTCCGCTCCTGAAGCTCTTCACGATGATGTGTTGCGCTGTTCACCCTAGGCTAACATTCAGCTGTAAATAAATCACCGTATAAAAATCAAACAAGTGAACCAGTTTAGGTGAGAGCAGTCATAATTCAGTCCCAAGTCCCAAGAAGATGCAAAATCTTCTAAGATTACTACATAATGTTGGCGATCAAAGGCTTTTTGGAAAGTGAGACTGTAAATCCCACCTTTCTGGGATGAGCTTCTGGCTCAGGCAATCTCAAACATGGCCCTATTCCAGACACTCAGAAAAGTACACCGATCTTCAAAACAGTCTGTGGAGGTGTGTGTATTGCAAAGCATTTCAGAAAAATAGCAGCTTAACTACAAGGCAGCTCTAGACCTAAGAGCAGAGGTGCAGCCACCAGCTCTAGCACCGGGAGGGCACAAGCTGGGGAAGGAAGCCTCCCATGCAGGATCTTTCCACTGACCTGGGAAACTCAGACTCTGCCTGGGCAGTCCTAGGAGTTAGCGTTCATAATGCATGATTTGTTTGCAGAGAGCCTGCCTGCATTTAAGAAACTACCCCAGAGGCACTGTAGAGGGCATTTGAGTCTGACTTTTATGAAGATATTTAATTATTTCTATAAAAGCTTTTATTATTATTATTGATACTATTATTATTATTAATTGATGTTATTATTATTGTTATTATTTTAATTTGCCAGGGGAGTTTATGGTGGGTTTGTCACCTTTTTTTGAATTTTTGCCTGGAATGAGTTGCATCACGGCCATGTAAAATCAGACATTTCAATCCTGCTATTATATGAGAGCAGAGGAGTCTCAAGACTGAGATCCAGTACTTAGAAAGTACCTCGGAACAGATGTTTTGGAAGCCAGCTGACAGATCACTCTCTCCTTGTTAAACTTCTCCTTGAAAAAGGAGAAATTAAGGTTTGAATATAAAGGGCTAGTTTCCCCCAAACATAAGGTTATTTGAAGACTAATAAATAACTATAAGTATGTTAATACTTTAGCAGACACATCTGTCTTTCCCTTTACAAACCTCACAGAGATGATAAAGCAGAGATCTGCCCCAGCAATGATTTTCATTTGAAGTATTGCTACTAAATTCTGACATAGTGCTTTCAAGTAACTGCACAACAGTTGTGTTACTTTGTCCAGGAATCAGGAAAGCACTGAAGGGAGGGTTCACTTATAATTACAATCATTTTGCTGGCAGGTATTAATGAGTGTGTTTAATATTTTAGCAGAGAAATTAGATTTCTAATTAGATTAAATGTCTAATACCAAGTATTAGAATTAATGAATTGATCACTTTAATGGCTGACTCATTAAAATAAAGAGAAAACTGTCTTTTAAAATCATTTTAAAATATATTTTTCTTGGGCAAGGATCTCTAAAAATCAAAAGCAGTATTGCACCAATGTATTAGGATGTAATATAATGCAGATGTGCTCCAGATGATGCGTGCTTACAGAAAGGTCAGTAAGATCTCACACAGATGACAATAGGCCAAATTTAGGGATTTACACTGGAAATTTACCTGGATCACTCAATTGCTTCATATAAATACAATGACTACATCATTCTGGCTGCTTTTCTGCATGGTCAGCATCACTCATCTCTAACACAGGCTTAAAAGCAAACACTGCTGTCAACAATATGTTCCCTTAAACGAAATAAATGTACTTGACCTGGTTTTAAACCATAGTGGGGGCATTTCACTCCCAGGTGGCAGCAGGCTGACAGCCCCCACAGAGAGTACAGATCTGCTGAGCATAAACCCACGCTGCAGCCCACTGGTCTCTTGGTAGAGACATCCTTGTGAAGAAGAAAGCACCACCATGGATTTTTTATTGAACTGGACAACGTGTTTCATAGAGGTAAAGCTACTAATAGCAGTCCTTATAGGCAAAGCCTGCAGTTAGACATGGAGGGAAATGTATAATTTGTTCTTAAATGAGCAGGGGCTGCTGAGCTTTGTTGCTTCAGGTGAAGTGACGCTTCTGATTTTCAAATCATGGCATTAACACTTAGCATCAAATATTAATAACAATTAATATTATTAAATTTTATCAGCAATAATTAATAATAACTAATAAACAATAATTCCTAAAGGTATTAGAAAACTCTCACCCTAATTCCACTTCAAAAAATAACTGAGTGACTTTTCAAAGAGGACAGGCTTTGTCAAAAGCCTTCAGAAGGACAAACAGGGATGATGCAGATGAGAATGCTGAAAAAATGATGGATTCAACAAAGATGATTGTCCAGCCTGTAATCTCTGCAAAGGTATGCCTTACACATGAACAGCAGTTCTGAGGCACATCTTCAAAAACAATTTTTAAAAGGAACAATCAGCCGAAAATTCACTAGTGTTCATCCAAATCTCTGGCTCATTGCTAAAGCACCATTGTTCTTCCTGCTAGTCTGGGAGAATGTCAAGACTACAAGAGACTCACTGATGTTCTTAAAATAAAAGTGCTATTTAAATATTAATCAACAGTGGAAAACACTCAGGTGAGAGACCTATTTTCAAGTCTTTTCCCCTTTACTGCAACAGTCCAGAACAAGCATGGTATTTTGGGATCTGTAGTGTACTTTCCTGAACTGCTGTTACAAAAAGGTGGTTTGATGTGACACGGAATTGCTTTGCTACGTTTGGAGTCATGAGCTTTGTTTCTGCCTCGTGCAAAATAAGCAGTAACTTGGCATACATATCCCGAGACTAAATGCTGGTCTGCTTCACTAAATAATTAATTTTGTGAGTGAGTGAATTATTTGCCATGACTACATCTTCAGCCTTCCACTTCTCTGCCCACGCCCTCCCTGCCCTCTTTGCAGGACCTGGAGGAAGAGGAGGAAGAAGATGTCTGAGTGAGGAGCTGAGGAAGCCTCAGCAATATTTTGTTCCTTATGCAGCCACTCCAGGCAAAACCCCTGGGTGCAGGCAGTGCCCGGGGGTGAGCTGTGCCGTCCCCAGATCCCGGCTCTCCAAGCACCAGTATGCAGACAGAATATGCCCAGAGTCCCAGGGTGGCTGAGGCTGGCAGGGCCTCCGGAGCCCACCTGGCCCAACCCCTGCCCAAGCAGGGCCACCCAGAGCAGGCTGCCCAGGACCATGTCCAGGCGGCTTCTGAAGGTCTCCAAGGAGGAGACTCCACAGCCTCTCTGGGCAGCCTGTGCCTGTGCTCCATCACTCCCGCAGCACAGAAGTGCTCCTGGTGCTCAGAGGGAACCTCCTCTGCTCCACTTCGTGCCCTTTGCCTCTTGTCCCGTCCCTGGGCACCACTGAAAAGGGCCCGAACCAACAGTGGGAAAGCCATAACTATTACAAATTCAGGATTTTTTCCATTAACAGTGTACACACTATTATTGTTGTTCCACATGGGAGTTTGTATCAGGATGGTATTGCACTAGACACTCACACAGAAATAAGCAAATCTGACCCCACCTTTCCGAAATACAAGGAAAAAAATGTTAAGAATTAAAGCTGTTCATGACAAAACAAGCTCAAAGGTTTAGATAAACTAATTTACAGGAGAGCACACAGGTTTTAGATGACAGAATAACTAGCCATTACAGGTAATGTAGGCTGTCCAATGAAGATAATTAAAGCACATTAGGATTTGTATAGAAAGAGTAGATAACAATTTTATAAACAGGCTCCATATAGCATTCACAAAATTCAAGCAGCTCTTGCTGCTAAATTGAAACTGAACAAAACAACATCAAACTCAAACCGTGGTATGTTTTGATGCTTCATTCAGAGAAACAAATTCAGGAATACTTCCCCTTATTTATAAATATAATAGCACCGCTATTAAATTGCTGTTTTTGTCTTTTGTTTTGTTTTGTTCTCTTCTGTTCTGCTTTTGTAATATTAACTCCATAAAAAAAATCCATTAAAAAAAAAAAGAATACATACTTATAGCTGGATTGCCAGTATAGCACTCTACATTTCCCCAAGATTTGGTCTTATACATGGAATAAAAATGGTAATGCTCTTTTTCTTAACCTCAGCAGTTACTAAAATAACAAAGGTGGGATTATAAGCAAAACAGCTTTCAGCTTGATCCTGACCTTAACATATAAATGCCCCAGCTTATCAAAATAAGATTGCACCTTTCAAAAATATGAGACTTGCATACCTGGGCAAACACACTGGGATAAGACCTATAATGCCAGGATTAATTTATTAACTACCAGCACTGATCTATTAACCATTGATATGTTGATCTTGAAGTCCTGTTCTCAAAGGGAAATGTACCTACCCCGATCCCATTCAAAACCCCGCACCAAATTGCACAATTCAAACCAACAAGCCTGCTCAAGAGCTGCTCACAATCCTTAGAATAAAGCACACAGTTAATTTCCACTTCGTGCTCCCTAGCAGGTACACTCATTCCCCACACATTTATGGACTACTAGAGAGGTAGTCCAAACTCCAAAAAGGCAGTGCCACCAGGAAGCTCAGTTCCTACCCCCAACCCATTTCTTATTGCATCTGAACCTTCCAGTGTTTCATGATACCAAGACCCCAAACTAACTTGGTGTGTCTCATCAACAATGCACACACATACACAAAGGAGTTAATCAACTTATAACCTGGCGAGGTACAAAGAAGAAATACGTAATGCAGATGGGATTTCACAGGATATATATAAATTTAAAAAAAAAAAAAAGGATCATATGGCAAAGATGAGGGCTCTAGTAAACTACAGGAACGTTCAGAGAGGTTTTTCATCCTGGAATAATGAAAGGTTAGCCTGGTGACCTGCTTGCTCTTGGTAGAGCCTTTCTCATGAAACTGTTAAGTATTAAAGAAGATAAACTCTCTTTCCTTGATCTGTGGATTTTAAAATTCACTATCAGGAGTTTTAGAATAACAGATGGAACATCTGTCCCTGACTTTCTTTGTTATTTTCCTGCCCTGTAAGAACAACACGACATTTCTGTAGATACTAGAGCAATTAAAACTTCAATTTGGAAGAACTTTGCCATTGTGAGATTGTCTCCACTTGTCAAGGAGAACTTCATATCTTGAGTGTGAGGATAATTTCACAGTAACACACATTTCTTGAAATTACGATTCTTCATGATCACACGATAAAATGATCCCTCTACACTAACTAGCCACCTACTTTGAAATTAAGAGAACATAATTAATTTGGGGATAAATTAATGGTTGAGAGATGGGCAGATGCACGTATGTAACCAAACCTCTCTCATCTGCTTTTCCACGGTGCTTCACATCTGCACGGCACTGTTCTGCAAACAAAGTGACTGGATCTTACCTCCTTGCTGCCCCAGGGCCCCACGCGTGACTGCACACCCTGCATGCGAGCAACATGACAGCAGTCATGCCTCGTGCATTTGTCCGAAGCCACGCAGAGGTCATGGGCTTTGCAATCTGGGGGGACCGCTTTGTCCTGCCTTAACGACAGCCGTGATTACGTGAAGACACACAGATGGATATCAAAGGGATGCTGCGAGGGGTCACTCTGGGAACACTGCTCGGAGCTGCAGCAAACAAAAGGGCTCTGGCACAATTATTTAAAACCAAACCTCTGGCTAGAAGCAGAATCCTGGCAATGCTCCAAGTACCTTTCCCGAGTACCTCTGAGCACCAGATGGAATTTTTCCAGCAAGGCCACTGATTATGTATAACAGACAAAGGCACAGAAGAGTCCGTTTCTAGTGAGTTTCTAGTGAGAAAGAGCTTCCTTTCTCCATACAGGAGCCCAAACCAGAGCCTGGAGAACAGAAAGCTCTTTCACCCTGCACGCACGCAGAATGGATGCATGGATGGTGTCTAGCCGGTCCTAAGTAAGTCACCGTGGGACTGCAGTGGTTTCAAATAAAAATACTGTGATGGAGGTATGTTTATGGAAACATCAAATACAGAAAAGAAAGGCAATGTAAAACATACTTTGCTTTTTATAAGGCATATTTAGCATTTTATAAGGTATACTTTCCCAAGTGAGGAATGGAAAATAGCAAAGACATTGAAAGCATTCAGCCAGGCAGAGGCTGTGTTATTAAACCTCAGTTCAGCACAGCCACTCCACAGCACTGCTCACCGCCCAGTGCATTATGTGGTGTGCCTGCAACTAACAGGAAAAAGATCTCAGGACAAGAATGATGCTCTCTTTTGGCATGAAAATTGCAGGGTTTATCTGTACTGCAGATGTAAATAATTTTCCTCTGCCATCTGCAGCAACCCTGGCAGATTGTGCTTGAGTAGCGTCATTGAATGAATCATTTGCTGCTTTGTCTCTTGCCTTCTGAATAAGCCCATTACTGTTCCTTGGTGGCTTACATCAGACTAACATCTTCCACACAGAAGGTTGGTGAGCCAAAGTGCAAAGGTACACGTCTGTTTCCTGCAATCTCCTGTCTCGTAGCCTGTGCCTATTTCACAGCTTTTACTCTGCTTTCACTTTAAGAAGTTCTGAACTCTGAAACTTCCTTACTAGTTTAAGACACACTACCTCTTACTGCTACTTTCTTCACATCTGGAGAGCTGCAACAGCCTTTTATAAAGTATTTGAAGACTGTTATGTCTCTCCTTTATTCTTTTCTAGGCCCTAGACTAATTGCAAATTTGCTCAAGTCCATTCTGCTGCAATGCTCTGAATTTTTCTGTTTCTCACAAAGGAGTGAGACCATCTATAATTTTCATGAGGCTTCCAAATAGTTAGTGATTATCATAAGAGGTAGGCAGTGCACTGTAGTTTCTAAATCCATTATAAAGTGTCACCTTTTTCCAGCCTCACAAAAGCATGCTACCCATAGTACTTACTCAAGATATTGCTGAGCAAGCATTCTTTGCTATCCAAATACACATGGAAAAGCCCTTTAAATTCACAGAAGCAGAGAATATAGAGCCTCTCTGATTTAAAAGGGGGTATTGAGGTTCCAATGAAGTCCATCATAGTCTTGATAGCAAAAGTTCATTTTTTTTACTGAAGAAAAATAAAAGAGTTTCACCATATCTCAGCACCTTGGTGATTCTCAGCTCACTTTAGGTTACAACTGCTTAATTAGGCTTGGAAGCAATACTGATAATGATCCTGTTTTTTCGTACCAACTCAAATGCCTGAGGCCACAAATAAGCCCCTACTGTATAAATCCATTAATAACCTCTTCTGTTCTACAAAGTGTTCTGGCCTGCAGCATATAAACATCTAGCTGCGTGCATCCAAAGTGATGTTCCCCGCAGCTGACTCAGGAATTGAGCAGGCAGCTGCTGGTGATGGACAGTACCTGGGATGGCAGGGCTCTAATTGGTGATGGCTTCTATGTGGACTTGCACCAGGGAGCACTGGTCACGCTGGCCAATAATGTCTAGCACTGGAAGACCAAAGGATTTCACCAGAAAGCAGGCAGCATAATTATTTCAAAACAGTTACTATTCAGCAATGCAAGCAACGCATAAATCTCCAAATTCAGGATTAAAGCTGACAGATCCTACTCTACAGCAACTAAAAATGCAAAATTAAATTTTAAGAACCATAAATACTTCACAGAATATAAAGTAATGTTCATAATTTTTGTATCTGTAATTGAAATGTAATATCTTAGGTCAGCTCAGTAGGAGAACTTTGTTCAAGATTATTTCATCACAGACTCACATAATTTATTTACTTGTCCCCTTGAGAATCTGAGTACAGTAGAGGCCACTATTTTCCAATTTTTAAAAGTACTTTATTTGAGTTGAACCTTTTACATACATTTCTAAAATGTCTATCACTTCAGTTCCCTGGAAGGCTTTTGATAATATTCACAAGTCAAAAAATTACATTTTGCATTCCCCATCCCACATCCCCTTATTTTTTGTGGATCCCTAAATGGGAATTACCATCTTGGGGAACTTTGTTGGGGGCAATTCCACACGTACAAAGGCTAATGGTACAAAACATATCTGAGAAACGTTGAGCATCTCTGAGCTCCGTTTAATTGATCTGAACTCACTTTGAAGGATAAGACATATAATTAGGAGAAAGCCTGAACCAGATTCTACTTTGCATGAAACATTTATTCATGGAAAGGTTGGATGCGGTGCTTAGGGACATGGTTTAGTGGGTGATGTTGGTTGTAGGGTGATGGTTGGACCAGATGATCCTGAAGGTCTTTTCCAACCCTAATGATTCTATGATATGACTCTAAGCTAAACATGGCTTTAGGGGGGGTGTACAGTGAGAGTGAACATACACTCCCAAAGCCTTTTTTATCATTTATTGCTGAACACAGCTACATATTTGTAGCCATGGATTTGCTGGAGAACAATTTCCACGTAGCAGATGGAGATGAATCAGAGGTGAAGATCAGTAAAAGGGATGATTTTTTCAGTCTCTGGAGCTTCCCATTACGACCTGTCAGACTTAAAAATAGCAACAGGAAATTGAGTTTCACACAGACACAAACACAGTATTTCCTCGAGCCATCGTAAATCTCCAGCAGGGCAGACCTGGGCGGGCAAAACGACGGCACAACGAAAGGCTTTTCACAGAAAACCCAACCCTTTTGTGATCCCGCAGACCCCCCGCGTAGAAACCAAACTCGGGGGCTCCCTACTTCGTCCCGGGGGGGCTCCCTGCCTAGCCACAACCCCGCATTCACCCCCGCCCGGGGCCGCCATTTGGAGGCGGCGGGCGGGAAGGGCCGGGCGCCGCCATCGAGGCGCTCGGCGCTCGGTGCCATCGAGGCGCTCGGCGCTCGGCAGCGGGGCGGTTGCGGCCGTTGCTGCGTGAGGGGAGGAGGGCGGCGGCGGCAATGGCGGCGGCGGAGCAGTGCTACCCGCGGAGCTCCATCGAGGATGACTTCAACTACGGCAGCAACGTGGCCTCGGCCAGCGTCCACATCCGCATGGGTAGGGGCTGGGGGCGAGGAAGGGCCCCCCCCCCGCCCGGCCCGGCCCGGCCCGGCCCGGCCCGGCCCCTGGTTCCCCGGGGGCGAGTTTTGGCGTTTAGGTGGGGGTGGGGGTGTGTGTAGCTCTTCTTACCAGGGGGGTTAAACCCCATACAGCGATGCATTTTAAAGCTCAAATCGGATTGGTAAAAAGTATGCGTGTTAAAACTGGAGCCTGTAATTAATTATAGTAGTTTAACCCGGAAATTGAGGGGGGTTAATTTCTTGTGAGGGGTGTTCAGGTGTTGTCTCCTCAGCTTCAGCGTCTGGGTGCTGTCAGGCCATAGCAGTGGCCATGAAATGCTGCTTTGCTGTTCGCATTCAGGTCTTAAATACATCGAATATTACTATATTAAGTGTCTTCATCGCCACTACTTGCTGAAATAGGTAGAGCGTTATTGTATACACCTTAGAATAACAACAGTGCACGCAGTGAATTTTTTAGTAGATGTTTCTGATAAACAGGAGATCTCTTTCTATTAAAATACAGTTTTATCTTGTTTGGAAATTAAAAGATGCCGTAGCAAATATGAAATCGGTATTGTCCTTAGCAAAACTACTGACGCGTTTAGTAATGTGGGGAGAAGGGCAGGCTAGCTGGCAGGCTAGCTAACAGGCTACCTGTGTTTGTTCAATGTGCTGCAGCAAAGTAGGGTCTGGTCCCTCATAGCTTACAAATATATTTAATTTTGCCTGCTGCAGCAGCAGTGCTGAACTTAATTTAGTGTCTCTTAGCATGTGTTCTTAAATTTGTTTAATCTGTATTATTAAGGATTGACTGATTCTCACTGCAAGCCTATTCTTCCTTGCAGAGCATTTTACCTAATAGACTTGGTCTCCTTCCATTTAGAGTGGGAAATATGTTTGACATCCCATATCATAGTGTCCTAAACCACTCTCTTATTCAAGAATTATAAAGGTTGTTAGCTTAATTGAGAAATTTCTTTTAGCAGCTTATATCTGTAGGTATCCATCCAGTACAATGCCAGTCACAAATGATGATAAATTATGTCTAATATGACAAAAGGTCAATTAAATAGATATTACTGTAAAGGTTTCGCCTTTTAAAATACTTACAGCTCTTTCTGTCTCCACACAACCTCCAAGCTAATTTTTCTTCATTTACATCCATTAGATACTGGGAACACGATGAAGAATGCATACTTTTAGTATTTTCATAGTGAGATTAGATGTAGTTATAAAAAAAAAGTCTGAAATAAATTCTTCCTAAATGTTTTTTTATTATTATTTCTTCTTGTCATCATTGTTGCTGTTTATATAACTATGTGCAAGAAAAAGCATAATCTTGCTGTAATACTGTATCGGTGTTTTAAGGGAAAACAGCTTATTACTATTTTCTTCTGTGTTTTTTCGCTGAATAAAGAATTTCTAATAGTTCCTTATCAAACAGAAAATTTGTATCCGATTTACTGTTGAACTTTTTAAGTGTAAGTGAAGGTTGATTACGTTTTTATTTTCTTTCTTCTAGCTTTTCTGCGGAAAGTCTACAGCATTCTTTCCATTCAAGTTCTTTTGACCACAGTCACATCTGCAATTTTTCTGTACTCTACTGGAGTACAGGCATTTGTTCATGAAAGGTAAATACTAAAATGAAATGGCAGTGTGTATCAGTGTGTTAAGTACAGTTTATGTAGTTGCTCTGGAGCACTCCTGTATGCCTCCTCACACAGCGCTGTAATTCTGTAATAGGAATTTTGTAACCTGATTACGGGGTAACTTTTCTTCTGACATTTTTCTCTGTAGTTTATTATTAAAATTTATTTCAATTGCTGTTATTAAAATTTATTTTAATCAGTACTTTAGTAATAGTGCTTATTTGCAGTATGAAAACCTATGTATTAGTGTAGAACATCTGAATTATTGACATTTCTTGTTTTATGGTCTAAATATCTGCTCTTGGAATCTATTTGGAATGTTGTTGTTTATATGTATCAGTTCCAAAAAGCTGAATCATTTCTTAATCCTCTCACTCCTCCCCCACTCTTTGCTTTTTTGTTTGTTTGTTTGTTTCTTTGTTTGTCTCCTGTAAATTAGTCTTCTAAAATTCCCGTGGGTTTTGTTTTTTGCCTCATAATTTTCATGAGAAAAAAACAAGTCTCAAAATCAAACTGTGGTGAAAACAGGAAAAAAGAACTGCTGGGGAAAGGAAGAGAGCACTGAGTCCAGTTTCTGTTTTCTTCCAAGTACACTTGCAATCTTTGCTTTTACTTTCACTTTATAGCCCTAATAAAAAAGGAGGATCTAGCACTATATGAGTTCCTGTATAAGCTGTATTATATGCAGCAGAGCTTGTAAGACTACAGTTTTATAATTAAATGTGTTATTTTAAAATCGTCCTGGTTATTTGGACCTGTTCTTTTGTGTTTGATTTTAGTCTAGTTTTTGCTAGGCGTGCTTCTTGAATGATTTAATTATAGCTCTATTTGCCAGTAGACCTGGTTTTCTTTGGCACAGTTAATGCTCATGTTTGTTGGATTCAGGTGCTTATTAAAAAAAAAA
This sequence comes from Cygnus atratus, assembly GCF_013377495.2. Lineage (NCBI taxonomy): Eukaryota > Metazoa > Chordata > Aves > Anseriformes > Anatidae > Cygnus > Cygnus atratus. Next base: position 36,881,556 of record NC_066362.1, on the reverse strand, counting down.
AAAAAGGCAACACAATTCCTTGGATGTGAAGTTCTTAATAGGCAAAATATTACATATACTTTAAAACTGTTAGTTGAGTTCAGATTTTCCTCTTCACACACTTGATGAATTCCTGGGCAATCTCTAGCTTCAGCATGAAAAAATTATCGTTACTTGTAGCTGTACTATTTTTAACTGATAATCTATGGTGATATGTTTTAGAACAGTTTTATTGGAAAACTTGCTTTACATTTACTTTGGATTTATGGAGCAGCATCTTTGTGTAGGTGATCACTTTAAAAGTTTGTTTTATATAAACTGTTTTTAACGTCTACCAAGTATTTTATCTTAATTTTGATGACCTTTTCTTTTATGAAACTTTGCAGGCCTGCCTTGCTTTTGATATCTGTATTTGGATCTTTGGCTATAATCTTAGCACTGACCCTCTACAGACACCAGCATCCTGTTAATTTATACCTACTTTTTGGATTTGTAAGTATTTATATAAATTTAATTTTAATAGTCCTTAGAGTATCTTCCATTTTGATGAACTCCTTAAATCAAGCTAGTAGTAGCTAATTTTTCTTGTATTCCTTGGAAGATAACTCAGACCTTTATGAGTTAAAAGTGTATAGGGTATTTTTTGGAGGTTCTATTCACAGGTTGTTTCTAGATAGCCTCCAGTTCAGAGTTCTTCTACCATCTTTTCAGGAAGAGCGTTAGAGCTTGAGATCAGATTGAGCAAACCTTTTTCTTTTCCTACCCCCCCTTCTTTTTTTTTTTAACATCTATATATGTATGTGTGTTTGTGTGTGTGTGTATATGTATATGTGTATATATATATATACATATATATATATATATCACTGCTCTTATTGTTCTGTTGTTAGTTTCTATGCAACTGCTCAGTAGGAAAGAAGGGGAGCATTCCTGTTGCCATATTTGTTTAATGGACAACCTCCAGGAGAGGCGCAAATATAACCCACCATACGTGTTTATTTCATTAATTGTTTTCTGTTTGATGCTAAACTCTTAAAATGTTTCCAGCACAGGCAAGTCAAACAACACTACCCTCGAATTTCAGTCTCCTGCTTGATGTTGCAAATCTGTAGATGTGGGCTAACTTGCTCCTGGATATTTTGGACCATGTAGCAAATCAGTCTGATGAAAGGAAGTCACATCAGCACCATCAGAATTTGATGCTTTAGAAGCTGCCTAAGTTGTTTTTGTCATAAAATGGGAAGATAGGTTTGCTGTGTAAGTAAGGGTGGGTGTTTTTTAATTGTTACAGGGTTGTATTCTGACTCACTCCTGTCTTTCAGGACAGTAAATGCTGTTAACGGGAGTGAAGTAACAGTTTCACCAAATGTGGCGTGGCAGTTTATGGCATGACAGTTTTAAGTATTACATTGTGTAGGAATAGAAGGATTAAAAACTGCATGCGATAAATTGGCTTAAACAAAATATGGGTTAAACACGCTGTTATTTCGATATGATCTCTTGGTTCACGCCATGGATGTTCTCTTATTTTCTTGTAATGAAACTTAAATTCAAATTACCTTTTTTTTTGACCCAGACATCAATAGTACATTTGATTTTAACTTAGCTTTAGTGGCAGACTGGGGAGAGGAGTAAGTTGACACAGACACTTAGCTGTCTAATAAGATATTAAGAGTGTTCAATGAAAGTATTTCAAATATCGAACAGTGTACAGAAAGCTGGAAACAGATCATTTCTAATAGCAGGTCTGAGAAATGTTACAGCCCCCTTGAACTGTTTGTAAGAACCGTGATAAGATCACTGTGTGCTCTGAGTAGAAGACCTAAATAGCAGTTTTCTGTAGTGGCTGTCTGTCATTCATTTTCACTTTATATTGCGTTATTTTTATGTATCACAGCAACATTCAGCACAGTACAACTGAACAATTGCCGTTTTCTTTTTGGAAATTAAGCATGTTATAATGTATAAAAACTTAACTGGAGAGCTAATGTAACACATATGGGGGTTATGTTACATAATGGATCTTATTACACGTGAAGTCTCCAAGTGTTTTGGTTTTTTTATCATTGTAATTTTTTGTTTTTACTTTTCTGTAGACCCTGCTGGAAGCACTGACAGTTGCTATTACAGGTAAATGATAGCCATCCTATTTTCTGGTTCCTTAAATGAATTGAATAATGAATCCAGTATGTTTTACTAATTGCCATCTGAGATTCCTAAATGAGATATTAAGATGATTACCAATTTCAAATGATAATGTTGTGAGTTTAGTAAAAACCTGGGGTATCAAGGGAGGAAGCTGGATTCTGGTCCAGGGCTGAAACTGTATAAACCTGAACTGAGCTGTGCCATCCGTTCTTTTGGAACAGCTAGCAGTGCTCTTTCCTGGAAGGCACCTCTCAGCAGGGCTGATCTGCAAGGAAAATGTCCTCATCTCCCCCTTCTTCATCTTCTGAGGGAACTGCTTTGGGTTTGGAGAGTTTTGTGCTTGGCTCTCAGGGTAGAGATGGGGCGGTATGCAGGGAAGTTGTGGTATCACCTCGCACTATAGCTTCCATCGTAAGCTGTTTGCTTCCATCGTAAGCTCTTTGGTGTGGTTTCTGGTCTCCTGTAGACAAAAAGTCAAAAAAAAATCACTTGTGAAAATGAGAATACGGACAAAGTCAGGCAGAAAAAAGGCTCCACCCACTTATCTTTTCCTTCCTGCAACCTAATCAAAAAGTTCTGACACATCAAGGTATAAAATACGTTTTTTTTTTCCTTTTTTTTTTCTGTGAGTACAGAAAATCTGTTCTTATCTCTATTTAAGAAGCTGCAGATATTCCATGAATGTTGAACTTAGCTAGTGCAAAGGTCTGTGTATCATATGATCATGATCTTGAAGTGCAAAGACAAGTTTAGGCATAATTTATCCCTTTTGCTAACAGTTCAGATTTTTTTCTTGTCTGTGAAAGTTTAAATTTATGTTTCTGCAACAGATAACTTAGCAAATACATGGGATAGTGTTCTCTAAGTGACAGTTTGCTTTTTCGGTTTGTAGTGAGTTTCTATGATGCGTCCATCGTCTTGCAAGCCTTTATTCTCACTGCTGCTGTATTTCTTGGACTGACTGCATATACCTTGCAGTCGAAGAGAGACTTCAGCAAATTCGGAGCAGGGTATGTTGTCCTATCAATGACTTCTTTTTTGTTTGTTTTGTTAAGCTAGTTTTTTCTTTTTTAAAGCAAGCTTTGCAGATACAATGATGAATACAGGTCAGTAGAAGCTAATGTGCTGCAAGTGAATGGTGAGGGTGTTGTTTCTCTTAAGTCACTGATTTTATGCAGTTCTGCTCTCTTGGTAAGAAATTCTTTTCAGCGTAGCACTCCTTATTGCAGTAATGATTCTTATAACCATATTACACTAGGAAACTAATTTATGTGGATTTTTCACTGTGACTGAGCTGTTTCAAATATACCAGTAAATTTAGGACATAACTTTTGACAGCTCTGTAGAACCAAATTGTACTGCTGCTGCCAGTGAACTGTTGGTATCTAAGAACTGATGTTTATTTACTGAATATATTGTGAGGAGGTTTTATACAAAGAGAGATTTAGAGACGTTAAGTAAGATTTAAAAAGAAAAAATACTGTTAGTGCTCACAGTTTAATTTTTTATTATTTTTTTTTCAGGCTCTTTGCTTTCTTGTGGATTTTAATCTTCTCGGGTTTCTTGAGGGTAAGATACCTCATGTTCACGGTCAAAAAATATTCTTTCATGTAAATCCTGTACTAACTTCTAGTATAACTAAAACTTTTTGAATGCTCCAAAAGATACTAATAAAAAATGTCCTAGCTGGATCCATTACTGTTGTAGATTATGCTGGTGATCTTTTAACCGTTCATTTCCAGTTCAGATTTTTGTTGGATGCTGTTCTTGCTAATGTGAAAGTGGTGTTTGAACTGAGTGCTCTCAGCTGAGGTGCACTACTTGTCTGAGAGAATGGGAAGGAGAGTTGTTTTAATTGGATATTTTCTTTGTTTAGTTTGTCTTCTGGTGTTACTGTTTTGGAAACCAGAGCTTGCTTTTTCTTAAGACACTTTACTTAGTTAAGAGGTTGTACGGCTGGGATCTACATGGAATAAGAATGTTGAAGAGTCATAGTAGTATCGTATTTGTATGCATAAAAAAGTAAAAAGGCAGTAGGTATCCATGTTTTATGTGCAGCGTATCTTTATACAGAGATTTTAATATTAAAAAAAGAAAATGAAATTTACGTTCTTTTTCTCTTTCATTTGCCTCCAGCTGTTTTTCTACAGTGAGACAATAGAGTTGGTGTTTGCTGCTGCCGGAGCACTTCTCTTCTGTGGATTTATAATTTATGACACTCATTTGCTGATGCACAAATTATCCCCCGAAGAGTACATATTGGCTGCGATCAATCTCTACTTGGACATCATCAATCTGTTCCTACACCTGCTGCGTTTACTGGAGGCATTTAATAAAAAATAATCAGAAGGAGGGAGGTTGGTTATCACATGTATGAAGTTCAGTACCTAAATAGTGTTGGCTTGGATGATCTACAAAGAGACTGAATCTCTGTTGCTCTGTCATTCCATGAGTATTGATCCCGTTTTTTCGGGGGGCAGGGCTTTTCATGTCGCTGAAGTTCTTCTCTAGAACATGTATTTTATTTAGTTAACGTGGTGTAGCTGTTTCAATCACTTTTTAAATTACTTAATTTGCACTCAACATAATTCGTTATTAAATTGTTTGCCAATTTCTGATCCAGGGTAGGCTATTAGAAAGCCTCTGTCTGCTGTTCTGTAGCTGCTGGGAATGTTTCCTTTTGGGATTACAAGTGGAAAGCGTACAGGCAGTCCCAGTTTATCGTTGTGCAATGTTTTATTAAGTTAAAATGTGTAGTTTTTGTGTGGTGAAGGGGAATGCTGTCCGTGAGGGGAATGTTCTGTCAAGAGCTGTCAGGTTGTTACACGAGCTGGCGGAGAATGAAGACGAAAGGGTTCTTCGTGTGTTAAGGATTATTTATTGCCTGTCTTCCCGTGTTTGGAAATATTTGAAGGTAGATCCCGGCGTTTTGTGTGCGTTAACTGTCAATAAACTCGGAAGCCCTCAGCCTGTTGTTGTAGCTGCCCCCGCGCTCGGAGACTTACGGGACCCCCCTTTGGGGGGGGGGGGGGGGCGTCACGTGACGTCTCTCCGGGGCGCGTCGCCCCGCTCCGCCCCGCGCCTGCGCACTCGGCGGGAGCGGCCTAGCGCGAGGGTGGGCACCGGCCTCGTACGCGGCTGAGGTGAGCGGGGGGGCGCGGCCGTTGGGACCGTTACGGCCGCTGGGGGGGGCGGGGGGCTGGGGGCGGCAGCGGAGGCCTAACGGCGCCCTCTTCCCTCCCCTCAGCCATGGCGAAGAGCCTGCGGAGCAAGTGGAAGAGGAAGATGCGGGCGGAGAAGAGGAAGAAGAACGCGCCCAAGGAGCTGGAGAGGCTCAAGAGCCTCCTGCGGGCCGACGCCGACGCCGTGATGGAGGAGGTGAAGGAGGTGGCGGCCGTGCTGCCCCCCGCCCAGCTCCGCCAGCAGCAGGGTGAGATGGGGACCCGGGACACGCGGCCCGGGCACGGCCCTGCTTCCCCAACTGAACCCCCCCCCCCCTTCCTCCCACCGGCTGTTACCTTGCGACCAGCCCAACGCCCCGGCAGACCTCTGTGACTCCTCCTCTGCTTTCCACCGCCGTCATCAGTTCTGCTCAGTGTTCTCGACCTGGAAAGCCAAATCTCTCTCCTCCAAAGCCTTAAGCGGCTATTAAGTCATTGAATCTGCTCATTGGCAACGTTGGCTTCAGTGCATCTAATCGCTTGTGGAGCTGGCTTAATAGCACTTCATTTAAAGTTTTTTTGGAGAGACCTCTGCAAAAGCATCAAGCGAGCAAGGGTTCCTTGGCAGTTTGTTCCAATCACAACATTATCTTTGCTGTTAAGTTCGAGATAGGACATAACATCCTTTCCAGTTTAAGGATGATACGAAATATATAAAGCTGGAGCTAAACCTAAAATAGTTTTGTAGATATCTTGTTGTAGATAGTGATTTATTGTTTTTAAATATATTGTGCCCTGGTATGGGTAACAAGGATCCTGTTTTTTTAATGCTAGTAATACATTGCACATGGTGCAGGAGTGCATGGCATTAGCCCTCTACAGGTAATGCCACCTTCCTGTCCATTCCTTGAAAAGAATGTAACTTTTAAATAAATCTGGAACTGGGAGCAAAGGTTTTAAGTAGCTGTATACTGGACAGGGGTCAGAAACACACCACCTCTTTCCAAAACTGCACTCCAAACTAAATCATAGCCCTTTTTTCTTTTCCAGTGTATGCTGTCTAAGTTGTTACGAAGTTGCCAATGTAAGCTTTTTATGTGGGATGCAGAAATCTCTTGAGACAGCACAGTAGGGATTTGAAATAATACTGGTTATGACTGTCAGTCATGCAGGCAGTTTTGTCAGTGATTCAGGAATTAGGAAAGACAGAGAAGGATTACGAATTTGAACAGCAGAGCCTATAAACTATGTTGAAAATGGAAATAGAGGCTATATAAAAAATAATTACCTGGTTAAGGGTAGAGTCGAGTATGAATTGTATTTTTTTCTGTGGTTCTCATTGGTCCTGTAAACCAGCTGTAAAAGTTGTTCCTTACAAGATGGTTAGGATTGAATTTTCAAAATGATTTGGAATGTCAGCTCGCTGATGCTGAAAATGCAGGAAACATTGCTGTCTTAAACCTAGTTTCTGAATCAAGTGCCTGGTTATGTCATTCCTGCACACCCTTTCGAATCTGCTGGCAACTTTTGTATGCAGTGGCATGTTTCACTCAGCATCTACAGAGAGATAGCAGCCTTGGAAATACTTAGTTGTAAGTTTTGTGAAAATAATGCTATCTTTGAGAGGACTCTTCAGCATGAACTGTTTGTGGACACTAAGAAATTCATATTTTTGCAAAATGTTATGAAGGACTGAAGTGTAGGCAGAAGGTTTAATCTAGAATTTAAACTTCCCATAAATAACCAACAGGTGAATAATTTTCCAGCCTTAGAAAGTATGTGGGTGTATTAGGGATATTTTCCTGTGTTACCTTAAGGTATTTCTCACAACATACTACAAAAGATTTTTTTTCACACATGTTTTTTTGTTAGGAAAAAACAATGGAAGGTCTGGCTAGCCTTCAGTCAAAAACAGTTTTGTAGATGTTCTTAAAACTTTATGGGCATGCACAGATTTTTCAACATAATCATACCCATTGAGTCTGCTGCAATTAACTACTTTTATAGCTTTTTTTGCCCTTTTCTCTCTTTTTCTTTTTTTTTTTAATCTCTTTGGTAGGTTTTCTTTGTGTCCTTGGACCGCTCTTCTGTTCAGTAGGTTTCCTCCTCTTACTGATTCCTACAGCATCCTTGAGATTGCAAAGTGTGATGAAAATGTCACATTATGTAAACAACCGATACTCTGTCCAGGAGTACTTCTTCATTTAGTTAATGTTGCAGCAGACGTTTATTATGGAAGTGCCTTTTTGCAGTCACAAGCCTGTTCATGTCACAGATTAACCTTAATAGTATGACAGGACAGGAATCCAGAGAAGAAACTTGGGCAGAGTTGTGTTGTTTTTGTCTTTCTCCTGTATCTGTTCTATGTTTAGGGGTGGATTAACTTTAAAAGAAATCCATGAACGGTACCCTAATTACATGTAAAATCACAAATTAATTGGTTGGAAGCAAAGTGTTTTCAAACAAACCAGTGTGGACACAGCCTAGTTTGTAACTTCGCGCTGTTGTTCTTTTGCCGTGATTGTTGCTCTGTTTGGGAAGCTTGCCTATCAAAGAGCAATGGCTTATTTCTTCAACACATTTTTGCAAGGTGTGACTTGTGCTGTGCTGCTTGGTGCTATGGATGCTTTCCTTTAGATGTTATTACTAGAAGAAAAAACCTGATGCTGTAGCATCACATCTGAACCGCCATCTAATGCAGCAGTTTATATGAGCGCCACCTGAACTGCCAACTAATAGCAGCTCTTGTGGTTCTGCATCCTTCAAAACCTTCCTCCCCTCCACGTTCGAGCTCTTGCTCCCAACATCTGGAGCTTTGGGCTGGGACAGGCCAGCTCTTCTGTGGCATTTGCAGAACAGCAGTGTTCAGCAGGCCTTGTGTTTCTCTGATGTCTCAGGACATCTCTGGAGCTGGGACTTCTTGGCTTACTCACCCTTTGCAGGCAGCAATAAGCCCCTGTGTTGATTCTCTGCTGACTACGTGTATTCATATCCCATCCTTAAGGCACCTACGCGTGACTGCTGCAGATCTTTGTAGACTGTCAGCACATTTCAACTGTTGAAGCAGTGTGTTGGCCTCTTCCTCATGAACTTTGTCTTCCAACATCAAACAAACAACATAAAAAAGTCTTCTTCCTCTCTGTGAAAGCCCATCAGAAAGCTTTTAGAGTTGCACATGGAAGGTTGGAAACAAGTTTGAAGTTTAATAGCATAGTAGTATTCAAATCTATACGTAACAAGGTGCTCCCCCCCCAGCCCGTAGCCTTGTTGTCTCCCCAAGATAGCCAGTTCTTGTGGTGTTAGCCAGCTGAGAGTGCTGTTCTTAGGAGTGACCACGTCACAGGCAGTCTTCCCGATCCTAGAGATTAGTCCTCTCTGTCTCTTACTTGTATTAAACTTGATCCTATGCTCACTTTTTGAGGCAAATGTAGCATTGCTGGCTCATACTTTATACCTTCACTGCATTTCTCAGAGATTTTTCTCTTTATTCTTCTCTTTACCTGTCTTCATCTTCCATTCAATTTAACTTTTAGAACTTTCTTGCATCTTAAGCATTACATCATAAAAAGTGTTTAATTGTACATATGTTTCAGTAAGCCTATGGCTTCCTGTATGCTTGCAGCTTTTGATGGAGACCACACACAATGTTTTTAGACACAGTGCTGGAACAGATGGCAGAGTAAAGAATAAGGTGCTTTGCCCAGACATGGGCCTTTAGGGAAAATTCTTCATATTTACTATCAGCTGTTGAAGTTCTTCGGTTGCTGTTGTATTGGCTTGGAAACCACTTTCAATGTACCAAGCCTTCATCTCTCTGTCCACAAATACTGTTGTGCATAGAGATCTTTTTATCATGTTGGTGAATCTAGTAACAAAATAGCATCTATGATACTGATTCATGTATTTTGCTCACTATAAATTCCTTTCTTTTCCAGATGACTGCAAAATGGACATAGGTAATAAACGAAACAAAAAAACTCTCCTAGACCAGCATGGACAGTACCCGGTATGGATGCATTCCAGGCAGAAAAAGAAGCTTAAGGCACAGCGCTTAAAAGGGAAAAAAAAAATCAAAGTTGGCCAAAGGCCGAGCCCAGTAGACTTGAAGAACTTTGTAAGATCGTGAATATTTTACTTTCCATAATAAATATCCTAAATAAGTACACGATGCTTCTGTATTTGGCCACCGAGTATGATTTATGGTGTTGCGTGAACCTTTGAAGAGACTGCTAGTCCAGCAAGTGATGAAAGCAATGCAAAAAAGCAAGTGCCTTTGAATAGACTAAATGTTTGGTTATATGTTTTCTTGGGGGGGGGGGGTCATCTTTTATTTTATGGATGCTACAAAAAAAGAAGAAGCTGTAAATGGTCTTGAACTGTTGTCCTTGTCAATGTAATTTTTCTATTAGTAAATTTTACCAAAGAATTCTGTAAGCTCACTGTATCCCTTAAGTTCTGTAAAATAACTTTTGTCATGCTGATCTGTGTTGCTTGTAACGTCTGGTGATTAACGAAAACAACCTCTTAATATGTAACTTAAAAGATTACACACTGAAATCAACACCAAGGCTTCATGAAATTTTCTTTTTTTTAATGTAAAACTCAAGACAAAGTGTTGGCATGACCTTTTTTAAAAATTCACGAAGAGAAAGTTATTGAAACAAAGTTTTTCACTACTTTATGCAACTGAAATACTGTAGGAACTAAGTAATTGAAAGTAAAACTGATTCGTTTGTTGTTAACCTGAGTGAATGCAAACACAGACTGAGGAAGAAGTTCTAAAACGTTTTCCAAGTTTTATTAAAGTAAATGAGGATTTACTTTTCTGCATGTATTTTCAGTAGCTTTATATTTCTCTTAGAATGGCAGTAATCTATCATGCTTTACAATGTGGGCATAGAATAGAATGCTGCAGGATTGCGTAACGGATGCCATTTATATGTCATTAGCTACAGTTGGCTGCATATTACTTGGCAATAACATGTGATGACAGATGCAAGAATTAGTTGCCCAGAAAGCCCATGTTTTTAAAATGTCTCTCGTTTCAAGGATTGAAGTAATTACTGTACCAGTCTTGCTGTGTATTGCCTGTTGAAGTACCCTGCATTGGTACAGAGCATAACCTTTGTGCAACTTCACCCAAAGTGGGATCCACGTTCTGTGATTGCCCAGAAATTGTGATGTGTGATAACTTGGACACAAGAAGTAGGATTTAGCCTTTTAAAAGTAGTTGCACTAGTATTCTGTACTGAAGTCTTTTAAGAACTACTCAGCCTGAAAATTTAGTTTTTCTGGAAAAAATAAACTGTATGTTGTATTGTTTTTATTATGATTGTTAAGTGTTGAGGGAAAATACTCTTCTAATGCTCAGGTGAAGCAAAGAACTACAAAGATGTTGGAGGACATATCAATATATCATCTGTTTTCACATACACTGACAGTCAATGAGTCTTGGTAAGATACGTAGATCAAAGCGTACCAAATTACAATCCTTTAACAACTTACATTTGTATTTTAAAAATATTTCATTGAAGTTGATAATACCTCTGCAAAAAAAGTAGATGCTGCTCTTTATTCAGTTCTTTGTTTTACTAGATATTTGGGTCTAGATTTCAGTATCAAATATGCTAGCATTTACACTAGTACTATTTTAAATTTGATTAATGTGGAGCAAAACGTTCATTAGATTCATCATTATTTTTATCTAGAAAATGGAAAGAGCTGTCACTGTGTTTTTTTACCATTTTAATGCTGTTGGCTCTATTCTGCTTAATGTGTGTGCAGTACTTTGGGGAGTTGTGGAGGGGAGTTTTTTAGGTTTAAGTGCTGACAATTTTTTTTTCTATAGAGTAAGCACAGTGCTATTTCTGACATGCTTGTTTGTAAATCGGGTTACTTTCAAGCAGCGGCTGGTGGGAAAGCAGACTGCTTTTCCTGAGTGGAGATAATCAAACTGACAAAGTACTTCCATTAAACGTACGACTTCAGAGTCGGTTTATTTTCTTTCTCTAGGTGCACAGCCATACTCTGTCTCTCATCTTAATCAAGCCCGCCACTGCTGTACTTGCCTTATGCTCTCCTCTCTGGAGTTATTCCAGTTCTGCCCCTGCTCTTTCCTCTGAAAGAGAAAATGATCTGCGCAACTGAATGTTTTTTAGATTTCTGCTTTTATGACCTAGCCCTGAGCTTTGTTGGACAAATGTATTAGTCTACTACTTTTGTGACCAGATTAGGGATTTGAGTCTCAAATGAGAGACAGCAGACCCCGCAGTCATCTTTTATTTAGCAGTTGCTTCCTACCAGCTGAAACAATACTGCCTGTGTGAGGTATTTCCTTCATGGTGTCGAGGATAAAGTCAAACAGGTTCACTTAAACTACAGATATTTTAAGACATCCTGTTTGGTTTTTGAACTGAAGCAGAGGATAAGAAAGGAATAAACCCCAGTCTTTTCTGGAAGGCAGCTCCTAGCCTAGTACGACGTACTTCCATGTACTCAAAGACTGACATCCCAGCTCCGGTGAGGCAGACCTCTGTGAGCCAGACAGGTTTGGAGAGCCTGGCTGGCTGGGATCTGTAATCCAGGCTAAGGCTCACTTGTGGACAGACAGCAGTACTCTGGCTAAGCGTGCAGCATGGATGTAACCTCGGAGGTCAAGTTACATCACAAACGCAGCACAGAAATTTTACCTTCTAGCATTTCAGCATATGCTCCTTGTTGCTATTGCAGTTTTGTATTTGAAATTTGCTTTAGATCTCTGAGTAGCTGTGCGTATATATATATATATATGTGAACACGAATGCCGTTTTTTTTAATTGTTGAGTATTCAGCTTACATTGCTGAATCTGAAACATTCTGTTTGATCAGTTGATGAAAACCTAGTTCTTGTTTCTTTGCAATTTAAACATGGTAGGTTTTGGCTGAAATACATATTTTAAAAGCCCTTACATGGATTTTCTAAGTAAGCTGTCTGCCTGTAAACAGCACCCTGATTATATCACATCACCATTTATTGATCTTTATTGAAAAAGATTTTAGCTTGTGATTCTGGGAGAAAAAGTTGCAATTGATTCAACTGATGCAAGTCTAAAAGTCTGACTGAAATGGCATTGGCAGAAGTGGTGGGGTTTTTTCTGTACGTTTTTTTTGTGTGTGTGTGTGTCTAACTGCACTATTATGAAACTGCTTTGTTGCAACTTCCTACTACTGTAACTGTGCCACCTACTTTCTATGCCACCTATGCAACCTGTTTTTCGTGGAGCTAGGAAAGGCAGGGGAAATACGATAGGAGTTTTGAGCTGCAAGTGTAAGTGTCAGAACTGAAGAAATTAAATTGTGACATTTTTTGGAAATGGTTGTGTATAAAATGTGTGTTTGTACAGTATAAAGACTTCATTAGCAAATTGCTAAATGTCACATAGACAGTTTCCTGACAAGCTGACAAGGTCTGCACTTTAGTGTGCAGGACTTGGGTTTGAAGTGAGTTGTTGCAGATGCCTCACACTGGATGAATCATAGAATCATTAGGGTCGGAAAAGACCTCCAAGCTCATCTGGTCCAACCATCACCCTACCACCACTGTCACCCACTAAGCCGAGTCCCTAAGCACCACGTCCAGCCTTGCCTTGAACACCCCCAGGGACAGTGGACACCCCCAGGGACAGGGACACCACCTCCCTGTGCAACCCGTTCCAATGCCTGACTGCTCTTTCTGAGAAGAAATGTCTCCTCATTTCCAACCTGAACCTCCCCTGGTGCAACTTGAGGCCATTCCCTCAAATCCTATCACTAGTCACCTGTGAGAAAAGGCTGACCCTCAGCTCCTCACACCTTCCTTTCGGATAGTTGTAGAGAGCAATGAGGTCTCCCCTGAGCCTTCTCCAGACTAAACACCCCCAGTTCCCTCAGCTGCTCCTCACAGGACTTGTGTTCCAGGCCCTTCGCCAGCTTCGTAGCCCTTCTCTGGACACACTCCAGGGCCTCGATGCCCTTCTTGCAGTGAGGGGCCCAAAACTGAACACAGTACTCGAGGTGTGGCCTCACCAGAGCAGAGTACAGGGGGACGATCACCTCCCTGGCCCTGCTGGCTACACTATTCCTGATACAAGCCAGGATGCTGTTGGCCTTCTTAGCCACCTGGGCACACTGCTGGCTCATGTTCAGGCGAGCGTCGACCAACACCCCCAGATCCTTTTCCTCTGGGCCCTCTGGGCCCAGCTGTCCAGCCCATTTTTAACCCAGCAAAGCGTGTACCTGTCCAAGCCATGGGCTGCCAGCTTCTCCAGGAGAATACTGTGGGAGACAGTGTCAAGGCCTTGCTTAAGTCTAGGTAGACTACATCATCAGCGTTTCCCTTATCCACTGGGCAGGTCACCCGGTCATAAAAAGAGACGAGGTTGGTCAGTCAGGACTTGCCTTTCATGAACCCATGCTGACTGGGCCTGAATGGTGGTAATGCAGTTCCTGGGCTTGTCTGGTCACTCATTTCTGCTCTGGGACACCTTCTTTTCTGCATTGTGTAGTCAAGTGGATTGGGAAACTAGTCTAAACTAGTCTAGCTGAAATATACTTAAAGATTCCACTTTTCTCTTTTTTTTTTTTTTTTTTCCCTGTCTGGGACAGTTAACTGTCATACTGTAGAGAGAGCATTGTCAGTAGGAGGCAATACAAGACTGGGAACAAAGCTCACTTTCATTAAGAAAAAATAAATGTAGCCCTCCTTCTTCTACACTGGATATCTCTTTTACTATGCTAACTTTTCATCCAGCAGCCTAAAGTGTTGCATGGTTTCTAGTGAATGTGATGGAAGCTGGAAATCCGATTTATATCAGATTTGTAGTGTGAATTTAGCTGGTATTAGTGATTATAGGATTACAGTCTTAGCAATGCAGAGATCTGAGAGGTACAAAGGAATCTGCTCCTGTGGGTGGCATGATCTGAATCAAGTCAGGGCAGTGGTGGGGATGATGAGAGCCGGGAACAACAGCTATGAATTGCTCTCGACAGGCCAGGTTTTTGCCATCAATTTTGGCTTATCTAAGGGTGAGTTTCCATGGGAGGACTGAGCCATCTGATAGCTCACTGCTGCAGGAAGCGGCTCTTCTGCTTTTCTTTTCAACTTTTCTACCTCCCTTCTCCAGCTGCACTGCCCAATTTGTTATTTACTGCTTTGGAAGAAATAGTTAATGGGATTATTCTTCCTTTTTTTTTTCTTTTTTTTCTTTTTTTTTTCTTTTTTTTTTTCCTGAGCTAAAAGTGAGAGTGAATAGACAACTTTCTTCCATTTAATAAACTACACAGTTGTGACAACTCCCCTCTTCCCACTGTCCATTTTCTTCCTATGTTCCATCAATGTTCTGATTTCAACTTTCACTTATGAACAGCAGCAGTACTCAAAGGAAAAGAAAAGGCAGAATGGGAAGAGGATGATTTTTTGCGCTGTCCTTCCTTCTTCCCAATTGCTTCCCAATCAATCTCACTGTCACAGATCTTTAATTTTTCTGATGAAAAATATATATTGGTATAAAAAGGTCTGAAATAAAATGTCTGAAATTTTAGGAAGTGTATGTCCTATGGAAGCAGAGGATTGTGTATTGAGGGTCCTATACAAAGTACATGTATGATGCAAGAACGTTTTAGGTCTACTGGTTGTGCTTCCTGGCCTGGTGTTTGAGGCCTTCCAATTAATTTTTGTTGGTACTGCTTCTACAAAACATCACAGAACTCAGTGCAGAGTGGATCAGAGCCACAGTCTGTCTTGCAGCTCAGTATGAAAGCTTTCTGTGAAGGATTAGAGGGAGAGCTGTGTGTCAACTCATAAAGACACCATTTTATATCATGATTATTACTACTACTACTGAACATCCCTACCCCAAAATGCAAAATTAAGTTCATTTCATATAAAGAGTACATTCAAAAATATATTTTAAAATAAAGTATGTGTGAGACATAATCGGAAAAACAAAACAAAACAAAAAAAAACCAATACCTTACTTTTTCTAAACTTCTTGCACCTCTTGGAAGATGGTGGTGTCAGAGGATGCAAAGAAGGAAGCCAGAGATAATGGCACCAGGTTTCATGGGCTGCTGATAGTGGCGCTGCAAACTGGCCTGCTCCAGCCTAGTGCCCTCAGACACATTGGTTGTTTTTCTCTCCTAAATGTTCTTAAGGCTGTGTGAGTTCTTGTGAAAACTGACACAAGATGAGCTTATTTGAGAGCAACTGCTGCTAAAATCCTGTCCATATCCAGGTAGTTCCTCGGACGGCTCATCACAGCCTTGATGGTTACAGCGTTGAACAGAAAAAAAAAAAAAGTAATTCCTTAAGCACAAGACTAGGGTGTAAGATCATCCATGGTAAAGATTCTATGTTGGTCTGTTGATCCAAGAACATTTGGAAGCATTGCTCCAATATAGTGCACAGTGTGTACGCATACAGACACATTTTTATCCATCCCTTTTAAAGAGGTTACTGAGTGTGTGAAGCACAAGGCTTTCTCTTTTTCCTTCACAAGGAAGAAAGTTGCATGTGGATTTCTTATTTTTGTTATTTTGCTTGCTACGTAAAATGAATACTATTTTGCTAAGCCCCTCAAGTGTCCAACATTTTGGAATGTCTGTTATAAAGCTTTAAAAACAAACCAAAACCATTTGCACTTGTTTCCTTAGCTAACCAGTATGATGCTAACAGCTAACACGCGTCCTTATCATGAGCCATCAGAGCTCATCTCCAGACTTCTCTTCCTTGCTACTCATACAGACTTAGAGATGGAAAATGTTTTTTGTTTGTTTGTTTGTTTTGATTTTTTTTTCCCCTATTCCTTTTTGTCTAACTCCTCAACAAGGTCCTGAAAGAGCTCCCAGCAATGAGAAGTGAATCTGTGCTTCCGTGACTGGTGATGGGAGGAGGCGGAAGCAAGGTACACCAGGCCGTACTTTCCTTAAACAATTTCCTTGATCACCGCCTCAGTGTCCATGACATTATTATCATCCAAATTCAGCAGTAAAAGAGCCCGGATTGTCTGCTGTGGTGCTCAGTGGCATCACCTCCTCAGCGAGCGACTCAAATTGAAGCGACGCGGCTGCAACGAGCTATCGGCTTCAGCTCACCTCCCCGTAAATGTGCTATTGCCAACCCTAACCAGACCATTTCTGGGCATTTTGGGGAAGACGATGTGAAGACTGAGCCTCTCCCCATGGAGCAATCCAGCTGGGAGCCTGTCCGTGCCGGTGCTGTGGGTAGCGAGCCGAGCTTGCTGTGGAAGATGCTGCCCGGCAGATGGCACCAGCGATAGCCGGGAGACCGGGGCAGCCCTCATCCTGCCCTGCCCTGCTGCCGGCAGAAGGGGGCTGAGCCAGCCTCTGAACGCCTTCCTGGGGCAGGGATCGTTGTGAGGCATCGCAATGCAATGCCCCATACAATATTTTTATTTTTTTAACTTGCACACTTATTAATTGCAGGAAAATGCTAAATATTCCGTGGGGCTTTTGCTGGGGGTATTTCCAGCACTTCCAGGCTCACCATTTTCCTAACTGTTAGGAAAACTGCTAAAATTTTGACTGATATTTTGTATCAATGAGGAGTGTCATTTAAATGTGCAAAATCACTTAAGATTTTTACTGATAATCAGTTATCCTCTAAAAATACACTAAAATTGCTCCTTGATGTGAATGCTTCCCCAATCTAGTTGCTGATTTTTTCCTTAAACATATCCTTTTTCTTCAGAGAAGAATATAAAGGGATCAATTTCTTTTTGATATATACTGTTTTGTTTTTCAAAGTAAGGTTCTTAAAAAGCCTTTTATCAACCAACCGAGATGCCTTAATGAAAAATTCAGAAACTCGGTGAAAAGAGAGTCGTTTTATATTTGCTTGTTTCCCTTGGATTTTAAAATCTCCACGTGGTGATTTCAGCTAAGGTATTGTGTCAGGGAAACCAAAAAGTGAAGTTGACCAGAGACAAGTAAAAACGCCTGTGTTGTTTTCATTGTCCAAATGTAATGATGTGCAATAATTTAAAACAGCAGTTTTACATGGTTAAAAATTAATTGGATTTTTAAAAATTCTAAAAGTAACCCTAGAAACAGCAAAAAGGATAACCATTTGCATTAGGTTAGAATTAGTTTTTAAACTGGAAAAAAAAGTTTTATATGTATTAGAACACACACAAAAAGTGCTTTATTTTTAGGAATGCATACAAATCAATTTTTGCTCATATACCAACAAACAGTGTTACAACAAATGCATCTATTCCTGCAGCTATTGTTGAAGCTGAGAAAAATAAAATCTTATGTGTTTCAGGGGTAAGATATAAACAAGACTATACAAAATTAGAGAGAAAAGCATTTTAAAAATTCAAGATTCACTTTTTAATAAAGACATGGAAAACAAGGTTTCTTTAAACAGTAAGTTATAAAACAAATACACAGTGCTACAGTTGAACAAATTTATGGATTAGTATTTAAAACTAAAAAATATTTAGGTTGTAAGAAAATAAATGTTGCTTCATTTGGAGAAATAGATTCACACGAAAAAATATGTTAGATTTAGATTTGATTTGCAAAAATCTATACAAATAAATTAAATGTATTTTGTAACTAAATTGGCAACTTTCAGTTAATGGATATTCTGATGTTTCTGCCTGGAAGCAAAGCTTAAAAAACAACAACAATAAAAAGAAAACAACAACAACAAAACACAACAGAAAAGCTGAAGTCTATCTTTCAGTAAAGAACAAAAAAATTAAAATAAAATGTGCAAAAAAAAGTTTTTGCAAAGCTCTTAATAAGGTAATTCTAATTTCTAAATATGTTTGAAACAAAGCATTTTTAGATTATGTCCTCTTTCATTTACAATCTCTACATTTTAGGATCTTATTTCTGTCTGAAAACTCACTAACACACAGATATAAACCAACGAATGCAGCTTCTGGTCTGCCCTGATCTCTTCAGAGATTGTTTCATGAGAAACAGAGGACCCAGAGCTTTCATTTGCTTTTAGATATAATGTGAATTTGCTGTGGAAGGAAATTAAATAATTTCCAAAATGATCTTTCCCAAGTATCTTTTTGCATTAAACAGGGTTTGGATTCAGTGGCTACTAATGAATTTGGATATGTTAACAGTGACTGGATCGTATCCAAATATGACTCGATGGGAAAGCCATTAGTTTTCTTCCCTGAGGTTACACTGGGATCCCATCTGGTGATTGCTAATAAATGTGGATACTTTCTGAAAAAGAGCTTGCATTTAGATTCTAGTAAGAATTACTGGGAGCACAGCTTCTTGCAGTTTCATTCATGCACTTCAGTGAAGCTGAATTCGTAATAACTTAAAACTTGATAAAAAGGAGCACGTTGCTCACAGGACATAAGCCTTCAGTTAATCTTTTTTGGTTCTGTTGCAATTATTTGTGAAATAGGATTGTGTTTGTTTGCAATTAGCAAATATGTATTAACATGTAAAAATACCTTTGAGAAGATCAAAAGCAAGACCATTAAAAGCAATTTTATATTTGATTGTAACTACCAAGTGCTTACCTTAAAATAACAACTTTAATTATCAAGTGAGTGTCTGAATGGCTTTCCTCCTTAGCGGGATGAAATCTAAATCCTATTTATCTTTCCTCTGAGCCATTCAGAGCACTTAGGCAAGTTGTTTCATTTTCATATGTAATGCTAGGGAGGAAATCCTAACAGGAACAGAAACATATGTTTGTCTCAACAAAGCGGAAATGCTCATCTCTTCAAAATCCTATAACTTCTTGGAAAATACAGCAGTATATTTAAAATAGTAAGCCTATTGACTATGTGCAGCCTATGTTATTTGTTAACACCACAACTACTAATTACATGGGAAAGATTGTTTTCTTTTGTTAACAAAAAAATCCGTTGTTCACTTTTTAATGTATTTTTCCTGACTAAACAATTATTAGCTGGTGGAAATTGACCCTATTTTTGATCAAAGGAGCAATTCATCTCATCCTGCAACCTAACTGCTATCTATCATTGTAGAATGCACAGGTCTTATTTAGCTGCCAACCCCATACAGGCATGAGAAAAGGGAGTGAGGGAAAAACCTATAAAGCCCAAAATAAAACTGCAGATTCTTCTGGTTCTTGTCAGTTTCAGTTACAGTGGGGTAGAAACAGCAGTAAATTCACTGGGGCTATATCAGATCAAAACAAGTCCGTTATAAATATCATTCATATAAACCATGTTGGACGAGAGAGAAACTGTCAGAATAAGAGAAGGGAAAATTGGTCTCTTCTGCACTTCAATAAATTATATGATGTTTTTAGAGATTATACCATATAAAAAAATAAAACTTAACATATGCTTGCACGTGCACGTGTGAATGCATGTATGTATGCATACTCACACAGTAGTTTTAACTTAAATATTTTTCTTTAACAAAATACAGAGATTTCATTGACTGTAGATAAAACTTGAGCACAGTATAAATCTTGGAGAAAAAGAGCTTTGAAGAAGTGCTTCACCTTTTCCCCAGGAGTCAACTCCATGACCGAAACCTGCTTCTGATGGTGTGAGTGACATAGTCCCGCCTGGCTGTGCAACTGCTGAGTAGCTTAGAGGGTTGTGATCACCAAAGGTGAGGAACTTCAGGAGTGTTGGGGAGGTGATGACCAAAGCCCTTGTTTACCTACACAGCTGATAGAATAAGGCTGTTTCTGATGTTTCCCAGCTGTAATTGGAATCAATAGTGAGAATCTTATTGACCTACAGTTTTGCTAAGTCTTGTTTTTGTTTTTGTTTTGTTTGTTTGTTTTTGTTGTGTTTTGTTTTTGTTGTGGTGGTGGTGGTTGTTGCTGTTTTATTTTTACATTTTGAGATTAAGAACTCATTTACATGAAAAGGCGAGAAATTGCCAGATGATAAAGCATCTTCCCTCATTTACAACTTCAACAAGATCTAGAGCAGTGACTTAGCTACCAGAGTTTATTAACAAGTGAGATGTTAATATATATGTCAGTTCAGTAAAGCATAAATGAGAGAGAACATATGAGCAAAACCATAAACATTGTGATGACTACAGCTATACAATAAGAGAAAAGGAATATATTAAAATGGTGGGAGTATACCAAGCCTTCTAACAGGGGAATTAGCTTTGTTACAGAAGTCCATGAGAACTGAAACTATATTACACTCTGCCTACCAAAACAAGTAGATCTGTTTTCTTCTTTACAATTGTCATACTTTTAGACATACCACTTTGAGCTTTAATTTTTTCCCTAGCAATTTTCAACTGTTTCTTTGCCTTTGTCCCTCAATTTCTTGCCTAGGGGAGCAGAGGTCATTCAATTCTGCTGTCAAAGCCATGCATTTGCTATTTTAGGTCCCGAGTCAGCTAAACACATAGATACTTGTTTAACTTCAAAGGGGTAAACTACAAGCTTCAAGATAAGGTTGTACTTATCTACTCAGCATAGATTGCTTGCTGCCTTGCAGGTCAGTCCTTAATTACCACAGGGAGTAAAGCCAGAGCCAAAGAAAAATGAGATTCAATAGAAATCAGGAATATGGAAGGGAAAAAGTATAGAAATAGGAGTCCTAACTTCAATATGGTGAAGCAAAAGGACCCACTTGCTGCCCAAAACCTCCTTCCATGTTTGTCTGTTGGAAACTTGTGTTCACTTACATAATGATTATGATATATGTATATATATATATGGCTATAGTTGTGTTTCTGGTACAGACTGATAGCCCATCCTTAAGCACAGTTGGGAAACCAGAGCAGCATTAATTTGCTCCAACTTCAGATTCTTTATGTCAGACAGTTTAATCAGAGCTGATTATCTTTAGCACTAACCTTGAAACTACTGCATTAATGGGGCTGCCTATGCCTGAAAAGGCAAGATTATTGCATTTGCGGGGGAGGAAGGATATAAGGAGCAGCCAACCCTCTTCAGAGCTTCACCTGGATTGTGGATTCTGGATGAGCTGACATCTGTTAGTCCTGAATGTTCTGGGGAGGGACAAGATTCAGAATCCATCTTGATGTGGAAGAGATTGATTTCGGATAGATGCCTGTTCAGCAGCAGCAGATTCTGTATCTTGCAGAGAGAGAATTATTGCTCCCCGTTTACTGTAAAGAATCATTAAACATCAAATCCTAATGATTTCTGTTGAAATTTGGGGTTCTGAAGCTTACTGCACAAAGCTTACAAGCTTACTGAAGCTTACAAGCAATTCTATTTTTTGGAGTTTGTTTTTTTTTCTTAAGTGTTACTGTAAGGGTTCAAGTCGAGTAACTTTTGCACATGCAGGTGTGTGTAAAGTCTCGGGAGTTTGAGGGTTTCTGGAGTAGAGCAGAAAGCACTGGGCTCTGAAGCTGCTGCTGGTAACACACTGGCAAGCCAGACCTAGACCATGTGCATTTGCACTGCTGAGGGATACAAGAAAATTCAGCTCTTGTGTTTCAGAAGTGAAGGAATAGTTTGGCAATACCTTTAATGGAGTCACAGCTCTAGTGACCTCACTATTGCCAGGATATAAGAAACACCTCCCCTCACTGGGAAATATCCTTCCTCCCCTGCTGTGTGTTGGCTTGCAGAGGGCAGGAGGACGAGGAGCACAACCAGAAGTACTGGGGTGGCCATCTATCCAGAGGTGAATCAGTGTGTGTGCACTGGGCTAGCATTGACTGCAGAAAAGATGTTCTGAGTATTGCTGAAATCTGAATGTATAGATTCCCTTTGTAAAGTAAGTTTCTGCATCTCGTATTGACTACAAATGATGAATGATATTTTTCTATACTTGTATTTTCTGCTGCAACTGCCATCCAGCTTCCTGAAGAAAAAATCTATAAGCTACTACTATAAGTCACTAGGTGGAAGCATCTACCTTAATACTAGCAGTATGACTCCTCACTAGAGAGGTAAACTTTCAGTTCCTTTCTCATCTTTAATTTCTGCATCACATTACACAATGTCTTATTATCAAACGCTATGAAATGTAATACTACTATTGTCTGGTTCAGCAAAGTACTTCAGCACAAGGCCAAGTCCATCCTAGGCCCTCACCCTGTAATGCTCGGGAACGCATTTTTTGTTGTATAATGACTTGCACCCAAAATACTTGCAGGGTTGGGGCTTCATTCAGTGAGACACACAACTATGTGTTTGAGTTCATAAGAGCAAATGCTTGAGAGGTTGAACAGTGACTTAGATGAGTCTGATTGCCTTGCAGACACCTTTAGCAAAAATCAAGTATGATGCTCTCGCAGAAGGCCTTTCTCTGAGACTCTTCTTTCTCTACCAGTACTTCCCATATCCTCCTCATGTGATTTCTCTTCTGCCTTTCCTCTCTCCACTCAGAGTAATAGATTGTCTTGTAGAAAAGTCAGGATGCCAACTATCTGAGAGTTGGGCAGATTTGAGAGTGGTATTGCCGTGATAAGAAGTATTGGTCTTCTGCAGCATAGCTCTGTTAACCAGGTGGCCATGGTCCACATGTGCTTCTTCCTCCAGGATTTGGGGTCCTGATTCTTCTCCAAAACTGCTCCTGTCACTGCAGTCCAGAATATTCACTGGAGATATGGGGAAGTGATGTTATACAAATGAGGAGAAAAGTGGAGGAGGGCCATTCGGCTGGGTGTTGCAGTCTGGCACGTCAAAGGCTAAAGCTGTAGGGTGATGATTTCTGGATCTCTCCACGCTTGCCGAAAAATCTACTGTACGCTGACTGCTCTCAGCTAGCTCTTTCTGGCTGGAGAAGCGATATAAGGATCTCCTAATCTACTTTAGGCAACAGCAGCAGGGCTAAATCAATTTAAACCATCTAAGGTAACCTGGTAGATTTTGCATAAAAGTGGATTAGCAAGTGCAGAAACTACTGCTTTGCCAGCAGAGCTCCACAGATGATAACCTCATGCAAAGGGACAGCTCGGCAGCTGGCAGCAAGAAGGCACAGCCCTCTCCGAGTCTTACCCTTCTCAGCTGTGGCGACTCTGCAGCAGGAGGGCAAAGCAGACAGACCCTCATCCAGCTCTTCCTCCACCAGTGAGATCTTCCCCAAATGCCAGCCTTTATCGTGAGTGATATGTGAATCAGAAAGAGCCGAGTTTGTTTTTCATACTGCAGACTGGAGCTTTGAGAAATAAACAAAAACAAATCTGTTTTTTAACTTGTTAACTGAACAGTTTTGATTTGAAAATCACTGACAGACGTCAAACGTGGGACCCCACAATGAAATGTTTACAGTGCTGTTTCAGAGAGGAACTGCACTTTGAAATTAAGTGAAAGTATGCGGGAAGTTTGCAGAGAAGGGCATGTGTAGGGGTAGAGAATTAAAGCATGATGGAGCCATCAGTATTCAGGGTTTAGGGAAAAAACTGGTATTCATATTCCTCATGTTTCTTCTCAATTGACAAGATGATCCCTTCCATTTGTGGTTATTGGTCTAGCTTTTGTCTTGATTTCCCTGTATTCTCAATTTGCCAGCTTTGGCTTTGTGTTATTTTCCTTTATAAATAGTACTAGTGAACTGTGCAGCTCTGCATAATTTATTGTGAAATGGATAAAGAAAATGATTTCTTTATGTTTTTCTTCTGTTTATTTTTTCTTGTGCTAACACGTGCAGTGTGTTTCATTCAAACCAATGTATTATTTAGCATGGACTCGGTAATTGTATCTTAATTTGATGGAGAAGTGCTTAATTTTCCTGCCACTCTTTTTTTTTTTCTATTTAATTTTCACTTGGAACAGCAGACACTGCTTTCTGTAACATAAATGAAGAATGCAAGCTTCTATAATTTGACACTCAAAATTACTTTTTTAATAGAATCTGTCTTATTTGTCTACTTTTGGCAAATCCCAAATATGACAAAGAGGAAGCTACTTTTCTGGGATTGCACTCATTTATAGAGTCAGACCTCTTGTTTTATCTATGTAAGACTCATTTGCTTCTCAGTTCACTGGTTGTTACAGACAATAAAGAAAACAGTTAAAGGCAACTTGATTTTTATTTTTAACTTTAAAAGTTATAAACTACAGAAAACTGGAAAAAACCCAAGTAACAATACGGAGGCAGAAG
Organism: Cygnus atratus; assembly: GCF_013377495.2. NCBI lineage: Eukaryota > Metazoa > Chordata > Aves > Anseriformes > Anatidae > Cygnus > Cygnus atratus. The sequence continues at coordinate 36,857,216 of NC_066362.1, read as the reverse complement.
TAATCTGAAGCATATTCGGTAGGCTGTAGAAGTACAGAAAACAGGAACATCAAGAAACACTTTGTGGAGATAGTTGGCAGTAAATGAGATGCAAATCTATTGTGTGCTATGACAGCAAAACTCCCTTTGCAACTTCGGTTTGAGTTTAAAGAGGCAGCATAGAGGAGCAGAGGAAGTAATTCCTTCCTTGTATGATCACACCTGCAATATCACTTTTGTACTCTGGGCAAGGGATTAACAGAAAGCTGTGGTCAAACGGGAGAATTGTTCAGAGCGGAGAGCTTCAGAAGAGGGAAGCTGGTGTGGGGAGGAGGATGCGCAGCCAGGTAGCCTGGAGTGCATGGGGCTGGTTTGGGGGCAACGCTGGCAGCTGGCACAGGCTCAGAGCTTGATGGAGAAGAAAACCAGGAGAAATTTCCCTGAGAGCAAGTGGTATTAGCTTGCTGACCGCTCTCCCTTGGGAAGTGGCAGAAACCTCGTTGTTTGGAGCATGTGAAACTAGTCTAAACAAGGCTGTAATAAATGTTTGCTGGAGAACAACTCTCGCTGGCAGGGAATGCAGGATGACCTAATGGGTCTTTTCCATCTCTAGGGTCTATAAATAACAACAGACGATGAAGAAAAAAAAAAAAAGAGAGAAAAAAAAAAAAAGGTGTGACGCTTATACATTTTTTTACGCATGCATTTTTTGGAAAGCAAATCACTTTCCTATAACACAGAAAAAGCAATCTGAAATCACCCAGAGCCATTTATTGAACTTTTCCTAACACTGTTTCTCCGAAATGTGTTAGTAATGGGCATGCAGGGTGGGTGAAACAGGCCGGACGATGCCCGATGGAGTCCCACCATGTGTGGACTCGGCCGGGGCTTCATAGCAGAGGCCGTGTGGCCTGGAGGCCTCCAGAGAAGCCCTCCCCTTGCCACCACCACCAAGGTGGGGAAGGCCAGGGCACTGTGGCTGCTTCATGGGGCCCATGGACCTGGTGCTCGCCGAGGGGTCTGCCAGCATGGCCTCTCTGAGGGCAGGGCGAGGCGGGTTCTCTGCTGCAAGGCAGCCGCCCTGGCCCCTGAGCCAAGCTAGCACCAGCCCCCTGTTTAAACTGTTTATGTTATCTGTCTCCTTGTGACTGACAGAGGTTAGGGAGCGCTCACGGCCCCGCTGCAGGTCTGGGCCAGCGATAACATCCGGCAGAGGGCCGATGACAAGTGTGTGCTGGGGGCCGCAGCCCGCTCCACCCGTGCGGCTGGGCCCAGAAAGGTGTTTGCGCATGGCATCCAGAGGGGTGGGAGAGCGTCTGCCTGGGCAATCCAGCCCCACCTGGCCCGTCTTTCTTTGCCGTTGTGTCTGAGCACACCATACAGCTTCGGGCACAGCTGTCCTGGCACAAAGAGGAGCCCGTCCCACCTCAGTGGCCCTGGTGTCTCCTTGGCCTCATCCTCCTCTGGTACACCGCAGCAGGGGGACCAGGGTTGTTCAGTGCACGTTATCAACCTGGGCTGAGCAATATGCTTAGATATAGCCTCCCCTCAAATCTACTTTTGTCCTGTTGGTCACCCCATAAACAAAGAAGAAAGGAAAAAAAAAAAAAGGCACATCTATTTTAAAACCATCTCACAGGACAGCAGATAAGAGCGCTGCACTTGCAGACTTGCTCTTTCCTTTTCACAAGGCTGCCTCTCCTCCCTTGCCTGTCGCAGTAATCCCGCAGGGCTGTTTTGTTTGGTTTGCATGTTTTGTTTGGATTGGAAAATTCCCATTAGTTGTAGCTCAAAAATTGTGGCAGGAAAAACTAGAAAGTGAAACCAGCCAGATACATAAGTAAAAATGAATGGTCGGCTTTTGTTATTTTTCCTTCTATTTCAGACAGAGCAGATGTCTCTCTTTTCTGCTTGTCCCAGAGCTGACGCTCCTCACTCAGGCTTTGTCCCTGCAGTCCATGGAGGATGCTCTGCCTGCCTGTTTTGCAGTGATGCTCCTGGAGTTCAGGAATGTGAGGAGAAGTGGGAGGATGACTGGTGTGAGAAAGAGCCCTGTACCTCTGCAGGGGACCAGGTGGGCAGGCAGGGGGACGGGGACAGGACAGCAGCAGTGTCCCATGCTGAGCCTGAGCTGCTGCAGCCATTTCCTCTGCCTGCCTTCATGGAGGATGGCTTCTCTGCTCCTAATACCCCTCTTCACATCCCCTTTTCTGGACAGATTTCTGGGCCCCAGGGCTGCCTACCCTTGGTTCCCTTCACAAGGGGGTTGGAAGAAGGGACAGGGTCTCTGCCTGCAGCCCCTGCCGTGCTCGTAGGGCTGTGCAACCCCAGTATGTTTGAGAAAGCATAATAAAACATAGGGCAGTGCTGAGCCACAAACTGTCTTTGATTCATACTCAGTAACCACATGAGAGGATCCCATGCTTATAAAACTAAACTGCTTCAGCATTAAGAGAAATATTTATGAAGATACTGCCAGCACAGCTGACCTGCTGGTCTTCTGCAAACAGGCTGATTTCCTCATGTCTCCTCCCTCCCGCAACCTTCCTTTTTCTGCCAGGTTGTTACATCTCTCTTATATTAGCATTCTTCTGTTGTGTCTTCTCTGGGACCAGACAGGGCCTGTCCTTCACCCACTGCATGCCACTGGTCCCCAGTCCCAGCCCCACAAGCCTCTGCCATGCTGCGTGGTCACAATGGGTTCATTCTGCTTTCGTTTTCCCACCTAGCTCTGCCATAGTTTTATGTTATGCATTTCTCCTACCTCTTCTGCACCAGGGTGGGAGATGGCAGGGACCATCTGTAAATCTGCCTTTCTGTGTATGTTCAAATCTGCTGACTGCCAGTGGGACCCTCCATTTGGTTTTGGTTTTGTCTCCAGTGTAGCCCTGAATCTATAGCTACTTCACCAGCTCTGCGTCCTGCTGCTCCTCTGACATTGCACTGTGTAGTGGCTTGGGTTTTGTGTGTGTGGTTTTATTATTATTACTATTATTATTATTATTATTTTAGGCAGTTGTGCCTGATCTACTACAGTGTACTGTCATCTCAGTACTCCTTTGCTGCTGAGTTTGGCATCTTTCTAACTGCTGCCAAGAAATGTCCGTAGTTTTGAGGCCATCAAAAACCCACCTCCTTGGAAGCTGTGCCTTTGTTTTCTAGCCCAGCAAAGCCTGCGCTGGCGTCTTCTTCTAGGGCATGCTGTGGTGGGCAGACTTCACCAGCTCTTTCCTTATATGCTCTTGCCTCAAGCTTCTGAACATCACTGTGCTCAGCTTTGCTTTGATTGACTCCAGTGGCTTTCAAGGTGCCTCAGAGAAAATACCTCACATGCTCTGATTCTCATTCAGGGCAACAATTATGTTATACCCTTGGCAATGTCCAGGTATGCTAGATTGTACAAAGTGTTCCTTAACTTTCCACATCAGAATGCTTGTCTGAATGCCCTCCAGGGAGCTCCCCTACCAGCGATAGAGGAAATAGTCTTTGGTGACCAGGGAGTGATTTTCCAGCATTTTCTCAGGGCTTGACTGGGATTTAATAACTCAGTGGAGTTTCCCACAGCTGTTTGTGCTGTAAACATCTCCCTGTGCATTGTGAGCTCTGTCACACCGGACCAGCAGACCCACCCCAAGGTTCACCTCCAGCATGGTTCTCCCTTTGGCCTGAAGTTCTCAGCATTTGTCCCTATAACCCTTGTTGCTGATGCCTTTTCTTCCCGGATGTTGCCCTCAGATCCTGCCTCTTCATCTCAGGCCCTTCCTTACCCACCTGGTGACTTCCTTACACTCAAACTTCTACTTTCTTGCACTCCAGAGAGAGGCATGACCACATTTTGCATCCACCACATGTGGCTTTAGGCATCTGAGCTCTAGAAGGTAGAAGCTTTCATGGGTGCCTCCCTTGCATTATCTTGTGTGGTGGTATTTTTATTTTTATTTTTATATTTTTACCTCTGGGCTGTTTCAAGGAAGCAGGAATGCTAGGGCCCTCACTGTCATGTTTTCCTCCTGTTCTTTTCTGAAATATTTAGGCATAGCCATGGGGATGCTGAAGGAGCAGTGTTCGTAACAGATGGGTGCATGTATAAATATGCATATGCATACACATGTATGTGCATGTGTACTAGCCCAGGCACCAGCGATGAGGTACAGTGAAGCTAACACACTGTACTTGGTTCTTTGGAAGTGCCAAAAGCCCCACTGTGGTTGCTCAGAGCCAGGAACGTTTTGGTTGTCCTTTTTACATTTGCACTCTGTGGCCGGAAGAGGACATGGAGGCTGGCAGAGCATTTGCCAATAATTTTTCTAAATGATAATTATAACAATATTGAGAGAAAGTGGCTAATAGTTTTGGGCTCTAAGCAGCACATAGATGAACTGAACCCTAGGAAATAAATGGGTAATAGCAGTGGTGTATGTTGGTGGACAAGGACCATCCCCTTAATTTTGCAGTGAGATAATGCAAAGAATATTCATTGTCACATTCAAAACTATTTTCTAAGACTGAATACTGGAAGCATCCACTCATGACAGTCACACATATGGGTCTCTCTGCAGAATAATACTTCTGAAGAAGATTTACACGATCTCTCAGATCTCAGAGAGCATTCCAGCGCCTGCTCAGTGTTTTACAGTTTCCCTCATGCTTTGCAGTTTACTCTTGCAGGGGTTTTAGCACAGGGTATTAATGTATACCCTTTCCTACCCTTCTCTGAATGGGGGCTCTGTGCTCCTCTGGGGCATACAGCCCTACTTTGGAGAGACCAACTGGGACCCGAAGCATTTCAAAGGTGAATTCCTTAATTAGATGTGTCCAGAAATGCCTAGTAAAGGGGTTCAAACTCCAAGCAGTGTTTTTAGTTACTGCCAAACAGAGGATCAATCATAAAGAACCACCAAAGAGAAGATGCGTAACATTTGTGTTATGCAGCCTTCAGGATGTTGTAATGACAGCTCTGCAGCTTGCCCTGCAAAGCCTCACCGTGCACATTGCAGGCAGTGCTCACATCTCTAACACCACCAGCAAAGCTCTGAGCAATGCTGTGGGGGCCAAGTTTCACCCCTTACCTTCAGTCTTAGAGTGTTGCTAATCACAGAGAAACAGGCCGAAAGTACAGGCAATTTTTTTTTTTCTGCAAAATAAAATTGTGGCCCTTTCGCAGGAGGCCCCAGAAGACCAGAGAAATTGGTTTCCATGGCATTGTGTGGGCTTCTACGCGATGGAAGCCACACATATCTTTTGCTGACTTGTGCCCCAAGAGATTATGGTTTGGAATGTAAAATCGTTGACAGTAATATACATTGAACAATCATTTTTATTAGGAGGTTGAATGGTAGCGGTTAACAAATTAATCAGGGAACAGGGATACAAACATATGCCTTTATAGCTTATGGCATGGGTAGAGCCCTTATTTTCTCCATTTAGTTGGTCTGCATGTTTTAAAAGGAATAAGTTATATGCTCATCATTTTTCTTGTTGTCCAAGATCTCAGCAACAAAACAGTAGGGAACTCCCATTACACATTTCGGCTCAAAAAGTATTCTTTTCTGCTCTCTGTAAAATGCACAGGTCTAGTGATCCAAGTTAAACATTACTGGAATTTCACCATAAGTCAAAAACAATATTAATTTTGAGCCCACATATTTTTCTTCTGGTAGGGTATAAAAGTTTAAAATAAGTACACGCTCCAGACAATCTGTAAATGGTAGAGAGCAATGGATAAAATGAGGAAAGGAAAACAAAACAACGCACACTTTTAACAGCAGAGCAGCAGCAATGTTGGGTGGTATGAACTTTTTTGGTATGATAGCAGGAATGAGACTTCCCCCCCTCTGCGGTCTGGTTCAAAGGGAAGTTAAGGCTGGCATCGTGCCGCTGAGCAGTGGTGGAAGATTTCTGTACCGTACAAATCTGTGCTCAGGATTACTCCTCAGTGGGAAGCGAAGGGGCTGTTGCAGACTATTAGTGTGGCACTCTGAACTCGTGCATCCCATCCTCCCTCACTGCATGGGAGACACTGCAGTGCTGTTTATCTGAAGCCTAAAGACTGCCACAGCCATCTTTTTCAAATTAAAATGGCAATGTAAAGTTTTGTAAATGTTAGTTCTCCTAATTGACAGTGGCTTGTATAATTAAAATGAAATCACTAATATTTTCTCTTGTTTTCTTTTTATCACTGAAGTTCATTTTTCAGTAACTCAGACAAGGTCTTCATTTTTATGAAGACCCATGCTGACCTCTAAATATCTGATTTTTTTCAGTGAGTGTTTATGCCCATCTGGTTTGAATTTAGCATTCTTATGAGTCATTTCACTTTGATAGGAACACTATGCTATAGAAAACTTCTTTTAATATTTTAACGTTTTAAATCAAACACTGCATAGTGCATTACCTAAGCCCTGCTACAGTTATGGAAATCCGTGGGTTACTTTTCTTCATTGGACGTTGCGTTTGCTCTTTTTGCTAAATAAATGTTGCTCATACTCGAAAGGTCTACAATCCACATGTGTTCAAGTGTTTTACCATCTTTTGCTGCCACATCCTTTCCCAGACTTAATAACAGCCTTTTTGGAAACAGCCTTAGTAGAGGAAGGATGAGTGATTCTATAGGAAGTAAGGATGCTCAGCACTTCCTTACATCTGACATTTAACCCAGGCAAAGCACTATATTTATTTTTCTATCAACACTGATTTTATTACTTATTATGCTCTTACTGCATGCATTTCCTGATGTTAAAGATATAAGCAACTTTTCCGGGTTTTTCCTTTTAGCAGGGGGGAAGCTTTTAAATAGATATTTTAAGAAACTCTACGTGGTTTGCAAAAAAAAGAGAAGGAAAAAAGTTATAAGCAAGCCAATGGAAGTGCAATATTTTAGAGACCATTCTATTTCAAAATAAAATCTGAGTTGCTGGTATGTTTTGTGAGTTATAACTGAATCGTCCCATAAAATGGAATGGGTGAGTTCCAACTGGAAAACAAATGGAATATTTTAAAGTATTATTTGTTTGCATTAAGTAGAAATATGTTCTAACAAGTTCAGACTCCACTTCCTTTCTTGACTATTTAAATACATTCAAACCTTTAAGAAAATACAAAATAAAAAATGATGTTTTTTTTTTTCTGAGACCCCCAACTAAAAGAAAATTGATTTCTGAGTGAGTACGAGTGAATTGCTTTAAACCAGATGAAAATTACAGTATGTGATTCAGGAAAAAGTAAGAAGGTTGTTTTTCCATAAACACAAAATGTTTAAGCACGCACTTGCTTGAGCAAATGCTGAGCAATTTTAGAACCTATGTGTCCTCCACATGTGTATGAATTAGACTCACACTTGAGTCTTTTCCTGGTTTATGGCCCAATAATTTCCTTCTTTGAAAGGTCTGGTTCTCCCCTCCCTGCTATCAGGCTAAGTTAGGATTCAAGTAATGAAAGCAGGGAATTAATTTTCAAATGATCTTTAGCAGAAAATTCATAGCCACAACATACTGGAGTTTCAAAAGGATTCAAAACATTCACTTTTTTATATCCATATGCTAGGGTATGTTTTATGTTGTCTAGGTAAGCAGAATTGCTTGCTTCTGACAAGGCCTGTTCACTGCAACAAAGCAAGTTTTAAGTGCTATGTGAATCAAAGTCATTATGTCTGTTTTATTTTTATTTCTTTTTTTTTTTAGATAGGATTTTTTTAAAAGGTTCATTAACAGGGGTTGAAATATAATCCCTTCATTTAAGCATTTATAATGTAGTTGGAAGATGAAGAATATTTTTGTAGTTCATGTTAGCCATACTATCATGTGGAATAAAGAAAAAAGAAAGGATTTATTTTTAAGTACAGTTTAGAGGTGTACTGTTGTCTGACTAATGTCAGGTTACTATACTTTTAAAAAATATTTTATCTTCCTCAGTCAGAAGTCCCTTACTAGAGACCCTACTAACAGAGGGTCTTTTGACCTCCCTCTCCAAAGACCATTTCTAATTCATTTAGCATGTTGCATTCATGTTGCATTTTTCTTTTTTCCTTTTTTTTTTCAGTGTAAATAATGGAAAACTTTAACCTTTTTAAGAAGTTTGGGTGTATTATAACATTAAATTATAATTTTGCCAATTTTCAGTAATATTTTTTTCACGGATTGCTGAACTTTGTTTGCAAAGCTAAAAAAAAATCACTCATTTACTCAGTATATGTATTTTTTGATGACTTCTGTTTCATGAGAAGAGTACTAGCTAATAAAAGACACCAGTAACATCTGTCATGTAGTGATATCCATGTATGTTCTCTGCTTTTTTACTTGTGAGGTATAGTGAGATCTAGCAGAGAGACCGCACTTATCTGTATGCAAATTATGAGGCTGTTAAGCAAAACACATTTTGAACGTCTGACATTATTTTCTAAATACTTGCAGGTAGGCAGTCTGTTCCTTTTGGACATAGAAGTACACAATCGTACCTAAAAATTATTCACAATTAGTGAAGCATTAAATATATCCCTATAGAAAATCATTCTATTGTTGACTTTTTATTTACTTTCCAGTGTATGAAAATAGAAACAGTTTAGGCTTGCAGATCAAGCACTGATTGGAAATGTTTAAGAGTGGGCTCAGCTCCTGATTCTGCTAAATATCTCCAATGCCACAGTGCTTGCTATTCGGGAGGCAGGTATGCCTGCAGACACCTGCATGCACCAAACCCTTTTTGCATCTACTTTATGAGACTGAGAGGCTTTAGTCAAACCGGGCAGAAATGCTAGCCTCATACTACTGCTGGACACTGATCCAAGCATGCTCTGCCCCGTCGGTGCAAATGTGGAAGACATTCCCCATTCACCAGCATCAGCATCTGCTGGATGAAGGCAGCAGAGGAAGACCACAGATAAATTTGTCAGTGCTGGCCCTCCACAGCTCTTAGTCTCCTGGGTCTCAGTCACTCCCCCAAAACCAGCTGGTCCTTGAACACAGTGCCGGTTTATTGAAGCTGAGGTTGCCTACAGGTTATGTTATTAAATTTGGTCGAAATTGGCCAAAAGTTGTTTGTAGGGGGACTGACTGGCTGAGGGACAGTGTGATTGCATAAGCCTAGTTCCCTAAGGAAGCTGGGTTAAAAAGTAGGGTGATAGTTCTTCCCAACCACACGAGGATGTTATGAGAATAAATGCATTTCTGGTTGTGAGGTGCTGAGGTGCTGCAGTGGTGGAGACAATGCAAATTCCTAGACAACTGGATTAATTTTAGCATCTTTTCTTCCTCTTTGAAGTTGTGTACTACAAAGGGTTACTTATCAGCTATCTTTGGAGCCAGTGACTCTACTAGTACAGACTGTGTATGTGTAAGAAATATCAGCAATGGATGAGGTGGAAATAGATTTAGATTTTGTCTGCTGAACTGCTAAATGTGTGTGTGGCAAAACACAAGAATTCCTGTTTATTTTTCCACGAGAAGAGTATGCTTAGATTACAGCACAAATTCCTTTCTCTAGAAAGTGCATCAACTGAAATCAATCAAATATACCTTTCATATTTTTAATTGTAGTGTATTTGCTTTCCTAGATTTTAAAAAAATAAAATAAATGTGTGTGTTCAGCAGTGGGAATCACTTTGCACTTCAAAACAGAAACAGGTTTGGACCTTGGCAGCTCACAACAGGTTGCTTTTTTTTTTTGAACGAAGAGGTAAGCAGCAGTACATCATTGAAGGCTAGGTTCAGAAAGGAGCCTAAGCTCTTCCAACAGGAATCACAAAAATTTGAGAAGCTGCCCCAAGGCTGAGATCATCAGACTGTGGTTACCCAAGTGCACAACAGGTGGGGCTAAGCCCCTCATCATTCTTCCCTGTGCTGGGGGCACACTCTGCTCTGCCCTTGCTGGGGCAGCCTCCTTTGTTCCCCCTCTTTTGCATAACAAGGGTAGAAATTATGACCAGGAGAACGAGCTGGTACATCTTTGTGCTCCTCAGGAGGAGGAAACCAGATATCTGCTCCAGCATATTTTTATGCATCCTACCTAACGGCTTCTCCATGCACAGAGGGGCAGGAGTCTAGGGACCTCCAGTCAGACAGGGAAATTGGATTTGGGTCTCCCACATAATGGATGAGTGCTTCTGCCACTGCACTGTTGTATATAAAAAAACAAAACAAAACAAAAAAACCTGCCCTTGCTGGCTGGCTTTGAAGGGCATAAAAAGGCAGGCTTGCTCTGCTTTTCTAGGAGAGAGGTTAGCCTCCAAGCTCAGAAGAGAGGGAGCCATGGGACACACCTCTTAAACCCTTTTTCTCCTCAAAGTGCAGTTCTTTTTTTTTATTATTTTTTTTTAAATGGAGCACCTCCAAAATCCTCTAACTCCCCCCACACGCTGGAGCTCAGCACCCTAGGAAAGGGTCTAGACTCCTGTATCCACAACAGGCATCTCAAATTAGGTGGTGCGAGCCCTGGCACGCGGTGATTTGGCCCTGAAATGTCTGTGTTTGTTTAAAGAGCTATATGCTGAGCCAGGTCAGTGCCTATTGCATTAGTCATAACAAGCTTTCAAGATTATAAATGGGTAAAGTGCTGAGTAACTTGTGATTCAGCCTTATTATGATTTCTAAGTACATATTACTAATACACTCCCGGCTATTACACTACTTCCCTCCAGTTCTCCACCTACACGCACTCCCCACACAAAGCCAGAGCTGTGAAAGCTCCATTTATTTTCGGTAGCTGGTAGGAAATGTGGAGCTTGCTCATCCTCCACTCAGAATTTCTACCATCATCAAAAACTCCCTTATTTTAAACTGTTTACTCTGTGCTGAGATGTTTTCCTTTGAAAACAGCAGTGACAGAGACCAGCCAGTTTCAGGCAAAGCTGCAGGTTCTGTATCTCCGTATGTGGTAATCAGTATTTTTTGCCTTTGTATTTGCCATGATTTATCCACGGGATTTTTTAAGGAAGAGTGAAAATTGAGCCATCAGGTGGTTTCTGTGGTAGAAGCTTGAATGCTTTATATAAAAAAAGACGACTTTGTTTCTTTTGGCATTATCTTAGATGAAGTTAATGGTGGGTGGAGGCTTCCCGGGAAGGAAATGTGTAGGGGTAAAAATGAATTGTGGTGGGCCGCCACCCTGTAGGGCCTTGGTGGAAACCCTGAATAATTATCTGAATGTTTCAGGTTATGGAAGTTTGGGTCCTCAACCAGACTTTAGCAGAGCAGAGTGCTGCAGAAAAGCCTGTCTGTGCACCTTTCAGTTCAGTAGAAGAACACAGGCCAGTTCTCCCCTAAAAAAGGCAGACCCTTACTCACTAGAACAGTATTTGATCAACATTACTGAATGGAGACATCTGTCATGCCAAGAAAAGTTTCTTCTGAAAAAAGAGAAAGATTATTTGTGTGGTAAAAGTCTTCAGACTCGAAGGGCTGGGAGAGCATGGGGGCAGGGATGCCAGGTTCAAAGCGGTTCCCAGTGCCACCTTCATGCTTCTTTTCCTTGGACAGGGCTGTGGTGGGAACCAAACGTGGAAGACAGAGCCCTGTGGGTCCTGCAGTGGCTGGCTGGAAGAGAACAGCACCTCCAACCCCATACATGCCTTCTCCCTCTCTTTCCAGGGGCTGTCTGAGGACCCTGAAGTGACTAGGCCCTTAATTTAGGCACGTCAGTTAAGCACCTGAATTAGAAGCGATGAATCTGGGACCTAACGTGCAGATTACATGCATGACAGCTTCCTCTCCCTATTCCCCAGCTCCATTGAACACCTCAGACCCCAAACTTTTCTGTTGTGGTCCCAGCTTGGGAACTCCTGCGTGTGTCCAGAAATAGCTGCCAGTTAGGCATCATGCTGAAACATCAGTGCAATGTTGTGGATGAAGCTCTGGGCATGCTGAGGTGGACACCACAGCAGTTCCCCAGGCCAGGGGAAAGAGGAGGGCTGTGGGGTGCCCAGAGCAGAGCTGCAGCAATGAACCTGCTGACTGAGGACGTGGGAAATGCCAAAAGAGGGAGGAGAGCTTGAAACGTATCCTCTTGCAGACATGCTGGCACCTCTCTTGAGGATGTGCTCCCACACGCCTGCAGAAGTGAGATTCATAAAGCAATATCAATTTTTAGGCATAAGCACAGTAATAATCATGGATTTATTTGGAAACACTGGTGCTATTTTTCCTCTTTGGCAGCATGTCTCAGAGGCTTTCCCAGGAAGGAGGGAGATTTGTGCTCCAGGTGTTCCTTCATCTGAGGATCTTCAAACTTCAGCTGCTGTGGCCAGGTGAGTTCTTTAGCCACCAGTTTTGGGCTATTATAGAGCAAAACACCCTGCTGAAAATGCACTGAGATATGTAAAGCTCATGGATCTGAAAGAAGACCTTGCTGAAGAGAACCTATTTCCTTAATCTTGCAGTTAAAGGCCTGTACTAGAAGTGGGGGATCCTGCTGGTCTGCTGGGCCTTGCTTCCAGGGCTCTTAATGAACTTATTTCAATCTGTTGATAAAGATAAAAACAACATGGAGAGCAGGGCCTGGGATGCACCCCCTTTCTTCCACCTCTCCCTGCTGCATCATTTCTACTGAGCTGCACCAGCACTGGCCTGAGGACACTGAGCAAAAACAGGCCCACTGGGAAAGGAGACAAGGACACCTATTCTTCCCAAGGAGACCCACAGGATTCCCCAGACAGAGGGGACTCAAGCCCATATTACCTGTCTCCCAGCGTCCTGACCAGAGAAAGTATCACCAAGAATTTCAAGGATATCACCTTGAAAACTGAGGAACGTTTTTCAAGTGTCTCACATGCAGTTGTGCTTTCTGATGTGAGGGCCATGCCTGGCAGTGATAGATTGCTATTGTGCACTCCAACCTATAAGCAAAGGTGGCTTAGAATGGAGATAGGTGTCATGTCTTTGTCCATGATTTGTAACCACAGGTGAAAAGTGCTACCAGCCTTGCTGTGTACTGTCAGTATTATTATACCTCACAAGAAGAATCCCATCAGCTGGGAAAGACCTTCCCAACATCTGTTAAATGTAGACAAAAAAAAAAAAAGACCCAAACAAAAATAAAAATTGCAGAAGAGCTTGGGGCAGTGACTCATTTGGAGTAAATCCATGCATACCTTGAAGGCGTTTGTGGTGTTGCTCCAGCACACAACTGCCAGTGAGCTGTGGGTGGGAGTGCATGGTGCAAGCCAGGATAAGCAGAGGGTGGTGCCCGAACCCAGTGTATCAGCAGGTACATCTTTCAGATGACATCAGTTACTTCTGTAAGGTAGGTGGACGGAAATGACTGTTATTTCCTGTGAAGGCTGACCAGAAGAGCTTTCCATTTTGTAATTTTCATTTCACTTTCTTTAAACGTTTGGATGTTTTCCAGTGATGCCTTGTAGCTCCCATTATAATGCTGTTCCGAACAGAGACCTGTGTGAGTCACAGCGATGCCAAATTTAGAGCTCATCCTGGAAATGCCCAAACTCCTCCTTTTACTCTTTCTCCCAATCCTGTGAGCACTACACAAGCTTCCTCCAGATTTTATCCTGAGGTCCTCACCATACCACCTGACCTCCTCTTTGTGGTGAAATCTAGTTATTACAAAACATCTTGACCTCCAAGAGGTTAAGCAGGCAAGCTTACATTAAATCCGGAGACATTTGGGTAAGCGCTTTCTGACAAAAACAGTTTTACGTATTTGCAGTTCAAGGTCTGGTTCGAAGTGCAGTTCATAGAAAACAGAAAGGCAAGAAATTCACATTTAGAAGTCAAAAGTTCACAATCAGGTTAAAGATACGGAAGGGAAAATAATGTTAATGGTCTTAAGCATGATTGTCTAAGGAATGTTCTCTGCCAGAACTGGTTGTGTGCCTGCGTGGTACAATTTGACAATTTAAAATTGGTGTCTGTAATTGTATGAGTTTATTTTTTGCATTACGGGAGTGATCACAGGGCATCTTTGGAACTATCTGTGATAATGAAATAAACATTTGTCCTTGTGCTCTTCCAGGAGTGTGGCCAGAGCAACTGCAGGAATAGGGTACCCAGGTCTTCAGAAAAGCTGTCTGTAGCCTGCTTTCTTCCCTCTGCTTTTCTGGAGGACATACAACAAGGCTCATGTTGTAGACTGCAGCTTCAGCTGGAAGTGTCCTTTCTATAGATGCATTTTTTTAATGTTTTTTTATCCTTATCTGCAAAATAATCAGAATTACAGACAACTTACAGACTGTGTATTCAGCTGGGCACCTAGAGCTCATCCTGAAGATAAGCTATATCTATCAGAGGGATTTGAGGCTCAGCCCTGCTAATTGTGTTGCTCTTTTATCTTGCTACTTTATTTCTTCCAGCTTTTTTTCTCTATGGTAAAAATCATTACAGCATTTTTTGGACTAGTGCAGAGGTCACGGATCTATTTTTTCCCCACTCTGGTGTTACACCTATAATGTAAAAGGAAGTGCAGTCTTGTTTGAATTACCATTGTGTTGCATTTGGATGCTGTTGTGTCTGGTGGTCAAAGCAGTGGGAAAAGTAGCTCATAATCTGTGAAACACATGAACTACATTCCTGCGACATTTAGAAATACTTGGCAGAGAGAGAGTGTTGACTGAAAGGGAGCAAGGCATGGTTACCTTCCCTTGTAGTTTGCTTCATGCTATGGTGGCTAAGAATGCTGTTGCGTAGCAATTTTTAATTGAATTACTAATAGGCTAAGAGGCCAATTCCTTTATTTATTTATTTATTTATTTTCTGCAGAGAGGACACATTCATCACGGCATGCTTCTGCTAATTTCCCAGCAAGTAATTGACAACATTTTCAAGGGAACTTCGTGAAGCTCACTGCAGGTAAAGATGCCTGATCCTTTACTGGAAATACCTTGACTGGGCCTTCAGCTTTTATTACCCATTACAATGTTTATCCTTCAGGAGATCAATTGCTTGCATTGAAAAACGTGGCAATATAATAATACTTCAGCTATAAACATCTTTTTTCCTTGCTGAGGAAGAGAAGAAAAGAAAACACATTCTATACTTAGCCCCACTAAGACAGTTTGGAACATTTTGTCACTTTGTCATACTCTCACCTATCCAAGTCTTGGTCAGTTTACTTAGCCAGAATTGCTTCCTTTGCATGGAGGGTATCAAAGGAAACCTTGAACCCTCAAAGATCTCCCACCATGCCATAGGATGTGATGGGATACTTCCTTATATCATGCCACAGAAACAAGTCTGGCAAGCTGCTATAGAAAGTTCAGGTTATTTTAGGCATTTTGATCAAAACAAACAAACAAAAACACACAAAGCCATCATTATGATCTGGTGCCCAGGGAAGCCCTGTGCCAAATATTCTGTGATATGGCTAGAGCATGGGAGATGTGAGCTGTCTGCAGCATCTCACCCAGGAACTAGGCTTTCCCTGCTGCGGTACCCAAGGCTGCAGTAGCAGTGGGTTGTTCCTGATGTTTTCCAAACTAAGGCAGTGTCTGTCTTCTGGTTCAGAGAGTTGAAACACGCATGCTGCATGGGTCTCAAAGTGGACTCAGGAAGCTGAATGTTCTTTCTTCGATCAGAACGCCACACTCATTTCCAGCCCACTACTTATATATGATATTAATGTGTATGTATATGAAGGTGATAGCTATATCATATAAAAATTAAGTTATAATAGGTATATGATAGGTATAGTATCTGGGTCCTTGTGAAAGGCAGAAACAGAAAACCTCAGCACTTTGCTTATTCCTGTGGGACACGCTTTCAAAACGGCTTTTCATGTTGCCACGTCCTTTGAAATGGTGAAACTTGCCCCTCAGCCGCACAACAACCAGAAGTCTTCAGGGCATCAGCTGGCATTGCAGACCCAGTTTGCCTCTGGACAGTGGCCCCTGTGCCCACAGGCTGACAGCCTTTATCATGCAGGGTGAGACAGAGGATTGATGTGAAGGTTGGGATGATGCCAGGACAGGTGACGAGGTGTGCAGGTGCTGAGCTGGCAGTGGGACGGAGAGGAAAGGCACAAGGGCTACAGGCTTCAGCCTTTCCTCGCCTACTGACACACCAACTACCCATAGTAGTTTTGTGTTTTCAAACAAAAAAAAGCCTTTTTTTTTTTTTGGAACTGTTTTTAAGGATAACTATTGTTAAGTAACAAACTAGTAATTGCACGACATACATTACTGTACACATTCAATGCCACCTAAATTGTGCTAACCTGCTATAATAAAGCTGTATATCCTCAAGCAGACTGCCCTGTCTCAAGGCTCTGTACCCCTGAGCTTCAGGGGCCAGATCTGGTAACACAGGTGTGTTTAAGAGCATTTGTTACCATGGATTAGCAGTTTTATCATAGTGTCCAGGAGCTCTGGCCATGGAGCAGAGCCCTGTTGTACTCGGAGCTGCACAAATATGCTGGGATGTTGTCTTTATGCCTCAGCTTGATCAAAAAAAAAAAAAAAAGTGCCTGTGGGAGGAAGGTTTGTCTTGGCTGTAAACCAACATGCGCACAGTTTAATAACATACATCTATGTTCAGTGATTTCAGCTCTTATCTTTTAATTAGAAGCCATAGGACCCTAACCCAATTTTAAACAGCTTACAAGTGCAGATTTTATAGTCTTACCTTTTATTTTCTTTGTACTGAGGTAAAGTAGTGAGAAAATTGCTGTTAAAGAAAAAGCCCTTAAAGTAACTACTATTCCTGAACAGATTTTAAGTTTTCCTACCACCTTTGAAGTTGCCATATCCAGGTCTCCCTTAATTAATCCTGGGAACAGAATGACTTGACAAATGTGTGTTTTGCCAGTTTGGGAAGCTCTATCCTTATGAGGCCTTCAATTACATTAATTAATTAGTCTTATGTAATTCAATTCACGCAGCTGAATAGACCTAATTAAAAATAAGTACATTTACAAGCTATCTTGTTACAACAGCATTAAGGGTAATGAGTTCATTAAGTCCCGTGCGGAGGCATTATCAGGCTCAGCATACAGGCTGCAACATGTTGAAGACACTCACAGCTGGGGAAAGGAGGCTCTGCCAGCAGAGATAGCCTATCTGCACCAAAAGCATTTGCTTCAAAGATCGTAGATAACACTGGAGGGCTTAACAACGGTGTATTTTTAAGATGTAAATATGAGTAGAGAGTGGGCACATAAATTGCATAACACTTCTATTATGCCTTCTGTACTGGCTGATGGAAGCAAAGAAGTAAATCTAGGAGGTTACATCACTCCCTCTATTTCAAAAAAGTTTTCTGCTTGTAGATCAAGTTCTACTAGTATAGGGGAGCCTCATTCTGCTTACTCACTAAAATAGTATCACAAACTGAAATAGCTACTGTGCACGCTTGCAGTTCGTCTGGGTCCTCGTATTTGCAAGGTTAGTCCCAAAATGTTTGGCTGGTAACTTAAATAAATAAAACATTGCTTGCAACACTGTTGTGCTGCTCTGCTTTTAAAATTGTGAACTTTTGAAAAACCTCTTTTAGATCAAAATAACATAAAAAGCTTTATGGTAATACTGAAAACAGGATTTATTTTATGATATGCAGGACCGATAATTGATTCTTTAAAAGTTTGCTGTGTTTTCACATGATACATTAAAATGTTATGTGCTGAACTGGCAGACACAGGAAATTTTTAATATGCTGAAATAAAATGTGCTTAAATAACCCTCCACAATACTCTTGCATTCTTTGCTTTGCTTATATTGAGAACCAGCCGTCACTTTTAAGTTTTAATAAGTTTCATATGTTTTGCAGAGGAACTGTGTTTGGTTAATTCTAACCTTTAATTAGTAGCCTCTGGATTGGTGTATACCCCAGGCACGGGGATGTTATTAGTGTGAACTGAAAGCTATGTGTGTTACTCCATAACAGATCAAAACAAACCTTGTATGCTCTGACAGCATTAAACCCCACTGAGACCTGGTGCAGGATATGGTTTTCCACTTGCAAAAGAAAATTGTAATTCACAAGCCTTTGCCAGATGTTGTCCCCCCAATACTTCAGCTTCATTACATACCTACTGAGTAGGTGGTCACCTAAGGTAAAGCTAAGTGTGCCCTGTTAGAACATTTGCTAGACTAAATAATTTCTCCATTTTTTTTCTTTTTTTTTTTTTCCTTTAAAGAACAACAACAAATACAGAAAGGATGTGCTGGTAAATGTCTCTTTAATATTAATAGAATCCTGTTCTTTTCTGAGAGGAATGCAGACCCATGCTCATGATCTCTCATAGAGGGAAGACTTAGAGGATTAAGGGAACCTGCTGAGGACTTAACTTCTGCTAAACAATACCATTATAGATGCACACTGTACATCCAGTGCTGTAGCAGCACAAAAGTGTGATGCAAACAGAGTAAAGAGGGCAGAAGATCGTTACAGAATACTTTTAAAATAGGGTGAAGAGGGTGTGTTTTGTTAAAGAAAAAGGTTTTCCTGGAAGAAAATACCTAAATGAGAGAATAAAATGTGTGAATAGCTGCTCGTTCCTGGCTTTTTGTTAGCATGTAGATAGCTGACACAAACACGTACTGTGATCAGAGTGCTGTGATTTTAGCTGGTCTGCAAATGTCTGCTTTATCACCTGTACAATATGAAGAAAACTATTTCACTTTTTTTTTAGAAAAAAGTTGAAAGTTTGCATTGAAAGAAGAAACTTGAACCAAAAATTGTGTTCAGCCTTTACCCAAATTTACCTTAGGAGCAGCTTTGGTGGCCCTTCCGTGGTGTCTTTGCATACTCCACTGTAAAAACAAAAACACCACTTAGATGTCGTAAATGTTGTTGAAACTTTTGTGATCCAAAAATATAAGTGAGGCAGGATCGTGGACAAAAATTAAAATTAAAATAGTGCTCCTTAAATTGAAAACGTTAAATAATTTTTAGACATAACTTCTTAAGCAATTTCATATAAATTCATGTAAGTAAAATGGGAGGTTTCAGTTTTAGGATACACAAATAGCTTTTGTTTGTTCCAATAGATTTTATAAGCGTGGCAAGCAGCTATTGCAAGTGCATTTTATATGGTGAAAAGCATTAAGATAACTTTTAGAAATAAATTAAATTCTTTTCACTTCTGAAGTATTTGAAAAGAATTAGATCAATATTTGACTGAATGCTGCAAGTACATTAATTACAGTATGACTATTTGGAGTCAGAGAAATCTTATCTGTTACCAGGTTAGAAACCAGCCTGCGAACATCAGACATTCAGTGACATACTTACATGATCTATTTTTGACCGGGCTAATGTTGGCTGCATGATAAAGGGGCAGGTCCTGCTGACAGGTTGGCACAAGAAGCAAGTTAAGTGCACATGCTGGTGGAGCTATCGAAGGCGTTGTGCACTCAGGTTTCCTTACAGGAGCAGCCCTGCAGAGCTGTGTCTGTAGGCAAGGGTGCTCTCCTGCAGGATCAGGCCTGCCTGAATGCAAATTGAATTGCTCTATTGATTGTTTTGATGCTTGCTTAAGTAATTTCTCCTGAAATGTATGACAGCAATTACATTTCTTTCGTAAAAAGCATCATGTAGCTTTTGTTCTGTCTACTGGCTCTTCTGTCAGGAAAGTCAATAGCCATCATGGAAGTGATTTAAAACTAGTCACACAGCAAGTCCTAGCTATTTTATTACAGTACACAGGGTGCAGTGTTGTTTCTTTGTCTAGGAATACCATGCCAGCATCTTGTTTTGAGAAATTACATCATATCTGTTTTTTCACACGTCTTGTGTTCGCTTTATGTCCATGTGAACTAGGAAAAAATGTTTTCTCTCATCAGCAAGAGCAAATTATTTTTTTCTGAATCAGGCATTTAAGGGTTTCCAGAGCTAGATTTTGTGTGTGAACAAAGCAATAAAATTTGCAGGCCAACCTGAGCTAAGCCCTGATATTTGCAAATAAGCTTGAAAACCCATGGTAGTTTTTCCCCTTGTTCTCACTGACTTCCCTTCCTCTTACTTTGTAATACGTAGACTAAGGAAAACCTACCAAATTCTAATCTAACAGCCTCTGAATTGTGTGTCTGTCTGTACAGGTCAACACTCCAGGTCGTTTCTTTCATGCACATTATCTTCCTGAGACAAGACCTGGATTAATCTCTTCTTTAGGTGGGTGACTTTCAGTTCCTTGAGAGAAATCTGAACAGCATGAAAAAGGTTCTGGTCACAATTGCAGATCAGCTGTAAGTTCACATCCAATTGCACAGGATTTCCTTTGGAGGAATGAATGAATGAGAGCCATTTTATTTGTCAATTACATTGTTTGCCTCCAGAGGATAATAGTCAAGCAAATTAATTAGTGAAAATAAGCCACAAAACCATCAAAACATTCAGGCAAAGCTTCACTCAAACTAACATGTTCAATGAAACAGAAACTTGGACTGGCAGCTCAGTGTTTTTACACTATTTGTTGATTCTACTGACAGCTTTAATCATTGGTGAGCTGACACTCCAGTGGTACAAATGAGTAAATAAAATGTCAGTTTTGCTTACGATGACATTGAACATAACTGTTCAACCTTGACAGGTCTATATTTGTAGACAAGAGAATCACTTCTTTAGGTTTTCCGGCAAGAATAACACAGCTAAAATCTGCACAGACACTGGCTACCACATACATGGCCTGTAACCAATAAAAAACAGTGATTTTTATTTTCAATTCTTGGAGAAAAAATAATAATGTATTTTTTTTTCCTCTGGTCAGAATGACAGAGCAGCTGCAACATGTGCCCGGTTCCAGATACAGGAGGAGAAGCCCAACCTCACCGAAATCAATGGGAGGTTTGCTATCAGCTTCAGTGGGCTCAGCGTTGGCTCTGCCCTCGGTTCGAAGGATTATGTGAAACTTTGTGTTTTTCTTCCAAAATTCTGTGTCAAAGGGGTTCTTTGTTTAAGGCATAACCTGAGTTGTCTGTCAAGCATGGGCCCCGATCCAGCAAAGCACTTAAGCACATGTGTAGCTTTGTTGAAACCAACGGGACTACCGCTTGCATGCTTAAAGTCACGCGTGTGTTTAAGTGCTTTGCCGGCCTGAAGCCTTGCAGAAGTCCTTTATATCATGTTGATTTCAAAGCGCATTTAGTTATTACATCACCATGCTGTTCTTGGCAGGGAATGAATTAATAAATGAGACAAGGAGAGGTCCGGCAGGAGCTGCCGGGGGAGTGGGACACCACATTCCTTTCAAAACAAGGCCGTGGCAATAAGTTTTCGGGAGACGCAAATCAGCCACATAGGCAGTTGTAAATAACGGGCTGGGTGACATACTGCTGCCCCGTGTCTATTGCGAGAACGTATTGATACTGTGCGCTTTGTGTTTTTAATCTTTCCACAGACTTGGTTTCCACACGCCCTCCGAGGCCAGTGGGAGTCTGGTCTGTGGGAGAACTAACTGGCTCTTGCTCTCCGCATGGGATTTTTGTGCTATTTCTGTATGGCTGAAGAACAGTGCCGTTGCTTATACCACAGTACTGGCATGCAAATGCTATACAGATGCATTAAAGCCAAATTGCCTGCCTGAGTAGTAAGCACAGGGGTGAGTGGAGAGATGCTTACACTCTCACATGAGCTGAGCTCTCCCAGAAAGATGCTTTGTGGCATTCAGGACGTGGTGGCTGTCCCTGTGCTGCTGTTGTGATGGTGGGGGATGCCTGCTTAGGAAAGAAGTAGCTGAATGGAAAGGAAAGAGCACCTTGGGAACAGGGCAGGAAAAGGCTGGCAGGTGTAAAGGGGAAGAAGAGGAGGAAGGAAGTAACAAATGATTAGCAGGTGAAGGCAATGTCCCATGAACAGCTGAAGCTCCCTGTTGGGACCTCTCACCAGGGTAGGATGCAAGCAAGGGAAGGGGGGATTCAGCCACGCTTGGCCATGACAGCAAGAACATGTCTGGAAAAGGGTGCCAGTGGGGGAAATCTGGGAATGGAAATTTGGGACCACAGAGATTCTGGCCTGTTGTTATTTGCAAAAGACATCAGTTTTCCCTTCGGTCTGCTGTAATTGAGTTAACTAAGATTTATATTGATCACATGAATGGGAGGGAACAACAAAAGCTATGGAAGTTTCAAAGTTATCTTCACACACAATAAAATGTAGATAAATAGTACAAGCCTAGTACTTTTTCCCTTGGAAAGTTTCTTCTAAGGAAGCCACTGTGCTACAGATACTGACAAGCAACTGGAAGAAAAAACTTCCAGTACAGAGGAGGCCGGGGGAAGAGAGGCCAAGCTCTCTGTGAGAGAGACTCAACTCCATATGCCTTTTCTGTTGAAATATGTGAAAACTTGGTAAGAAGAACAAGGGATTTATTTAACATTTCTAGGAGTTTGGCCCAGTTTCTCATTTCTCACTTGCTTTGAATTTGTTTGCTTATTATCAATAGATTATTTTTATGCCATGCATGATCAGAATATGACAAAACGTGATATAATTTAAACAAAGCCAAACCAACTACAGTTTTGTAGTCTGAAAGGGGACATGATTTAGATTATTTCCTTGAACTAGGACCCAATATCCCCTTTGATGAAAGTTACAGGAAAGCTCTCAGCAGCAGCTTAAACACACACTGCCAAGCTCACAACAGAGAAGGAGCACTTGCACACTTTCCAGAGGATGTTTTGCATCCTGTTATTCCAGCAGCACGTGGCATTGCTGCTGTCATGTAGGCTGATTGCTACTTTTTATGGGAAACCCCATTTAGTGATGGGTTATAATCATTCATCTTTCTTTTCTGATGTGTACGTTGCACAGGGCTGGGACTTTATACGGCTTGAGGGCCTAATCCCAAGGCTCTCATAACCAGTGATAAAGTAGCTGTGATTTCTCTGGGATTTGGATCAATTTCTCTTCCTGTAATTGCTAATATAGGAGGAATGTTATTTTTGCTGTGATACTTGCATTAAGAATCACAGCTATCATTTGATCAAGCTTGTTGCAATATGTTTGCTAGCAAGAAACTTAACCTCTTTGAAGGTTTTAAATCTGCTAAACCATCTGGGAAAGCAAAGATAATGCAAAATGTAATTTTAATGTATGTAAATGTAATGCAAGATGTAATGCAAAATGTAATTTTAATCGATGTCAGAAGTGAACCACTTTTTACGATCAGATTCTTATCTGGAATTCTTATGAATAATGTACTACAGCTTCTACATTTCTTGTTTCAGGGCGGCTACTTCCTAATGATTCTTCCTTTGAAAACATTTCAGGAGCGAGACAAGAAAAAGAAGACCTTGTGATAACACAACGCAGGATATGCCTTTTGTTTCCAATGCCTGCCATATTCAACCAGCTTGTCATGGTGTGCCATTCTGATGTGACTCTGTGCCAGGCAAGGGTTATCCCTCCAGCCTGGCCTCTGCTCTTTGTCACTGCCCTCCTGCAGAGAGCAGCTATGACAGATGGGCATATCTAACATTTTCTTAATTTGGCTCTTTCAAACATCTCAATTTCAGCAATTTCGAGCTATGGGTCTTACGTAGCATGGATTTGTGTCTGCATGCAGGAGCCACCTCCTGCAAGGGAGAGGACCCCATGCCCTTCTGCTTTGCCACCCCCGTGAGCTCCTTGGCCATGGGCTGCCCACACAGGGTGTTATCTACCCCGGGGAGTGACTGCAAGACCAGCTCCAGCCACGATGGCTACAGGCAGGACACGGCCATGGCCTCTGTTCAAGCTGAGCCCATGGTGGTCTTGTCAGGCAGATGCACAAAAGCTTAAAGACACCAACAACTGCACCTTTTAAAAATCACTGAGCTATCTAACCTGTGCCACCAGAGAACAGTTATACATGGAAAAAATTCCTTGGGATCCTTACAGGAGTTTTAACCCTCCACATGAATTGAGGCAAGTGGCTCTATTGAAGAAGTATGCCTGGAAACTAAAGTTAGAGGAAGGAAGCGTTAATTTAGGTAGGGATGTCAGTGCACGGACAGGCTGTGGGTAAAATTGACAGCACCTCCCAGAAAGAAATGGCTGCTATATAGCGTTAGGAATTAGGGAGGGCAGAGGTCTGCTGCGGGGGCCGGGAAGAAAGCTTCTGCACCAGGGCAGGGAGCAGGAGAACACCTGGTCACTATTTGCTGCTTTCCTGCTCAGTTTGGCTGTTAGTGGCGGTGTTTGTCACTTTTCAGAGATGGCATTTCTTCTGCGTGACACTATTTACTCTGGGTGTATGAGGAGGTGACCCATTGATTATCCTCACGGACAGAAGGAACAGAAAGTCAAGTTTCAAGCTATTGCTGTGACTTAAGAAACATGCAAGGCTTTTGCCTCTGGACATAATCAAGTCAACGTGTTCAGTATTGGTTTATGCTTAAAAAGCAAAGTAAAAGCAGATGAAGTGTATTTATAGGCTCATCAGCCAATGAATGGATGAAAGGGAAAAAGAAATTAATGGGAAAATGTCAGCCAGGATAGAGGAGGGACTCACCGTGAAGTTCATGTCCAGACCAACAATTTAGAGTTAATTCCAAAGACTGGAGTATATTGATTTACAGTAGAAGAAAAATAGACACTTTATCAACTTTGAATTTCAAAATAAACCAGTAAAAATAGTCTAGGGTGAAGGAGATTCTTTTGCCAGACTACCTTAGACTGGGAAGGGCTAAGGGGCACTTAGATCTGGCCACTTGAAAATGTGTGGTTTTGATTTGAAGCTCAAAATCTTAAATAAAAAAGTGAACGTAACAAGCAATGTTGCAGCAACAAACTCTGAGCTTCTTCACACTTTCTATCCTCAGATAAACCTGGGTATAGCTGTGAGAGACATGAAGAGAAGAGAAAAGTGGAGGAGTAAAATAGCACTTCTTTCTGTGTTTGTGCTTCTCCGCTCTGCTGAAATTACTGCTTTTGTGTAGGCAAAATCTCATTTTTAAAAGATATTTTCGGCAACATGAAATACAGGGACAAGCAGAAGGAAACAACAGCCTTGATAATTGAAATGTGAGGGCAGGCTAGTAACACAAGATACGATCACTGAACCCTGCCTCTTTTAAAAATGATTTAGGGAGTTGAGAAGAAGACTTTACATTTCATAAAAATCTCATTGTCTGATCTGGTCCAGTATTTAAGAGAAAGGGATATGAGGAAAGCAGCGTAATGAAACCCAGCCCAAGGAGGCCAGACTAGAACAAAGGAGTTGCTGTTGATTTCGTGTCAGGCTTTGCCACAGTTTGACTGTGTGATCTGGAGCAAGTCTTTACGTCCATACTGCCATCAAAGGTGTGATTGCAGCTCATATAATCATGCCCTGAAGCTCTCTTTGCGTCGGTTTAGCCATCTGCACCAAAGCCATTGTATGCTTTTACCTCTTCTGAGGGTTGTAGCACGACTGACGTAATCAGAGTTTGCAAAAGGTTTTGTGGTCCTCTGATGAAAAGCGTGGAAATGCAAGACACTGTATGTAACATTTCTGTTTGTTGAGCCTACTGATCAAGGCATGTGTCTTGCCGCTGGAGGAATCCTCTTAATAAAAATCCAGTGCTCATCCACTTTCTTCTGGCTGCAAGACTATGGCTATGAATTGACGCAGGCTTAAAAATGCAAGCCAGAGCACAGAACTGAGCAATAATACATATATATATGTTCTTGGCAGTGCCTTGATGCAGATCATAACCACGATCTGTTTAACGAATGTATATTATTTAATGGTCTCATCCGGTGTTGATTTAAAAAAGAACAAATTGGAATATTTATGCTTAAATGGCAACTAGGGGAAGATGACTCAAAACCAAACCATTCCCTTAATTCTGGTAGAACTCAGGGCTAGAAACAGCCCCTTGAAATGGCTTTAAATGAGCCCAAGTGGAGTTTACACACTGGTGTTCATAATACAATTCATGTTCCAGAAAAGTAATAACTGAGAACACACGCGCAATAGAGGCTCAGTACACAAAGCTTGTAATGTATTATTTGTGAGGAATATTTCTTTAAAAATGTAGAGCAGGAGTATCAGTTATCATTCCCACATGGAACAAGTGGTGAAAAGGTTGTGGAAATCATTTTTATTGTTATCATATGTTTTCCCTAAATGTTGCTATAGGAGTAAACCTTTTTTGGTATTACTTACAATATGCTATTGTTTGACATCCAACATTACACTTACGTTTGAATAGCTTACCCTTGTAGCATCCTTCTTTTCCTTTGTTGATTAAATCTGAGATAAATATACCATTGTTTTCATGAAGGCTTAAAAACTATTCAGTCTCCTGCTGGGTGACTGAATATTAAAAGAATGGCAGGAGCAATCGTGGTGGAATAAACCACTCAGACGGTTGTCCTTTGGACTGAGCGATCTGGGTTGGATGCTCCAAACCAGTTTCTTGCAATTCCTGTGCCCCAGGGTGGTGCGCCCAGCTCCTGGAGACACTGACTAACTGTATGGCTCTTTCTGCTACTCCACTCCATTAAGAAGGGGGAATTCACAGTCTGAAGCAGGTCTACAGGATTTGAGGATGAATAAAACTTCCTAGAGTTCGTTTCATTTGCCATGTGTGGTCAAAATGAAACATCATAGGTTTTCTGTGAAAGCTGATCAAAAAGGTCCTGCTGAAAAATGTGTGTAACTTTCTTGCAGAGTGCATTTCAAGTTTTGGGGGAAAATGCAACTTAGAGGTGTAGGGGAGGATGTAGTTTTCAATGTTCCATTTTTCTGGTTTTCAGGGAAACACCAGGAAGCTTCAGAATAATAAACACATCTCTTCTGAATTATTATTATTATTTTTTTTTTTTGGTCAGAAAATTTAATTCTCTGACCATGCATTGCCACTTCCATGTGAAAGGCTCAGCACGTCTTTTAATTTTGTTCCATGCAAAACAGCTTCAGTAAGCCAGGCAGACATGCTTCGTTATGTCCCAGCTGCTGAGAAACAGTTGAGTTCTGCTGATGTTGATGGACATCGGATACCTAACTTTAAAATATATTCACCTCTATCAAAAGTTAAGAGGTCTGGGACTGCCTGTCATTACCCCTCTTCACTCTTCCCAATGTAGGAGCCAAAAGTGCTTTATTTATGCTCACAGAGATAAAATGCATAAACACAAAGATAAACAGACTTTAAGATAGATGTAGATATGTAAAAGAATCGGTGTTTTAAAAGCTCAATGAGTCCTCAGGGGCTTTAGAAGAGGCTGGAACTCATAAAATTCTGGTGGGGTCACTGGAAGAAGTGTGGCATCAGGGTTGTCACAGAATTACAGAGTGGTTGGGGTTGGAAGGGACCTCTGGAGGTTATCTTGTTGTCCCACTACTCATGCAGTGCCACCCAGACCTTTTGAAGATCCTCAAGGAGGAGAACCCACAACCTCTCTGGGCAGCCTGTGGAGGGCTCAGCCACCTATACAGCACAGAAACCTCGTCTGCTCCTCTTTGTGCCCTTTGCCTCTTGTCCTGACAATGGGCACCACTGAAAAGAGCCTGGCTCCATCTTCTTTGCACCCTCTCTTCTGGTATTTATAGACATTGACAAGATCCCTCCTGAGCCTTCTTTTCTCCAGGCTGAACAGCCTTTCCTTGTGTGGGAGATGCTCCACTCCCTTTCTCATCTTCATGGCCCATCCTTGGACTCTGTCCAGTATGTCCATGCCTCTCTTGTCATGTCCAGAACTGGACACGGTACTCCAGGTGCTGTCTCATTGGTGCTGAATAGAGAGGAAATATCACCTCCTTTGACCTGCTGGCAGCGCTGTCCATTTGTTTTATTTCTATTGACTTTCCTTTTGACATAATTCAACATCTAGAAGTTCGCAGTGTTCTCACAGGAAGCTAATTCTCAGATGTGCTCTGCTGGTCACACCTAGAAAAAGGTATCCACCAATACCATTTTGCAAGTCAACTGCTGGTAAAAGAAATACCTCTTAATTTAGAAAACTTAACAGGAGAGGAAGAGGAAGCAGAATTTCTAGAGAATTTTATGGGGGAAGCCCAGCTTGTACAAGCAAAATGGACAACATCTGTCATCCATAGCAAAAAAAGAATCCTGGATGGCTCAACACCAAGTCAAGGTATCCGTCTGTGTAGGACACCTGGGATCCCTCCAGCCTGGCAGCTGCCATGATCTCCTGGACACTGGGGGTCAGTGAAAGGCTTTTATCTCTCTTGTTTTCCTTACCCCTCATGCACATCTCTTGCCATGTGTCTGGATAAAAACCTTGGTGCCTTGTGTGACCATCACTGCATCACTGTCCCTGGGGGTATTCAAGGGAAGGTTGGACATGGCGCTTAGGGACATAGCTTAGTGGGTGACATTGGTGGTAGGGGAATGGTTGGACCAGATGATCTTGGAGGTCTTTTTCAACCTTAATGATTCTGTGATTCTACTATATGGCACAAAGAGTTCTACCCAGTATTGACATAATTTATTTGTTCATAGGCCAGGTCTGGTAGCACATAACTGAAAAATAGCTGGAAAAACTCCCTGGGAACTGCCCTGAGACTGCTGCTCTCCATCGCACACCCTTTCAGGGGCAAGAAGTAACTTTGTGTCGTGGCCAGCATTACAAAAATCTGCATTTCTGCAGAAGGAGTTTGCCGTTTGCTGTGAATTACATGCTGCTCTGTTATGTGGGTTAGCATCCACATAAATGAGGCCAAAATACTGTCTGAGTCTGCAATTGCACCTAGGGCTCAGCTGGATGCACATCATGCCCACTGAGGTGTGCCACAGGTATTTTATCAGAAAAACAGCCCTTTGCATGTACGTGCATTGATTCAATAAGCTTACATCGGTCTTTAAAGGCAACTCACTTTCAACTAATGGTGCATAATGTCAAAAATATATGTTGTGTAGCTTACGTAAAGTTTTCATCTCATTTTCAGTAACCGTTTAAACAGAAATGTTTCATTTTAGGTAAATATTAACATTATGTTAAGCTGCATTCTACTTCTGTGTACTAACAAAGGTCATGAATAGAGTAATAAGTGTTTGAGGTCTGCAGGATTGCTTTGATGTAAATTCTATTTGCCACTGGTATTCTCCATTTACCACATATATCCCTGGAGAACGTCTTGCCTGCATAGCTCATAAATTTGTTATAAATCATAATGCTTCTATTACATCATTTCCAACCTATCCAAGCTAAAAGCACAATGCATTTTTTTTTCCTATGTGAAATTTCCAGTTTGGTGGCATATCTACTGCATAATAAATTCCAGACAGTCATTCTTTCATGGTATATCTAACGTCTGCATTTTGGACCCAATCTAGTTGATTACTGAAAACTGTGGGAGTTTGCCAGCGGTTACAGTGGGACCAGAACTGGGTCCCCTCTGTATCTAACTTTCCTTTGTTGGAGCAGCATGCTGTTTTGGAACTGGCTTCTGATGAGAATGTATCTGGATCTGCACACATCAGATGTGCTAATTGTCTGCTGAAATGCTGGTTTCGGTGCCAGCAATAAGCCCTGGGTTTCTAATTCAATGCTGTTTATTTTCCCTCATGATTTAGTGCCACAAAATTCATCTGTTACACTTTGTAACAATGGCAAATGAGGAAACTCTTGGCTTACGATGAGCAATTCTGCAATACAGCAAAATAATGACAGTGATGCACCGCATTTCTGTTCCATTTCTGTTATGTATACTTTCACCCCGAAGTAGGGAAGGGAATAAAATTATGTGATTTAATGTCACAATATTAACTGCACGAGGTATTAAATCTTGTTGAAAGATGGGTCTGTTAGCCAAGTGAACTGTAAAGCATAAACCTCCATTTGCAAGCACTTGTATACACAAGTTACTCTCCAGACATACATATTCCATTGAATTCAGGGGAATTATCCATGTGTATTCAGTTATTCAGTTGTGATCCCGTAATATTGGGACTTTGTTTGGTACAAAGCAGAAAGCTGAGATAAAACTGCTGTTTTATAATATTCAGAATTACTTTAGCCCAAGAATAGCAAATGCATCAAAGTCATAGTAAATCTTGTGCTCTAATTCTAACCAGGGGCATAATTTGGCGCTTACTTGCGAGTCTACCTGTCTTTCTGCTTATCTCTGACAATGATATAATGAAGAGGAAAACTGACTAAAACTGTCTGAATAACAAAATAGTATTAAACAGACCATCTCTAAAAATGATTAGATACGGAAGGATTTGCCTTTTTCATCAAAAGTCAACTCATTAAGAAATAAAATTGGAGTTTGAGGGGTTTGTTGTTTCAGGTGATAAAATGGTGGAATTCTTTTCACAGTAGTGTTTATGAAAATATGCTATCTTTTTTAACTGATAAAAAAAATTGAATTAAGATTTTTTCAAGCAAACCCATCACTAGTCTTTTGTCGTACTTGTTGCTTTCTAGATGTTTATTGTGGATGTAGAGCCAGGATCTGTCCTCCACTTTAGTCCCAGGGGACCCCACTGAATTCTCTGGGGCAACTGGGATCTACAATCCACACTTTAACGCGGGGGCAACATTGGCAGCAGTGCTGGTGCTAAATTACAGGTGTTTCTCCTCTGTCATTCCTCCTACTCTGCCAACCACTGCACTGCGGACAGGCTGTTCATCTCTGCTCTTCTCATGCATCCCATTCAACGCATATGCAGCAGCAGGTAGAACAATTTTTCAATCAAAAAGTCAGTCAAGCTGACCCAGGTAGTGAAACTAGGGAAAAAGCTATGACTTGCAGAGCTGAAATGATAATGAAAAAGACATACACAGCAATGGGTCAATTAGGTACATTTTTGCCAGTGATTTCCAACATATACCCAAGCTCCATTTAAAACAGAAGTCTCCTATCAAATAATCCTTTGAAATTATTTAGTGTTTTATGGTTGCAAAGTATGGCAACGTAATACCTTTAATGGAAGCCCTAATAAACGGCGTATGCTGCGAAGTGTCTATGAACAAGCTTTATGGGGTGGGATTCTTACGTCACATGCTGTTTACAGTTATGATTCCAGCGAATGCCTTGGGGATGTCGAAGAGCATATATGGCGTTTTAATGAAGGTATAAAATGATAATGTTTATTTTAAAAGTATATTATCGCACTGAGAGAGAGGGAAGGGGAAATGTCATAAATAATGAAAAGATTTATTGTTGCAAAGTGCTTTACAAGTGTTACAATATATTAAAAAATAGTGGTCCCCAGTAAAGGCATTGGCTGCGCTGGGCAGTCCCACTGGCTCGGCAGCAAGCACCGCAAAGACCCAGTGGCCTGGGGTGAAGCAGCAACGTGCTGGTCTTCAGGCCAATGGCTTGTGCCAGTGAGCATCTGGCCCAAAAGCCTGGCACAATATAGGGGGCTGAGTGGGGCACGTTTCAGTGTATCCCTCTGCCTTGCTGGAATCAACTGTTACTAACCGTGTTTACCCAGATCTTTCAAGCATGCTTGGTGCCAGACTGTAACCAGCCTTTAGTCCTCGGTGGAAGCCATTCTCTGCACATATTGCCAAGTTAAGGCAACAGCATGGGACTGCTTCAGCTGGAAATGTTTTAAAACCAACTCTGGTGTGGCTCAGTGTTCTCATCCCCTTCCCATCCCATACTATGCTGATCTCCTTTTTTGTTTTAAAATCTTGTTTTCACAGCACCAGAAACATGATTTATTTTGCCTTTTAACAGTTGAAATGAAACTCCTTTACAATGTAATAACCAGCCCATGTATAACCTCCTCTCCCCAAAACTTGAAGATTCCACACTGTTATGAGACTATTCCACAACTGACGTATTTATGATCAAGCATTTCTTGGCCATATTTGGTGTCTGTTTAGCTGCTTCAATATGTGTTCAGTCTGGACCTACTCGGCAATCGAATGGTTGATGTACGTGAAGAGCAATCACTTTATGAACAGCTTAGTGGAGGCTTTCCAACAGCACAAGAGAGTCGGACCACCGCCTTTTCAGTACCATGGGCTGGTCCCATCCAGCAGAAGATGTTGGGAAGGTGTGTGTGAACTGAAACTGGGATTTATAAAGTGTCCAGAGGAGAAGCTAAGAAATTATTGAACCATGGGAGGAAAGCCAGAAATAATCTACGGACTTGAGTCTAGAGCTCCTCCATCCAGCTGAATGCCATAACTTTGCTGCCAGAGCCATATTTAGACATGTCTCTATTTAGACATGTCAATTTAGACATGTACACATCACCAGAGCCATGCCAATGTGGCTGACCCCCACACTGCTGCCCTCCTGATGGGCCCGGCCCCCCGATGTGCCCCATTTCAGGGGGTGCATGGCCAGGTGCTGGGCAGCCCTGGGGCCAGGGCGGCCGCTCTGCCATCAGGGAGGGGAAAAGGGAGGGTGTTTCTCCTGCTCTGAAAAAAAGGAGTCTGGCTGAGCTCGGCACTCATCCCGGGAGGGTGTGGGTTTTGGATGGGGTGTGCGAGAGGTCTTGCCGGCAGTGACTGGAGATCATAAAGATCAGTGCCTTTGCTTGCAACACAGGCTCCTAAATCATCCGGGGAAGGCATCCGACAGCTTACCCTAACCCTCCACATGTGGGATACCATACGTGTTTCCCCAACTATCGTTTTGTAGGAAATACAAACCAGAGACTGTTGACCCAACCCCGCAGTGCCCTTCCATTGGCACCCCCCCAGGACGGCTCTGCTGACACGGGCCCTAGCGCTGCCCCCTCGCTGTGATCCTTACCTCCCCGCTGGTCGGTCCCTCCCAAGCGCAAGGTATCGGATGGCCCTGCTAACGTTGCATTTCATCTCCCATCACCCAGCTCCGGAGAACTTGCAGGTGAGACTGGGAGGCATTTGCTTTATTCCAGCAGCACTCAGCAGATGGGTTTTGTAGTTAATGCCGAAGCACTGCACCTCCTTTCAAACCACTCTGTGATGTGGCTGCTGAAGTACTACAAGACCAGCATTTACGATAAGG
Source organism: Cygnus atratus (assembly GCF_013377495.2). NCBI lineage: Eukaryota > Metazoa > Chordata > Aves > Anseriformes > Anatidae > Cygnus > Cygnus atratus. Next base: position 36,824,471 of record NC_066362.1, on the reverse strand, counting down.
CTGAAATGTTAATATTTATAGGCTGTGCTTATTGGGATGGACTAATTCATTTTTGATTAAGAAGCTATTAAAGTGTTTGTCTAAATTGCCCCATACAGATTTCCCACCTACAACATGCTGTTCAATTTTATTTTATTTTTTCTAACATTTTTTTTTCTTCTCAATGTATGGCTTTGATCTTTTGTTTGACTTGTTCTTCACAAAAAATGCTCATAAACCTCCACAGAAAGGTTTTTTTTTGCTTACAGTTTCATTCAAGAAATATGATGGATCTGTAACAAAATTGTTTTAGGAGCACTTAGGAGGAGAATTGTACTTTATTTGCTCACCACTGGAAAAATAAGTTCCCTTCCCTAAAGGTTTGGAAAAATGCTTTCAAATGTAGAAGAAGGTGTTCTGATTTTGGTTAGAGATTGCATCACACTTTACAAAGCTTTACACACTTTAAAGTATGAATGAGATTTCGTGTACTTTGAGTCTTAAAAGTTTTCAAGAATGCCACAGCAAGTCCGTGCAAGTCTTTCTAAATGCTTTCCTGGTTCAGAAAAGCACAAATCCTTTGGCTACAAACAAGTCCCTGCCTGCCGTAACTGCAGGGTAGGAACCGACCATGGAGCATAAGGGTGAGAGTTAGCAATTTGCCATAATCCAAGATTATTATGGTTTTATTGCAGGTCTCCACAAATTACAGTTGTGTGTGGAACTAATGGTTTTCCCAAGTGCTGATATGTCCTCAGCTCAGAGGAACAGAATTAAAAGCAGAAAGATTATTTCTCATCAGTTAGCACTTAAACTGGGCTTGCTGTAGTTTACTAATAAAACCCAGGAAGAAAAGTTCACCATATCTATATTATTCTGTCTATACCTTGTGGTTTAATCCTTTTCTCATAACTTCACTTTCTTTTGCTAGCAGCAAATAGAGTGGAAGTAGTAATGTAAACCTGGCGTGTTACAGTGCAGATCTGAAGAGCTGTTGCTGTCGCATTTTTATGTTCAAGCTTCACAAGAGATGCTGTTTGCAGATGCAGGAGAGAGACTGGCCACCCTGTAAGGCCAAAGGAGAGCTCAGACAAGTTTTTTTCCACTTTTATCCTATCCCAAAACCTCTGAATCAAAGCTTGACCCAGGTCTCTGACAGCTGAGGCACAGCATGTCTAGGAGGACCTCACTGTGTGCTGTGCAAGCCAGCTCTCGGCTGTCCTGGATCACAGCTTTGGCTGCTCACATTGTCCAGAGATGCGAGAACCTCATTTGGTTGCAATACCTAATGTAGGTCAGGGAACATAGGTGCTAAAAGAGTGCTCCTGGCCCAGGGACAACCACTTCTTCTGGGAAACACACTGTCAAAGAGGGGCTGAAGAAAGGAAGAAACATTTAAAATAAAGACTTCTCTTTTCCACATGATGGCTCTGCAGGATGAAATAGGAAAGGACTGCTTTTCTGGAGTTTAGAAGCCTTCCTCTGGAAATTACTAGAAACATTTTTGCCTCCTCCTGAGTGCTGCAGTCTACTTCACAAAGACTGGAACGTGTATCACTCTCCGTGAGGCTCAGCAGGTTTGCACAACACCAGTGTTGGGACTGTCCGGAGATGTCGCCATGAATTTTGCAGGATGCCACAACCAGTGACTTCAGGTGCGTGCACAGCTGTGTGTGCTCACGGGGGCTGCCCAGGGGAGCGCCACGAGTCTCCAAAGGGGAGCAGGGGAGAAAATGGAGCCCTCTGAATTCATCCAGGAGTCAGTGCACTCAAACACAGTTAGAGCAGGTGCAGGCTAAGAAGGGCTTCTCTAGATGGTGTCGTGGGCCATGGCAAGGTGGTTGCTTGCAGGGCCCAGGATGTCATGTTCAGCCATGCAGGAGGGACCCTGGCAGCCCCGACTGCTCCCAGGCACTGAGCCCAGTGCTGCCTTCCCACCTGCAGCCGCCGGTCCCTTGGCTCCTGCGTGACTGATTGCATGAACTTTTCCCTGCATTTCCCCTGAACTGCAGCATGGGACAGTGTCCTGATTTCTGTTGGGTTAGGCATTTTCAGCCGGCTCAGCTGCAGCAGGAAAATGGTGGAAATGACCAGGGGAGAGGGCTTTGTGCCTAAACCTCAGGAGACTGGGCGGCCTCAACATCACGTTCCTTCAGACCCTTCTTTATGTTTCCCTTCTGACTCCTAAATGTTCAGATCTAACTTATTTTCTCTTCCCCTCACTCTCACACTTCCTTTCTTCCACAGTTTCCCTCACTCCCCTCTCCATTTCCTCCCCATCTCTCCCCTGCGGCCTGGCCTGCTGGGTGCCTGCCGGGGAATCCCTCTGTGGGCCGAGCACCTTGGCGCAGCCCAGCTGGGTGGATGGGTCTGTGGCTACAGGCGTAATCCAAAATGTGCAGAGTTCATTATGAGCCTCTGTGTTTAGTTCAAGCTTTGGTCAGGGAATTAGGGGTAAGACTCAGGCCCACAAAGCTCAATGGGAGGGCTGCCACCTCCCCCTCAGGCCATTTCCTGCTGAAAGGGTGCCAACAGGGCTGTCAGCAACAACACGGGGTACAGGGAGGGCTGCTCAAGACTTTCACGTGCTCGTCCTCAAACTGTACAAGCAAGGAGAAAGGAAGTGGCTGGAGATCTAAAATGAATTAAAAAAAAATACTTCCTTTTTGACTCTCTGGAATTTTTAGCTGCAAGGGCTGCTCAGAAGCATAAAAATAAAATAAAATTCACGGATGACAATAATATCTGCATTTACACTAGTTGAATTGCAGGTCACCCCAGTAAAGTTACAACATCTTCAGATGAAGTGTTTTCAGTACATCGCAGTATAAATGCCAAACCTTTTCCCTCCTCCCCTGATATCGCTGATCCTATAAAATGAATAAAATACAGTTTAGATTTGTCCTGGAAAAGTCATGTTGCATCACCCTAACATTCAGAAGAGGAGCTGTGTTTATTTAACACACGAACATTAGCAGCCAGGCAGGACATTACGATCCATGGAGATCTGCACTTTTAAACTCAGGAAGTACAAATCAACCAATTTCTCATTAACCTTATCTCAGAAATCTAGTCAATGGGACATACTCTTAAGTTTACTCCTTTTTTGAAAAGCCTTTCCCTCCTCCAGGACCGGTGGTGTTGTTCCCCGCTTAGATCAAACTGCCAAAGTTAGCAATCAGGCTATCTGCTAACTACTTCTTGGATTAAGACATTCTTCTCAGACGGTTTATGGGCGGCTCCCCTCCCTTTCTACTCAAGTCCGGACCTCTGGTTTTTAAATTACACACTGTGTTAGGCATCTTCTCCCATCAGCCCGTGAGATCTCTTCTCTGCCCTCCTCGTGTCCTTTTATTCTCGGATAGATGTGTGCCATATGACTAATCTCCCTCCGCAATTCATTTCTTGCAAACCTGCATCACTTTAGTGGTTTTCTACTGCACCTTTCTAATCCTAGCAATATTCTCCCTATAACAATAGCGTCAGCCCCTCGCAGACGGTGCTCGGAAAGTGCTCTCATCAGTGTGCTTGACACTGCTGGAATAGCTTCAGTGGATTTAAACATCAGGCCTATATACCCAAAGAGCTTGCTTGGCTTTCTGACAGCTGCCTAGCATGGTGCAGATGGTTTTAGTTTATTCCCCATTTACCACCAAATGATTTCCCCCTTAAAATTAATAGAAGAAAAATATTTGGAAAGTGATAGCTGGTTGTTAGATATTACTTTTAGTGTTCCTGTTCATATTTTTCTTTTCTTTCTTTTCTTTCCCATATGCGCTTGTTTCTTGTGATCTCGCAGGGCTGTAAAGTTATGATTCAGCAGAGGTGGAAGCACGATGCCGTGCTGGGGCAGCATGCAGTGCTGGCAGCAGCATGGGGACGGGCTGCAGCCACAGGGTCAGTGCCATCCCCTTCTTTCCCATAGACATGGTTTTGGGGCTGGAGAGCATGAATGAGGACGGTTTTCGAAACGTTTTCGAAGGGGTGTGCAGAGAAACCCCCTGTTGCCTGTGGTTTATTGCTTTTGGGGACATCCAGCCTCTCAATCCCGACCATCCCAAGGCTGGGGAAAAGATGAGGCTTTTGATTCATACAGAATTGATAGCGTCTATTGAAATTAATGCCACATGGGGAAGTAAGCACTGTCTCCACATAGTAAAAGCCAGTGTGGAGTATACTGCAGAGTTCAGGCTCAGACTATGAAAATGCTTGAAGGCAGAACATATGTTTCAGGGGGTTTTGAAGATACCACAACCCATGAGATATCTATGGCAGCATGAACGTGTTTAGTATAACCCATGAATGCAAAAAAAAAAAAAAAAAATCCCTCAAAAGTCTTGAATCTTTTCTCATACATATTGTGCTCAAATGAGTGTAACTGTGGTTTCTGCAGGGTCATTCCTGATTTATACTCATATAATGAGAATACGCCTTTGCCTTCTGCCTGGATTTTGGTGGGATCTAATTTAGGCACTCAGATGGGCCTTGGGAGCACCTGCCCCAGCTCCAGGGAAGTGCTGTCAGATATTACCTCTGCGGCTCGTGTACATCTCCCCTCTCCACCCTTCCATCAAGGATCCTCTGAAAGTGTTTTGGCCTGCGTTCGGTAGGCCGACTCCTTCAGTGGCGTACGGCAGAGTGCTTTCATTGATTTCCCAGAGCTACACAGATTCACACCATCTGGGAATCTGACACAAAGGATTTACAGTAAAAAAGGTACAGCATATTTCTATCATTTCCTGATGTTGTTTTATTGTTATGACATCACGTTCCAGACAATGATAATTCAAAAGCCTCCCTTTATAGCCCTTTCACTAGGCTGCCTGTGTGGAGGTTCAGGCTCCATTCAAAGACTTGATTCTGTATTTTTTAACTCAGAATGGACCCAACATGGGCAGAGCAGGTGCAGCAGGACTGAGCCTGGTGGCAGCGTTAGCAGAAGCAAGTATTGGCTTTAACAAAGCAATAGGAACCACAGGAAGTGTCTGGCATGTTTTAATATGTTTAATTGTGATATTATCTATAGCTGAGGGAATCTGGTCAGGTTTGGGCTTGCAGTCCCCCATGTCCTGATGCCATCATCTGCTCCGAATCAGGAAGAGCAGTGCTGATGAGCTTTCAAAGTCTCAAAGAAACTGCTGGCTCGTATTTGAAATGTCTGTCCTTGCTGTCTCTGATATAAATGCACTCACTGACCATTGGATCAAACGAACAACTCCTTCATCAGTAGCAGCTTTCCTTGCAGATATGTAATAGTACTGGATATCAGGATTTCAAAGCACGTATTATCTTAGTGCCTCTGATGTAATTGGGGCATCAAAGAAGGGACTGATGCGTGTGAGCAAATACTTCTAAGCTTTAGGTTTGAAAGTACCTTAGCATTTGATGAGCAGTGTTCCAGGGACAGGTATAGGAATGCCTGCCTGCTCCAGGCAGCAGGTTGTGTTGGCTCAGAGCGGGATGTCTCTGTCTATGCTGAGTCCGTCCCTTTCATAGTCTGCAATCAGATATTTCTGTGAAACTGGGGCTCAGAGCATGCAGCTTCCTCTGGATTTTACGTGCCTACCCTGTGCATGTGATGAAGACAACTGGCTTATCTTATTTTGGAGACACAGCTGGAAGAGGAGAGCAATGATTAGAGCAATTGCTCATGAGTAGGAGCTCTCAGCTCAGCAGTGTAATTGGAAATGACAAGAATTCGCATTTTTTTGAAGCTAGTTTAACATCACTGTCTCAGCTTCCTGAACAGTCAGTGGGGAGGGATCAGTGATTCATCCCACCCAGCTTAGACCCATATTTTAGGAAGGAGTGAATTAGCCTCTGGCCGATGACACCTTAGATGATGCATCTAGCTTTTAAATGACTAAAGCTTTGTGACACAGATCCCATTCTAAAAGCAGAAAAAAAAAAGAAAAAAAAAAGTTTAATTTGGCCACTCTTTTGTCATTTATCTGGAAAAAACACGAAATTTTCATTGACTCCAAACACTTAAGTTTACTTTTTTATTTACTACTCTGTGCTGCTTCCTGGGCTCAGCCCTCCTGTGCTTGTGGGTGTTTGAAATCACATTGAAATCACAGTGTGGCTGCGTCAGAGCAATCCCCTGTGCTTTGACAGACCACAAGGGCACCTGCTCATTTCACTGATGTTGTCAAACAGCTCTTGTGCGTATGGTGAGGGAAAGGAGTTTGTTGCAAAGGTTTGCCTTGCTGACATTACAGCAGAGGTCTGTCACTGCGGGACTCAGTCCCCTTGGAGCAGAGAAGACTTTGGACTTTTGTCATTAGGGAACAAGGAGAACCACACAGCCAAGGTGTCTGTAGCCGTGCATCTCTGTGCATAACCTTCCTGGCTGTATAAAGTCATGTCTGTACATCTCAATCACCCACAGCAAAACTGCGGGGCTGGTGCAGGTGCATTGAGCTTACAAAAATGTGGCGTGCTTTCTAAGCTTCTCAGATGAAGGTTTCCCTTTCTCTGCTTGGTCACCATCAGATAGTTTTACTGAAACCCACAACAATGGGTGAAAGGGAATCCTCATGTAAACCAATTTAACGCTCTGCATACAGTCCAGCAGCCTTAGTAAAGGAACTAAAGTGAGGCCAAATTCAAGACCAGATCCTGTGAAGTGCTAATTCCCTCTGGTCCCAGGGGCAGGATGATAAGCATGGTCTAGAACGAGGCTCTTAGTCTGTACAGCACCTGGCAAGCTTTCAAATGCATTTCAGAAAAAGTCCTGATCTTGCCAGGAAGGGTATTTCAAAGTGCCTCCATTCTAGAGCATTAAAGGTACTAGTGCACGAGCCACGATAATGTGGAGCAGGTCAGGAGCAGCTACTTCTCAGTGGTTTCCTCCTTATTTTTAAATTATTATTTTTTTGAGTAACTCTCAATCTTGCTCAACCAAACAGCAGAATATTAAATTTATTAAGAGCTGTACATTAGTCTCTGAATTTCTGCAAAAGTGTTTGAGCAGAAGAGAGGCAAAGTGTTTAAAGAGCACTGTGCCAGCAGTCTTTAATCTCAGATAAGGGTCGTGAGCAGGGGCAGCAGTCCTGACCTGCAGATATACTGATATACTGGGATGCTGTCTGCTTCACTCTGCATAAGTCCATGGGACTGTTTTCAAACACTTTCCCCTTTCCAAGCTAAACAATTAGCCACAATTCAGAGCCATGGACGTAGTTTCGTATAGAAAGACAAATTGAGTCAAGTGTTGCTTTGCCTAAGCCTGCTTCTTTGTAAGGAACATGCTGAGTCTGGTCTCCTGAGCAGAGCAGGAATGGACTGAGGACCTGTATGTAGCTTTTCTGCTCACAGATTTGGGCCTTCTAGCTTACATTTGGGCCAAAGTGATCTCACTAAGCTTTCCTTAGGCCACAGCCCCAGTGATATTTGTATCATTGTACGCTCCTTCCTCTGCTTCTTTTTTGTTTCTTTGTTTGTTTATTTGTTTGTTTTTCCATATATAAATTAATATAATTACAATAAAGCACCTTCCTCTAGTTTCTGTGTACTGAGTGGAGGCTGCAGGTTTAGCCAGTCTTTACTTCCATGGAAGAGATTGATTATTGCTAATGCTCATGGCCATAAACAACTTCAGTAAGATTTAATCCAAATCCTTGGCACTGTATTCTCCACTGCCTCTGTCATTTGTGTGCACCCCAATCTGTGCCTATTTAGCCTCATAATTTTGCAGCTTTTGATGTTACCAGGAAAGCCTTTACTTAGCCACAACCACTTACTGTCAGGTCTGCATGTTCAAGGAGAGTATTTAAGACCTGGAGATTCTGTGTAATGTAAAGTTCAGAAAAGTACAAAGGTAAATCTGTGCCCTACGAGCTGATATTAGGACAAGAAACTTTCATGAGAAAAAGCCAATAAAAGAGGTCGTCTTTTCCAGGTCAAGGCTAATTGCTGAAAAGAATGGAAACAGCCTTGAAGTTGTTAGGGGACAGGGGATAGACAGAAGATTATGAATGCTTCCTGTGTTCCATAGGAAATGAAAACTTCCTATTTTCCTTCCTTGAACCTATTTCCTATCAAAATCGGGAACTATTCCACTTAATTGTGTGTATTGGCTAAGAAAGGGGGGGACTTCATTCATTAACCAAACCGAGGTGTTTTGTGTCATTTTATTCTGTCATTTATTCTGTTTTCTGTCATTATTTCTGTCATTTTATTTCTTTATTTGTGACATTTATTCTGGTCTCCTACCCTGTGCTGTGTCACTGCTGTGCTGTTGTAATTTCGATATATCACTTTGCTGAGTGCAAATGTGTTATAAAAATACCCAGAGGCACATGTGACAGAGAATCACCAGAAACCTTTGAAAAAATCTAGAACATATATATTTTTTTAAAGTGTTTAGAAGGCAGTCACAGTCATGGTCCCACCATGTAATTTCCCATACATGCCCATACCTAAAGACACACGTGCCTTGTGGTTGTGGAAGGTTTGCATAGGTGAGGGTGGGTTTTCCTTATGGCCACTTCAAATGCCAGTTCTGTCACAGGCTTTGCCTCACATGGTGTTGTTTAAGGCAAGACCTCTTCCTCCCTTCAAAAAAAAGGAAGGCGACATTGACTTGCTGACCAACTTGTCGACCTCTGAGACACGGGGAGTTTATCCGGACAATGAGATGGATCTCGGCGGCGTTGCCAGTAACACATGGACAGATGTATGTGGTCCTGCTTTTCTCTGGGAGACCAAAAGTCTGGACTGCATGGGGAGAGGCTGGTGTGTGACATTCCCCATGTCTTGGGTTTCATTGAAATTACTGTGTGTTTGTTAGGATATAAACGCCAAACCTAAACCATCCCAATCCGAGCCCATTATGAACCTTTGGCAAAAACAGCCTTATAACTGTGCCTCAGATAGAGATTGATTTGTCTTGGCCCCAAGCGCAGCTGCAGTCTGGGAGTGGTAATTCACTGTAAACACCTCCAGAGCATGTCAGGCCTCATAAAAGCCCTATCTTAGACCATGATGTAGCTTTAAAGACAGTACTCTGCAGTTATGCAGGGCAACGTAACTCCTTCTATGCATCTGCTGAGCTGATTTGTTTTCGAATGTTGATTTAAATTTTAGATTTTATTATGTGATATTGCTAAAACTATGGTTTTATGGTAAATGTGTTCCAATGCAATAAAAAATGTGCTTATTTTTCTGCCTACTCCCTGAACTAAGAATAAAATGCCTTAAGGGACTATATATATTTAATGGATTTTCTGAATTAAAAAACCTTATGATTAAAATCATAATCTTTGGTGGTCCTACATAATATTTTGTAGCTGACATTCATATGTAATGTAATGTAATCCTGTTTTTTTGATGGATCTTCTGCCTTTGCTAAGTTTCCTCTCTAATTAATGTTTCTGCTTGCCATTGATTTTTCAGATCCACCCAGCTTTCATTTGCTATTTTCTTTCTCTGATTATTTTAACAGTGTGCCTTAATGTAGCGTATGTTTGGATTCCTGCTCCAGTTCTACCCTAGCCATTGTTGACAATGTAAAGCTCCTCCTTTATATGACAATGCTGATGTTTTTAACTGTGCTTAATTATCTCCATCTTAGTAGGAAAGCAGTGTTGAAGACTTCTCTCTTATCTCCTAGTGTTTCAATTTCCCCTTTTGCTAACAGATGAAAGTTGATGATAATCCGGTGCTGCAGGTTTGGGGCACAACCATCTGCAGCCTTATTGTGAGTGCAAATAGTTGGATTGCTTCCTACTTAAAATGATACCACATTGGACTGTTATCTTCAGGCTAATTGTAATTGCAATCACGTATCTTCAGAAGATGTTCATTGCGGGAAGATTCCTTCTTTTTCTTGAAAGCTGGAACAAGTACACTGGAAGTCTGGGGCAATAATAGCTGGCCCTTAGCAAAGGTGGGGGAAAAGCATGAAATCACAGGTGGGAAGGAAAGAAATGACAAAAGTACCCAGTACCCCAGAGGTTGTTTAGGTGGCAAAGGGAAAACGAAGGTGCGAAGAGAACAAGTTAAACCTTGCTGTCACATGGAAGTGAATCAGCCTGGACGGTAAGTGTGACAGCAGAGCTCATCTCACCGACTGAAGGCTGTGCGGGCAGTTGGAGCAGCAGCTCCACTGGAGCAGGAGCCACACACGAGATGCCCAGGAGCAAGGTGGAGGGCGAGCATGGGGTGGCTTCGCTTGGCCTGTGCCTGCGAGCCAGCTGGGGTGGGATGGGGTAAGGTACCCCCACCACTCGTGTCTCCTAGCAAGACACACAGCCCGTGGCTCGTCAGGAGCACAGCACCAACCCACACTGTTAACCGTGCTGGCTATGAAACATCCAGGCAGAGAGGATGCCCATATTTTTCAGATAATATATATAATACACAGTGGAAAGCATTGGTTCAACTGAGCAAGCAAATGTAATGAAGCTTCAGTTGGTGTTTTCTCTGAATCAGGAAAGCATAGAGCAACTGGACCTTCATTTGTACTAAAGGCTGTATGTTTAAGCCTCTTTGTATGTTTGAAAAATAATGTGATAAGGAAGATGGTGGGAGGTTAAGAAGGATGAATTCTCTGAGAGAGAAATTCTGCATCCAAGTATGCAAAGGTGTCAGGGTGGGAAACATTACTTCATTCCGGCTCCAGGTGAAGTTTGATGTGTGACAAATCTGACTCCTGTCTTGTGATCGGAGGAACACGTTGTAGCCATTGTGTTGGATCCTGTCTCTAATGACAACCGGAGCAGATGTTTTGGTTTAAAATAAAGCTATGGACAATTAAATTGCTGTGCAAGGCACTGGCAGCACCAGCTTTCAGTAATTCCCTGTCTCTGTGTGACTGTGATGTGATGGGAGTGGAAAGCTAAAGCAGAAACTTAATATGACCCTTGCCACAGGCATTTTGGATAGAGCGGCCTTGGATGCTAGACAAACACAGGCCTCGATCCAGCAGAAGCCAACTGGTTTTATACATACAAATAGTCCCACTGTGGCATAAAAGCGTGCAAAAGTTTATTGGAAGATGCCCCAAGAAGGGAAGTGGGAGTGAAGAAAACTGGAGGAATGATTAATAAGTAGAGAGGATTGAGCACAGGGTAGCAGAAGTTCAGCCACTTGGCTGATCCGTCAGGTGGGCGGGTTACAGCTGGAGCATCACATCAGATAAAATAACAGGAAGAGCTAAGCGATGGCAAGCCCAGGGAAGAAGACCACCAGGAAGACTGAGAGGTGGAATGATCCTTTCCTACCACTGAGCTGGGTGAGAAAGGAAAGGAGAAGAGGATACATAACATGAGGAATGCAATTACTCACGTCTCTGACTCAGGACTGAATGTGTGTTACTACTTAACACACATTTTGTGATTGTATTTTGGCTATTTTACGAGTAACCAAGTCCAAAGGGAACATGCCATAAGGCCCTTGGGAGAGCAGAGGTTACTAGGCCAAAACAGATTAGGTGGATAGTTTGCAAATGAGTGAACACAAGGAATGTGTTAAACTAAATATCTGAGGAATTAAAACCTGAACAACCACCTTAGGTGACAGGGGCATGGTTGCAAATATGAATGAATGGACATGCACCATGATCTTTACATCCCGCTGTAAGAGGCCATGGGACCATGGAAGAGCAAATGAAGTGGGGAAACCAGAAGAAACCAGCACAACCCACCTGCGACAACTACGGGGTCTAAGTTCGAGCATAGTTTCCTAAACATCTAAGCTGTGTCCCAGGTGACACCCAGGCACATCCCTGTCCCAGCTGATCTGAGTACCCGTCTCCTTCCCACCTGGACTATCTGGGGTGTGGAAAACAGGCATCTAGGTGCGCTGAGAAGCCCTGCTGCTCTGATACTGCTAACTTTTTGTGCAAGCTCAGATGGTAAAGTACTTCCCTGGCACTCCATAGAAGAGTGTTACGGATTTAGGCTTGTCTGCACACCTGTAGCAGCTCTCAGCCTAAGGACGTGCCTAAGGGTGAGGTCAGGCTTCTTGCCACCTCCTCACAATGGCCCCAGGGCAGCTAGAGAAGCCAGGAGGCTGCACAGGACAGACCCCAAATGCCCCAAGGAAGGAGGGTGAGCATACGCCCACCTGCTGCCTCCGTGAAGGAGGGATTTACTGCAGCTTGCACTCCTTCATCCCTATTTTTAACCTAATGGCTGCATAACGTAAACTCCGTAAACTGTCTTGGATGCAAACCGTGACCTGGCCTAAACAGAGGAGAAGGCCCCTAAACTTGGCAGACCCCCCCCAAGGCAGGTCCAGGGCCAGGTAACAAAACCCACGCCAGCCTCACCCATGCCGTGGTGCTTCTGTCCGGCTGGTGGCACCTCTGCTCCCCATGCACGGTGAGCCCCATGCTGGGAATGAGTGCTTCTCCTTGAGGGGACACTTGTAGCGCGTCCCCCTGCCGAGCGCCCACCCTGGGGGCCCCTGACAGCAAATGCTCTTCTCAGACACGTGCCTATGGTCCTGGGACAAAGAAGACTACTTGTATGCAAAGCTTTTACAGATTTGGTCACTGTGACCAAACTTTATTACTCATTTTATAGAACTGTGACAAAAGTCTAAGAATCAAACAACATGGGGATCACAGAGGCTATGATGTTTATTGTGCTGAACAGACTGTGATAATCCATTAAAGGAACATTTTCAACAAGCAAGCGATTCAAAGTACAATCGTAGACAGCAACTCTACACAAAGAACAAAGCGAAAAGTTAGAAGACACTCAAAAGGAAAAGTAAACTGTAGTTAAACATCTTGAAGCGTTTTTTTTCTTTTTCCTGCAAACACACCTCTCTTGCAGAAATGGTAGAAGAGTTAAATGTCCAGTCTTAGTTAGCAGTGACCAATGACAGCAAAGAACAGTCGTATAAAATTTATCTCCCACAAAAATAAACTATATATATAAAAAATTTTATGATGTTCTCACTGATTCAATGGCCACATGCAATTTTTCAGTCTGAAAAAATGAGGTATAGTAGGCCCTAAGAGGTAGTAATGTGTTTTGATTGTACTACAATACATAGAAAATACAAGATTCAGTTCATCAGAGTGGTAAGTCTCTCGGAGGTTGAAGTGTGACACACACAGAGCGATTATTTCTGTGTCATCCGCTGAATACTGTGGTTTCAAAAAAACGCAAAAAATAAAAAATAAAAAGGAATTTGCTAAGGCTCGACTCGATGCCCTTTGAAGTCAGCAGAATTCCTTCTACTGACTTCAAATGACGCTGGATTTGGCCTGCTAGAGCTACTGCATAGCTGGGATTATTTCCCATTCACTTAATATCAACGTGTCTCATTTTAACACTCCGATCAGCTCTTTCTCAGCGATCTCCGACAATGAACCCTCTGCAGTCTTTTGAGGAGGTCCGCAGTTCTTGACACTGCCTCTTGGAAGAAGCCAGCAAGTAGTTACCTTTAACTGCGTTTGGCTTGCTAATAAAGCCATACCAACAGATGCCTTCCTGAGAACCTACCCCTGGCCCAGTTATTAATACAATGTTACAAAGTACTGACTAGGAGAGGAAGAAGGGAAATTAAACAGAAAGAGAGAAAATGAAATAGGAAGAGAGAAAGAGGAAAAAAAAGGGGAAAAAAAAGAGTGAGAGGAGAATAAAAAACCTCTACATAAGAAGCATTTAAAATAAATCTGGCTGAAACATATTACAAAATCACATTTGTGTAAAATACATGAAAATACTTGTCAAGTATTTTCTTACAATCTACTAATTATTTTTTTAAACACATATTCGTGATTGCATTATGCAAAAGCTGAGCTTGTTGCTTCCCACCTACAAAGCTTCAAGTTTCTTTGAAGGTTTTTTTTTGTTCATTTTTTTTTTTAATACGAAAGTAATTTAAAACGTGTTCATTTTCCACAAGTTATTTTACAAAAATAGTTTTGAATTAGGGATTAGTTGCAGTCCTAACTGTTTCAAACGTCTCAAAACTAATGCTGAAAGTAACAAGTTCATTCCATTTAAAGTCTGGAGGTAGGTCTTTGTCAATCAATTAGTCCATTTCTTTAAACAATTCATTTGAGGTACAAACTTGGACAGTAATATTTAAACATTACAGCTAGATTTTTTTTCTATGTCATGTAGTGTCATTGAAGAAAATTATCCTTACAAACCTATCAGCAATTCAGTACAAAAATATATTCAAGTTAACAGTACATTACACAGAAGTCTAGCAGAGAATAGGGTAAGTACATTAAAAAAAAAAAGGAGAAAGAAAAATACATAGTCATGCCGAAACACAATAAAGATATTGCTTCCTTAACTGCAATTAAGTGTTGAAGTAGAAATAAGGGGAAAATGCAGATACTCGTGATTATCTACCCAGTAAAAATTTCCTGCATTGAATGTGTATAGCAGCATGTATTTATCAGTCTGTTGAGTAAATTGTAAAAATCAGAGGTAGTATTGAATAGTGGGGTAATATTGCATCTGTTGCTAAAAGTGCTGCTTTGAATGAAAAGATGGAGAAACGCCACCGGCACAGAGGTGCTCAGTGAACCATCCTATGTCAAAATACATTGCTTAAAGTAATACACAAGCTTAGCTGAGGTACATGGTGTTGGTTCTTACATCATGACTGATGAGTAATGAGAAGAGATTCGTTTTGTTTGAAACCTGGTACGGGGTGAGTGGAATTAGTTAAAACTACTAAAACATCTGGATTATTTTCTTCAGACAAATTCAGTATTAATTTCAAGGTACCTTTCTATACATTTTAAAACACTTTTCTTGATAAAGACTTAGTCATTAATGGCTTAAGTGTTTGGTGCCAGTCATTTCTGTTTCCATAGAAAATGCCTGGCTCTACAGAAAGCCGACTCTGTCGGACTTCCTATTGTCCAGAAGGTGAGGGCTGTTTGTTTTGTTTATTACTACTTCTGCTGATATGTTTGTATCTGTAACTATACAACGTATCTTTGTCTTTCTTCCCTTTTGCAAAATGAAAGTACCTTTTTCGTGTTGCTTTCTTTCTTCTGATTACCAGCTGAATGAAGTGAGAGATCAGCTTTCAATTTTTTTTTCCTGAAATAACAGTAAGTCTTAAAAAAAAAAATCAAAAAATCAAGTACAAGTCTACAAGAAGGTTACAAAAAAAAAAAAAAAGAGTAGTATCTATCCCTTATCTTTGGTGTTCTAAAACAGGGAGTTCACTAAGTAGGGAGTGGGTTGCTGGAAGTGTTGCAAGGCCTAGTGTTGCACACCAAGCCTTTCCTATTTCAATGCCCATTATAATTAATATGTTACAAGTTTCTTGTTTATATGCAGTGCAGTGAATGACTTAAACCTGATTTGGAGCTCTTCTTGACCCAGTCACCCTTACTTAGCAGCTCAAACAAACTATTAGTAGGTTAAGAAAAAAGAAAACAGTAATTAAAAGTTGCATCGTTAATCTGTGTCCCAATTGTGTTACAGCAGTTTTTCACTAAACCTGGGACTGTGAAGGGATTACAAAGAAGATGATTAGTCAAATCCTTTTTAAGGTTATGCGATTTTTTTTTCCCCCAGGCAAAAGTGGAAAGACCATGGCAATAGAAAATAAGTGGTCAAGGCAGTGTCTTCTCCCTTCAAAAGACCCAACTGCTGATGAGGTAGAAATTGCATGGTGCGGTATCCTAGTCTTCCTCTGCAGATTCTTGTGAGGACGTTTCTTCAGTCTCTTCCTAGAACATATAAAAAGGAAAAATAAATACATGGTGACCACGGGTCTCAGGTTGTCACCTCCTCCTTCTCTCACGCAGCTGACAATTGCATCCTGAGCTAAGAAAACGCCCTTTACAGCTGCTATGACATCTCAAGAAGCCACCTTGGGAAGGACAAGAAGGTCCCCCGATCCCGATCACACCACCGTGGTTTGCTGGGCTCTCCTCCTACCCAAGGGGGTGCCAAGAAAAAGGAAGCCCTGTCGTGCTCTGTCATGGGCCTTTCCAGAAACTGGAAAGCATTTTGAGCAGGTATCCAGTGTTAAGTGGGTGCTCTGGAAAGCCTTCTCCTCATCATCAGCTGTCGGTCTCTGCCCCGGCGCTGCCCTCATGTTTGCCTTCAGCAGGCCTGACTGAACACAGCGCTCTTACGCTGCTTATTTAACCAATGTGCTGTGCCTTTCAGGACATGGGCAGTAAACCGGGGGCAATAAACATTTCTGATAAAAGGGGCTGCGAGTGAAAGGTTGTTTTTTATCAAATCCTGCACATCATCACCTAAGCCAGCACGTGAAAAAGATCTAGGAAGAATAGGAATTTACCCCCTCAGCCAACTGAGACCTTTTAAGAATGACCAGCTTAAAACAGCTTATAACAGTCTTCATACTTTAATAGATTTGATTTTCCACATGGCTTCATTTTGTCTGGGTGGCTAACTGACACAATTTATAACCCTCTTCCTTTCCCAGGCCACTACAGTACACCATTCAGCAGAGCATGCCTTCAAGCTTGTCTGCATTATATGGCCAAACTTCCATTCATTAGTGTTTGAAACACCTCAGCTGTGAAGGGCTCCTAAATGCTACCATGTGTGACACTGCTGCAGAAGAGCGGCATCAAGAAAAAACACACAGCTTTAATCATAGGCCACTGCTCACTGCAATCCCCTTTCAAAAGGCTTCAGCCCCCCCACAAGAAAAGAGTGAAAAAAAAGCTGTAAATCCAGGGAATAAACATAAGTATAAATGAATGGATGACAGCTTAAAAAATATAACCATAGCGGCATCAAGCCATGAGATTTCACACTGGTTTTGTTTAGTCTGCTTTGGGTTATGTGGGAAATGTGAAAAGCATGAAGCAAACGCTCCCCCCTCTGCCTTCAGGCCCCTGCCCCCCGCTAAAGCCAGGCCCCAGCCGGTTAAGCCAGGAGGTTTATACCTCTTGACTAGGAAGCAGGCCATGACCCCGGGATACTCTCTCGAGCACCAGGCACAAAGAAAGATGTAGCATGATCAAAGCTGTGGACGGAGGAAAGAGAGCAAAGTCAAGTGTCAGCTGCCCTCTGACCTTGACTTTTCAATTAATATTTAAATTCCAGAAGACACCAATCTATCATGCAGATAAACAATTTCTTCCTCACAACAAGTCATTTCCACTTGTAGCATGGTTACATTTGGAGTGCTGCTGTGAAAACGATCCCTGACTCATGAAGCCATTAAGTGAATTTCACTCC
Source organism: Cygnus atratus (assembly GCF_013377495.2). Lineage (NCBI taxonomy): Eukaryota > Metazoa > Chordata > Aves > Anseriformes > Anatidae > Cygnus > Cygnus atratus. Next base: position 36,807,333 of record NC_066362.1, on the reverse strand, counting down.
GTCCCTCGCAGCACTGGGGGACGGGCTCTCACACTCCGTCTAATCCTGTTATCATGTAGTGCCTTTTCCTCGCTTATCTTCCTCGCAGGGTGGGACTGTGGCTGTTACGTCTCAGACGAGAAGAAAAATGATATCTACATGCACCTAATGAAGAACTAATTTGGGCTGCGTGTGTGGAGACAGAGCAAAATACCTTGGTTTGTGTCTTGGTACCTCAGAACTGAGGATGACCATCCAAAACAACACCTTTGCCTCCAAGTATTTCAGTTAAAAAATACAACTGTGGGTTCCATGCTCTTAACATAACATTATAACGTGTTATAACATTTGGTTAATGGCATTTGATGATGATCACATGCCTAATTCCTTACAGCACCGTGGTCAGCCCCGAACCTGGGACACGCCAGGTTGTCCCCGAAGACCACAGCATGCACTTGGGCAGCTCACTTTGATTTACACCTGGCTTGTCAGGATAGCACTGAAACCTGATTGACTCGCTTTCCAAGAACGTGGACTTCACAGCGTTACATGGACAGGGGACAGGAAAGTCTATAGAAGGACATATTTCTGAGCGCAGCCAGAGAACTATTTTTAGTTAAAGAGTTGCCCACTCTAGTGATTTTTATTGTGAATCTAACAATATTTTTTTCCTTGTAGCCTCAGCTGCTGTGACCAAGAAAATGAGTGAGCAGCTCATCCTTCATCTATCTATATATGCATACATATTAATTTAATAAAGGATATGTATCTGCAAATGTGCGCACTTGTAGTAACTGGAAGGATGAGAAACCAAAGAGCAAGCTAAAACCGCCACAATATTTAAATAATAAACTGATTATTAATAATACTTGAGACTGGCAGCTCTGCCTTTCAAATTCACATCAGTCTTGGGAAAGACTTTTCTCATGAAAAAAAGCTGGCAAAGAGATCAGATTGTTGTGCAGCAAAAAGAAAACTTTTCTTCATTAAGTTCATTCCTTGCAAAAGCCTAAGATAGCTCAGTTACAGACGGGTGGTTTTAAGCCAACCTATCATGTAAGTCCCTTGTCAAGACACAGATGGAGACATGATTGCTGCTCTGAAGTGCTTACAATTCAAACAAAGGGATAATACAAATCAGACATATATGCATGGAGGGACCCAAAGGAAGGAGTGAGCTGAGGTTCTGAAAGAGAAAATGCAGATGTGTGACAGGAACAGAAAGGGATTTTTTTGCACTGGTTTAAAAAAAAAAAAAAGTTTACAAATATCAGAAGGTTGTGCAGCTGTGATCCTCAGCCCAGCCTTTGCCTGTGCAGCATCCACACCCACCTCTCCCCAAAAGACGGAGGGGGGAAGGTGCTTTGGAAACTGTGCACCCCTTACAAGTTGCAGACCAGCTCTGCGCTGGGGCAGCGCAGCCAGAGACCCCCTGGAGCGCTCTGCGAGGGACGTCAGGGCTTCGGGCACCTCAGGGGAGGGATGCTCCACCATCACGGAGCACCCTCCAGGGACTCACAAGTCCTCGCAGCCCCGATCAATGTTGGTGGCATTGCCATGTATCATAGTCAAAGGAGGAACTTGGGCTGGAGTGAAATACTTTGTAACTCCAGATGTGCTTCCGATCAAGCTGAAGAGAAGGGCAAAAACCGAGGAGCAAAGCACAGTCATTAGAGCAGACGTTAGAAATCCAAGTCACTCAGTCACAGCGTGATAGCCATGCAGAGCACAAATTCAGAAACACCACCCCAGGAAGCGCCCGGGCAGGCAGCAGAGGTTTCACATTACAGGCAGCCTTAATTCAGGTTGTTCTCACTTTTTAGGTGCCTTCACTGCAGTTGTGGAGACAGAATGGTGACATGTGTTAATTGAGCGTAAACGTTCCTCCACCCAGTTTTGCCTTGAACAGCTACTCCCCTGGTTGCTTTCTGCTGCAGCAAGCTGGCGAGAGGCTGGGGTAGCAGGCTGCGAAGGGAAACCTGAGAATGCTTCAAACTGACCAGATGGGGTTCGGCTAGCAGGGAAGCCATGGCCAGAGCTCAGGGGGAACGGGACAAGCACAACGGGAAGGCTACGTACTCTGATGCCTAACTCCCAGCCGCCAGGAGTGGCCACTTTGGGGTGAGCTCCCCATACACCCATGTACCCCACATACACATATCCTCTGCAGCTGACTGACACGGCGCACTGCAGAGGCAGCTTTACTTGGCATGTCCTGCCCCTGGCACGTTTACCCTGAGCTGCTGCAGGTCACAGCGTGATATTGTAGGACAGACTGTGAACCAGCACCCTGAGTTGCTATAACTAGCCTACCAAGCAGGGAGTGACAGGGAGCTGCTGCCTCTCCCCCTAAAAAACAGCATTGGGAAGTCTTTCTCCAAAACTCGTATGTGCACAAATGTTTATAAGGTCTTTTCTTGACGGGCATCATTGGCACGTGGCTGGAAGGTGTGCTCACTGGTCTGGGACCTGTCCACACTGCACCCTCGCCTCTCCCTGATGTAGGGTCCCAGCAGGAGAGGAAGGACAGATGTGGGACCCAGATGCCTGAAGATGGGAGCCTGACACCATTTTAGATGCCCTGTGTATCTAGTTTGGCAACCACCAGCCAGACCAGAAGATTGCTGGACTCCCATGTCATGCTCTGTGTGCATGGATGTCTGTGATCCACCAGGACACCTAAAAGGGCACTGGACAGCAGTGTCAAGACAACTAGACACACTAACCCTCTCCGGAGCCATGATGCTGTGTTTCTGCCTTCAAAGGCTCTCCACTGGGAAAAACGAAGCAAACGGGTAAATAGCAGGGATATGTGAAGTGATAACCTGGAGCACATGCACCTCATTCATAAAGCTCAGTGGTGGCACCATCCATATGTAAATCACAGAGCCTTCCCATGTCAATTTGGTGACCCACGTTTGGCTGGCTTATGTTATTTTGCCGGCAACACGAGCACTGAGCAGCATCCTGGTGTCCTCAAGAACAGATAGGCTTAGCTCAGCCATTGCACATCTGTGTGCATCTCTTCTTTTATGACCACCTTGAAGGTGGTCATAGCAAAAGCTGATGATGAGACCTGTTTGACAACAGCATCCCCCCACCTGCAGAAGAGCAACTGTTTTGCATTTTTGTAAAGATGTTTATTCTCTTCTAATTCCCTGGGACATAACTCCTTTACAGCTACTTCAAGGTTATTTGTCTGCCTCCAGAAACTCGCTGGCAATTCAGTTGGCAACTCATTTTTTTCACCTTCTGCTCACGAATCTCTGAATGGCGGATTTAAAAAAATAGAACCAATTTTGTGAGATGAACTGGAGGATCACAGTAATGGTACACGTGGAGCCTCTGAATTTGTCAGAGCTTTTATTTTATAACGAAGTATTTGCTATTGGCACAGATTTTGCTGGCTGCCTTCTAAGCCCGAGAGGGTATGCTTGAATAGATATGTCAAAAAGAACTGCTGACAAGAGCAACTTGCAGACTGTGGACCATTGTCTGCTAACTTGTCTGAAATCCCCTGGCATGCAAGCTAATGTTTTCAGAGGAGTCCCCATAGCCAGTGCCTCCTATTGCAGTTGCAGAGGCCCGGGCTGTGCCCAGCCAAGACACAGTGTCATCCTGACTGCTCCACGGCCAAAAAACTCCTTTAGAAATTCTCGCAGCACTAATAGGCACTCAGAGTCAGCTTGCTTTGTGTGAAGCTTAGGGTGGGATCTTTTGCTTCAAGCTGCTTCACCCTCCGCAAAGCGTGCTGGCAAGAGCTGGAGCTCCTTCTCCGAGGCCATCAGTCACCACGCAGCCCTGCTGAGCCCATGACAGCAGTCACTCAGCAGTAAAGCAAAGCTAAATTCAAGAATCTGGATCCAGAGCTCAAATTATTACAGGTATTTACTGCACATATCACAATAAAAGGATTTATTAGGGCAGAAGAGACCACCATCACCACATATGAGTCAACCAGCCTGCAAGCAAGCAATTTCTGTGTACTGTCACTGCTATCATGCAAGGGAGAGATCAACTTCTCCAGCCTGGTGGTAAAAACACAGTTGAAAACTCTGACACACTGGTTCTGCATTTGACACAACACAGACACTGACTACGGCATGGGACAGCTCTGAGGATAGCAAGCAGGCAAGTCCCGCCAAGGAAGCCAAACTCTTGGTATTTTGAGGACATTAAAGATAAAGAGAGAGACAAATGGAGAGGTGGCAGCTGATGGGGCAGTTGAGGGTTGACAGGGCTGGAAAACATTTTTGCTTTCAACGTCTAAGTCACTAGGGGCTTAGCCTCTGATGGTCCACCTTGCCACCTATTGGCCTTCAAAAGGCTGCAGACAGCCATAGTGGGAATCCAATGTTGGAATACTAACAAGTAGTCTTAGTGAGCTGCTGCTTAACCTTCCTAATACATGTCTGCAAACTGGTGGGCATATGCAGAGCTGCCTAACGCTCTTCGGAGCAGTCTGAAAGCTGGCAAGCATCTTAAAGCTCATTTCGACTTGGAGATGTCCTCAAAGGTTCCACAGTCAGGAAGGCAATGCACATCAGAGAGCGAGAATAATGCTCCTCTGTGATTGTGCATGTATGCAGTAGTACTGGTTTGGAAACTCACATGCAGGCTTGTTTTGAAATCCCCATGCTCTCTGATTTGAACCAGATACTTCAAGCTGGGTTTTCTACCTCCTATGAAGATGCCTACCCACCCAGCTGTTGTATATGAAGGATGCATCTTTTGTCTGTTGAAGTCACTCCACTTTTACATAAATCACCAAATATTGTGAGGGATGGAAATGCAGCAGAGAAAACAAAGCAAAATACCAATGTTGTTCTGCAGGTGATCAGCCTGTGGCTTTTCAAATGCACAGACTTACTAAGTAAATTGAAGGTGTCCTCTCCCTTCACTGCTGGAACAATCCTGCTTTACTAGCAAAAAGGCTGCTCATGGGGATTACTGGATAATCCACATCCCCAGCTGCTGGAGGAAGTGTACTCTAGCTGGGGCAGCTGGAATGAAGTTGCTGGGGCTGCCCTGGGACTCAGATGCTGTCAAGCTGAGAATCACTACCAACAACATGTTCCAGACCAACAGCAGTGGCAGAGGTCAGAGAGAGCTACCATCCTTGCACACCCATAAACCACTCCTACAGATCACTTTCCTCTACTGGTAGAAATGTCTTTCAAGGTTTGGCCAAGTTTGGACCTTAAGTCACAGGTTCAGGTAACAGAAGGGGACCAGGACAGTGCTCAGGAGCATCCCTTCAGGACAGGACATTCCTCTCTATGTTATAACAGCCTTCTTCCCTTTAGATTAAGAGGAATACAAAAATATTTCTCTATCTCCTAGCTTATCTGCCAGTAGGAGAACTGTTTGATGTAATGGAGTGATAATGACTCTCACTGGTTACCTTGAGAGAAAGGGTTTATCTGACACAGAATTTGTAATCCAGGAGGGCTGAGAACTTCCAGAGACAGGAATTAGGCTGGTCTGCGTTTAGATACCCTGAAAAATACCTACTTTAGGCTCTGCCTCTCAATGTCTCCTACAGATGGGCATAAATGAACACCCGTTTCAGGTGCCCAACTTTACCATGGATTTTATAGCAGCCCTGATGTTAACTCAGCAGTGAGGTTTCTGCAAGGCAGCAGGTCGCTCAGTGCTAAAGCCAGCACCATTGAAGCCTTTTGAAATTGAGACTCAGCTGTCTAAATTACGTCAGGCCAGATTTCTTAAATGCGTTTTGGCATCTGAGTACAGCAAATGCCTTTTTGACCTACGCAGGTCAAAACACTTTGAAAAAATCTGTTCCCCATGTGATTAAAAGGAGAGTGAAAATCTCGAGCAAAATCTCAGTACTGGTCAGAAGAATTTTGCACGAAGCACCATTTAAAGCCTGCAAAGCAGAGACCTAAGGCAAAAATGGTGCTTGAAGCAGTCATGGGTGCTGTTCTAACACTGACAGAGACATATTTTGTCTTGGAGAGCTTCAACCCCACAAGATGTAAACAGTTCCGGTGGGAAGGAAATAAAGTATTACAGAAAAGAAGGCAGCGATGCCGTTAGAAACATATACAACTGAGCTGGACCAACCCCAACTCTTGAGAAGCTGCTCTTACAAACCTCTTGTGGAGGCTGTAAACTGGAGGAGTGGTAAACTGCTCTGCATCCACACAGGACACCACGCTCCAGAGCCAAAAATCCAGACTGGAGCATAAGGCAAAAAGAGGCTATAATAATACCCTCTAATTACTAATATGTATGTCAACAATTACATGAAAGAGAAAAAAAAATCCTTAGGCTTTTAGAAGCCAATAAAACCCTGTGGGCCACTGCATAAGCTTTTCTTTTGCTGGCAGTGGAGATAGAAAAGCTCAGAAGGATACTGGAGCCCGTGTAGGCAAACCTGAATAAGCCTGCCTTCCTTTGGCAGCATTGATAACTGTGTATATTGCATTGATAACTGTTTATATTTTGTGTTTGGTGATGGAGGAAGAACTACAGTGAAGGTCTGGCTCCTGGTATGGAGAAGACGTAGGGAGACGGACACCAGGACTGGCTTTGAAATGAGGGTCAAACCCATGTTGCTTACCTTTTGCTCCCCACTCTTATTTTACAACATGAAAAGGAGAATAAAGTAAGGCCTGTTAGATTTCTATTCTATTTTTTTTCCCCTCAAAATGACTGCTTGTTACAGACAGGAAGCAACTGCCAGAAGTTATTCACCTCCAATCCTTTATCACTTAAAAAAGCATTACGGCTCCATTTACAGAGCCACTGGCAACTGCGGTTTGGGACCAGCTATCTATCCGTAATGATAAATAATAAAATAAAACGTCTTCCTTTTGAGTCCCAGCTGAGAGATTTTGCCAAGTGATCAAACTTGTCTGAGCCTTGGAGCAGCAGCTTTGAAGTAATAAGAAAGAGATTGAAAACCTGCAGCCAAGAGCCGCACACACCTCATTAGGGCCCAGCTATGCGGGAAGGCCAGGCAGCAGCTTCCCGGTCAAGCCTGCCTGCCCACTGGAGAGGGGCTGTGGGAGGGTAAGATAAAAGAGCCTTTCAAAGGGGAAGTGCGCCAGTGACATTTTTACGAGCACTGGGCCCGAAGGCTCCCGAACGAGCAGCTCACAGCCCCGGCACATAACCCGTAACCCGCCCTGCGCCGGGGCCCGTGGGGAGCAGGGCCTGCAAGGAGCTGCAGCGGAGGAGGCCACTGTGGCCACCGCGCTTTCTGAAGCTCCCCTGGCTTTCCCTGCATGTCTTTTCCGATTGTGAAGGAAAGAGTTCAACATAGGCGGCTCTACCTTCCCCAAGCTGTGCTCTGAAAAGCCCCCCAAATGAGAAACATATTTCAGAAAGATAGATAGCGAGGCTGGGCCCTCTCATTTGGTTCAGCAGAGTTCATGTGAGACTTTGCGGTATAATTCAGCTAAATGATTTTTTTTTTCTTAAAAAAAAAGAAAAGAAAAAACACTAAAGCTTAACAGACTTGTAAAATGCTTTTAAAAATGTCTGAAGAGTTTAATCATAGATCTTACCACACAGACACTGGTGAGGCTGTGTGCTGGCAGTAAAGCAGAGTATTTAACTTTGAGAGCTGAAGTTCTGGGTTTAATTTTCGGTTTCAGACTAAACAGCAGGTCTGCAGCGAAAGGCACGGCGACGACTCCTGAGCAAAATGGGGTAATGGGAATGCTTTTCTTGCAAACTTTACTGATTGTGTAACCGTGGAGCACCTCTTTGTGCAGGCAAAGAGTGCAAAATCAGAGAGCTTTCTGTTGGTTTTAATAAACTCCCCCCCATCCCTTCTCTTTTTTACTGCAAAGAACTCTGCTGCTATTTTATTATGTAATGCTGCAGGCTAAAAATATATCCCTAATTTAAGCCATCTTGCCAATAAATCTACAAATACCAGGTAATCCAAAAAGGGTAGTTATGGTCTAATGACATACTCTTCTTGTCATCTTAATACGTTCAACTCCTAAAGGATTTAGTGCGATGCATTTAAAGATTTTTCAACTTCTTGAATATCTCCACACAATCTGGTGCGAAGGGCAATAAAGTACGGCCCTCTTCAGCATGGAGCAGGAACCCAACTTTTCAAGTTCCATCTGCGCTGCGACTCGGGTTACCACAGGGTGAAGCTTTTTCTTTCTCTAAGCAAGATAGTTTGATTTAAATGGAGTGGGCCTGTCCAACTTAATAGATAGTGATTATTTCCTTTTGATTACAGAACCTTTTATGGGAGTTTCTTTTCCAATTGAACACATCTATATTCTATAATCAAATCAGAAAAGGTTCCTGCTGGAAATGTGTGTTCAAAACACATTTTCTTTTAGGAGTGAGACAGATTTACTGCAATTTATACCTCAATGTTAATCTATTCTCCTCTTCCTAAACATAAAAAATACTAATATAAATTACAGTTAATACCCCACCATATAACACAGCTCTCAGGAGGCTATTAAAGTGATGGGCGAGCCGCCTAACATATTGCAACTGTCTCTCTGCTATTCTGATTTCAGTTTCCAGATTTTGCCTGAAAATAAGCGTGATTATCAGGGAAAGGGTGGGGGGGAAGCCATTCACTACCCTGAATCTGATATCTCCCTGGTCCTAGAGCTCACATGTCCCATCTTTCCAGACTCAAGTCTGGTTTCAATGGAGCTCTCATTTTTCTTCCCACTAATCCTGCCGTGAGATCAACCATTGGTAACTGTGAGAAATTAAATACCAGGATGTGGGAAATCTGAGATCTGAATTCAGGCAGAATGTGGGTGATTCTTTTTTTTTTTATTTTTTTTTCTCTCCTTCTCTTTTCCCATGGTTGTTGTGTGGCAAATAGCTCTCCAAACCTGAGATCAGAGATCAGCCCTTAACAACATGACTACATCAACAGATCAGAGGTAATGCACAAAGTACACTGGCAATATCATATCCCTTTTTAATACATGCAACAGTCATTCCTAAAGAGAGATTTTGGCCAACATTTTTTGAAAACATTCTGGAATTTCCAGAAATGCCTTACAGCAGGATCAGCAGCAGAACTTCATCATGGTGATGCTCAACATCTGGTGGAGCAGACTTCATAAAGAATTTAACATTTGTGGCATTGAACGATCCCAATGAAACAGGATCCATGAGATAGTTTGCTATGGTGGTGTGAGTGCTACAATGCCCAACAGTTAGGCAGTCATTTTGAATGGCTTTTTTCCAGCCTCTGTGAGAAAAGCACATTTATTTATTTAGGTCCTATAAGGAGGCACTTGAGACACTTATAAATATTGGACTGCCCAAAGGCGGAGGTGGGTCCTTTGTGCACTACTTGGCAATGTGCTACTGTCTGAAAAATACCTACATACTCCTGTAGCCTTCAACATTTAAGTACTTAGGAGCATGTCTCACTGCATAGTCTACTAAGAGGCTGTGACGCTTCCCAAGTTTTACTCCGTCCATAAGTGGTTTTAGAGTGTCCTTTGTGATTTTATTGTGCATTGACTTACAAGAATCCTTTGCCTGAGTTTTCCTCTGTGAGTTTGCATGGGAGGAGGCATGCTCATAGGTCCAGCTTGTCCGTCCCAGCCTTAATGTTTGGCACAGGTGTCACAAGCTGACGGGCTTGCCCAGGGAGGCCAGATGTCCACCCAGGGTAGCATGGCAGCACTGATTTCAAGGAACTAAATTCGCTGAATTCCACAAATGCCCCATAGTGACTGACAGAGTAGCTGTGAAATGCTCCTTCTTCTTCTATTCTAAGACTGTTATTTTGGGCAACAAGGGGACCTTATAAAATTCCCCCAGTGCCATGGAAACCCCAGAATAAAATAAAATATTGGCTTCTTATTGCTTCCTTCCAGAATATGTTTAAAGATGTATATCAGTTAATGAGGGCTGAGCATACTGCTATTTTCCCTAGCCAAATCTTTTTTAATACTGCTGGTATGCATATACTGTAACTGACTATTCTAGCAGATTATTTAACAGATGACAAATGTATTTTCTTTGGTCTTAACTTCCATTCTCATTATGTCTCTTATTCAACCTCCATTACAGCATATCCCACTTTTAACATATAATTTGCAACAAAATTTATATGGTCCTGAACACGCATAGCAAAGATGCAGCAATTCCTAGATGCGGATCATAGTTTTGTTGTTTAAGATCGTATCATATAACCCTGAGGACAATCTGAGTTAGAGAGGGCTTACATCCCATGTTTTTCAGTGTGGCAGATGAGCTGGGTTACAGCCCTTGGACACTTATTAATATTTATGCCAAGAATTAGGGTATTTTTCAGTGACTTCAGCTAGGTGTGGAGGAACAGCAATGATGCTTGATTGTGAAAGGTGCAGAGCCTTTATGAGAGGCTCTGTAACCAAGCTCTTAGTGAAAAGAGTGCTTTCTTTCTGCACAGCCTTCTGACATGCCTCATCTTGGCTAATTAGCATTTTGATTATTTTTGTTGCCAGAAGTCCAAAGGCTGATTGTTCTGGTAGTTTCAATTTTCTGGATATCATTCTGGAAACATCCTAAAATAATCCAGATTTTCAGGGGGTGGCCCAATACTTCCTAGAATCCTGTATGCCTGTGAAGTTGGATACCCAAGTATTAGCAGTACAGACTCTTGTTACTCTTGGAAACCTCGGCCAAAATACATAGTACATGTATGTAAAAGTAGCACTGTTTAATTTACTCTTGACTGACATTTTGTAAACACTGTTCCCTGCCCAGCCATCTTTCTCAGTGGTGTTTCCCAGGCACACGTCACAGCCCTGTCTCTTCTGGCTATTGTTAGAGAGATTTTGGTTCACGTCAAATCAGAGCCAGGTTTTGAACTGGAGGGGGTGCCTCCCTCAGCAGCTTCCTTGGTCACAGCCTTGGGGTCAAACACAAAGCCTGCCTGTCCACAGCCATCGCCTGCCCATGGTGGGCTTCTTCCCCAAGCTGCAAAGAGAGAACCAGGAGGTGGGCAGAGTGCAAGGGCATGAAAAGGTTTTAGCTCACCCCTTCAGCCCTCAGCCATCAGCTGCAGAGCCTGTCCCGAGTGCCATGCATGGAGCTGCTCAATGGTTGTAGTTCCAGGATGTTTCTGTGTCCTTTCCTCAGCAGGGAGCATTTTAGGAGCAGGCCTTGCTCAGCACGCCGGGAAAGAGCAGCAACCCGATAGCATGTCTGTATCGAATTGGCAAATGTGTGACCAGTGCTGCATTCAGATGGTGGCTTCCTGTGCTAGGGCTTGTGCCAAGGAAATTAAGTGTAGCATATTTAAAGAGTTAAAATAACCTTTTTTTGCCTTGTGACTGTTCAGAGCTGAAGACTCCTCCCAGACTGGACTATGCAGTGACATTCCGACTGCCTCAGAAGCTGGCCGACAAAGCCAGGACATCTCCTGAGCTGCATGTTGCAGCACGTAAAGACTCTGAATCCCCAGGAAACCATGAAGCAAAAATATCTTCCAAGATCTGATTCCTTTTTAGTCACATAAAATCATGAATGTATGCATGCTCATAATTCCCTTACACAAGAAGGGAGCATCAGCAACTTGGTTTTAACAGAGGGGGGATCAAGACACAGCAAAACTTGCCGAAAAAAGAGGCTTGCACACTGCAGTGCTCAACACTAACAGATTCAAAGGAAGCACGCGGCTCACCCATCATGGGTGAACGGGACACTTCTGCTCCTCAGTCAGCATGTGGGGACAAGGCGACAGACACTCAGCCTGCTTTGCGTGCCACTGGCACGCCAAGCAAGGGGATGCATAATTCAGTACTGAGGCAGGTGCTGCTGTGAAGCTGGGGCTTATCCAAACTATTTTGCTCCTGCGCTGTGAGAAGCAGGCTGCTCCTGCTCCCCTGCATAACTCACTCCACTCCCAACCCCCCCCCCCCAAATCCTGGCTGCTGGCAGAGGGCACAGAGGGTTTCTAAGTCCCCAGAAACCTGAGACATGAGCCTGGGGCAGGCAGTGCCTTGCAGCAGTGCAGCTGCTGGGCAGGCGCAGCTGTGAGCGTGTCCCTCCATCTTGCAATGCAGCTAAGGTGTCCACTGGCTCCGAGAGAGACTGGGTAAGCAGCGAGCCGGGGATTTGGTACTCCTCCCTGTGAACACCCAAATTCTGCTTGCAGGGAAACAGGGCAGCCTGGAAATATCAGTAAATTTAGACCAAAAAGCTTGAGGGCTGTATTACCAAGGTTATTTGAGTATCTAATGACTCACTGTTAAGAGAAGTAGTGGTTTCTAATGAACAATTAAATGTTTAACTACCTTTGTAAAACCCATCTGTCTGTTCCCTTTGCATTCTCTATGAAATGGAAATGCTGGGTGAGCTCTTTTTGTATTTTTGTTTATGGTAGAATGGGGTTCAGCTGAAGAAAATACTCAAATAAGTATTTGAGTATTTTGCTGTGAGCGAAAGCAATTTTTATAAAAGTGATTTTCATAAAATTGGTGTTCAGTAGATGACTCTGTGGCCCCAGTGTTCACTCTGTGAGACTATACTTACTGGCAGTGTTTGCCATCCTGACACTGAGAAGCCAGTGTGTACCTACCACCATCAATAAAAGAAACCACAAAAATATGAAAAAAAAAGATTTCCTCATTGAGCAGCAACATACAGCTTCAGATCACTGTATTTCTGACTTCTTACTCTTTTAAAGTAACCGAATATCTTAATATACTCCTGTACTAAAGGTATTTTTTTCTTTTCTTCACTTCCTTCCCATCACATATTTTTTCCACTCCTTTGTTTCATTTATTTAAAACCAAATTTCTGCAAGCAGTTATCTCAAAAAAGTTACTCTATCATGGTTATGTAATAAAGGAAAATCATAAACACTTGAACTTTGGAAATTTGATTCTTAAAATTATTTAGGTATTTAGGTCTCACTGATTTATATTATTCAGATTCTATTCAGAAGTTATGTCATATAAATAACAAAATATTTGCTATCAGAAATACCTGACTTCCTCTTCTAGACCTCATTCTTTAGCACAGTATTTCATAGAACTGGTATCTGCACCTTCTGTATTTTTCCCCATATATTTTTGTGTTGTTTAAAAAATATGTGCTTTTTTTTTTTTTTTTAATTTTAGACAACCTGTTCAGACTCCCTGTCACAATAAACCAAAAATAAAAGAAGACCGAGTATGTCTGTATGTCTTCCTATGGAAACCACATCATGCAGTTGCCACCATTCTACCCTGGAAGGAGAAAGAAAGTAAGGCCTTAAAGGCTGTCAACATCCTTGAGGCTCTAGCTACTGCAATTACGTGGAAAGTAAGAGGCTTTCCTGATGCCCTTAAAATCAAATTTAGACCTCTTCCAGAGGAATGGTAACGTCCTTCCTGCAGTACAGGTACCTACCTAATTTCTGCATGATTCTAGCTCTAATCCACAAATTTTATATTATTCTTATTTATTTATTTGCATCTTATGCCAAGCAATCCTTATAGGTTGCTCGAAACAGCAGAAATGGCAACAATAAAGGCTAGTTTTCAAACCTAAGCCCTTTTTTCGTACGACATTTTCATCCATTTGTTAAAACAATCTCCTCAAATCAGAACAATGTTACAAGAACACTCAGAATCAAAATCTGGAAGGTTTCTCCAAAGCAAAAGCCTCAAAACCCAAAATTAAACCCTATTTTGATTTAAAAAAACCCTCAAGCGATCATAATAATGTGAAGCTTTGGAAAAACTAACCTTCCAAGGACACCTATGGGGAAAAAGGTCAATAAAAACAGGTTATTTCATCGTGAAGCTATTTATGCAAAAAAAAAAAAACCTGGCCAGTTCCAGTAAGCATTGTCCCCTGTCCAGCGGTGGTGGGAGGCAGGGCACTGAGCTGGGGGGCCCCATAGCAGGTCCACGGCTCAGCCCCGCTGGGAAAACTTTGGGCAACTCCTCTGGGACCACGGCCCACACGGGGAGGTGCAGTGAGTCCAGGCTCACTGAGCTGTGATATCATGATATCCACTTGCTCCACGTGTGTGCATGTGGCACCTGGGGCCTCCAGTATATATAAGATGGCCTCTACCACTGTCTTTGGGAAAACAATCGGTGTTTGCTTTAAAAATAACACTAATAAAAGAATGGTAACTCAGCTGTTCAGAGGATGTTCTGGAGTGGTATGCACAACATGCATGCAACCTATATTGAAGTATAAAATTCCATCTACATATGGAAAATAAAGTTTTCTCCCTCTGGAAACTGACAACTTTCCAATTCTCCTTATCAGTAAATACAGAAGAAATACAGGACACACAAAACAGCTTGCTGGATGCAGTGGGAAGAGCGTGGAAACCCCAGGGAAGCAGGTCCACCCCCAGGGCGGAGGTGTTTCTACAGCCATGGCTGTGATGAGCAAAGCTGCAATATTCCCTACTGGGAAGGATACAGGGTGGGCTTGGGCAGGGACACATGTTATCTCCGACATCTAAGTGCACCTGTGTGGCTGTGAATGATTTGCCAGGCTTTCTGTGACACTAGGGTTTTCTTTCAACCTGAGTCGTTGCTAACATGGACCCTTGGAGTTATTTTCTACCACATTTATCTCTGGGATTTTCTAGAGAGAAGACAAAAATCCCCATGTGGTGGTAGCAGGTATGAAGAACATCTGAAGCTTGTGGAAGCGCAGATGTATTGCACAGTGCAAAGAGGTGACGCAGGACTTGGGCACAGTGGGGCCACCAGCCAGGCTGCCCCAGCGTGTCAGACCTGCCCCACAAGCACCACGTCTCCGGTCTCAGCTGCACTCACGAAGCCTGATGCTTCTGGGCTGCATATGAATGCGTGAATCATCAGTGCAAGTCCTGGGCTGCAGAGCCTGTCTGACGCTTTTAGGATTTACTGTTTGTCCTACATCCAGTGCACATGTGACGGAGGCAGATGGGGAACACATATAACCTGAAGTTCTGAGGTGTATATGTATTATGACTAATTAACATGCATAACTTTGTTAATACCAAGCCTAAGAGCTGAGTAAGATGAAAAAAATGCAGTGAATCTGCATTTACTTTCTTATACAAAACAATGATTTTCTTTTTAGCTCTTTTTTTTGCTGGGATTTATTTGTTTGTTTTGTTTTAAAAGCACCTAATGCTAGCATTAGGTAGAAAAGTACTCTGAGGCTTGGAGTGAGTGATATGCTGTCTTTCAGACTCAGACACAAACTTAAGAGGCTGCAAGGATTTCAGATTTTAATAGACCTCCCAAAGAGATTATAAGAAAATTTTCAAAGGGCTGTTCTACACTCACTGGATTTCTTCTCTCCAGAAATGATAAAAATAAAACATGTCCTGTTTCCAGAAAACTTTGATAGCTTTCATGATGTTTTCCTAAAAATATCGATTTCCTTTGCATTACTTAAGAGTGTAACTCCCCCATATGGCTCAGGCTACAGCTGCTACAAATAGCTTAAAAACAAGGAAATGCAGAAATTTCTGTTTGGACTGCTGATTTTTACACCCTGGTAAGAATATTATCTCATCATACTTATAAGATATGACTGCCCATTCTTTGGAAACAGAGAGGATTTAAAAGGAGCTTCTTGTTTTTGAGGCTTAGGCACATATTTCCGTGAACAAGCTAAATTAACTGATGACGTGCAGTTAGGCTTGCTATCTTTTCCTCATTTCCCCAAGGAAGTGTGAGAGGATGCATCAACGACCATCAGAAACGTGCGTACAGACTATATTATTTAAAGCTTTGTATTAATAATACGGATGGGCAGATTTCCAGTGGAGTTTACTGTTGCATTTGCCAGTTGCGTGATGGTCGATCTTCACAGCTCTGAGGATGTTTGAAGATATTGCAGAAGTTTATACAGGCATCTGTATGGCCCTAAGCTGGACATTAGACATCCATAAAGAGATTCAGAGCATGGAAGAGCCCTGCATAATGCTTAAAACCTGGGAAAAGGTGAAGGGAAAGGAGCTATTATGAATAGAAGAAGAATTCTATCTGTTTTTGCTGCTTCTACATTTTTAAAAATAAAGCAAAACCGAGAGGCATATGCAGTGGCAACAGGAACAAGAGCAACAGTGATGTAAACTAACACTCACAGAAATCTTTTGGAAAATGCCAGAAATTCAAAGCACAGCACTCAGGGATAAAACCTGACCCAGGTTTTCTGCCACTTTTACCATGGCAGACCAGGGTAATACGCTCACCATCACACAGCAGTTCTTGACTGCTACCTCTTACAGTCCCCACTGATGAAGAAAGGATACATTTCTAACTTAATCCAGACTGCCACATGGTAAAGCCATCTGGGAGGATATTTTGAAGGAAACAGATGGAAAAGGAAGAGATTCCTCTGAATGTAGTGTAAGATTTACATTATCCTCCATGAACTTCCATGTAGTCCCCATGTTTATATAATTTATCACTATTTCCTTAGACAGCTCAGATTAGGAAGCCTGCATGAGCTCATGTTCTTGTTGTTAATTCTGGGTCTGTACCTCCCTCCTTTAAAGGGAAATTCAGTAGTGTAAAAAGACAACGGAGAAAGGCAACCAGACTCCAGTGAAAACCAGCAGCAAGAAGCTCCTGACCGTCCCAGGAATCGCACTGTTTTACCTCTTCCTTCTTTTAGCCTCAGGAAGACACTGTGAGGAGGGCTTGCTCACAGCAATATACATTTTTTTCTCCGTTGCACACCCACAGCCAGCAAAAACGCAATGTTGTGTCAGCATAAGTGTGGGAGCAGGGCCTATTTAGACCAGGAAGGGTTAAAGACAAGTCAATGATTTCATTGAAAATCCCTCAGGCCAAGGATTAAAAAAGAAATGTTCTCTGAGTGAAGACATGGCACACAAATAATTTAAAGACTGTAATTTCACTAGTTGTGTTGTGATGACTGGGGATTGCTAAAAAGCCTTCTCTCTCCTTTCATGCATTCTTCTGTGCCTCCTCGTTTTCTATGCAAACATTTCCATTACTAATGGGAATGTCAAAGGGCCTCTTTTTCTCTCTCTTGCCCTCCCCGACCACGGAGATGCTGCAGAGGCACCGTGCAGCAGTGGCTGTGGCTGAAACACCCTGTGGCATCGCCACCAGTCACCGTTTCGGGAAAGAAAGGACAGGAAGGTCCATACAGGGAATCCCAGCGATTCAAACTCCTACATCATTAAATCCGTCGTTACTTTGTTCTGCTACCAAGCGATGGAGTCCCAGGTCCCCGCTCGATCCTCTGACACCCCACCTCAGCCTTGGTCCCAGGCGTTTCTTCCTCTCCCGTGCCAGGGCTCACACTCGATTAGCATTCAAACAAAACACTCATGACTAAGTGCCTGGGGAAATGGAGGCGCTTGCACCACTATGTGCCATGGGCAGCATGATTTCTGCCTGGCTAGAGGCAGGGCTACAAGCTCCAGACCCCTTTATCCTGCTGACCCCCACGGGCATGAGCTCCCTGCCACCCACCAGGGGTAACAGCAATGCAAACAGCCCCCATCTTCACCTCCTGAGCTTGGCCTCCTTGGCACAGCACGATTTGAGCCCCCCAGGTGCCAAGGAAGAGATGGCTGGCTTTGTGCCCACTGACAAATTTACTACCACCTTGTGGGAGGAACAGCATGATGGGGGCCCTAACAGTTGAAAGATGTAAGTGAGACCAGGGAGAGGAAATATCTTTTATTAGACCAACTCGGCGTGTTTTGAATTGTGTGTTGTAGTCAGAAGGTAAGTCCTTGGGGACAGTTGCTGTGTTTCTTCCATAAGCTGGCCTAATAAAAGACTCTACCTCTCCTTGCAAAATTTACCTTACTTGAAGATACTACCACATTCGTCCTGAATGTTATCTCTGCCATTAGGAGGCATTAATATCATAGCCAGCGCCACTCATTCACCACTACTGTGACTGTATTGATTCCTTTTGCAGAAACGTGATTCCTCTGCATACTTTTGAGTGTTGCATCATCTCACCCCTCCAACTCACAGCTAGGATGTTTTCTGTTTCTTATGTAACGGCTCTTAATTCAGATTACAGTAGACATTACAATAGTGTACACTGTACGATACTGTACTAAAACCGTACGGTAGAAAAACAGAGGCATGATTCCCTTCTGAAAGCGGACCTCTCTCCAGAAAAGCACCGGACCCTTTCTGCAGACCTGCTCCCATGCCCACATACTCTTCTCTGCTGCAGCATACATAACAAAGTGGCAGAGTTGGAGTGGTTTTTTTTTGGTTTTTGTTTTTGACATGAGTGGGCTGGGGAAAGAAAACGGAAGGGAAGACCATAAACGCAGTGTTTGGTTTCATTACACCTTAGCTTGCACTTTGTCCAAGGTGTTAAAGAAGGAGAATGCCACCCAACAAAAGATCCTCAAATGTGTTAGTCTTTAAGACGGTTTAATTATCAAGTTCAGCCTATTTTATTCTGTGGATTTAGGGACTTGTTTATACCAGTGGGGAGAAGGGTTTTACACCTGTGTCCCCTCTTCCTGCAAGCAGCCCAGGCTCAGGACACACATGGGTGCCTAGCTCAAGCTGGACTGGCACCAGTCGTGTGCGTGGCTGTGTTGTCATCACCAGGTGGTGGCTGCAGAAATATGACATTTCAGAGAACATTTCTGGGCAAGCACCTTCCACCCAGGCTGCATTTCCACTGCTGCCTCCTCTCCTTCCTGAGGGCCACCACGTGAATTTTCTGTGTGGTTGTGCCTAACAAGCCAGCAGCTATCCTCCATTTCATATTATTGATGCATTTCCCCCCGCTCTTTATCACTTTAAATACTGAAGAAGTATTCAATTTAAGATAGCGTAAGGAATTTAAATCATTTTTTCTTACCTGAGCAGGCTTCTTTTGAACCACTTGTTGAGGCTGAAAAACAAAACAAAAGCTTGGTGAGAAGCAAAATTCACTGAGGTCACTTAGCAGTCATTTCACAGGTGCTGGGAAAAATAGTTTCAGCATAAGAAATAAAAGCACAGGCAAAACCCACATTCAGAAATGGAGTGATGAATGTACCCTGGTCTCGCACTTAGCCTCTCCTACACATATCTATGACCTTACTCTGAAGCAGTTCCTATTGCTGTGGAACCAGAAGAATATGTTGAATTTGTGTAATTAAAACCAAAGTGATACCTAATGTAGCATGTTACATATTCCAGCTCTTCCATGGTACTGCTAGATTTACTTTGCTGCGTTACGTATCAGACTGCAAATGGCCTAGTTTTGGAACTAGAGTTTGTTATCTCCATGGATGCTGATTACTCTTTTCCCCCACTCTTTTGGCCACGAGCTGTGGGGAAGCCCTCCCTGCTGGCCACAAGGCTTGGGCAGAGAGGTGAGGGACATGTTCCCGAGCCAGGGCTTCCCACCCAACCACAGCCATCCCTGCTGAAGCCATCGGGCTGGGGTGGGCAGCACCTCTGGTCCCAGGGTGCTCTGGTTTGGAAGCTCTAGCTGAATGAAAGCACTGGATGTGATTTTGGGGATGCCCATCACCAGGCTGCTTGGGTGCGTGGCCAAGGAGAGATGGGGGCTGCGTCCACCTGCCCGCCCAGGGCCTGGTGGCACAGCCACGGGGACCTCAGCAGCAATCTTTTCTGGCTGCCCCTACCCAGGAGCAGGAAATACGGTCCTCAGGAGAGTCAGGAAACCCACTGAGGTGCCAGGCCCTGCATCCAAGCCCCGGGGAGGAGGAGGAGTATCAGTTAAGGAACTAACGCCTGCACGCTTAAAATACACCATGGCTGCTCTGCTGACGTGACCCCTGTGGGTGCTAGGAGCAGCACAGAACAATAAGGCCACAGATAAAGGATGAAATCCTGACACCGTGAGCACAAAAGGGCTTTTCTTACTCCAGTGGGGCAAAGCTGCCTTCCCCCTCTCTGCCCCCCAGGATTTTCTGTTTTCAAAGTACATGAATCGCACCCAATGATTTTCTTCCTGCCCTTCCTTCCTGCCTGTTCCTAATCCCAGCCGTGATTTTAGTGCCTCACTTGGGCAGAAGCCAACATGCCATCCCTCTGGATAGCCAAAACCCTAATTTTCATGACAGTATAGTAGGAAATAACTGGAATATTTCTGAATAAACAGTTTAGTGTAACTGGCCTTTCAGAGCAATATTTCAGTGGGAAGGATCAATGAAAATGTAAATTAAATGTAACTGATTCAATTCAGACTGCCCACCACAAGCGTCCCATTTTAACAAGAGATGCTTTGTTTATTTTCAGTCATTTTTTCTAATTCAGCGGAATCCTATTGCTGTTTTATTTTTTGTATCTCTGCCTCAGGCTCCAAGTTCTGCTCTCGAATAAATACGAGGGGGAAAAAAAAAAGCGATGACTGGGTCCGTCTTTAAACTTCAGGGTGGATCCTTTTCTTTTCCATTAAACTCCCTTGCAATGGAGAAGCAATTACCAAAGCACACATTTTATTGATGCCTTCTCCAGGTGGACTGCAAGCCCTGAACTGATTACGGGACATTTGCTGCCCTTGGACAAAGGAATTATTTGTTTCATAGGAATCCCTCGTAATTACAGAGTTCATTGAGCTCCTCGGTAATCTGAAGTGCTTTTCCACCTTATTTTCTTTTTCTTGCCTGCTGATTACACCTGTGCACGTGTTTACTCCCAAGCCACATGAAATCTGTAGACATTCTTAGCGGCTGACTGTTTTCTCCTGTTCAGAAATCCCCATATATTTTTGGCTGTGTGCTCTGCATTCATGTGACTCTCACACACTGTAGCTCAATGAAATCTTCTGAAAGGGCTGCCAACTCACCAAATTTTCCATGAATTAGGTCCTGACACTTCAATGAGAGGAAAGACAATGTCTGAAACAAGGCCAGCCCTGGCTTCCTGCCTAGTATGTGTCAAAGTAATTCTACCAGCTGCCCTTCTACACAGCACTTCATACTTTTCAGACCACCAGAAAGCCCCTTGAATACTTTCAGTGATAGCTGGGGCTCGGGCTGCCAGTGTGTTTTCCCAGCCTCTGGCACCCAGTGGCTCCAGACTGGACCTAGAAAGTTTTTGTGTGTGTTTGTTTTGTTTTGTTTTTATTTTTATGAATGGCTTTCGCAGGGGACTCTGACTCGAGCACAATACTATACAGCCATTCATAAAAAGCAGAGGGAAAATATTGTACTTTGCCCAGTTGGAAACTGCCTGTGATACTGACCAAAGCTCGCAGGAATCTTAGTCATTCGAGATCTTTGCTATCTCAGTGCTTCATGTCAAGAGCTCCCTGGCAGCGTTCGCTTGCTGCCAGCGAGGTTTCCAGCAGAGAACAGCGCATGTTGTGCTTTCTCCCTTAGATGGAAGAAGCGAAGCTACGAGGGACAAAAAGCAGGGCTCAGCCCCTTGGCCGGAGTTAGCGGCACGCAGCACCGACACACTGGGAGCCGTGCCCACGCCTGCCAAGCCGAGGGCTGCGGCGTGTGCGGGCTGAATCACGGCAAGCACGGCGAGGGCTGGCACCCAGGGGCGCCGCTCGCCCCGCTGGTGATGCAACTGGACAAACACTCCCTGGGTAAAAACAGC
The DNA here is from genome assembly GCF_013377495.2 of Cygnus atratus. NCBI lineage: Eukaryota > Metazoa > Chordata > Aves > Anseriformes > Anatidae > Cygnus > Cygnus atratus. Next base: position 36,785,863 of record NC_066362.1, on the reverse strand, counting down.
AAGGTCCAATCCTGCCAGGACCCCTGCATCTGCTCACTCGACAACCACTGCACTTGGAGCAACCCAAGGTAGAAGAACTGAGGCGGACAGGAATAATGAAAAGTCTCCTAAGCACCCCCTGTGATTTCTATAGCCGTTGCGGGTGTGACGCCTTTGGAAACTGCTTGACACGCTACGGATACAAATGCGTCTACTCACTGAGCCTTGTGTTCACAAAGAGAGTTAAGAGATCTTTTCAGAGACACCTCTGATCTGAAAGGCTCTTGCAAACGCATGTTCGACTAGTTGGGAAGAAAGGGAATCCGTCTTGGTTACGGAAAAGATTGGAACCACAAAAAAGACAAGGACAAGAGACTTTAAAGAGGTGCCTTGGAGCAAAATGAAGTTGTACGCGAGACATGAGAGCTCTGAACTATTATATATCCCTCCAGGAGACTGCAGAGTAAGATGGCAGCCCTCCTGCTCTGCCAGAGGCTGGCTTGCTTGCTTAAGTGATCACACGTAAGGGGAGCTGTGTGAAACGCGCAACTTTCACATTTTACTTTTATCCCAAGTTAGAAAGCCAACTATTTTACACTGAATCTGTATCAGCTGAAATTCTGGATACCTGAAATCAAAATTTACTGTTTTATGTCAAATACAAGCACAAGACAGTCTCAAGTAGCTTTCTTAAATCCGTTTCGAGGCAGAAAGACCAAGTGACAATGTTGGAAAAATCCTGTGACCACGTCATTTGAAAGCCTACCGTACAAGAACAAATCCAAAATACAGCAGAGTGCATGTTTAAACTACTATGTATACATGAGCTAAGACAAAATACTGTAATTTAAAACTTTGTGATAAGATCCCTACCTTTGAAGAGAAAAAAATTAACCACCTAAAGAGCAATGTACACAAACTTTTTGGAGGTTTTATCTTTGGCTGTAAGGTTTGGAAGTTCAAAGCCCAACTGTTTATCTTCTACAACAAACTTCTTTCACCGCTCCTCTGTCACCTCACCCCTCTATTTATTTTTGAATTGTGTCACTTTACCCCTTGTCAATATCCTAGATGCATCCTTACAGACAAAACCTTGTTCAGGCATTCCTTGTCTCTGCCGAAACCTGTATCATCAGATGACTTTTCTCTCTGTTGGTAAATACAGACACCGGTCAAACAATTTCCCTGCTTTCTACACGAGAACAAAAGAGCCGCCTCATGTGACGAGTCCATATTCATCTTGTACCAGCAGCCAGAAGTTGTATCAAATTCAATTTGTCACACCTCCCCTTCTCTATAGTGCTTCTTCTTACCCTCTGACTTTTCGTAGCCTTGTAAAAATAAGGATGGCTACGGGTAAGTCTATGTCAACCAGGATGAGCGACGCTGGAACACATTTTTAATGATTGGAGATAAAAGCACAGGCCTGCATGCAAGTCTTTCACCTACTGCTGTGCCTGAAGCTCCAAGGGCACGCCGCACAGTCACGGTGCTCCTAGGTTTTGTGTCTGCGTCTTCCTCTTTAAATGGGGTATTATGAAGATGTTTGACTGATGCTTCTTGGCAACAGTGACTCTCTGTTTTATTCCCACAGCTTGACACAGACAAGACATTCGCATGGAGGTAGCTCTGCTGGTGAGGCTAAATGACCGTGATGGAAACTAATACCCAGTTAGGATGACATTTATAGTGCTGACAGCTCAGTGTTGTGCAGAGATCATTAAAATAATTTCATAGGTCACCCAAACACTTGTAGTTCTAAATTAAAAGATGAGTAAAACCATATTTAGACTTTTTGTCTACATATCCTAGAAAAATCAGGAAGTTCATACTATACCAGTTGAAACCAATATAATCCAAAATAAATCATGTCTTCCAAGCAGTTCCATATGACAGCATAATAACTACTGTTCTGCCCTACAGCTTTAATTGGTTCGAGTCCAGCCTTTCCCTCACTCCTCGAGCACGCAGTGCTCCAACGCTGGGACTGGAGGCCCACAGAGGCTGTGAGAGCCTCCTCTCCTCTCGACAAAAGCAATTTCCAGCTTCACGGCCACCAGCAGGACTCCACCACAGGCTGTGTGGGGCAGTGTGCCTGCCATTCACTGCTCCTATCCAGGTATGCTCACGGCTTGCTTTGGAAATGATCTTCCTTTAGAGGGGCGAGGAGAAAAGCTTTTCACAGCATCAATAGCAAGGGGAGGTTCCCCCTCCGCCCAAGCAGGAGCCGCTTGTGTTTTGGAAGGGCAGGTCGTGAATTCTCCTGCCCACATCGCATGTTTGCAGTCAACTGGCAACCGGGGCGTCTGTGTATGCACACTGCTGTGGGTCATTAGGATGTAACAGCAAAACCATCTGGCCCTAAGAGTTCAAAGGAGATTTCACAGTCCTCTGTGCAGTCTCATAAATGAAGCTAATAGTAATCTGTGGAGAATTTTGGCAAAATCTGTGGAACTTTTATTCTTTATTTTCTATCCTACTTGGCACTGCTCTGAGTTTTTAATACCAAATACAAAGTCGGGTCATTCAAAAAATATTTATTAGCGTATTAAACTGACCTCCCCTGACTGCTGCTGGAAAACCCTGCAACATCTCAGGAGCTGCACCAATAACTAGCTGATGACAAAGTAAATAGCACTTCTACTCCACTTGCGAAGGGGAGCAGAAAGCATCACAGTTTTCCAAGTACACAAAGTGACTTTTAATAGTTACTTGAGTGGCACCGAAATCTTACATTTTGACTGGCAAATTCAAAACACATTGCTTCAAATTACTCTTTTGGTAGCCTGAAAATTCAGGCATTGGCACCTATATCCAGTCAGGTAGGTTTATATGCAATGGAAGTCAACCAACTGACACCAGCAGGGTTAGGATTTCATATGTTTTATATACAGAAAGCTACCTTCACTACAAAAAATTAAGGTTGCTACTTTTGCCATGGTTTTACATTCCAGGAGTAGAAAAACTGTGAAAGAAATTTATTAAAAATCAAATTCTGATTTCTTTTACGCTAGTACAATCCACTATTTTTCAGTTGCTTTGACCCAGCCTTCCTCAGTGGCAGACTTCCCACCACAACTAGAGATCTTGGAAATACAAATTTAATGGTTAGAACAGGAAGAGGAAAAGTGTCATTTTTATTCATCTGCTAGCTGAACTGTTTAGTTCAAGGACAATGATACCCCACTGAGTTTATCAAGGATATAAGCAAAATTCAAAGCACAGTAGTTTTGAGTTCAATGTTTTTGATTATATTAATTTTTATAATCTTTCAGTTGGTATTGGGTACATTTCCATAAAATACTTAGGGCAGTGCAGCTTATGAAATGGGAGGAGGGGGAATGGTTTTAAACTAAAAGAGGGAAGATTAGATTAGATGTTAGGAGGAAATTCTTTAGTCAGAGTGGTGATGCCCTGGCACAGGCTGCCCAGAGCAGCTGTGGATGCCCCGTCCCTGGAGGTGCTCAAGGCCAGGCTGGATGGGGCTTTGGGCAACCTGGTCTGGTGGGAGGTGTCCCTGCCCATGGCAGGGGGGTGGAGCTGGGTGGGCTTTAAGGTCCCTTCCAACCCAAACCATTCTGTGATTCTGTGGTTCTATGAATGGACCTTGTAGCTGTGGTTAAATGCTATAAGCAAAATTTACATCGGTGTACCTAGCTAAAATCTATACATCTGCTGTAGTCCCACATTTCAGCTGCAGGAGGAAGATCTGTTGCTGCTGACTGCCCTTCAGAGACACCTCTGTTCTGCTGGGCTCCCCTGTTACTTCGTTACCACCCATCACGTATTTGACAAGCTTTCTTGATGCATTTTATTCTGGTTTCGTTCAGCACCCTGTGCATTTTTCAGCTAAAATATTAAGAAGCAATTTCTGCCTTTCAGAGTAACTCTAATACACAATTTAGCACTGATGTTTTCTTGATAAGCACCTAAGGAACTTGAGCTGACTCCTGTTAAATGAATGTCATATATACCTGCCTATTTATAACCCCCTGCACAGACAGGCTATTGAGAAAGCCAAAGGGGAGGTTCAATATTTATAGTTATAGTGTAAGAAAAAAGAATACATTTTAGTAGACAGAAATAAATGATAAGTTATTTGCAAAGAAACCTAGCTCTCATGATCCAGGGATATAAACTGGTCAGGAACTACTTAGCTTTATACCTTGCAGACCTCTCCACACAAGTAACTATTGTGCAACTGTTTATCTCCAGACTATCTTGTCTGTTTTGGTACAGCAACCCCTGTGTTCACCATGCATCTCTCTTGACCCATATGGAAATAATTTTTGACCACTTCTAAACAGGCGAGATTTGAATTGATGACCTGGAGGTGAAAAGCACCATATCACATTACCATCCGGTTCAAACTGTTGTGAGAGTGTCTTCCCTCTCTTCTTGCTCAGGCAGCTCCCACCAAAGAGACCAAAAAACCAGGGGCGGGTCCTGCTTCAGAGACCATTCCTGGTGGTAGCACTGACAGCGGCTGCCTGGAGCCCATCAGAGCTGCAAGACTGTCCTCAGTGGCCTCATCTCTAGATCTGACTGCCAGCAGCTTCTGAACCTCCCTGAACTTTGCTCTGGTCTCCACTGAAGTAACACAATAGGGCGGTAAAGTCCCAAACCAGACCTGCAAAATCAGCTACTGTTTGGAGAGTAAACTCTGAACTTCAGTGTTTTAGCTGAAAATAAAACTATTGCCAGGTAACATTTATCTTTCTGGGCTTTCTCATTCTCCTCCTCATTTTAAGGTCACAGAGACCTTAACTCATTTGGTAACAGTGTTCTTGCGTCACACAGAAACTAGAAAACATGCACAGCCCGTTTTGCACAATACAGGCTTAGATACGGATAATCAAATTCATTTCCAGGTCTATGACAGCTGCTGCAAACAAATGGCCTCAGTCTAGGGATAGGGATAGAAAAAGACCTTAAGTGGCAGTGCTGAAAAGCAAGGAGCAAACTCTGCTCCACTGGGTGGCCCAGGGACTGCAGCAGTGTCCTGGCAGGGAGAGGTGACCGTTCTGCCCCATTGCTCCTGTCTCACCACAGTGCTGCGCTGGCCATATTGCAGCCTGAAGCTGCACTTCTTCACAGGAGTCCCTGCAACAGGATATTTATGAAAACACAACACGCATGTCCCTCAGCATGTGGGGCAGAGGCATCTTCCCTCTCCAGAAAGTACAACCCTGAGCAAGCGATCGTGAACTGGCCCCTGTAAATACAGGTAGGTGTGCGGCATGATAGGAGTCCCTGCTTCTCCCTCACTATTTTCACAACTCAGGGCATCCCTTGGATATTTCCTGATGACAACCCCTGGCATATTTCTTCAGTTTAGCTGCACGCTGTGCTGCTGCCCCCAGAGATCTGTGCTTCATGTTTTAGCCAGCCACATCTCAAACACAGGAGGAGAGCATCGGAGCACATGGTCTGGGGCAGAGTGTAAAGGCACGTGCAGAACATGCTCACTTAGGACAGCGTGGCACTGTTTCTGTGCATTTTGCAGTGATGTGTAACCCAAGAAGATGCGACACCTCCGGGCAGTGCTGAGGCTGCCTGGGATGGACACCTGGCAGTTACACTGGGCAAGCACTCCCTGCAATTTCTTCTTGGAAGCACAGCACCAGGTTGTGAGCGCACCAAGCACCCAACACCCTTAGGCTCACAGGGAATTGAGTGTTTGATTCTACTCATCTTCTGCTGATGAGTGCTTTTCTTCATCTTTTCTTGCAAAGCAAAACCCCTTTGGATCGGGGTTCTCCTCGTGTTCTCCTGAAGGATTACCCTCACACCCTTGGATGCCCAAGCACTTGGCTGTTGTGTGAGCCTGTCCCAGTGGGCCCTGCCTAGAAAACCTGCGGGCTTCACCCGAAGTAGAAAACAATCCAGCCCAGGTGCAGCCTGGTTTGCATCCATACGACCTTTCCTCCTCCCAGATGGAGCCATCTCTTCCACACCGCCTGGAGGAAGAAGCCCCATAGCTTGTGCTATTTCCTGAACCTCTGCGCTGGCAGAGGACAAGACAGTGCCGGAGGGCAGGCTGCCAGCTGCCAGCACAGACAACTTCAGGACAGCGCTTGAGGCTGTGCCCAGGCACTCTTCAGACACAACTCCAGACCCTGTCAGGAAGAGCTCTCTGTCCCCTCATCAGCACAAACCGAGGTAAGGACACAAGGAACCCAGGCAGCCTCTTTTGTATATCCATTTCTGACCCTTTAGAAATAGGATGTATGTTGTATGGAGCGTATGTGGTCATCCCCAGGCCTGGCCCTGAAGCCCTGCAGGAGCTTCCCCATCCCATCCATCCCATTCCCTCCGTGACCTCCCATTGCCCCATGATGGCTGGGCAGGGGTTTCCTCCCAAGAAGAGGCACACGGCGTGAGGAAGGCGAGTTGACTGTGCCTCGCTGATTTTCTGCAGCTGAGGATCTGGCCTGAGGCACTTCTCTTGAACTTCTTTGTCTGAGCACATTCATTGGTAGCCACATGGTTGGCTGGGGATGTTTTTGTACGGCTGGGATACACAGATGTCTGATAGCTGTCTGTCTATCGAAGAGATTTGATAATTATTACTGCCTCCAGGAAACTGATGCTGCTAAGAGTGTCTGTCAGAGAGTCCAAACAGCCTGCTGACATCCTGGCACAGTTTCATAAAGAAGTCAGTGTCCAAAATAGAAATACATTTTCCATGTACTTGAAATATACCAGGGGCTTGGTGGCGAGTTGTTGTAATTAATCCACTTCCTGGCTTGATATATTTTGGGATCATTCTGGTGCGTGGTATGTTAAATAGTGAACTCAGTTCATACTGTTGGTTTTTCATGGAACTTACATTCATTATGTCCAAATGAGTGATTTGTAGGCACTCCTTGCAAAGCAGAAAGAAGCTTTGGACTGCATTTCTGGTGTGCTTTTACCATTCACTCAGTAATTTCATCATATGCATCACTGTGAAATCTGCGGGACACAGTAACACATTTTAAAGGTGGCAGCAAAACTATTTTCTCTTTTATTCAGCTAGAAGTCATTTGCTAGAAGACTGCAAAGACAAAGATACAATATCGTATCATCAGCCTCTTGACAGCAGCAGAAATATGAATAGTGTCTGTGTGCACATTGCTTCTGGTCTGAAAGAGAGAGAAAGAAGGGGGACGAGAGAGAGGGAGGGAGAAAAAGATACTGCTCTTGATATTCCTCACGTCATTTTGGAGTCGTGCTATTTACATCCTGGACAGACTGAATTTAGCCCAGCCTAGCAGAGAAGAATTTGACCCTAATTTTTAAAGGACAATTACCTGACTGTCTAGTTACAGTTATTTAATAGCCTTTTGGAAGCTACATCTGACCTGAAGATCCTATTTGTTGCTCGGATCTAACGTGAACATCAAAGGTATGTGCGTTAGGTATGCACGCAAATCCCCTGCAGCTTTTTTCATCATGGTGCTGCAACCTGATACCCCAGTGGGAATGCAGTGCCTACAGCACCCTGACACAGCCCCGCTCCTTGCCACAGCTCGCAGGGGTCGCCTCGCTCACGGAGCACTGTACGCACCAGGAAAGCAGCCTGGCTTTAGATGTTACAGTTCTTAGGAACATTTTACCAAACGCAGTTCATTCCTGAGAATCAGGCTGCTATATACTTGCTCTCAGTTCCTGATAACCTTTCCATGCTTTGCTGTTGCTGTTGTTTGTTTCTACATGACAAAGCAAGCTGATTTTTTGTGTTGCAGAAAAACAGAGTAAAATCCTGTCCTTGGCTAAAACGCATCCTTAGTTGCAGAGTCTGCCCAAAGAGGTAAATGCTTCCATCTCCCAGCTGGTCACATTTTATTTTGACTGGACCAATGTGATTTGGGAGGTGCCAGATAGGCACAAGTTGGTAGCATCTGCGGCTAGGTGGTCCTGGCAGCAGAGGTGCAATCAGCTTTCTGGGTGAAGGAGAAGGATAGCTGGCCTCCACATGCTGCTGTGGTTGGCACAGAAAGATGTATGTCTTTTGGGGATTAGGCTATACAATGGGTAGCCCGATTTGCAGCTGGACATAATCCACCTCCACGAGCTCAGGTGTTATACCAGCACCAGATCGCTTAATGGCAGCTGCAAGACCATTTTAGCATTGGCAGCAGTGTGCCAAGGACACCCTGATACTCTAGGTATTAACAGGTAGGGAAGATATAGATGGTGGGGAGCAAGGTTCTTCTGCTGGTGGCGAGCAGGCTGCTCCCAGGCACCTCAATGTCCCCGTGTCCCCTGCCAGCAACTTCCCAGCCCAGTCTCCAGCAAGGCTTTACCTTGAGAAAGGAGCTGGGGAGCACAGGGCGTACCCTGAGGCGAGCTCTGCAGGCAGCCCCATGGACACCAGAGGTAGCTGTGAGCCCAGTGCTCTCTCTGGCAAACCCCATGGCCAGCAAGGAGGCCACCAATGAAGGAGGGCCAGCATTTGGGGGAGACGTGAGGAAACCAGAGTACAGCTTAGGACAGTGTGTGTACACCTAGCAGCTTCTGGAAGTCTTTGGCTGGTAGGAAACTGCTGGAATTTTGTGTTTGGGTTGTGTGGTGGGAAAGATCCTAAGGGATGGATGGGGAAATGAAAAGTGGCAAAGAGAGATGGTAGGAAGGGGGGGGACCAAAAGCACCACACTCTGTCCGCTTGCACACAGATGGGAATGAGGTCTCTGTGCTGCCCAGGAAGTGCAAGGAACTGAGAGGAAACAGAAATACCTTATTCATATTTCTTTTTGTCCACTGCCATAAACTAGATGGCTGTATTGTCCTATTTTTGGCTTCTATTAGGCTCTTAAGCATGTTAGTGACATGTGTGATTTTGATTTGAGTGATTAGGAAGTTTGGTTAGAAGGACTGTTTTTATGTACCAGTGGGTTTTCAGACTTCAGGATCAGATACGTTTCGTAGGCTCTATATTTCCAGATCATGAAAAAGAAGGAAGAAAGAGGAAGGCCCCTGGACTGCACTGCCTCGGGGAGCGGAGGATCACATCCCTAGCCGCAAGCAGAGAAACAACCTGCCGCTCCCGGCTGATGACAGCTGGACCCGCAGGAGCTCGTGTTCTTCCTGAAGAAGAGCTCAAGCGACCTCTCAGCACGGCAATCTGTGCAGAAGCAGGTCTGCTTCAGCTCTGTGGTTAGCCTGCGCTGGCAGCGGGACAGCCAGGACATTCACTGTTTGTTATACAAGCACTTCAAGAGGGTGGGGGACAGTGATGGGATAAGGAGTTGCCCATGCCTCTTCGCCTTTCATCACCTCCCAGGAATGTCTGCCTTCAGGGCTAATTTAGATGCATTTACGTTAATAAATGTGTAGCCTTTTCAGCCACGTTTTTTCACTTTAATTCCTGTCTGCCCTTGCTGGCACATGCCCTTGGCAATTTGCAGTTGTTTTGCTCATTCAGCATTGTATAATTGTCCTTTATTACTGAATCTAGATATTTTTTTATGGCTAAACACATGCAGAGCTCTTGAAAGTGATATAGCCTAGCTCCATTTTGCTTAGTAAACACCGCTTCTTTTTTTCTTGCTTTTTTTGCTTCTTTTTCTCATTCAAAAATGCACCACTTTGCTAACTCTAAACTGATTTGCAAGCCTGAAACTGATGATTTTGTAAGTCTTCCAGATGCACCATCACAGTTCCAGAAAGCTTCCTGACTCACAAGAAAGCCAAGCCAGGATTTCTGTGGGATCTCCATATCAGGATATTATTAATAAATGTTGTGTACCTCAGAGGGAATCCCCCCAATATCGCGCATGCTCCATACGGTTCCTCGCTCCTCGTTGTGGTGATGCTCTCCCTCTCCTTACTCCTAAGTGTCATGAGACCTGGTGACACTTTTGGGCTGGGGCTGGTTGAACCATCCCTTATAAAGGTACTCGAGATGTCTATGTCCAAGTCCAACCATGACTTAACACCTGAAGACACTTCTTTCACATCCACACTCATCCCATGATAAAATGATGGATGATGTCTGTGCTTAGACCAGGTGAGACAGGATCAGATGGACGAAGAACAGGATCCACATGTCTTTGAAGAGAGCACAGCAGAAAGAAGGTTGCTTTTCTTTGCCTTTAGGAAAGAGGATGCAGGGTAATTTCACACTGTTGATAGTTTCGGCAGGGAGGATCCAGCCTGTGAGCTTTAATCAGCCCTTCCATAGGAAATAGTCGGTCCATTTATATTTTTGATCCTTCGCTTATGGCACTGCCCATTAATACCTGGTAGTGCGCTTGCTCCCCGGCTGTCAGAGCCATGCTACACTCTAACTACAGGGCTGCCAATGTCCTGGAGGAGTCTTCAGCATGCAAAGGTTACATTCCTGGAAATGCTTGGGATGCCAGTAAACCATGGAGACTTTAGGAGCAAAATGCATAATACATTCACTGATTAGCATCGTGTCATAACACAGATGGAGACGAGTACATCTAGTTCCTGAAGACTCCAGAACTAATTTGAATCTGAACCTGACCTATTGGTACAGAGCACACAAGCAACTCCAAGCAAAACAAACTGGGAAGTGCCTGGACACCACAGTGATGAACATGTTTGCCTATGTCCTCATCAGGATTACTCATAGTACATTTTCTCCTTTTTTTCCAAGTACATTTTTCTTAATCCTCAGGGCTCCTTTAGAAATGGAAACCTAACACATTACCAGGCGTCCTGTGGGAGGCCTGTGACACTGTGTAAGGGGTCACGCAGGTATTATTCCTTGGCTCAACATGGACATTCTTACAAAAAGCTTAAGAATACATAATAAATCAGATAACCAGAAAAGATCACAGTATTTAAATACATAATCTTATCTCTGAGTATCCTATTCACCTCTGCAGATCCCATAGCGATTTCCATACTGGAAGTAACTCAGGAACCTGAAAAAGGGATTCGTGTAACTCTACACTGAAATCCAGCCATGCCTGGGATGAGATCTGTCTTGTTTTAACAGCACAAGACAATGTAGCTCACAGCTAGAGAAGGAGGTAAAGAACACCACATCCAGTGTAAGCGGCAGGGAAGGAAGGATGTAATTACACAAACTGGAATCTGGCCAGGACACTGGGGTCAAAACCTCGACTCTTTTGAAAAGTGCCATGGGAACTCTAATGACCACAAGTGGTCAGAGCCTTGATTTTATATCTCATCTGAAAAACAACACCTCTAATGACATGGTTTTCTTGAGTACAATGCAGAAGTATTCATCCTAAGTGAATCTGAAAGAAAAGAGCATCCCACTGCAGCAGTTAGGTGTCTTTGGAGGTATTCATTTTGTTTCCCAGTTAATCTATATAATCTGATAGCCCAGGGGACATGTACATGCCCCTTTCCAACACTAGTGTCCAAACAGAACGGGACATTGTCGCAAGACAGAACTCTGTTTATGTTGGCTGTATCTACCACAAACTCAGATCACATCCCCACAATTTTCAAAATGCCAATACTCATCCCATGACCCTCTCGTGACTTGACTTGTGTTGTCTCCAGTGTGGATCACACTGAGATTTTAATATATGAATGTCTACTAACCAAAAAGACAACTTTCTATTGTGATGTTATTTATCTATTGTACTCTTCATTATTTTAGGACATGAACACATCACTGACTTACAAACATTTTAAAAGCCACCACCAGCTAAGCAACAATAACAGACCGTATACAGATTTTAGCCTACTTCCGATGGGAGGATATACAGCATCACTTTACACTTATTTTACTAAGGTAAAAAAAAAAAGTACGTAGCAGTGAGGACAGGGTAGCAAGCCTGTGTATGGGTAGTCACTAACACTTACCAAAGCTCAAACAGGATGCTGTAACTCAGTCATACATTAAACATCTCAGATTAGAAATTCTGTCCATATCTTTTCTTACAGATTTAGAGAAAGGAATTTAGTGCCAATGTAGTGAACTGGCTTACAGAGTTCCTTTTTAACACTCTTAATTCTTAAAATCAAGTTCAGCAACCTACCCACCTTGTACAGATTCTGTCTGGTACAAACATCACACAATTTTCAACAAGCCACTGCTGCTTCTAGGGTAATTCTTCAATTCTGTCAACTGAGAGCAGATCCTAGTAGCAGGTGCCTCCACGTACCTCCGCATGTCGGCATGTACCTCCTCAATAGCTCATGAGCTATCTGTCTCAGGCTGGACTATGTACTGCGACCAGCAGTGCGACTGGGAGGAATCAAATCCTGCACTACTGGAAGCAGGAAAAAACACCAAAGCTGGCATTTCCACTTTGCCCAGCAAATGTTGCCCCAGCTCCTCAGCCTGTTCCTGTCTTCCCATGGTCCTGCACAACTCTGGGGCAACAAGCAACAAACCCAGCAAGCCAGGCAGAAAGACTCTGGGGCAACAAGACTTTCCCATCACATTTGTAGAATCATGGAAAAATTACTGTCCCTGCACTGGATGCTGCACTGATCTCTTCACACAAATAACACGTACTACAAACACAGAAGACTGATAAAAGGTGGGCTGTGAAAAAAAGAGGCCCAGAGAGATGGAACACTTCATTACAGGACATGTTGCCGTCAAAAACACCACTGAATGCAGGCCACTAGTTGTGGAACTAGTCTATACCTCTATCACAGTTCCCAAAGTTGGGTTGGATGGAGCTTTGAGCAACCTGGTCTAGTGGGAGGTGTCCCTGCTCGTGGCAGGAGGGTTGGAATTAAATGATATTTAATGTTCCCTCCAACCCAAACCATTCTGTGATTCTCTGAGAGTTTGTTTTGTAAGAAGAAATTCCCCTGGGCACGTTTGTGATGGACTCCAATGGCCCGTCCTGCGCAGGAGGTCACATCAGATACCATGTGGTTCCCTCTGGCTTTAGCATCTACAAATCAAGGGTCAGATATTTCCATCACCAATATAACAAGCAAGAGCTATTCTACAAGATTCTATCTTGTAGAATGACTACCAAGAGGGTTTCTTTGTCACAAGCATTTCCTTACGTTACACAAGCATACATGCACATTCTGCAGAGAAATTAAATAATAAATTATCATCAAGGAAAGCTAGGGAGTTGACAGAAAATCCACCAAGACCAGCTGCACATAACTAGAAACCTCAAGTTTGTTTGAACAACCTCACAGAAGTGAACCCCACTCAAATCAACTGGGTTGATAGCAAGAGTAAGAGTGTGGGAGCGCACAGGATGGCTGTACTGGAAAAAAATGGATCTTGGAGGTTCCACAGAATGAGCCAAGGCATTATAAAGGCCCTTCAGCCTTGAAATTATCTTTAACATAGGAACATGCAGCAGTCTGTTCAGAAGAAATGCAAAACCAGTTATCACACCGTGCTTTAGGTAGGTACCGGAGACAGCATTATGTACGTGAGATAGCCCTAGGTGGTTTTCACTCAAACGAGAAATGAGTCTACACGATATGATCTACATGAGGTGGAGATTAACAAACATAATAGCTCATCTCCTTTTTACAAAATCAGGACCAAAATCTTGTGATTTTTGCCTGCCTGTAACCAGGCACAGATTGCCCTGTTTTCAAAGCAAAATCTATTCAACAGAAACACAAGCGTATTTGCTCCTGATCTTACTGTTAGAATCTCAAGTGAATATTTGCCTGTTTTTCTGGACATATACATGTGTTAGTTAACTTGCTACCCAGCTAATTTTTACTTATTTAATAATACAAATACCATTCATTACTCCATAATATAAGCTCGTGCCCTTAGAAGTAATTGAACTTAACGCTAAGTGTCTCCTTGTATTTCCTTTCCGACAGCGGTGTTTCTGCATAAAGAGCTGCTGCATCTTAACCACACCCCCTGCCCACAGCGTTATAAAACAACAAAGGCAACAAATATACAAAATCCAAGCTTTCTCTTGCTTGTCACTTTATTCAGTTGACTGTCCTCTCATTGTTTCACTTTAATTGCTGGAGTTTGATACCATACTAATTTTCCTCCGTCAATTCATAATATCAATTTCCCTGAAGGTCAGAAACAATACATCAGGAAATACCACCTGCTATTCAGGGATATCGCAGGAAATTTGCATTTCCACTTTGTAAAGTGTTATTATTTTGGACTGACAACCCACATTATTTCATTATCCCAAAGCATTAGGATCCCTGAAAGCTGTAAAGAGAGAGAGAAAGAAAGAGAATCGGCATCCTGGCTGGCCTCCCACTAGCATTTCATGGTCATTAACAATCAGAGTGGGAAGACAAACAACTTGTTGCTGAAAGATAGGCATGCCTTACACACAGCTTGTACCGTCACTTTGGCACAAGCATGGGAGCAATGCAGCCGCTTCCTCGGTCTCCCCCAGCCCGGCAAGCCCTCGTCCCAGGCTGGGTTACTGCTCAAGTGAGTTCCTCCATCCTCTGTGAGCTGCGCTGAAGAATGAGGTGGCAGACACAGCCAGAGGATTTACTCTCTTGCAAGCATATGGGAGACTTGGGCGCAACTTCTGCAGGGAGTTGAACAGCTTCCTTCCTGCTTTTTATTCATTGGGTGTGAAAACGCAACGTTTTGGGACCATCAGGAGGGGAAGGCAAGCTGCCCGCAGCTAGGTGATTGCAAGCCTTGCAACCTCCACAACAGCTGTAGCGAATATCCCAGAAAACAAACTTCAGCCCTTAAGCATTTTTCTCCCTTTGGGTATTTGAGCAGCCATCCATACAAACCCTAGCAGCCTTATTACCTTAGAATTTTTAGCACAACCTTGAGGGATCGGGCAGGAAGGAGGAGACCCGTCAGAGGGAACCTGCACTCTCGCACATTTGCGATGCCTTTTCTACCCAAGATGGAGGATATTAAACTTCAGCAGCCTTTTTCCCAGCTCTTCACCGTGCTCCCACTCGCTGGGAACGGCCATGCCCTGCAGGGCAGAGCAGAGTTACCTGCTCACATCCCATCACACACGCATCAGGAAGCATGTGCTGCCTGAAATGTCAGGGCATTCGCAGCCGCCTGTCACTTCTCCCAGCGAGCCTGCCCTGCGGCCCTGAGGCTTACCTAACAGCGAGCATGAGGCAACTTGAACGAAGGTAGAAATGTGCCCCCAAAATGGCTTCATTCAGTTGTCAGATTGCAGCTCCGCAGCTCAGGAGGAAGCGTGACTGTGGGAACTTTCTTGCGCAGTTTCTTCTTGGCTGACCGAACGTATCCCAGAGATTTCACTTCTGGAAGGAATGCCTTGAAGTGATTTCTTTTTTTTTTTTTTTTAATGGTGTGTTTCAAGACATATCTCTATTTTGAGCTGCTGAGGGAGGGCAGTGAGCCTTACTGGCCATAGTAAAGGAAACTTTATTTCTGGCTGGTTTCAAGGAAGGGCACGACCGAGGCTGAGAGCTGCTGCTCCACCAGAAGGTCCGAGCTGCGGAGGCGGTGCTGGCACAGGCAGCTCCGAGGATGCCCAAAATTACATGAGATCAGTTTGCTCCTCTGGCCCAAGGAGAGGAAATGGGAAGAGGTATAACGTTACCGTGCCCTCTCCAGGCAGCCAGGACCACCTCAGGGCAGCTGGGAGTCGGCAGCCGGCGCGGATGGCGAGGTGGTGCTGGTGGAGCAGTGCCGCGAGCTGGCACGGACTCAGGGGCTGCTTGCAGAAGGGCTGTCTTTTTAAAACTGCAGACTGATAAAACTAATGACTGTGTTGAGAGATGCTCATAAAACACTGAGTCACCCCTTACTCAACTAAGGAAGCTGTCACTGCTCTTTCAAAGAGGCCTGAGCGGGTTATTCCCCTCTATGCTGTGCTGAACTCAGAAATATCGACCTGCATGGCACTTGGGATGACCTGGGCTGGCAGTCAGAGTTCAAAAGGTGAGGAACACCTCTCCACAGGAGTAAACAGTGACGCACATTTGGAAATAACCCTTTCAGTTACCATCAGCCATTTGGTACCTTCTCCTGCCTGAGAGCTTTTGTGCTAAAAAGCTACCTAGGAGGGACAGCAAGAAATGACTGTGAAACAGCCCCAGCCACCTTCAAGGCTGATTTAAAGATCAGGAGGAGGAAAAATGCCAGTGTTTAATATTTAAACAAAAAAATGTTTAATTTTTAAACATTTATGTTCCTTTTATGATTGTTAAATCAATATTAATACAGAATGTAAACCATTTTATAGCCCCCACACAGGACTCCCCCGCTGCTCCTTTCCCAGGAAGTCTGTTTTGGAGGAAGATGAGCGCTACCCTACCATCAGGAGGTTCAGAAATGCAGGTCCCAATAAATAACTCCAGAGCCAGGCCCGCGGCCCTTCTTCAGACACACTGCCTAACGACTTCAGCGAGAGTTCTGCCTGAGTAAAAACAGCAAGTTTTGGCCCATTACC
The DNA here is from genome assembly GCF_013377495.2 of Cygnus atratus. Lineage (NCBI taxonomy): Eukaryota > Metazoa > Chordata > Aves > Anseriformes > Anatidae > Cygnus > Cygnus atratus. The sequence continues at coordinate 36,769,571 of NC_066362.1, read as the reverse complement.
TTCAAATGAACAGAACTGTTTATTTGTGGTTTGAGGTGCTTCCTCCTGTCTGAGCTTTCAGCTTCCCAGGCTGAGCCAAAGAGGTACCCTCCCAGCTTAAAGGGGGCTTCCTGCCATCCCCCGGGCTGTAGGCACGCTCCAAAGGGCTCCCAGAGTATCCTCTTGAGTTGTGTGGCTTGCATTCGTACGGGGCACCCCTGCCTTCACCGACCAGAAGCAGCTGGTATAGACGAGATGTCTTGACAATGAGCTTTGACTGAATTGGAAAATAAATCTTTCGGCAATGCTAGCCTGCAAAGACAAAAATCTTCCTGTAGCATTCTTTAGCCTTCATCCCCCCTGCAAACTGTGTGTGCGTGCTAATTATCTAAAAACCATATCTAAAAAGCCCTCATAACCTGTAGACAAAAATCAGGACAGTGCAGAAGAAGAGGAAACAACAGCCAGCAGCCACGTGTGCACCACTAATTTACACGAAATTGCTGCAACAAGACCTTCCAAAACGCAGCCTCTAAACACTTGTGAGCAACTCTCACGCCAGTCCACATCACAGAGCTGCTGTCTCTGCCCATTCTCTTCCTCACAGGTCCGAACCTCACTCCCTCCTCCTGCAGAAGGTGCCACACTCCTCTCCCCCAGCCCCTTTCCTTTTCAGGCCGCCCCGCAGCTCCCCTCCTGAGCGTCCCCCCATGAGGTCCTCGGGAGGGGGCCACGGGGAGGAAGTGGTTCTGACATGTATTTTAGTGATGTTTTAAAGCATATGGTCTGAATGCTCTGAATGCCGTGGAAGATTACTGTCACATGTCCCAGCCCACTGCGTATCTGTTGACACAGTATCACCTTTCATAAATTGCTGGATACCATTTTCCCATCAGCATCGCTCTAAACACAGGAATTATAGCCAGGACACAAATCCAAACAACCCTTATATGCTTAATAAAATAAATAACAATCAGCCTTTCAAGCAGTTCTCCTCTAAAGGAATTTTCCTTATTTTAGATCAAACACTTCTTGGGATTCACGCTAATTTGTAGTTACCAGTGCCATAAATAACTAACACAAAGCAAAAACAAAACAAAACCACACACACGCTAAAAAAAAAAATAAAATCAACCAACCAACAACCAAAAACGACCACAGCACAGAAAATCATGCTGATTTATATTTTTAAATTTTGAAATACATGCTGATGCCATGCTTTGGGTACTGGCACGATTTCTGAATGAATGCAAACAAAGCAAGATCTGCTTGAATGCGTCAGCCCCCCTAATGCATACTTAGCATAGCTCCAGGTCAGTGGGGCCAGACCAATTTACACCAGCTCACCAGTTGGCCGGGGAGGTTCACATGAGTGTGGTATCTCCAGGCACCTCCTCCTTCCCCTCGGTCCCAAACTTGTGAATGGGTTAATGCCGCAGATCTCGGCGTGCCTCTGAACTCTGCTGACTGCTTGGATTCGGTTCAGGTCATGCGAGAGCAGGCTGGGAAGTGCACACGCACCTCTGCTACCTCCCCCCCCCTTGCTTTTTCACACATTGATGGAGAGATAATGTCGGCTTTTCGTAGGAAAACCGATTACCGGTACACCAGTTCAGTGTCCAGTGTAAAATGCTACATTTGGGAGTTTTCCACAACGACAAAATCTTCTGAAGTAAGCAAGTACTTTCAGTTCGAAATTTTATTTTTACCTGAAACCCAATTTTCTGAAGAAATATGAAACAGAAATACGTCTACTAGTGTCAGCAGTGGCTAGCAAAGCTTTATGTTCTGCTGTAACACCACACTCCTGCATGCTTTTGCTCCTGAAACCTGTGTCTTTCAGTCCCCACACATCCGCTTTCAGTAGGGCTCCAGGAATGGAGACCTCACTGGCTCAGCCCCTAGAGCACCCCACTTTTATCCTCATCACTTCAATGGAAGCGGTCGGAATAAGTTAAACCGTTGGACTTGCCTGCTCCACCTATACAAGTAACGAACAGTGCTGTGTTTGAGAGCCAAACGTAAGCCATTAGGGGATGTGCAAGACAAAACCAACACCTGGCAGCTGGTGGTGAGAACTGGCTCGTGTCAAACGAGCCGCCACACTGCTTGGAAGGGCTCCACAAGGAAGCCACGTGTGGAGCCCCTCGGAGCAACCCAGTCACTCAGCGCAGCAAAGTGCCAGGATCCCTGCCTGGCTCTCAGCATCATGCAAAATTGGTATGGAGCCCCTATTGCTACAGTACCAGACAATTTCCCATACTCTTCAAAATCTATGTAAATAATGACTCTCATTCTTTTTCCCCCTTCCTGTTGTCCTGTAGAAATAGCTTAATTACTGCCTTGGGTCTACACAAAGTCAGTAAATGGCTACGAAATATACTCTCATGAGCATGCGCCAAATTCCAGCGCATTTGAGCAGCCACGTTTATGCACCATAAAACCATCCCTGCCACGTGATCTTCTAAGATCTCCTCTCGCCGCTTCATGTTCTTGGAGTTACTGGAGTATGCAGTTACGCAGTTCCTAGCATAAAAGTTTGAAAAATGAATAAAGATTTAGCACGTGAAAAACAAACTTGCAGCAAGTTTCTCAGTGCAAACCACGACGGTGATGCCCCAGCCCCTCCGCAGCAGCTACTTGCCCCGCAGCCAGGGGTGCTGCAGTGCTGCTCGCCAGAGCTCTTGTTAGCAGTCACAGACCAAGGGCAAGCAACCAAGCTTAAAACTGTCTTGTTCCTCCCCGTCGGGCCTTCAGTGCGTGACTGCTTGCCGGAATTACGGGGTTAGTACCTTTTCCAGGCAGCTACAATAGCAATGACAATATAGCAGTGATGTAATCCAGATGAGGGATTAACAGATGACTTTGATTTCCAGTACTGTCGGGCTAACACCTTTCACAAGCACTAAATCCACCTGATGAAATCGTTTTTAAAAGAAAGACCATGAACAGTGCCGGCCTCTGCAAAACAGGCTGGGAAACACTGAGAACAGTTTTGTACCTTCAGGCAACCACGGAGTTCCCACTTGAATATAGCGGATGTTACAGAATAACCGTACCCACTCTGCCTAAAAATCCTTCTCTCTGCTGCCTCAGAAGAAATCCCCCCAAAACAATCAGACACAGCTGTAAGATGCAGTCATCTTCCCATTAGCAGTCTGCCAAGCCTCAGGACACTTGTTCCGGGGCCAGCCTCCCTACTCTGAGTGGGACACAGCACACCAGCCTGCAGACACAGCAGGAACGGGAACCAGGACATCGCTACGCTCTGTGCAGCCCCCAACCTGCCCAAAGGTGCAGAGTGCCCTGTGGAGGCTGTCCGAGGTGTCAGCAGGGCCCGGATCCTGCCTGCGGGTACCTTATTTACACCGAGTTACCACGAGCAGCTACAGGAGCTAAAGGTGAACAGGCAGAAATGAAAAAGTGGATTAGCACCATTTGACATCTACATCTAAATCCTGGTGTTTCAGGGCATCTGACAACCATTAAAGGCCCATAAACCAGCCAGGACCTTCCCTTGTGGGCTTCCTTCGTTAATAACTGTCTATTAGGAGACTGCTTGTATCCTTTTCTCATGCTGGCTACTATATACAGAACATCAGATCAGTGAACCCCTGATCTAATCCTATTAAAAATATATATTTTTAAAAGGAGATGCTGACATGATACTTTCAGAGCATAACAACCCCTATTTCCCCACCGCTAACCTCTAAATAAAATCTACTTGCTGAGGAGATGGGGAATTAAGACATATTTTCACATGTGGATAGCCAGTTAAATGGTACACAGAATCTTTTTACTGTCCAGTTCTTTAATTTTGTTATGTATAAAAACACTACAGAAAATTATTGCCTATAAAATGTTTGTTTCTGTTTTAGCAGAAGAAATGTAAAATATGTTCAAATGCGGCCAAAATCCTATTTTTGTCTTATTCTAACTAAACCATGGCCAAACCGATTTCCTTCAGATTTTAAGCAAAAGAGAAATGTTCCTGGATCTCAGCTGAGAACCAGAGCCCTACATTTAAATCTGGATAGAATTATTATGACTGCGTTATAATATTACTAATAAACAGAGTTTATAATGGAAACATTGACAGGACCTCCACTGAAGCGATACCGGTAAGGACCACTGTAATAAATTCAATTAACATCTAATAGAAACCGTGATCTCATCACATGCCAACTAACATCATGCTCGGAATAAAATAAAACTAGCACAGACCAGCTCCTGCCAGCTCTTGAAGACTGCCATCCTCAAATCCCTCCCACTGAGTAACAGGTTTTATACACTGATGCACCTTCCCCCAATCAACACAAATTACCAATCCTAAGGCAGATCCCTCTTAAATTGCCCTTATTTAAATCTAGAATATCTTGCTGGATATGCAAGCCCTTAGCCTCCTGTCTGAGGTTACATGGGTATGACCATGGCTGGTGTTGGCTCAGTAGCTGTTAAAAAGATTAAACAAAAATTAGCAGTTCCTGTACAACAAAATATCTGGACATTAACCAGAGTTAAAAATCAAGCCTTAGTTTGCTTCCTGCCCATCGGACATGCTACACTGAACATCCTTTTAAAATTCCACAGGTAATAAAACTTGCAGTAAATGAGGCTGGTCTCAGCACAAGTCTGTACTGATGCCAGACACAGCAATCTCTTTCATGTGTGCTGCTTTGAAAGCACTGAGGCTGCAAGGCATAGGGGTTCAGGAAAATACGCTGCTTTATAGGTTCACTGATAACTTGATAGAGCTGATAATGCAATTATTGCTCCCCAGGAGCCAGCACGTTAAACAGATTTTCGCCGCGGTGGCAGAGCAATGCCAGAAACGAGCAGGAAAAGCAAGGCCAGTGCAACTCACAGGCCATGAACTTCTGCTTCCTAGATAAGCAAATAAAACAAACCCTCTTCCAAAGGATGTGGCTGTAACCTGGACTTGGGACGGCAGAGGTCCAGTGAAGACAGTGGAATTCAGGTGGAGGTCAAGTGCCCAGAAATATGGCAAAAAATCCCTCGTGTCACAGGAGAGGTAGATTTTTAATATAGGGGGCCTGACAATCTGTTCCTGATGAGGTTTGCAGGGTGGGAACCAGGGAGAGGCGAGGGGTAAGGGAAGGAGAGCCAGCTCCATGCCTGACGACAGGCATCCTCTTCCCATGGGATGCTGAGAGTCCGCAGCCCCTGCTGGGAGCCTGCCGCCCTCCCTGCTCTGCCACCAGCGTGCCTCATGGCACGGCCTCCCAGCCCTTTCGGGCAAAACTGGCTGGGCTGGCTCAGATCAGCCATTTAAACCCAATGTGAATAGTCTCCGTGGTAAGTTAAAAGTGAATAAAACACTGAACTCTGAGAGCGTGGGGGTCATATTAACTTATAAATCCCCAAACACTCCCAGCAGACACCAATTAGACCAGAAGGTGCCATTGCTAGCACCTAGTATGACCTCCTGCACAGCACAAGTCAGACTTTTGCCCTGCAATTCCTGAATCAGCATCATAATTTCAGGTTGAAGTACCGCATATCTTTCAGAAAAACATCCAATTGTGATTTAAAGACTGCAAGTCTTGAAGACTTTACCGAATCACCTAAGCAAGCTGTTCCCACGATCAATTGCCTTCATTCTTCAAAATATATATACCTCATGTGCACGTGGGATCTGAAAATGTAAAGGGTTAGATAGGCACGTTCCGTGCTTGTGCTCTGGCACTGGTGAAGAACTGACCTCACATCGGTTTTATGAGGTTATTATAACTCCACATAAGAAGCTATACTATCTTTCTGAAAGATCTCACACAGAATTTAGTACTGATCAGGATGTGTTTACCCCACTTTGGGAATTTTGCAGACTATGTTTCTGTCTCCAGACTAAACTGGACTTGACAAGTTTCATCATCATTGCACAAGGTACATGACCCACAGCCCCTACAACAGCGGTGGCACCATGGTCTTCTCTGACCCCCCCACTGGCTCACTCCCCAGCCAGCTGGGGCTGAGAAGCCTGCTCCTGATGCTGAGAGAACACGGTGCTATTAATCAAAAAGCACATTTTTCTTTCCAGCTACTGCTCTGGTTCCTCTATAGTTACCAAGGCAGAGGACGCACTGCTGTCCTACGACCAAAATTTGAGTGAAATTGCCTTGTAATCTGACAACTGCCATGCTAAGGGTAGAAAACTGGAAGATGCGTGACACAACAGCTGGTATTTCAAGGACTGAGGAAGAAAAGTAATTAGAAGTCCTTTGAAAATAAAAACATCAAAAAACATTCATGAAACAAGAACACAAAACACAAGGAATCAACTGAAATCTCATTTCAGATATAGGTACTCAATTCTGATCTTTAATGTTTGTTTTAATCATGAACTGATTCATATTTCAAACAGAAAAGCAGACTTTTTCATTTAGAAAATGCTGGGACAGGACATGCAACTTTTTTTGTTTTAATTGAAATGGGAAATTCATTGAAATGAACCTTTCCTCTTGGGAATCTTTGATTAAACAACTTAGCATTTCTGGAGGAAAAAAATAATCCTCCAAAAATTCCAGACCAGTGCCAGTAAACTCTTACATGAGCTGAGCCACACACCAGTGCATCTCAAATTTTGCTGCAGTTGCATGTAACAGACAGAAGACGAATCTCCTCACCCTCGATTTATGTCGCTCTTGAACTACACCCATGCAACAGAGAGGATAATGGGAGCCAGTGCTGTGAACCCGCAGCAGCGGTGGGACACGGCCGCCCACAGCCCATCCTCACAGGAGCCATGGGCAAGACAGAAGCAATGAGCTGTAAGGGACATCCTTCTTTTGAGGTAGTAGGTGTTGCGTATCTTTTATTAACTTGCAGTAAAGCCCAAAACATGCACTTGTGTATGCTGTCACCTGTTCTTCCCTTGCAGGTAGGAATTTCATCCTGCCAGCATTACTGGGGACTCAGGAGACAACGGTCACCGTGCGCTTTCCATAAGCCAGAACATCAGGTCTTCTCCAACATAAATCTTATCTCCTGCACAGAGCACGTATTCTACCTGACATTTTATTTCACCTGGAGGAATCTCATCACCCAAAAGGGCATGGACAAGACACTCGGCAGATCCTCATCTGCTAGCTCACCCCATCCAGCAGAGGCAGAAGTCTTTTGTTAGAGCTGGAAGTGGCTGACCAGCACACCGAGGCACAACCTTCCCCTTGCTCATGCCTGTATTTCCTATGTTTAATGGGAAGGGCAGCATTTTATCTGAGTCACACAGTCTTCAAGTGGTTAATCTTATCCTTTTTCAGCCAAATACATGGGAAATGGATCTACACAAAACCTGAGCTTGCTGCTGGAGACTCTGACCCCTGAGATGACCCCTTCATGACTCTCCTCTAGTCTCCAAGTGAACACAAGAAGGACTTCACCTTCAATCACTGTTAAATGTGACCTCACGGCTATATTCCCTTACTTTGGTTTAGCTGCAGGCCTATGTTTCAAAGTTCAGCACTATAAAACACTGATTATTAGACACAATCAAGAATTAGACTTCAAAGACCTTTAGTCTGTCATGTGTAATTAACATACTCAATCACAATTAAACAGTGATTGGCATTTTGCAGCACTAGTTCTCTGAGGACAGCAAAGCTCATTTTTACCAATATTCTTTCAGAAAAGACTTCATTATTTAAAGGTAATTCAATTTTCTACACCATTGAAGACATATTCTCAGGAGGTATGAAACATATAATTTCAAACATAAAGCTGCTTTCACATAATTTCATTATCCCTGTGGTATTTTTGGCAATGAGTGTTTCAGAAAGTGAATTTAAAAGAGAACAAATACAAAATAAATTTGTCGGTACACTGATTGGAATTATGACTACACATCCTTTAATCATGTGTCCCACTCAAACCATGCAACTCGGAGTCCACATGGCCCAGGACTGACTCTCCCACCGTGGGCATTAAACACTGTAATACATTTAATTAATTCGCTAAAATGCATGAAGGCCCTTGCACACCATAACGATGGGTGCCAAGAAAGTGTTTATAGTTATAGCGACTGTTAATAAAACATTGTGCACTCCAGGTTTGGAAGCTGATACAGAAGAGCTCTAGAGGGGCTCTAGTGCCTTGAGGTCATTCATATCTTGCATTTATGTACAGTTAAGGAGACTGAACTTTTTTCTAACTGCACTTGATGCGGACTAGCCAGTGCCCTGCCTCCTCTCTGTGCTCTTCCAACCCTCAGCAGCTGCCAAATTTCCACAAGTGCTATCAGGTGTGGTTCCCTCAGAAGAACAGCACTTTGCAGCTGGTGAAATATGCCCAAGAGGTCCTGGCTGCGGGGCATAACCAAGGCACATATGCCAACAGGGCAGCCAGCCTGGTTAGCTGACCTGGCACCGCAGTCATTCTCACCGCTTTTTTTCCCTCCATTTATCAGAGATGCAACCTCTTATTTGTTCATGTTCATTTCAACTAGATCATTGGGGGCTTTCCGTTTCTGCAACTGTCAGCTCAGGCAGCCTTTTCTGTTAACCAAGTATGTCAGAAAGGCCCTGCCTTCTCTGATAGCTTTGCAATGAGACCAAGATGGATAAATGGATGGACAGACGGACAGACAAATGAAGAAAGATTAAACTATATGCTACTTCAAGCCCTTAGGATTTCCTCAGAAGAGCTACGGCTGGGAACAAGTACAGTAGATCTCATTTTCTCCAATCTAAGCAATCTCAACAGGTACTTACGGTACTTATGGCTCTTATCTGAAAAGCTCAGAGGGTTGTCCAGGGTACCAAAAAAAAGGAGTAGTGGACTGTAATGCCTTCATGTGTTGCATCTGCTGATCTACCGCTATGAGTCTAAGTTCTCCCTCACATATTTGCAGTACACCCAGCTCGTCTCCAGACACTTTCCAAACACAGAGCTGTTCAGCAGGTCAGAAGTGTGAGAAGTTATGTGCGACAGATGGAAGATGACATGCTCATTTCCCTTCTGTGTGTTTCCTCCCTCTTTTAATTTTGAAGAGGAAAATTCCAGCTAAAGGAAAAAGATTAGTTGGCCTTAAGGAATTCTGGAACAAAAATGTCTGTTTTCTGTTACTTTATTGATTATCACTATTACCGATGGAGTTCAGAAGCAGTGGCAACTTTGCCTTTTATTTTGATACTAAGGTGAGTCCTTCCTTAATTTCCTTTCCTTTTTCTCTTCCTCTGATTGCCAGTTATTGATGGGAATGAAACCCAGAACCTGTACCCATGTGAGGGGAGTACAGGAATCAGGATCTGTCAACGCCTCTGCTCTGATGGCATATAAGACATCTTGGAGAAACCACTGAGCTGCTAAAGCTCGGCAGTTTGTATGAATTTACAGAATCTCCTAAGGCCGGGCACAGAGCTCACAAGACTTGCCACTTAAAATGGTCACCCAGACAAAAAAAGAAAGTATGTTCATAAAAGCAAGGAAAGAATGATGAATATAGTAACGGGAAATGGAGAAGGGAGAGAGAAGAGAGAAAGAACCATACTGCCCTACGAGAGCAGCTTTGTGCTTCCTCCAGTAATGTTACTCTGTTTTGTTTATCATGAAAAGATCCCATTAATGCTTCAGCCCCATCAAATAGCAGACCAAGTTCATGAATGGCACCTATCAGAGCCCAGGGTAAATCCAATGATTAGAGGGAATTTGCCAAAGGGCCTTTGTAGCTGAGAAAAATGCCTACTCCAGAGAGGAATGCAGAAAATTCCTGGGAGGACAGGCCCTCCTTTGTTGGCAGGCCAGCGGTATTCTGGAGCAAATAAAGGCAAACAAAAAATGGGATCTCGGATGCAAAGAACATTTGAAGAAAATGTTCAAAGACCTCCTTGAAACATTCTCACCTCCCCCACTTCCTCGACTGTACTAATTCTGTTTAGGCCGGGCTATACTCAAAACACTACTATTTTAGGATTACATAATAGGAATGTCTCCCTACAGCAACAGCTTTACTCACTTAGTTTTTCTACTGCTTTTTCCCAATTAAAACTTCTGTTGACATAAGCTTTCAGGGGCTGAATTCTCAGCCAGTGCAAACTGCCACAGATCCACTGAAACAGAAGGATGTCCACTGGCTTACAGCAATATACAATTTGACCTCAGATTTAGAATGTGAAATAGAAGAAATACAGGCAGACAATGGAATGGACCTACAGATGGTGGAGAATCGAAGTTGATGCCACGTCTCTGATTCACTCCAGTTTGTTAACGCATGTGCAAAATGAATATGTATCATCTACGAGCTATGCAGCAGCAACTCAGGCTGCACCGTAGAATGAAGGATTCGCCTGGCTAGGCTCATCTTGAGAGTATAAACACATCCAGCCAGAAATTCAATTTAAAGATTGGACAAGACAAGCTGTCACTAAGCAACTGAAAGGGACACAGCATGTGGACGTTGACTCATTTCAGACTTGCATGGCTGATGTTCTTTTACTCCTTCTAAGTTAAGAACTCATTCATAAGAAACACATTTAAGCTAGCAAAATTATATGGAGACTCAAAAGAACTCAGCCAAATATCAGCAAAATTATATTAAAGCTGCAAATTTTTACGTAACATTTGTCCGTATTTGCTTACCATGACCTTGTCAACTACATTACAGCATTATCAATGTATTTAAAATAGTTTTTGTATTAAAATAGCCCCACACCATACCAAACGTACAGAGGCAGTGTTCTGTCTGCCACAGGCAAGGCTCTAATCTCACTTACATCAGTGTAAATCCAGTATATTTCCAACAATTTCACTGAACACCAGCGAAAGTGAGATCAGAATTTGGCCCTATGCCTCCTTCACTCTGTTTTCCTCCAGAGAAAACAAAACCATTTTTTGTTATTTCATTGGTGTGAAAAATCAGATACAGATTTTATGGCTGATTTAGAAGCTCTTATCTGCTTCTGAAATCTTGAATTGCATAAACTGCATGTAATCCTCACATAAACACATTCAGCAAACATGATTTCCTCCTCCCCTCCTCATTTCCTATGCTCTGAACAATCTTAATGCCTTTTTTCTTCACAATGTGCACTTAAACACAATATGTTTCCTCGTAAACATTGTTACTGACTTTTATTTTATGTCCTGCATTAAAGATTTGCTATGATGGTAAAGGAGTGAAACAATCACCGTGTAGTTCCAGTACAGCTCTGTAAGTGTATAAGGGTATATACTATGTGTACTTGTGTGTGTGCATCTGAAAACTAATAAAATATTAATTATTTGCAGCTCTGGAGACTGAACATTTTTCAGAATGGGGGTGAATTGCTTGCAAATGTGTTTCCCTTATTGCTCTGCAAATGCTGCTCATTTTATTTGTTTTAAATGATCTTTTGCTGGTCCTGCAAGATTTACATTCATGAAGCAGTGTGACAGCCGGGAAGGGATGAAGAGCTATGTGTACAAACAAAACTGGGCTGTGCAGTGCACCACAGTGTTTCTCAGCTGTGTGTAAAAAAGCAGTGATGTTAAAAGAGCTCTTTTTCTCTGTTTTTTAAGGAACAAAAGCAACTGAAGGCTTATATTAATGACTAGGTTCTTCTTTATTCTGAATACTCCTGAGCAAGTTTATTAGGGGATGCTCCAACTTCCCTCAGTGTCACTGTGAGCCCTGCCTCTGAGTACACGACTTGAGACAGTGTCTCCTTTTGCAGCAGAGGCAGAGCTGGAGTCTCACCCTCATTCATGCTGGCTCATTTCCTTCAATGGCATTCCTCTGAGGGCATGACAGCAAGCTGCTCCTGCAGGTTAGAGGCCCTGACGATGTGGCCTCAAGGAACAAAAATGGCATTAGGGCAGACAGGCTGAAAGGGCTGTGCCACTCACACACCACCTGGGACCACACTAACACGGGCACTGGGTGAAGCAACAGATTTCATTACACATCATTCCTCCAGCAAAGGCTTACAGCACCTATGGTTCTGCTTAAACACAGTGGAAATTGCAGATATCCAGCACCTTCCAAGATTAGAGAATCAAAGCACACTTAGCTACAGTAAAAAATAAATAAATAAAATAAAGGAGAGATGGCAATTAAAATCTCTCCAACAGGGGCACGTGTCTCCCCAGCACAGTTCTTTAATTGCCATCAGCTGCATAAATCCTAGGAACATCTTCTGCAAAGTAAGTATCAACTTAGAAAAACTGGTCATCGGAGAAATATGCAAAGCCTGCAAAACACACGCGCACACGTGTGCACATTAACATCCTCATACAACCTTGATTTATTGAGCCTCTGCCTGGCAGATGGCTGACATTTTAAAACACACTTATAAAACTATAGATCTGTTTGTTAGTTTGTTTTTCACCATCCAGACCGTAACAACTCCAGATATAATTTGCTCACAGTATAGCAAGGGTAAATGAATGTCACCACAGCCCTGCCTTGTCACGCTGTCACTGAGACGTGTGGAGCCCTGGACTCTTCCTCCCAGGCAGAGGTTACATCATCTCACACATGCTTTTCTTGCTAGCCTGTATTTGGAGCTGCCTTCAAAAACATCCACGAACCACACACTGGTTTACTCACTGTTCTGCACCGTCAGAGTCCCTGCCCTAGGGATAAGTTCCTGCTCCACCACAGATTTCCTCTGTGTCTTTGGGAAGACGTGCACACCCAGGCATCTAAAGATATTTTAGGAACCTGAAGGCGCAGACAGATGTTTGCAATAACATGTCAGACCAAAAACTGTGTTAATCCAGAAACAGACACCTTGGCTGTTCAGACACCCCGGCTTGGACAGAAGCACAGCCTCCGGTGTGAAGTGTGACAGAAACCCAGGGCAGCAATACCATAAAACCACACTGCATGAGGTGGCAGATAGGTGAATCACATCCAACGCAGGCAGGAACACCCTGGTGATTTCTTCTTTACAGACAAAATAAAGGCTGGCTGTTTAAAGAGGGGATTCGGTTCAGGAGATTTTGAACTCTCCTTTCAATCAAAGGCAGAGTTATTTACCACTGCAAATGACCACTAAGTCCTAAGCCATTCAATCCTGTAGTGAAACAAGGACTGAAGCAAGAAATAACTGACTGGCCTAGATTCAGAGTCCAGTGCAGATGAAAAGAAGTGGAACGGCAGCTTTGAGACATTTCTATGCCTCGTGGTATCCGGGGCTGGTTCAGTTTCTTTGATTTATGCTAAATGTATGTTTGTCCAACAAACATAAGAAGTAAGAATGTTTACAGAGGACAAAGAAAGGGTCAATGTGTAATTGCCTTCTTCTAGTTACCACTTAGTATGCCACCCTCTGGTTTTCAATTTAGACTTAAAAATTAAAACAGTGGTGCCAAATCCATATGACACCTAAGAACCATGGTATATCAGAGCAGCTTCACAATGGGACTCTTCATAACACCAAAGATGCTGGCACGCCTCCTAAAACTCTCCTGGAACTTTTGAAGCCTGTACTGTAAGCATCATATTTTTCCTCCTCCATTATCCCCATGAAACAGGAGGATAAAATGAAGGAGCATGTCTGTTCTTAGGATAGCCTGACAGAGCCAAACTTCATTTTTGGTCGTCTTTCATTACTGCAGCCAGTGGTTCCACCCAGACTCAGTGGCTCGGCACCACCAGGGGGCAGTGGGAAGTGGTCATTGCTGAGGCTGGTGGGCAGATATTGGGATTACCCCTCTGATTTGCCCCAGACGGGTATGAATTAGTCTATGCAGGACTGGGTCTTGTTTCTAAAATGAAATCTGGAGGGTGTTAATTTATCATGTCTAAGCCTAAGGCCTGAAAGAGCAGCCACAACATTTATGTTTTTGTATACATTTTGGAAGTTCTAGGTAGCTGAAACTGTTTTTTCTTTGTTTTTTTTTTGTTTTTTTTTTCCCAAGAATTGAAATACTTCCGACCTTCTTTTCAAATATCCTCTGTAAACATAATGAGAGATATAGGCACATATTTAGTGGCTTTTCATAGGAGAAAAAAAAAAGTGAACCCACCATAAAGCGAACTGGTGAAGAGAGGGCAGAGGTAGCTCTGAACACGAAAGATCTTGCTACATTTCTTAAAGGTTCTCCTGTGCTAACAGCAATTAGAAAGGTCAGCTGTAATTTCACCTCTTGTTCATACAGGGCCTTGTCTCACCCTCAGCAGGAAACAGGGATTGAGCTGGAGGAGCCTGAACGTAACGAAAGTCTGTGGCCGTAGAGCACTGCTGCCATCAATATAGATCTGTCACAGACGCTCACTGAGGAGGAGGAACTTCCATCCGCCACAGCCTCTATGTTTTCTGATTTCAGTCAGTTATTTCTGATTTTGATAGATGTAGATTTATGGTGCATGGGAAGAAACAGGTCTTTGGGCCTTGCAAGTGTGCTGGGCCACACAGACTCGTGCTCCATGGCCAAACCGTGCATCCAGACCGCCTCTGAAACACGGGAGAGCTGGGTCAGAACAAGGCTGAAGGGCTGCACTCATTACCTTGGGTATTTGCGACAAAAGAAGAGCCAGGATTTCCCAGCTGGACTGGGATCGACTGGTTACATGGCCTCTGAACTGCCACCTTGCGTTGCCACGTGTATTAAATGGCGTGTTCTGCTCCCTTCGCTCACACGTGGTACGTGAATGGGACAACCCAGGGCTAAGGGGCCACTTGGTGTCAGGAAAGGTAGAACCAGGCCCACAAAGCCACCACAACTTTGTTCACCTTCCCAGCAAACTTCTCATCTCCGACTGAAAAAAGCACCCTATCTAGAAGGCAGCTGTATTGAATGACAGAATTAGGGCGATTACTCTTCTGAATTATGGTATCTTAAGAATGTTTTTACACAGAGGGAACTACAAATGAAAGCAGTTTCGAGCAAATTAAAAAACAGCTCAGTGTCACTATTAATTAATTAAAAACAATTTTTCCAAGTCAGCCTAATAGAAGGCTTCCTACATGCAACCAGTAACTGATTAAGTGAGTGACTCAAGCAGTAAAATCACAGTCAGGCCTATTTTCTTCATCCTGGAAGGCCAAGTTCAATATTTTTCCTATGAGGCATGCCTTACTATAAAAAGAACGTGATGTTTGAACGTGAGTGTCTCTGCTCTCGGTGCTGGCACCCGACGCCTTCCCGAGCCCTCCTGCCGCATTTCGAGAGTACAGTATGAATCACAATCATGTGGCTCACCTCCCTGCCAAATTCTTCTCTTCTGCTACCACTGCGAGTTCCTCCCAGGCCTCTGCCAGCAGCATCTGTCCCCCAGCCAAGGCTGTCGGGGCGAGCGTCAGCGGGGAGGCAGGGCTGGCTCCCTCCCTTCTTCTCCGAGGAGGAGGAGGCGAGCAGGCGGATGGTTAGAAAGCTGTAACCACAGGGATGGCTAAACGGCTGGTGGAGTCGGTCAGGATGCAAAAAAAGGAGTGAGTAGGAAGCTGAAATGGAGACGAAGAGAGTGCAGAGCTGCAATGACTTCAGATAAAAGAATCCTGCCTTTCAGATGCTTTTCAAATAACATGCTGGTATTTTTTACCCATACAAAAATTACTGTCCACCTCGAAGAAAATACTTTCCATTCCCAAGAAGAACTGCTGTGACAGCCCAGAACACCAGACAGATAAGCAAAACTGGACAGTCAGTTCAGACAATTGTAAAAGGATCTTTTGTGAATGCACAGCTAAGAGAATTTCTAATTGGCCTTAGATTACTGGCCTACTTCTAAATGATTGAAAAAAGATGAATGTTTGGGCACTAGAAAAGCTTTACCAATCCTGGATGCTTGTCTTGTCTTTAAGGTAGAGAAAAGGTTACAGTCAAATAATATTGAACTAGCTTTACTTTTTTTTTTTCCTTCCAAATTATGCCCTGATTCTTGTATGTAAGCATTGTCCCAGTCTCTTTGATGGCTCCACACAGATTTACAGAGAGCTGAAACCTTGAACTTTTACAGCTTACCTTGTGCCATAAAGAATATGAGACTTAAAACATGTACAGTAAATCTAGACTTATATTATTCTCCCAGGTTTATTCATTGTCCAGAAAAGCAAGGAAGGAAAAACACCCCAAAGGATATTAAACTGTGGAATCCCTGAGCCCTGGTGCTTTGTTCTGTGCATGTAACTTTCCCATACCTGGGAACCTGGGGCTTGCAGACTTCCCAGAAGCAAATGCCCACCTTCCTGAGACGTTACAGCTAAGCTAAGACCGGGCTAATGCTAAAATGAAAAGCTTGGACAGATTTCCCCCAATTTACGTTGAATTAATCTAATTTTTACTAGGCCTATTTTTATATAAGTCGCGTCTTAAAACTTTCTCTGCTAAATGTCTCTGGTAGATTTTTACTACCAAGTGGCTGCCTCTGGGTCAGTTCAAGGAATCACAGGCACACAGTCAAGCTGCTGACCACATGCTCACCCACGGGGAGCAGCTGAAGTGATACCTTTTGCCTTCCATTTGCAGCAGGCTGGTGACACACACATGGCTGGCTGCCGCAGTTCAGCCAACAAGCAGCACTGATCTAGGTCCCATTCTTTTTAGGAGCTTTCTCTACAAAGTAACACACAATTGCTGTTACAGCTCTGGTTTGCTTTGCAGAAAAGAGACAATGAATAAGAACACCTGAAAAGTCCAGGGTCAACCCCTGCCCTATTTTGCAACATGAGCAGGTCATTGACTAGATTTTCCATTTTCAAAGTACTCCTTAGTATGGAGTAGAAGTGGACACTGCTGGCAAGTTTCCATGTAAGAGAAAGGATAGACTCTGAGAAAAAATAATGTCAATTTCTGAAATGTCTTCACAATAAGCCTTTCTCCCAGCTGACAGACAGAACTTTCCAAAATATTTTTCTTGCAAGCAGTAGAAAAATATACTAGGTAATTTATAATATAATTTAAACTCCTGGAACACACTTACAGATAAAAGAAGAAGCACAGACTACCATGCAGGCAATGAAGAGTTGGAATACGCCACTAATGCACTTTCTGCTGCCTAATTTCCTAAATGGGACAATGGCATTCTCCTTTATACAATTCCCCTGAGGTCTATGCATCAGAGATGTGCTATACATATAAGGTACTCAATTTGCAGCGTTTCACTCTTGTAAAAAGTATTTCCCCAGACAGACTTCCAGAGCACTGAGAATAAAAATACCAGTTAACTCAGAAGAAAAAGAGACTATTTAAAATGTGGGCCACTCCAATTTAAATAAATGATAAACTTGTCCTAATTACATTACATTCTCCTACCTTACAATTTTCAGAAAGCTGAATAAATCATTCCTACCTCTATCTTAATGAGGGAAAGTGGTAATTGTAGACACCAATAAATTTTGGAAATAAAAGCGTCTGTGTATAACAAGACCGTACTATTCATGTCAGAAACAGTCCCTTCCCTCATTCTTGATAGCAAGTTGCTCTAGCAAGCAGACTGATCTGAGTCTTTGAATTAAAACTATCAAGTGGTACCACAAAGGTTAATATAGGACACAGCACCTTGGGTACAACTTGACTCCAATGTGATCATCTAAGTAAGCAGTTCAGAATGAGTGGGTGGAAGAAAAACTGAAAGATAATTTCTCAGTGAGACACCAAGAGGAGAATTCAGCCCCAGCTTCAGTACATACTGTTCCAACAGGGGATGACTGGGATAAGCCTGTTTCTATCAGCAAGCGTATCCTTTCAAATTAAGCAATCCTGAAATGACAATTACCTCAACAAACATTTTTTCAGGAAAAGTTGTATTTGTACTGCCAGTTCACATTCAGCATCCCAAATACCGTTTGTAGGCTACTTCTCCAGAGGATGTTTTCAATTACTTGGCTTCTTTTCTTGCTTCCCTACTCCCTCTGTCTCTCCCAACTATTACTCAGTCCCCATAAAATATTTCTGCTGTGGCTGTAACTTGGGCATGAGACATGTAAGCGTATACCCAGTCCGCACATGTAAGTAAGTTAATGACTCAGATTCTCTCATTACATGCTGTTTATATGCAGCTTTTACCACTTCCTGGTCAGAACAGACTTCTACTTTTTTGCTATATCAGAGCTCAGTTAAACCATCTAATCAACTTGATCAGCTCAGGCCAAGTTCATTCACCTCCATCTACCTTTGTAGGTAGTAGGTGACTCAGGATTTCAGGATTATTATTTTTTTTGGTCTAAACAAGTAGCTATTCAATTTTAGAGAAGCACATGCCCACTTTGGCTTTTGATATTAAATAAATCTAACGCCTTTACTGTGACAGAAGAGGAAGGGGGGCTCCAGGATGCTGCTCCAACGCTATTCTGCAGACCTATTCGTTAGCGAACACAGCTGATTTGATGGGGTTGTTTTGTTTTGTTGCTGGATCCACTACAAACACAAGGCACTGGCAGCTCAGCCAGCAACATATGAGAAGGGGCTTCCTCTCTCGCCGTAGCGTTCCTGGCGGCTTGAGCATGAACAGAAAAGGTGGACGGATGCCAATTGGCAGAAATAGCAGAAATAGCAGTGCACGATTCTAATACAAGCAGCAAAAAGACCAAGCATACAACATCTCTCTCTCTCTCATTGACTAAGGTTGCTTTGGCAAACAGCAGAAGGCTTTTTGCATGCTTATTTCCCTCTGGTCAGGGCAGATAGCTTTAATTACGTAGCCATGCAAGGTAATACTGCACAGTCTCTGGCAGTGTCGATGCACAAGGGTAGTAAATAGAAGGCAAAAGCACTGATCAGCTGTTAAGCAGCCCAGGGACACTCTCCATCTTGGCTTTCTAATGAAATTCCATATAAAGGGGCTTAGCTGGAGGACTCCTCAGACCGATTCACACACGCTGCAGGAACACATGGGAAAGGGTGTGCACCTACAGGGAAGGAAAATGTGTAAACAGCAGTGACTCAGTAATCCCAGCACATTTATGAAAGGCAGGTTCACTGGGATTAACATACTTCCCTCATCAACAGATCTTCATTAACAACCGCAGGGAGCATGTGCACACGTTTCAGTGTGTACAGAGTACAGCAGTGGGTGGACTGAATTCCTCAGCAGTTTTTTTTTTTTTTTTCCCTGTAGGATATTGACTGACCCAGACCAAGACAGATCTTTCCAACACTTTGCAATTATAATGAGGTCTTGCAGGCAGGTTTTTTTCCCTCAATAAATTACTATGATTATGTTTATGATTATGATTATTATGATTAAATTATTAATATTATTACCATTTTGCTTCTTAACTGAAAGATTGTTTCACAATCTATTAAGGATTCCTCCCCCCCAACAATCAACATTGACACTAAGACCAGCCAAAGCAAGATGGTTAATCCAGGGACTCCACGGAGCAAGGAAATAAAAGATCATTCCCAAATCAGAGGTGGATTTTCCACAAGAAATGAGCTTGTTTGATAAAAATCACAATTGCTATTTCTTTGTAAAAGCACTGGTGCCTCTGGCGGTTGTTTTGTTGCAGAAGGGATCGAGCAGGAAGGGATGGTGATCGGGTGAAATGCTTCACACTGGGCAGTGACAACAGATACAGGTCTTCTGGGAAGACGTGCTCTCTTGAAGTACTAAATTTGGTGTCAGCATGTTGAGAGACCACTCAGATCCTGTTGGCTGCAAGGTCTTGATCCTTTAATTCTCAGTAAAGCTAACTTTCCACTGACTTCGGTGGGCTCTGTATCAGCCTGATAGAGGTACTTATATTCAAGTCAGACTAAACGTGCTCATGTACAGCATGAGGTTGTATGACACCTATTTTGGTAAACACCAGCAGCTTGATGCTTAGATTCATGGAAGAAACTTATGGTCCTTCTTTACTCTGACTTGGAAGTTATTAAAAGATGGCACCTGTAAGGTGTATTTGAGGATGTCAAGGGCAGCACTTAGCTCATAAGCACCCTAAACAAAGGATTTAAGCTGTCATAGGACTGGTGCCCTATGCAGGCAGTTCCAATTAAGTCAACATAAAGCTGAAGACTGAGCCTTCATTATCCTGTAATCGGAAACCGATCCTGTTTGGTGCTTATCCCTTCATATAAGAAGATATGGCAAAGCAAGGATGCTCAGCATAAGGTGTTCAGCATCTTCAAGAATTAATTCCTGATGGTGTTACTACTGTAAGGACAGCAGAAGCTGAGTGCTCTGTGAAGAACCATCTTTTTTCCTTTGTTTTGAAATAGGCTACTGTTGATTTTAGTTGATTCCACTCGCTGTTGTCTTAGAAAAGCTAGTCACCAGTCAATTCCCACCACCTCTCTTCATGTCTCTCATGATTTGATATACTATCCTAAATCATCTCTTTCCCAGGCTGAAGAATCACAGCTTACTCAGTCATTCTTCACAGGCTAGCCACTCATATGGCGGCCTCGTTGATCACCCTTTGAACCTTCTGTTCTACTACTTCCTTTGTAGGATGAGAAGACGAGAACTCCACATCGCATTCAAGAGGCTGACAAACACATTAGCATACAGACTCCAACCCACCTTCAACTTCCATGCAATGATTTTGGAGGGGAGCTCAATACAAAGGGAGTCTAATGATAGGGCATGCCCCCCTACAGAACCTAAAATGTTACAGTCTTAATAAAAATGTTTATCTGAAGGACAAGTTAGATTTAAATACACAGCTCTGCAAATTACACCTTGTGGTAGTAGAAAACAGTTCAAAGAAGCAGTTGATTGAATAGGTTGAGTACTACACATACAGAAATCCCATGCTTCTTGGCTGGCTATGTGGGTGGGTGGGTGGGGAAGAAGGCTCAGGGCGGAGTGAGGGAGGGGACAACGGTGTGTTTTGTTTGTTTATAGCCTGAGTGATTTGGTAGTGTGTGTTTTCCTGTGGGAGTGCCTGGCTCTATCTCTAGTGATCTCAAATCAGCGTTAAAGGTTTGTGAATGGGTTACAGAATGAGCAATGGCACCTCCCATCGTTAGCTGTCTACATTTTTTTATAACCACTTGCATACTTTTGGTCAACCACTGTAAAATAAACAGTCCTTCCCAAATGTTTTTGTTTTCTTTGACAGCACAGCAATAATTCACTTGGAATGCTGCAGAATATAATAGCACTTTAAAGCTGCTGTAAAGCTGCCTTTTTATGATTTACGTTTGAGTTGTTTTCAAGCAAAAAAGATGCCAGACCTACAAAAGTATGTGAAATTAGAAGATGTATCATGTATACTTGTACATGATATGGGGGGGGGGGGGGGGGGAGGAGGTATATGGGAGAAACTATTTAAAATAATATTCATTTTGCAGGGAAGATCTGATCCTTTGCCTGTGTCTTTGAAAAATGACTCAATGCAACAGCCAGATTACCTTCTGCAACTACCAAAATCTAATCAAGATGACCGGAATGAGCATCTTTCAACATGAACTCTTAGGACCTCATATTTCCTATGCCCCGTGTACAGAAAAACAGTACACTCATAAATAGACATTGCATCTGACCAGAAGAAACATTTTGCAGATGGAACATTAGATGGCTGCAAATGCAATCAGGACTCCAGACAAGTGCAGAAGACTCGTGTCTGTCATCCTGCACTACCCGGGAGCAAATCCACGTGACCACAGATATTTATGTTCAGCCAGCATCATTGTAGTTCTCTCTCTCATTTTCCTTCTGAAAACTCTTGCCTGCAGCCTGCACAACAAAGACCCTAAATTGTGCTGTACGGTGAGGAGGAATAAGCTGTACGTGGAGTTTGCTCCTGAAGGCTCAGAGGTTATCAGTTTGGCCATCACACCTGCATTCCTGACAAACAGCTGGGGACCCAGAGAGGCCTGGCCCAGCTCAGTGCTTCTCCAGCAGAGAGCAGTGATACACTGTCAGTGACTCAGCCCTGGAAAGCAGGGCAGCTTCCAAGAACCAGCAAAGGCAAAGCTCAAAGTTGGCAAGCTCACCAAGGCGAATGTCAGGAGCTGGACTTGGAGAAACAGATGACAAGGTGGGATCATCTGAAAAGAGAGTCATTAAAAATACCTGCCTGCACCAGCAGCCCTCACCTCAGTGGGATTACTCGTGTGAGTAAGGATCTGAGCTCAGATCCTTGCAGTATTTTGCACTGTAAGCCAAGAAGTGCAGGGGGCATTTGTACCATAAACTCCACCTGCCTCCAGATTAGCAACTGATACTCTGGCAGCCTTTGCTAAAGGTGCTTATACCTGTTCACGGTGCTTATGCTTCAAATGATACCAAGGAGAAGACACCATGCTGCCAAAAGAATAGCATCTACCTTACGAACTGTTTGAAATGGCATAGTCACTGCAAATTTGACTAATTCAGGTTGTAAGCAAAGGCAAGTTCTACAGGCAGGAGACTCTTTCATTAGACCAATCCATACCTACTGAAAAGAAATGACCAGCTTGTCTCAAACTTTGCCCTGCATATAGGATGCTTCATATACTTCAAGGACAGGCTTACATATATACACATGCACGTCCATACACATGGCCACTTCAGCTCTTACACCCCGTATGTATTTTATCCTCGTATATAGTCTCAATCACCACTACTAGCAGTAAAAAAGCCAAAATGAGAACCCCTCTTAAGCAAGAAAAGTTACAGATTGCTAAATCACAGATTTTATTGCCAGAAATTAAATCACAGATGTATTTTATTGTTAGATAGTCTAAGCAACAGGTGGAGGATGGCCTTACCTGTCCTAACACCTAGGAACTGATCTGGCTCCCTAGAAGAAAGCCTTTACAAGCGGAAAGTTTTTCCCATGTCCCGTCTGCTAATAAAATACACGTTTGTTTTCTACCTAAAGATCTCAAAATATTTTTCAAAGTGAAGGACCAGAATTATTGTTCCCATTTTAGACATGATGAAAGGTGAAGCACGGGAAGTGAACTGTCTGCACTGAGGACCCGAAGCCAGGCAGGCAAGTTTGTGTTGTACACTGATGGTCCCCAACCTGCTTGTAGCCAGGCCCCTCTGCCACTGCCTTTTTGCCTGCCACATCGTCTCAGCTCTCTGCCCTTGCCACCTCAACCTCTCTCAGCGCTTCACTCATCCCACACTGTCCTCTTGACATTGCCTGCTCCCTCCTCCCTGCCTAATGCCTCACCTCTCCATCACCCTCCTGTGCTAGCAGGGAGCCCACGCTAAGGCTTACAGGCTGGTGCTCCCCACGGCACCTTTGGGTGACAGCAGCTGGTTTCAACCCTAACTTGCCTGTTCTGATAAGTCTTGCTGGCAGGACCCAGACTGGGTCGCCTTTTTGCTATCTGGGTATTGGTAGGGCTGGGGAGTTCAGGCAAGCTTCTGTCCTCTGGTGCCGCAACCCAGACAGATGCTGGTCACTGCGTCCAAAGAAACAGCTTGTCTTTATTCTTCCTACTCTCTTCCCCTTCATTCCTGCCTTGGTAGCCCCAAGACATTTCCAGGGCAGCACCAATTAAAAAACTTTTCTGTAAAAATGTTGAGGCAACAGAAATGTGCAAGGATTTCATCAGGACAGACCTTCACAGTGGTACACGTGAGATTCTGCTGTTTCCTCCTCTCATTTCACCATATCCTGTCTGAAGTAACCCTATGCTTTTTTATCTCAACTATGCACGTGGGTGCAATTCCTTTTTTACTCAAATAACCGAGTATTCTTTCTGCATCTTGTGGGCACATGACCCTGCAGGACAAAGCGTGAATAAAAAGAGTCTGAGACAGAGCTTTGTCCTGTGTAATGGTCTCCAGCCTTCCCCACCACTGGGCAACAATGCGAAGGAGAAGGAAAACACTGCTTTCTCTGTCAGCCTGAGCTGTACTGCCAGTGGGATGTCGTACCTATGGGTCATGCTACTAGATGGTCTTGTAGACATTGAGTAGCTTGCATATAGATCCGTAGTTCAACTGGTATGAAAATAACCATGAAAGCAAAAATTGATTTTTTTTTTCAGATCAGACCCTTTGCCATACCCTAACCTTACACCCTTCTCTTGCAGCCAGCAATTCCTTATTTCTGCTTGAATTTAGAAATGATACAAGCCTATTTATTTGTCATCAGTATTTTGAAATTTAAGTCTGGCACTACTTGGAAAGGTACGGAGCTACCTGTTATTGTATTTTTTGTTTGTTTGTTTTTAATTATAAAATTAGGCTGGTATTATTTAAATAACAGCCTCTGCTAGGGCCTTCTGATATCCTCTCAAGTCGAGAGATTGAGGAGGCAGTGATCTCCTTTCCCCAGGAGAAGGCATGCTGGAAGGCATAAGAAGAGCAAAACACTTCTCTATGCACATAGCAGGTGCAAAACCTTGGTGCAGATGGTTGTCTTTCATGTTCTCAGAGGGAAAAAATCTGTTTTTAATTGGTATTTTTTGTAGCTCACAGTTCATCAAGATGGTTCGAATTGGCACGTTTTCATGAGCCTCCAGCACCTGCGGTAACCTTTTGTGGTTTCAGGAGGAACAAGAAAGTGCATCTTTTTCATAATGTTGAGGAAGGATGAGAAAAAAAAGAAAAAAAAAAAGGAAGTTTTGATCCCCAAGATAGTGATGAAATGCCATCTCTACAATAGCACTTGCTACCAAGTCCGTAAGAGGCAAAGCAATGCTCTCAGTATCCATTACCCACTCCACCTTCATCACCCAGCTGAGCCAGGAGCTGTGGGCTGCCTCCCTTGAGCATTCAAGGACTCAGAGGAGGAAGAAGGATCGGTGCAGCTCCTCTCCCCAAAAGCACATGTGCAACGCGGTGACTTTCAGAGGACTGGCCCAAACCCTGCGACACTCCACGTCTCACACCCCTCTAGGTGACTGCGGCCTGATACTTTGCGAGATTCCCTTCAGAGCGATCCTGTCTTGGTTCCTGGGAGCATCCATCACCCTGCTCGCTCCTCTTCCCACCACCTCCTTGGGCCCTGCTGTTGGGCAGCAGCAAATAAAGGGGCAATCAGCACACCTCTAGCCCGGGCTCCCCAGCTATTGAAGAATGCGGGCTGCTGCGCTGGCTGAAAGGCTTGGGAAAGTGCAGCCCTGCTGTTTCATGTCAACATTCCTCCCCCTCTGCCTTTCCCAAGGTCTCAGGCAGAAAATCCTTTTTTGTTCTTATCAGTTCAAACAAGAACAATGAATTCCTCAAGCCCGCAAGAATGTGACAAGGTGCCAACAAAGCCAACCAGGAAGGTGATGTATGGTCTATAGGCTGCAGCTCAAATAAATCACTTCACAAACCAGTGCTGCAAGGAGTGATTTCAAACAGCTTAGAGCCTCCAGTTCTAGCTCTGCCCTTCAGATTTTCACCTGCCAAGTATCCCAAATAAAAGCACTGTGTGTGACGCTAAAATGCTGCGTGCCCTTTGCTTTTGTTAACAGGAATAACTATGCAGCATGTAATTAAATCAATATTACAGTGGGGTGTCTGCACAGCTTTGGTGAAGGCAAGAGTTGCAGTTTCCATCATAAACCCCTAAATTTGAAAGTTTACAGCTGGCTGTAAAACTGGCTCACTGAGCAGAACTTGGCATGCACAGCTGTTAGCCAGGGAGCAAACGATTCTTACCATATTTCAAAAATAATTGGTTTGGCTCTTTTAAAATCTTACTAATGTTTTAAAAAATGAGGTTACCATGTCTGGATGCTTCTTAGCATATATCTTCCATTTCTACAAAGAAACACTGGCAGGCAACTGATCTCCTAGTAAGCCAGTCTGATTGGGAAAATAAAAGAGTAATGACCAACATGCTCAGTCATAAAAAGGCAGCTTAGCAGGTACATATTCCACATGCATAAGGATCTGGATATCTTGTCCTCTGCTTGGACAGCGTGCCTTCTAGAGAATTCACGATGCTCGACACTGCAGAAATTAGCACAAGAATAATTGTTTCATACTGAATTACACTGACATTAGTGAAAATTCACAGTGTGGGCAGAATGGCAAGCAGGTATCCAAGATGCTCAGTCCATGCATGGGCCCTTTACCAGCCAGTGATTAAAATGAAGCATGCCCAGCCTTGCTGTAAGCTATGGGCTGCTCAAATTTAGCTTCCCCATGCATCGCTGCCACCACACCAGCAGCACCCAGCCCTTTGCAGCACAGCACACATGCAGGAGGTGCTCAGCAGCACGGGCAGCAGCTGTGCAGCCCCTGGGGGAGCCTCCATGGCACCGGTGGCACACACAGTACAGCACCAGCCCTAGGGAGCAAGCTGTTGGGAGCGATGACCCGTGACACACCATCAAACTCCTCGCTGCAAAGAACTTCACCATGGATGGATTTTTCCTATTTTACATCACCTCATCTCATCTCAGGAGACACACTGCTTGGCAGACACACCAGCACTGCACCTACTCCATCATCTACCTCATCTACATCCTGCCTCACCAGTGTACATACTACTAGGACATCAGCTGCAAAGGGTACACTACATCCATGCATCCCTGTCCTGCTTGTCCTCAGAAAACAAAGTATCTCCTGCTCTTAGCCTATGGCAACCAGGCTTTCCTGGATTTGCACCGTCTAAGCTGGCCATGCCTACAAGCTATTGACTAAGAAACACCGTAAAGAGGAAGACATAATATAGCTGGCTGATGGAGCTTGGTGCTTTTCAGGTATTTTTATTGCTTGTGTTAGTAACCAGTAATGTACCAGCAAATTTGTTGGAGAGTACTGAAAAAAAGCAATACCATCTCTGTAATAAGAAATCTTTCTGTGGCTCTCTATTGCTACATTTTTCCTAATAAATGAGGAGAGACAGAGCTGGTGTTCTGTTATGCCTCTAACCCTACTGGTCACCTTTTAACACGGCTTCATTTGCAGCAGGACTTGGTCGTCCATCTTTAAGGGGCAGACTTGCACAGCTATGAAGAAACAGTTTTCTTTAAACTCTGCACAGATATGTTTTAAAAAAATCACTGCCCTAAATACATATCTTATACAACATACCTAAGCAGTCAAGTAAGTAATTCGTATGCTGGGTTGAAATGGCTTATTTGGAATTGCTGCAGTCTGCAGTGCAGCCTGCTGAGCATGTAGTAGGGGTCAAAAAACCCTTCTGGAGAGATTTCTGTGTACAGGTCACTCTAGCAGAATGGGAAAGACTCTTCTGATATCCACCTTGCCACTTCTGCTCCCTGAAGGAGCCCTTGTGGGCATGAATATGCATATCAGTGCCCTAGTTTATGCCAGTCAAAACAACCATTGCTGCCAGTGAGCCAAGCGGTCTGGATCGAAGCCTTCCAAGGCTGGGGGCTGCACAAAGCATACAAAGAAGGCAACCACCACTTCAGGTTGTGCGCTGCATTTAGAAGGAGTTTTTTTTTCTTTTTTCTTTTTTCTTTTTTCTTTTTGTTCTGACACTGAAATGCAGCATTCCTGATGCATGAGGTGTGGCAACAACAGAGGTGAGATGTGGCGTGGAGCCCAGACTCGCTCGCTTAGGCATTATGATCAGGCTGAGATCTCTGTCACTTTGATGGGACAGGTGAGAGACAGGGAGAGGGGAAAGCTGGGCTCCTGGAACCAGTGAGACAGGTGATAGAAACAGGAGAAGACACAGGATGGCAGTGGTGACTGGCAGGAAAACAGCTGGGAGCTACTACCTTGACAGACTTGCACGCTAAGCTCCGTAATGGGTCCTGGGATACTAGGTGAACTTCTTTCTTAAAATCTCAGATGCTGGAGCCAAATGCAAATATAAGAATATTAAAATACATCATCATTAAGGCGTTTTAATGGAAAAGCTCAAAATCCTGAAGGCAAATATAAAAGCTGCTGCTTTTTCAAGTTGCTCATGATTCTCGGCCAATCTCATGAAGCCTGGTGTACATGTTCTCTTTTAGCAAAACTTCTGTACAACTACAGAAATTATATACAGAAAGCACTGAGGCACTTTACAAAATCACATACGCAGTTTTTGATTGAGAGAGCTTTTGATGTTACAGAAGAAGCAAGGGGCAGAGAAGAAGAACTACAAGGAACAGAAACTATTTCTACGTTACCACTAGACATTTATATTTGATGGTACTTATAAAGTCTTGACTGTCTCCATCTGCTCTACACTCTGTTGGCCTACATAAATAGAAATTACAAAAATATAAGGAACTTTTAGATAAAATATCTGATTTTATTGTACTCTTAATTCACTTTTACCTTGTAAGTGTAATTCAGGCCATACTAAATTATGTATCTACACAACATGAAGATAAAGAAGCCTAAAAAGACCTAAATTAGCTCCATTCTTCTATTAAATCACTTTTTTATATCAAGCTTGAAGAACTCCATGGGAATTTTAACTAACAGAGACAGTATGTTAATCCATTTCACCTCAAGAGCACAAGGTCTTAGCACGTATTATGAGCAGAAATGATCTTTAGCATCCTCTTATTCTCACCTCATAAAACAAACAAGTGAACACGTAGTTTGGCACAAACCTCCCTGCTCAAGAAAGGCCCCAAATGACATAAGAGCAGATGTCACCAGCTGGGGCTGAATTATAGTAAATTGCCTCCCACCATGAGCACTGTGTCCTGTGCCTACCACAGGTATATTTCGCTGCAGCATCTTGTTCAAATAAATACATATTTGCAAAGCAAATGAATACAGATTTTTACTACAAATTACACAGTATGATTAATTCCCAATTTCCATCTCTGAAATAGTGTCAAGAATGAGTCAAATCACTGTCCAATACAATTACAACTTAAAAGTAATACTTAATGAAATCCTGTATGAAGTTTGTCGTGAGCTAATTTTGTGACACCTGCAAAAGGAGAAATTCGCTTTCCGTGTGACCTAAATAAACGCTGTCACAGGGGGTAAGAGGGATAAGTGACCCAATCCCACTTATTTTGCTTATTGCCCATTTGAATTCACCGTGCTTGCAGGATTTCGCTGACTGCCTGGCCCCTGGGAGCTCTGAGACCTCCATCAGTTTCCAAACAGTTGGAACAAAGCTAAAAAAGCCTCCATAATGAAAACAAGTGGCTGGTGATATGGTACGGTTAATCCTCCACTCTTAATTACACTAATGACTTGTTTATTTGGTTACTAATATCACATTATTAGTAAAATCTCTGCACTGTTATTCAGATCCTGAATGATAATCTTTTCTCTGCTACCTCTTCCCTAAAAACATCAGAATGGACATGCCAGGTAGGCCATGAAGCCCAACAACCCTTCTGAAACAGCCACCAAGGAGGAAAGCTTACAGAAAACAGTAGGAGTACAACAAGCACATAATGATATTTCCCGTAATGCTGCCTCAGTTTTCAATGGTTTATGGCTCTGGGACATACTGAACCTAAGCTGTGGTATGGAAAAGCCCTAGACGAAATCACCCTCTCTGCATCTATGCAATTAATCTTTGAATTCACATAAAAACTTTCAGTTGCTTCAGCATCCTGTTTTCAAAATGTATTGTGTGAAAAAACATCTCCTTTTGTTTCCATCAGACTGACCAGCTATCAGTTTCATTAAATGACTCCTGGTTCTGTTATGAAAAGCATGACAGTGAACATTTCCCCTCCTGTGTGCCACTACTGATTTTGAGACCCCCCCCCCAATGAACACATCCTACCCACTCATCCTCCATCCTGGCCAAAGAGCCCCATTCTACTTGATTTTTCACTGGAAATTCCTTCGATACCTTTAATTACCGATGTTACTCTCCTATGTGTCTTCTCCAGTCTTGCTCTCTTCTTCTTAATTCCCCACACCCTCAACACTTACATTTTTGGCTACCAGAGGAGAGCCTCCAGGATGGCTGAGGAATGCTCAGTGGTGTCTGGAGGAGACCTGACGTTTCCTCTGGCTATGTCTAGACTGGGTGACGGCTGAATGCTGTGGTGGGCCAATCGTCCTGGTCAGGGATGGAGCCTGAGCATGCCATGGCCCCCTTTTGGCCCTGGCTGTGTCTAGACTGGGTGGCGGCTGAATCCTGTGGTGTGCCAGTTGTCCTGGTCAGGGATGGGGCTTGAGCATGCCTTCTGGCCCATGCCTTCTTGTCTCCTTTGAACTGAGAGTTGTGTGTGTTTTGGGTGAGGGAAGAGTAGGAGGCTCCTGTGTCTTGCCTGGACATGGATTTGGAGCATGGCTGGGGTGCACATCTGGAGTTAGAAGCTTGCAAATACTCTCAAGTGCGCTAATTCATATGTAACCTTTATATTCTCATAAAACGGCTTATGACTGGCCTAGCTGTTTGGGTAAGTAATGATTTCTGTTGCTCTGAAGGTCAACCAAAATGTGAAGTCATCTGACTTTGCCCTTCTACAACTCAGTGCTTTATAACTCAATGCTTTCCTGATATTAGCACGAACTCAGGCATCCTAAAAATCCTGCATACCCTTCAGACCACGGCTCGAGAAAGAAGCCTGCTGCTATCTCAGCTTCCCTATGTCAGTCACATAACTTTGCCCCAAAGACAGGGGATGAACAATGTCGCAGCGGCCTGAAATACCATACCAACTCATTGGTTTTGTCCCTTTCCCCCTCAGTTTTTTTGACTGCAAGCCTTCCCTGTGACTGTACAGAACATATCGCACTGTGGAAACACCTGTGCTGTCAATAGTGACGGCCTGGGGTCTCTGCACGTGAAGTCTCCATCCTCCCCAGCGAAGCATCACCGGCTCAGCTGCAGTCTCTCCTCAGGACCTCTGGCTTTCCCCAAGGCTCGTTCTGCAGAATGCAGAGGAGATGAAGTAAAACCAGGGATGGTCGTGCAGGTCCTACCTTTTTCTCTCTTTACAGAGATTAACCAGAAACAAAAACACAGCCTCTGGCTGTTTCACTGAGTTACCAGTGTTTCCAAGACTTGTGCTAGGCATGCAAAGTACGTATTCTTGAGGATTTATTTTTGTTTACGGTTTGTTTGCTTTTTAAACTAAGCTGCTTAAGTTCCCATTAAGGAATTGTGCACTGCCTATGCAGGCACAGCTAAATTAGCTTTGCAGCAACCCGCCTTTGCCCTGAGCTGCTCCTGACAACATTCCAGTTGTTTTGGGAAACCCAGGATCTGTCAGATGGCAAACGTGGTCTTCCTACTGTTCAACTGCCCCTTCAGCCAAGGAGACAAGAGCTCAAGGGATCTGGCTTCTCTTCTGACAGCTTCAGTAACTGCACCTGAAGTGAGACTGGAGTTTCTTGGTGAATAGAGGAGTGCTGTTGTGATACTGTCTCTCTACAGAGCCCTGGATAAATTTTTATGTCCACTTTAGCACCACTTTAGCACCTGTTGTTCTCTATATAGTTAAAGAAAAATGAAGAAATTAAACCACCACTGACTTACACTAACAGGCACAGCGTTATTTGGCAATGCTTTAAAGCATGAGTTAACCTGAAATCAGATTTTTAATGTGTAACTGGTCTCCCATCTTTAGCCGGAAGCTTCATAAAATGTAAATCTACCGCACTCTAACACCTGCACGATTTCACCCATGGCTTCTTAAAGGGTTTGTTTTTCTGGTGCCGTGTCTGATGCATGAGGAGGAAAAATCCTACAGGGAACTCGACAGGCAGACCTTGATGTTGTTCCTGGTTGAGCCAAAGACCTTCTCTGCTTCTCTGGCAAAGACAATGACCCTGATTTTTACTGGCTATAAAATGGGATATCCCTGCCTTGTATCTATTCCAGCTTAGGTCACAAGCCCTTACGGAAGTGCTCAGACATTGCTGCAATAAATAAAGATTACGTTTTCAAATGTCATAGGGGCTAGGGAGTCTTTACTGGTTGAATACATCAGAAAAATAATGTCTCAAATTCACGCAAGCTTCCACTGAAATAAACCAGAGAAAACAGAAAAGAAAAACACACAAACCTAATCAGGCGGAGACTGCTCGTAGGGTACTGCACAACACCCTCTAAGCCAGCACTTCCCTACCGCTCCCGGACTCACCCAACACAAAGGAAAGGCGCCGCTGCCCTCACTGCAGGCCCTGGAGGAGGGCTGAGATGCAGGCACCCCTGCCACCGCCTGCCCCCGGGGAACCTGGCAGCCCCACAGGGTTCACAACGCAGCGCCCAGCACCAGCTGAGGGGTACCCTTCTGACTGACAGGATTTACATTTTCTGCATTGTGTTTCTGCAAAATCAGCTGTGAAAGAAGTTGATTGACTCAAAAGACTTTTACCACAGGTGTATCTACCTCACTGCTTTGAAAGGGTCCTTCGAATTCCTCATTTTTGTTTGGTTGTTTGGTTGTTTTTTGAGGGAGAAGTGCAGTGCAGTAAGAGCATTATTTTCCTGCTCTGTCTACATTCATTATGTCCCACCTCGTGATATTAGGATGAATTTCAGTGAATCCAAATATAACCTCTACCACAATACCACCTGAAACTCAGCATGTTCTTCCCATCCAACAAATGCACTTCATTATGTATCACCGGATATATATGTATGCATAACCCGGAACATTTGCAAATATTTGGGTATTAATATGAAAAGCTTTTCATCTCCAGAACCTATTTGCAACATACTAATGGTTATTCTCACTCACAGATACATAAAGATGGGTATATATATATTTTAAATGACTGACATAGAGGTGTAGATATGATACTGTGGAATTGAAGAAGTGCTGTTGTGGTACAAATTGTCCTATACCCATGTTCATTTAAAATGAAAAATGCTAGTATTTCTATTCAGTGTCCAGAAAAGTCCTCCTACAGCATACTACCATATACTAGCATTATCTAAAGCAGGCAAAGAACTAACAGAAAGCACACTGAAACAACTACACTTTTGCATCATTTAGAAATACGTTGAAGTTGGAGAGACTTCCAGTCTAGAGGTCCCAGATACTTTACATCCATCAAAATACTTATTCCTCATTTTAGAATGTATGAACTGTTATTTCAATTGAATTTCTTATTACTGAAATATTTACCATAATATAGAAGCACACTGAACTAGAAATTAGACAGTAAGAGCACTTGCAATGAGTCAGAATAAAAATCTATTTCTAGAGTAGTACCAGCTCAGACAGTGGCTAGTAATGGATGCTGTGGAAAAATAAATATGGCAAATATGGGTTTTGGAATAAAAACTTCCTGCATTTTTGAAGTGGGAGATGGCATTACCTCTACTGAGTTTAAAAATACCTTCTGTATACAGTCTGTATAAATCCTTCTTCTGTACCTTACTTTTTTCTATGAATTTGTAAACTGTAAATACATCTTACATGAAAATCTTCTGTGCTAATTAGCTCATTGAATTAACTGTGCTGGGTGAAAAAAATAGTTCCTTTTGTTTTTACTCTACCCATTTCTGTTGATGTCTTCTAGTTCTTACATTTTGAGAAGTTATAAATAATGATTTTCCATTCATGTCACAGAACTAATTCGATTTACGTGTCTCTGACATATTTCTGCTTCAGTTCTCTCTTATTTTCATTTGAGAAGACCTGGTCTACTTACTCTCCCCTTGTGCGGAAATAATTCTGCACCTCTGGACTATCTAATATTCATCTGCACTTCTTCAGGTCCCTTATTATTTGTAGCATTCAAAATGCAAGTGTGCCACTGAGTTGTACACGCCAGAATTATGCTTTGCATTTTGTTTTCTACTTGTTTCCTAACAATTACCAATATTTTATTTCTTATTTTTAACCACTGCTACAACAGAGCTGACATTTTGCATGACATTTTGCACCATGACTCCAAGTTCTCTTTCCTCTTTGGAAACAGCTATCTTGGAGCTCACCTTTGCAAAGGCAGAGTTCCTTCTCATTACCTTGAAGACAGCAACACGAAGTGTCACCTGGTGTTGCATTGCCAAGCCCATTCAGTACCATGAGTTCCTTTTCAACTGATCATAATCCTTTTTAGTATTAACTTCCTAAACAATTTTTGACATCACCAAATCATAACTTTACTCAACTATATCTTCAAAATCACAAAGTTTGAGCACTGTAGGTCCCTGCATAATTCCTATCAGAAGTATACTGATATCTCCCCTCCACTGTCAAAGCAGCTCAGAAGAGAACCCTGCCATTCTCTGACCACTTAATCCCTTTAAGAGCATTTGGTGAATAACACTGAAAAAAACTATTTTGGAAAACCAGACACATCACATAGGTTCCTTCGCCACACACACACCAGTCTTGTTTCAGAGAATTCCAACAGGTTTGTGATACACAACTCTAAAAAACTTTCTAAAAAAGCTTACTATTTTCTTATTTTTATGCACCTCTTCCTATCAATATTATACTTACCCAAGTTCCTACAAATCTTATTTTTTTCTCATAGCTTATACCTACTTGCCTGGTGTGGTGATCAGACCTACTGGTCTGCAGTTCTGGAGCTCTCGGTGTGGAAGGTGGAACGACTGCCACCTTCTTCTATGGTGCTGAACACCTACTTTATGTCCTACTGCTAGAGCATTGCTGTAGGAAGCTTGAGAATTTCTGATCAGCTCAATCTGACTTCTTCAGAGAACAGTATTTGGTCGTGACAATTTCTCACTTCAAGTTTACTGATCTGTTCAAAAGCTCCTTCATCTGTATTTCAGTATTAGACAGTTCCTCAAAATCATTCACTCTGAAGAAAGCTTCTGGGTGGGAATCTTTTTAGATTCCTCTAACGTACCTAGAGTTTGTATCTCTCTACTGCTGTGGCCTTATCTACCTAAGCTCTCCCTCTACTTGGTCGAGATTCATCACTTCTACAGAACTCTTCAATGACTTCCCATTTCCAGCATGTTTGGAAGTGTTTTTATTAGCAGTTCCATGCCTTTAACAGGCTGTTCCTCAGAATCCTTTCAGGCCTGCTTCATCAGCGTTTAATATGTAACATGCTGTTGGTTATCTTCTCCTTCATTTGGACATGACTTCAACTTTTTGAAGACTGTTTAAATTGTCCTCTCCACTCCTCTCCTTTAAAATGGCAGCCCTTTCATAATCCTTGTAAAGTCTTTTTGGCAGCTAGTACTTTGAACATATATGTACTTTGAACACTTAATAAGATGTGTGCAAGCAGTCTTCCTATTGAGTGAAAGTCACTTCACCCTGTTGACTCTTCCTTTTAATTCCCTTTTAACCAACACCCTTACAAGAGTACAGCAGAAGAACATGGATAACTCAGTAGGATATCTTTGTCCAATATGACTATTACTGTATGGATTTTGTAGTTAAACACTATGTATTTTTATACAACATAATACAAAGTTCCTTTTCCCAGGGACCACTAAAACACTCTTGGTTTTGGAATCATGCATTCAAGCACAGCCCCAATGACTAGCGATTGCATATTGCTGTGCTTTAAGTGCTGGTTGATTGGCTTACAGCTCATGAGTTTGTGGTATCAACTTCAGTTCCTCATAAATATTATTCCTCAGTTCAAGTATACATTTTTGAGGATTTCAGAGAAAAGACTCTGGAGCCTATATTTAAAGCTACCCTTTAACAGCTTTAGGCAAACTGGTGGAAGAATGTGGACCAACCTCCAGTTCTTCTGGGTATGATCAAATTTTTATTTGCATGCAGGATACTATTTTCAGAGGCCATTTATCCAGCACCTTTAATTAATACTTTTAGTTTTATTAAGATATTTATATTCTACACGTGTTGCTTTTGTCAATACTTTTAAATGCTGCTTTAGGTCATTGCCTTTCCAGATTAGTCAAATATTTGTATCATCATTCACCTAACAAAACCTCTGGCAATAACCATTTTGTATGAAAACTAATTTAGAGGTGCTGGGCTTTTTGCTGTTATTGAAAGGTCCTCACCTCATTAATTCTTTGGTTGGAATTTTGCTTCTAGAAATACCTGTGAGGATTATTTCATAGGTTCATTTTCTAGTTCTTAGATGTCTAATTGCCTAATTTGTAGATGTGATCAGGTAGTTAGTGTTCTAAGTACTATAAATGGCACCCACAATTATTTCCTGAAGCAAATTTACAGGCACAAAAATGAGGGCCATTTTTCAAAAACAGACTAGAAATGTGTTTTTAATTGTAGATAAAAGCATCCCCAGCAGCAGTAAAATACAGCTAGAGGTGCCATGCCCAAAGTGGCAAAGGCTAGGTTCATAATTGTTAGATATTGGCTACATTTAGTGAAACTGTAAATGTTATGTGGTGACAAGTACTACATTATGCTTGGACTTTTCAAATCTTTTCTTAATTATTATGAATTGATTGTCAAACCTGAAAAAGAGTTGGGCAAATGTTTGCCCATGTGTACTTTACTGCACAGCATCTCTTGTATGCATACTTGTGTACACGTGCAATAAAAGTGAAGCCTTTCCTTCTTCTAACTAAACAGTGTATGAATGAGACTGGTATAAATACTACTCTGAGATACTTCCTTTCAACTTCTGGCTATTCCAACAGCATCGTAGGCTCTGGCTGATCATCCTCAGGCCTTTATCTTCCATAGATTAAATGAATAAAAGGCAAACAGCATGCAAGATAAGCATATAAGAATTTAAGTCATCATTCTACATGATATTTGGGCTGGAAACAGCATAATGCCTCGCATTGCCAACAATGGCAAGAAGGCTGGTGATGAGTCATATCTCTTATGGGTCTGTCTTGGAACCGGTGCTGTTTTATATCTTTATCAATGACACAGGCAGTGGGATTGAGTGCACCCTCAGCAAGTCTGCAGATAACACCAAGCTGAGTGGTGCGGTTGATACAACAGAACGAAGGGATGCCATCCAAAGGGACCTGGACAAGCTTGAGAAGTGGGCCCACACGAACCTAATGAGGCTCATGATTTTTAGAAAACTTTAGACTGTGTCTGTAAAATCTTTCCATGGGAATAAAAATCCACAACAGACAAGAGGCATTTTGCCTGTTTTTGCCTTGGATAGTAATGAAGGAAAATTACAAAATCAACACTCTTAAGTACAGAGGCAAAGCCTTCTTTAATTCTCATTTCTTTAACTGAAAGTCCCAGCTGTGGAATGCTGGAACTGGGATACTGAAAAACTGACTCAATGTAAAGCACTTAATTGTCATTAGATGTAAAAGTGAAAGGTATCTCTACTACACTTCCTGTCCTGGAACTTTAAATGGAACATATGGCACAAGTGGGTGGAGAGCCTGGATGTGAAAATACAGATACAGTTCTCTTTCCAGAAAGACTATGAAGAGTAACTTACTGATCAAATAAAGTCGGAAACTCACAGAGCACCAGATATGGTCAAGGAATGTCAGAGTTTTAGGAGCTGCTGATTAGTTACAGAGACATAAACTTGCTTACAGTTGCTAGTTATCTGGTACCCATTAGGGTTAAATGCGTTATAAGGAATCACTCCATCTTTACCAAAAGGGCAGAGAAACAAAGCAAAACTGAGAAACAGGATCTGGACTCTTCGGCGTTAGCTGCCTTTCTCGTTGGCACTGTGAAGTGACAGAAGTGCGGTGCAGCATTGAGTAACTAAGACCGGAATGTGATCTAAATATTCCTTGAGTGATACTAGTGTTTAGAGTTTGCGGGGTGACGATACTTGAACCAGTTCTGTGTTATTTCCTTTTCCCCCTAACAATGGACACTAATAGCAGAAATATTCTGCCTCACTCATGTTATATAAGAGTTCTCCTCCTACACCACCGTTTTAGTCAGAGGGCAGGTCAGTGGGCAAAATATGCTCATTACTATTTCCTTTGCTTCAGAAACACTTGCCAAATTGCAGTGGCAAACGTTTTGCATTTGCCTTTCAGGCTGAGTGGTTTGGAGACTTTGGAAACATGCCAACGACCAGCGGAGTAGAGCGGGACACTTGTGCTGACCGCACCGAGCTCTTGATCAGACTATGAGCATTGCGTTCAGGACTGCTCAGAACGGCTTCCCAAATGAATAACATCTTAAACAGCAGAGAGTTTCACTGACTCTCCAATTAAATATGTAACTATGAATTTGTCATTTTAGACGCTCTGAAACTTCCTCTGGAGTTTTGTCTTTCTTATTCCACACAAAGTCCCTTTTACTCTGTCCCTTCTTTGAGTTCCCCTCCCTCACTCTGCTTCATTAATATCACAGAACTACAAATTCTGAACTGCGAGAGACCCTTCACATCATCTAGTCCACTGACTGCAAGAAAGCCCACTGACTTTCTAATACATTTTTTGTAACGCAACGTAATCTCTTGCTTCTTCTTGTCCTCTGGCTTTGCTCCACTTTTCCCTTCTTTTATGTTGTATAACAGATTACGGCCTATCTTTCTTTCCATTTTGTCTTTAGCGTCTGCTTCCTCCTTCCTTTTCTTTTCATCCACTTTTTTTTTTTTTTTCCTTTCTAGGATGCTTCTCCTGCACTACCCCTGCATTTTTCTTCTACTTTTCTGACAAGACGTCTCTGCCACTCCATGCTGTAGTATCATCCCACCTTTACATGACAGGACTAGGTCTTCTAACCAAAGATGTACAGGAAAGATTCATTCATGTCTCTCTCATCCCAGGTATGACACTGATTACTTTTATACATTAGCCTCAGGCCTTAGACTGTCTAAAGAGTATGAATCCTTCTTTATTGCCTTTTTAACCTCTCTGTGTCTGAAAGAGAAAAAGCATACTCTTGTTTGCTCCTTTCCCCTCTGTGCATGCTCGGTCCCCCCATCTGTGGGCTGTTCTGATGTGTCCACAATCACTGTCAGATGGTCTGTTTTACTCCACCTCTTCTCAACCAGATTTTTTTCTATTTCTCACAAGAAACTAAAGGGCAAAAGAAAGAGTAGAACAAAGAAACTATGTGCTGGGAAAACCTTTTAAAAATACGAAGGTAAGGCAGCCAGGAACAGGACTCACACAAAGAGGACGCTTTAGCAGGAAAGAGAAGTGTGCTTTCACAGGGACAAACATGCCTAGCTGCTCAACTAGCTGAGGAAGATGGGAATTCACTGCCGAGAAGAAAGCAACTCCATGGACTGTAAGAGCACAAAAGCATCAGACAGGACATCGCAGGCTTCTCGCCTGACTTTGCTCTTGCCCTGTAAACCTAAGAAGAAACTGAGGCAGGGAGATACGTGTGGACATTCATTATTGTGCTTAGATCTCCATATGCCAGATCAGCTTAAGACATCTTGTATGTAGAAGCTCTTATATGTCCATTTTCCTTCATAAAACATATGTCTGACAGTGAAGCAGCATGTCACGCGGCTTTCAGGACTGGCCCTCTGGGATGATAGGAACACGAGAAAGAGCCAAGGGGATCAGTGGTTGGAGATGCCATCTGGCTTCACATCTGTGAAACTAACAGCTCTGACAGAAGGAGCGACTCCAGCAGACTTCAAGAAATAAGGCTGTGGAAACCTTCCTAGACCAAGAAAGCATGACACTGCCTGTCCTGGGACATCGCCCCAGCAACCTGACATGCTCCTAGGTCAGCAAAACCCCACTAGAGCAGCAAAAGACAGTGGAAAATCCAACAGTGAAATCTGTGGTGACCACTGCTTAGCCCAGCTCAGCCAGCACCGTCCCAGCAGACACGGTGGAGCTGAGCTCCAGTTTCACCAGTTTAGTAGCTCTCCCCTAAGTGACTCAAAGCAATGGGGTTTCCAGTACATCCCTCAGGAGCCTGCACCATGGCCTGATAGATTTTGCTCTCTGGAAATATTCCTGATATTCAATCCAAATTTTCCTTTGGTCAGTTTTTCCTATTACATCCACTTATCTTTTAGTTTTTATTGGGTCTTTGTTCATTTTTACACTAAACGTGCTGAAAATACTGAACCTCTGCTAATATTTATAAAGCTATAAGCATTTCAGATGCCATTTGGAATACTGACTCTCACAGCCCCCAACTGGAAAATAATAAAAAAAAAAGGATGTTAATTACAAAAATCTTTAAAGTCACGAATCTCACTACCCTTAAAAATACAGTATCAAGAGCAACAGAAGGGGAAAAAAAAAAAAAAAAACACCCAAATACTAGCATACTTACTAAACATTATTTTTGCTATTGCATTATACAGGACTTTAAGAAGAACGTGTTTTTCTATTGTTTTCTACCTTATTTAGAACGGTTGCTAAAAGAAAAAAATCAAATTCTGTAGCCACATCAAGTTACACTATTATCAATCATTAATGACTTTTCTATGATACTGAATTTTCAGCCATGCTCATTGTATGTGTGCAAAATCCCTACCTAGGGAAGAAAGTACCAAAAAATCACTGAAAGTACTGTAGTACAGCTACATATCCATTGCTTTTTTTTCTACATTCATTTCATCACTCATTACTACTAATGCATCTATTACTGTTGCTACACTGATTTTTAATACATAAAAAAGATTTTTTTTAAAGCTATAAAGTTATGCTGCTGCTACATGAAGGAGGTGATTTTAATCATAACAAGCTAAGATAATTCAGCAATACTTCTCCCATCTGACTGACAGATGCAATTTACAAATAGAGGAGAGAAACACTTTAAAGCCTGAGTGAGGGAAAACATTTTCCATGTAAAAGAGCTTGTTAACTTCACTTTAAACAAAAATATTTTGCAGCCCAACCTAAAAGACAAACATATTGAAATTGAAATTTTGGACTTTTTCTGAACATACAGCTTTTATTGCTTAGTGCTGCTAGCTGCCTTCTAGTATTAAAAACCATTTTTGCAGTAATGGCAAACGAAAAATTTTATATCAGCACCTCATTACTATTCAATGATCTCCACGTACCGCCACAGAAGGCTATGTTAATAAAGGTCAACATTACCATCTATCTGTATAATCTTTTGTTAAAACCATACTGTAAAGGATCAACCGGTCCATTTAATGCATTTGTAAAAATCTGATTAACCCTTACCAAAGTCACAGAAAACACTTCCACATATTTTAAATACTTGACTCAAACCTAACAGATGAAGGTACAATAGGTTCTTTATCAAATATTTTAGTTTGATATTAAATTATTTCCATTCCTTTAAACAGTACATTAGCTGACTTATTAAATCAACTAGTTACTCATTTAAAATTACTTCCTTGGTTTGCGGTACTAGGAAATGACTCTTTAACAAGTATTCTTGAAAGTGTATCATTGCTCATTTGCTTGGTAAGGTAAGTTGATGCCTTTTAAAGCAGCATATCGATTTGCAATTTTTAAATAAAAACTGAAGCAGCAATTAGCTGCTTCAACAAGCATGCCAACAAGTAAAGGACAGGATTGTTCAGTTATGGTAATCTACCTAACCTTAACTCTTCTCACTAACCCCACCAAATATTTACCTTTCATATTTATTTTGTAAAGTGCTGCATTATCATTATTTTTCTGAAAGAGATTAGTTGCTGCAAAACTTCCTTTTCCTAAGCACTTCAAGAAAAGCAGCACACATGTCAGTAAAACCTAATGGAAAAGTCACAGTGAGCTGAATGCCACATGCAGGACACGCCACATTAAATACAACCCTAGCTGCATGCATGGAGACTGAGATTGCTTGCCAAATCATTAAACATTGCTCTCAGTGTATTCCATGCGTTTGATATATTCTGTACATAGTACTCCATATCATTTATTCCACAGATAACTTAAGGATTTTTATTGCAATTTTCCATGTATAGGTACAACATTTTTGTGACTATGGACGTAAGGGTTGTGTATGAATTTAGGAGCAAGATGGACTCGTATTTGCATAGAAATACAAGATTAACTGCTACGACTGGGTGCAAATCTGCGATGCCCTGCTCAGAAGCTGAGAAGGCTGAACTCAACCAGCAGACAATTCACTCTCCAGATCTGAGCACAATTCCCATACAGCCAGGCATAAACAGGAGCTGCCACAGTGACTCCAGTCAAAACTTAGCCCATCAGCTGACACAGAATCAGAAAGGTTGGCCAGCTCTTTTCAAATGATAGCATGATGTACATTCAGGATTCATAGCAAAGATATTCAAGGATGAAGCAAAAATCACAAACAAAAGGAGAAAAGAAGCCAAGTGATTTCACTGCAGAGAGAGGTTAAAATTTTGTCCTCACTGATGTTTGACAGAGCTGTAATTAAAGGTGACATTACCAAATACATTCTATCAGGGGTCACTACAGCCGTGACTTTATGAGAAGGACTGCCACTAAAATTTCAGTTGTGTGGACAGGTAAATCAGAAACTTGACTGACCTTAATTAAGCATTTGCATACATTTACATACATACCTTAAGTGAGCATTTACATACTTTTCAATTTTGGCTTGGTGGTGGTTTTGTTTTGTTTTTCCCAAATAATTTTTTTCCCAAATAAAATAAAAAAAGTTTTTCCCAAATAAAATCTTCCCAAATAAAATTTTCCTTAATTTTGAGTCTCTCAGGCTTACAAACATTAGGATTCAAAAGTTTGAACTGCAATAATATTTTATTTCGTAAATTACAGTTTAATAAAAGATTTTTGCTTTGGAATTTCTTGTTTAAAAATATCTATGTGTGTCTGTGTGTTTAGGTATACAGAAGAATTGCTCAAATACAGGCACTTCTAGGAACCTTACAAACCACATACTGGTCAATCTATTCTTTCTCATATGGCATCCAATTTACACACAAACTACCTCCTTCTCGCTTCTCCTTCACCACCTCCTTGCCATCTAATCAGATCTGCCCAATCTCTACATGACTGCTCACCACAGCCGCTCACAGCACTCCTGGAGTCTCCCTCAAACCAATGAAGGTCCTGAATGGCTGAAGATCTGTAAGTATTTTTGTAACTTACATACTTATACCACCACGTACTCATCAGCCACGGGTGTTTTGCATACATAACATCTGATGAATATCTGACCAATGAACGCTGAAATGCATTCCCACTCGCCTCTGGAGGTAGCTTTGGCTAATGGAATAGAGTACCCGTTTAAGAAAGAGCAGATGCAAAGAAAAGGATGAAAAAATAAAAAACAAAATGTGCAACCAAAATGAATGTGAGCCCAAAATGAAGCAGAAGGTACTTACACAGAGCTCCGAGCCGAGCAGCCACAGCTGCCACCACGGCTGCCATGGAGGTGTGGGAAGGGAGACTTCCACGCTACGCCACTCATCACTTTCATTTGCATTAAAATGCTTCACATTGCTGCCCACGTAATCATTCCAGGTACAGTTACTGTGAAACGGAGACTAAAATAACCACCCACACCACAGCCAGAATGTCTCTGGGTGTGTAAAGGTGAACGACTTTGCAGCAAGTGCAAGCAGGACCTCTGAATGCTTCGTATCTCTGCGTGTACCAGGAATGTGAACATTATCTTTGCATTTATGCACTGACAGCCATAGATTTTCTAGCTACCTGATAAACGCATTGCGTTTTCTCTCTATCCTCTGTCATTTCTGGTATGCAAAACCCTCAGCTGACGCTACCTATTAATATCTGCAAGTCTCCTCACAAAGCTGAATGCTTGGTCCTTTATCTACAAGACCCAGGGGAAGCAGTGTCTGCTAAGGTACATACTTCTGTGAACATCATTCCCATGGGTTAGGTTTACTTGGGCAAGGGGGAACTGGAAAGAGGTGCCTACAGCAACCTGCTGCAGGCTGGAAGACCTGGCACGGGGTAAAGAAAGGTGAAACACGATAGGCAACAATGGGAAGAGTAATCAAACATGAAATACTGGCCTGGCTTTGTACGTGGGCCACACGTGCAGCTCAGGAGATGGATGATCACCTCTGGTCTTGACTCACTAGTCAATGGGGAAAGCTGGTTAGTGACCTCACTTATACATCTACCACGGGTAGCTGAGTATCACTCATAGGCTGAAAACAGTCCACATCCCTGCAAAGATGTAAAAGTATCAGTACCACTGTAATGACCCTAAAAATGCCTTTCTGCCAACTACATTTGCCCCTATACAACTTTAAATTTCAAGCAAATACTGTACTGTGGCCAGATTTGATAAAAATGCCTTGTTTTCAAAAGGGCAAAGGCACCGTCTTGATGATTAAAAAAGTTACGGAAGACATCTGATGAAAGCAGCATCACAGAACACCACTCTGCCCAGCCCAGGACTGCTCTGCCTCTTCTCCTCTCAGCTCATAAAAGCGAAGAGCAAGCTCACACAGGACACTTCCTCAGGATGGATAAACAAAAAGTCACCAACCCACCCCTCCCAGCCAGTCATGCTGCCCAGGAAAAGACCTATGCATTTGTTGTTGTTCCTCCAATACCACTTGTGAGAACTCTTTCTTCTGCCTCAGGAGCAGCAGACAGAAAATTCCTTTATGAAGCCTGGTGTGTATGACTCAATTAACAGGCCATGACTGGGCACAGAGGATGTAATTATTAAAACTCCAGGAAGCAAAGAGTCTCTGTCCAAACTTTGAAATGCTACAGAAAAATGAGACAAATCCTAGGGGAAATATTTCTGAGAAACTAAGAAATAGCGCTCGTGGGAAACTAAAGGGAAAAGGAAATTTAGAATTCATTTAGGATTAGAGCTACTGGCCCATACAGAAACCCCTCCTGTCTTTATCAGAAGAGGGAAATGAGAGCAAGACAAAGATGTCTCAAGAACATAAATGCAATTAAATAAGGCAAGACCTACAATAACTCATCAGCTTCATCAATTGAAACGTCCACAGCTATGAATTGAGGTCTTATATGGGAAGAAGCTGAAGAATGAATGTGGAGAGATGAAAGCTCCACTAGGAGTCCTTTAATAAAGTCTCCATAAACTTGCTACTCCTTTCAAGGTGCTTTTAGGTAAAGATATCCAGGATAGAGCAGTGGAGGAAAACTGCTGCCATGGGGCAGGAAAGTGGTTGCAGGGTGGCAGATTACAGGTCTGAAGTGAACCAGGGCCAATGACTCTGCACAGAGCCTTGAACTGTGGCCAAAGCATGGGCAAGGACAGACTTCAGACTTCCATCAATGTTAGCAGCCAGAAAGAAATGCAAGAAACTTGGTCCCAGAGCTTCTGTGGTTTGTAAGCCTCCCCAGCGTGTTCTAGGAAGAATGAGGACTAGACGGATGCAGATGGCCACAGCCAGTATGGACCCGTTCCTTTATCTGTTGCCTTGTTCACACTTACAACTCCACTGAACTGGGGAGGA
The DNA here is from genome assembly GCF_013377495.2 of Cygnus atratus. Lineage (NCBI taxonomy): Eukaryota > Metazoa > Chordata > Aves > Anseriformes > Anatidae > Cygnus > Cygnus atratus. The sequence continues at coordinate 36,724,771 of NC_066362.1, read as the reverse complement.
ATTAAAAATCTGCCTGCTTGGTAAGGACGTAAGGCAGATGTTCCTGAGCCTTGAGGAGTGTCGTGACTCCTTCAAGTGGGGTTTATGAGCCTGACGACAACTAAGCGGCGGATGTGAAAGAAAAGCCATAAAACCAAAGGGAAACTGGAAGTAGGAAACATCAACAAAAAGTTTTGGGAGCTTCTGGCATCAAAGGTAAGATTATTCTTGGCAGAAGTCTTTCCCCGGGTCACTCCAACAGTCAATGTGATGCCGTGAAAGTTCATCAGAAATGTTTTCTGCTGACAGTCTGAGGAAGCTCTGGCAAAAAAACTCATTGCTGCAGTCAGCTACATGGGGAACACACTCACAGCAAAGCCCTTGAGGAATCAATAGTGTCTTCTTCAATAATAGTCATACCGTGGGGTTTTTGTGCTGCTTTGAAACAACACGCAAGTCAGGACATAACTTGCTTCTGACATACAGAGCAGCTTTAAATAGCAACTTCAGTATTTCTAACAGAGATGTGAAAAATCCATTTCTGACTGATTCATGCACTTTATTGCCTTCATATAATGCTATAACCTTATAGGAAATCCTAACAACTGTTCAGCTTGAATCAACTCTGCTGGTACTGCATATCATGAGTGTTTTTTTTTTTTTTTCCTTCCACTCTCATTCTTTATTAATAGAGTCATTTAACTGAAAACCTGTTTCTAAAGAGTTCATCTGTTCATGATGCACCTGAAGTCATAATCCTTTGTTTGCAACATCACAACTGGTTGCTGTGGAAATGATTCTGGTGTCACAAAAAAAGGATTAGTAAAACTGCAAGTAGGGAATAAACAGGTTGAGCAGATGAACTCTTAAAAACAAAAAGGCTGTTTTCCTGTAACTACTCACAGAAATAGAAAAAGGAAGGAAACAAAAACTTTTCCCCAGATCTGATGTATAACGTATGTTCACACAGTGTTGTCATAGACCAGGGAGAGAAGAATTTCCTTCATCATCATTGGTCCAGGAGCACTGTTCAGAAAAAAGATTACTGGTCACGTATATATTTATTGTATTTTGAAAAGATATTTCTAGAACACAGGACCTTACCTTAAAACTCTTGTTAACCTTGTGTCTCTCTTCCCTTCTCAACAAAGGAAAAAAATAAATATTCTGTGGCTGATTTTGTGCATCAAGAATTTATGCATCAGTTGGACCCTATTATAAAATTACTCACTCTGGTGACATTCTCAGTCATTAAAAGATTTAAGATACAACGGGCTTCTGTAATTTGACAGGTATAGCATAAAAGCATAAAATCTGGGTTGGAAGGCACCTAGATATCTTCTAGTCCCACTTCCTGCTCAAAGCAGGACTAACTCTAAATTCAAAGTTAAATCAGGTTGGTCAGGGTTTTCTCTAGTTGACGTTTGAGAATGTTCAAGGAGGGAGATTCACTAGTGTGCATCCTATTGGTCACCCCCCTTCACTGTGCTCCCTGGGAATTTTCCTTGCCTCCTGGCTATTGCTCCTTGTCCCCTTATACCATTCCGTAACTGGGGAAATGTCATGGGTTCGGTAAACCTACGCAAGCGAGAGAGAACAGAGTCCTGTTTATATCAGGAATTCTGCTGGTGCAGAAATGACACTCTCCATTAACCCACATCCTCAAATGACTCTGCTCCCCATGGCCTGACTTTGTACATAATCTTTCCATAACTTGGGCTACGAAGGAGGCTTATGATGGGGAATTCTGATGCAGAACAAGGGTGAGTCACTTGCATGTCAGTACAGCATGTAACTGGTTTATTCCATCTTTCCATGTCTCCCCCCCCCCCCAAAAAAAATAAAAAATTCTTTTTAAAGATTTCAACAACCATATTGCACTGATATTCTATTTATATTGCAGATCATTAATTTGAAGATGATACAAGCTTTCTGCATGACTTATAGAGGTAATTTTTTGTAAAGGAGTAAAAATGACTAATATTTAACTTTGGAAAATAGGTGCTATAGTGCTCTTCAGGAGACGTTTTCATCTTTCGTCTCATCAAAATGAATGCTTTAGGTACACAAGCAACAACCATAGATTTCAAATAAGAAGACGCCTTGCTCTTAGTAGGTACATAGTGTTCATGAAAGTTTTGTGACCTCCTCAATGGAAGACTGCTTTTACTTTCATTAAATATATATATATTATATCCCCAATAAAAACAACCCAAAAGACATCAAACTCCAGAAAAAATACATTGAAATAACATTAAGGATCTACTATAAATCCACAAAAGCCAGGAAATTCAGAGATAAAGAAAGACTTTCAGACGAGGGGAAACTTTCCAATATATTAAACTGGAGCATAAATTCACTTCCTCTTCACATGTTTGCCATCAAGTCATTCCAGACACAGGGGGTAAGTTCCTCCCTGGGGTAACTCAAGTGCCTTCAGCAGTGCTACACCAAGAATCAATCTGGTCCTACAGAGCTATGTCTTAATATACTTTCTCTTTCTGATAGTTACCAAAGACATCTGAGCTTAAACAGCGAACTCCTCTCTTACAGCTCATTTTCCCATTGTTCAGAGACTGCTATAAAACTGAAGTGAGATCGCCATAGTTTCCATGACCACAGACTATGATGTCAATTGTGGGGTTATGACTTCATCGACAGACCAACTAGAAGGGGAACCTCTGTGCGAAGGAGAAAATCCATGCTCAAATACAAATATACCTGAGATTAGCTACGACAACACTGCACCTCACTGGGCACGGGCATTCCCATCCGCATAAATAATATTCTTGACTTTTCACTCACGCCAAGTACGAAAATACCCCTTAAAAATTTCTCTTTCATTTGTAAGTCATTCACGGTGCTGATCTGTTGCCACCCAAACACCGGGCCACAAAGATGATACGGGGCCTGGAGCATCTTCCCTATGAGGAAAGGCTGCGAGACCTGGGTCTGTTCAGCCTGGAGAAGAGAAGACTGAGAGGGGATCTTATCAATGTGTATAAATACCTGAGGTGTGGGAGACAGAGGGATTTGGCCAACCTCTTCTCAGTGGTTTGTGGGGATAGGATAAGGGGCAATGGCCACAAGACAGAGCACAGGAAGTTCCGCACCAGCATGCGAAAGAACTTCTTCACGGTGAGGGTGACAGAGCAGTGGAACAGGCTGCCTAGGGAGGTTGTGGAGTCTCCCTCTCTGGAGATATTCAAGGCCCATCTGGACGCCTACCTGGGCAGCCTGCTCTAAGGAGCCTGCTTTGGCAGGGGGGTTGGACCCGATGATCTTTCGAGGTCCCTTCCAACCCCTTCGATTCTGTGATTCTGTGAAACTCAGCCTTGGCGCTAGTGATGTGTGGGCCAAACTTGACGTCAGCAGTAGTCTAAATCATGTGCTATGGGCCCCATTCTTTGCTGCACTCTCTGGAAGCACAAAATCAAGCACACAGCTTTAGAAAGAATATGAAGGGAATGAAGTGATTTTAAACTGCCTTCAAACCTCCCAAAATTCTGCCCTTGTCCTCAAGCTGACATGGCTTTTGGCTCTGGGGTCTGGCTACTCCCTCCACAACAGAGAAAGACAATTTTAATAAACTTGTTAGAAGATCCCTGGGTGTCTAGCTGAGCAATAGGATCTGAAAAAGGAATTTGAGAGGGAAAAATGGAAGTAGGGGAGATAAGGTGGGACCTCCTGAACTGTGTCTTTCCACAGGCAACCCAGGTATACAAGACAACTGCCTTGAGCCTTGAGATGTGGAGTAGAACTGCTGTAAACACAAGAGCTTTCAGCATTGCCCAAAGTTCTGAAAAAGCAAAAACGATTTTTCCTTTCAATTTCCTAGAAGCAGGAGGTAGAGGGGCTATGACTGACTCAACACAGTCATGTAAGGTAACAGATGGATAACTTGTGCACTTTTTCACCCTACACTGAAAACTATGGTATCAGTGTATGGGACACACCTGAGCTTACAGCTGGTGAGCTCAGGTCCAACCTAAGAACCCAGGAGTGACAGTTCTCCATTGCCTGCTCTAATAGAGCTTATAGCAGGGTCTGTGCATGGGCTCCACATATAAAATGCTGCAGGAATAGCTTTGTACTTTTGATTTAGGCTCTACATTCATTTTTTCTGCCTGTCTTCTACTCTTTGCTGTAAGACCTCCTTAATGGTTACCTGAAAATTCTCATATTTAGTCTTAGTCAGATGTTTATTTTGTTGGATAGCCTCCAAATAAATCCTGTCAGACACTTTTTAACTAAATAAATGCCCTTTTCAAATTTTCATCTGTCTTATCATGCTCAAATTACTCAAAATGAGAACTTTTTCAAAGCTTCTACCCCTGACATTTATGTAGCCCTGAATGAGGAGAGTGGGCAAGGTAAGTACTCAGAAGTCAGCGTGGAGGAGAAGACAGACTGAGAAAGGATGCAGCTACAGTTCACTTCTGTCTCTATACTTATGCAAAGTGCTCACATTGCAGAAGTGTAAAGGAAGGACAAAATCCCTTCCCTGGCTTTTTGCAATATGTCCACTAAAGCTCTTGTGAAAATTAAAAAGTCAACAAAAACATGAGGAAGCTAAAAAAATCAATAGAGTTCTGCACCCCAGTTATTACACACTCAAGATAATGGGTGTACAGAAGGATGCACAGAGCCTTGCAATGCACAAAACTTGCTCTGGGACATCATTTAATTAACTATCTGAAATTTTAATCACACAAAGCAAACCACAGTGATTTATAATTATGCACTAAGATCATGATGGCTCTAACTTCTCCTTAAATAGCTTTCTTAGTGATATGTAAGCACAGGATTAATAATCTTTTTCTTGGAAAACAATGGCATCTGGTTTGCCTGCAGTGGCTCTTCTACTTCCTGAAATGAGTGATGAAAGAGACGAAATAGCTTCTGCTTGGAGCAAAATTGTTATTAAGCATATAATTTTGAAATGCTTTTGTGTGCGTGTGTGAACTACAGCTAGAACATAATTTCTCTTTGTTGCTGTCTGTGCAGTGGATATTGCCTTTACCTAGGAAATTTTGATCTAGTTGAAACAAAAAGTATGATGCACAAAACCTTCTCCCTCAAGAGATGCTGTAGATGAAGGGGCAAATTCTTTCCCTTATTGAAAACTATAATCAGTGGCTTTGGGTTAGCATAACTAAGAAGGGGATACCAATTTATATATCACCATTTACAAGCATTTGGAGGGAAATTCTAACTGCAACAAAGTCAATGTCAGTCCTATTATTGAATTTTCTTCAGTGGAGCAAATATTTTACACAGCGTTGCCTTAAAAACAGTTTCACTGAGTGACATACTCCCTGAATGTATCTACCTCTGACCACTGCTGAGCATACCCTTAATGAAGTCTATACAAGCGGAAGCAGCGAGATCATTCATGCATTTTCAAAACCACGTCTCTACCTTAGAAAAAATTGTGGAAGGCTAAAGTGCAGAGGTATTCATATTCCAGTTTTCAAATAGTCCACACTGAAGTGATTAAATAATAATAAGCTTCTACTTCTTTAAGAATCAATACTATTTATACAGCATACAAGTTGCTTTATAGTTAAAAAGTATCAACAAAAAGCTGTTGTCTGTATATCTCTGCACAAGTACAGCCTGCCTGTTACTCACAGAGTGACGGCTTAAAACTTCTTGACAAAAGTAACAAATTTATCATATTTACAGATCAATTCAAATAATATCCTTGCCATGTGATAGTCACCATGAAGTTTCTGTTCATCTAGTGCCTAACAGGAACACGTATAGCTCTTCTGCCTCAAATGACTAGTTTTGTCCAAACATAGCTATCTGCATAATTTATAGAGCTAATAACCAACCAGCAGATGCAGTTATGCACCACACCAGTGGCAGATGGGCTGAAACCCAGGCAACTGATGTCGTTAGGAGTTTGGCCACTAACTTCAACAGGTGTAAGATTTTATCATGCATCTCCTGGCTGCATGCTCCGTCTACTTGACCTGAGGGACCACCAGTCACTTGACAGACTCCTCATCTATCTGTCTCAACCAGACTTACATATAAAACTTGATGAAATAATTGTTTCATGCTTGGATGGTCACCCCTGATTTAAATGGAAAGTTTGCAAATGAAGCACCTCTGCTTCATACACCTCATCCTCCTCCAAGTAGTTTATGAGTGTCAATGAATGGTAATGAATCCAAGAGTGCATGCCACGGCAGAGAGATCTTTGTCTCCTCTGCATTTTTAACGCTGTGATCTAAGTACATTATTTTGTCAATGTGTTGTGTGAATTGCTTTTTTTTAAGACCCAAACAGACAGTTGTCTGTGGAATAAGAGTCCCCAAGCAGATTTCTCAAGGTGTCTAACATCATTAACAGGAAACAATGCAGCATGAGCAGCCAGAGTATGAATGAGTTCAGTGTGAATACTAAGGAAACCCCAAGAACATGTTAACACAATGCAACTTTGATAAGATCACAATAGTGAAGCTCACATATGTGTTTGTATTACGTCTTGTAAAAGGCTCCAATTGCTGTTTATTAGGATAATTGATATAACAGTGAAAATGGATTAAGATAATGTATTGGGTAAAGTCATGATTTTTCTACATACAGGAATGACCAGTCTGAATGCTTTTTAAGCTCCCAGCAGTTACTTTAGACAGACAGGATGTAAAACTTCTACATCTTGCCAATTCACCGACAGCCTTAATGGCTCCAAAATGGAGACTGCCACTACAGGCAAATCACTGTTAATCAGAGCCAACCAACCTCTGTGGACCAGACTTTGTTCTCATTGACCCTGATGCAGATACACCGGTAATACGCTACTTCAAATGTAATTTATCAGTGCTATTATTTAAGTCATCATAAGCAGCACTGCAGTCTGACCCTGAAGATCCACAGTTCAACAGTTCTCAGGACTGGGAGACTAATAAAACAAACTGAAGATAGCAAGTTTATTACAAGTATATGTATATATATATATATATAAAGAAAAAGCAGAATAAAGAAATATGTTATGCATTGCTAGCCTCCTAAAACTGATACGGAAATAGCACACACACACATATATATACAACTGAATCACCAAAATCCTGGAAGTTTATGATACGTACAATAATAGCATGCAATACTATCTGAACCAGTAAGAGAAAGAATCAAAATCATGTGTAAATAGATTACAGCAAGCTGTTGCCTGCAAAATTTTTGCAGCCACACTTTAAAACATACAAATAATGTCTTATGTGTGTGCAGAGTGCTCTAGGATGGGATCCAACACATCTATTCCTTCCTCTCAGCTGCCTAACTCTGTAAGTTCCTCAGCTCTCTAGTATTTTCCTACTTAACCCTAAAGCCCACTGTACACTGAAGTTCAATTAGCGGAACATACTCAGAATTGTTAGTCTCGAGTAGTAAGCCTTACATCCCAACTAACACTTGGTGCATTTCGAGTTTCAGCTGACAGCCTGACACCCACAGTCCAGCTCCACAGCCTGGAGAAACCTTCGGAGCTACAGGACAGGACACAACTTCACTCAGGACTTCTCCTTTAGGCCAGGACAGAACACAATTCCATTCATAGTGCTCAAACCCAACTCGTACTTTGCTGTCTCAGAGTGGGAGCGCTCAAAGGGAGTCTGCCCATTAGTTAACATGAGGAAGAACCAAACCCACACCTTCTACACGAGTGTCTTAATCCTCAGTTCCTGTGCTTCCTTCCCTGGGTGAGAAACATTCTCCAGCCTTTCTCTTGAAGCTGAAGTCTATGCAGAGAAAAGGCGCCAGAAGAAAAAAAAAAAAAAAAAAAGAAAGAAAAAGGCTATCGTTTGAGTTATTACTTATTGGTTAAGTAAGTTAAGTTTAGTTAAGTTTAAGTTATTAGTTATTCAAACTTTCAAACTGAGACAGAAGTGGTGTTCCAGGCCATGTTCTCCAGAGTGGGCATTTTAGATCAGACAAGAAGCAGCACTAGGAACCTCACCCCAGATCTCTATGTGTATGCCCAAAACACCAGGCAAGGCTGCTTCTTGTTTTTATCTGCTGTCATTTGGCCCCATTACTTTTAAATGCCCTGGGTTTGAGGAGTTCTCACCCAGACAAGCTCATGGCATGTCACTTCTCTTGGCACACAGGTTCGGCCCCAGCTGAGCAGTACTCAGGACCTTGGATCTCCGAGTGCTCCAGTAATTAGGTTCTTACACTAACACTGGACTTCCAGTCCCCCTCCATCAAGCATCCATCCTTATGAGATGGCTAAGTAAATTACCCCAAGTAGCATGCTAGAAGTGCCACATTTCTGGTTCCCTATACAGTGAGAGGAAGTATAGATGTATTAATTCAATGAAAGCTCAGTGGATCACCTTGTGGAGAGTGGGATGGAGATACGCAAGGTGAATGGATCCCTCTCTGCACCTATTTCACATCACTGCCTGTAGAAAGACTAAATAGAATGGTTTTGTCAAGCAAATTACAGCAGCTATCCCCTTCCAGGTCAGGCTCCTAAAATCCTAGTGAGGCAGTGTGCAACTTAGGTGGAACAGATTTCCCACAACAGCAGGCTACAAGAGATGAGGGATGAAGCCCAGGGATGCCTGTGTTCAGAAAACAAAACCACATCCTTTCCCTGCCTGTCAGCTCAGAGTGGCCAGCGGCTGCCCTTGCACAGCAGAAAGATTACCTTACTAGAAAGAAATCACCACAACACTGAAACGAGGAAGAAACCTGCCTGCCTCTCTGCACTGCAAACAAGGAAATCATATCCTATCAACAGCCTCCAAAAACAGCAAGGCTGATAAGCATTTTCTGTGAAATCAGAATGGTTCTGAACAGGCAATAACAGAAAAATGCAAAACAAACAACACATTATGAGCATTATCAGCTACAGCACCAGGATTACACGTTCCTTAATGTATGGCTCTTTCATTCAGTCCTGCATCTTCCCAGGCCTTGGTGTCCTGGTTTAGGGTTCCCTCTGAAGGCTGAAAAATCTGGGACTTTAAAAGATCTCTTCCTCCTTTACCAGCAGTGTCACTACTGCATCTTTAAACCACTACACCCCATATCCTAACCTGACTATTTGAATAGTAAGGTCTGCATTGATCTCAATCAAATGCATTAACTGCAATTTCAGTTGGATTCTTGTCCCCCTATTTTTATTTTTATTTTTTTCCCTTTGTAGTCTGATGAATATCTCAAATAGGTCTTGGGATAGAAAAACAGGTGCACTTGTAAACACTGTTGTAAGCTGTGCTCCCTTTGTATTTATAATTGATACCCAGCATAAAATAAAGACAGCAGAGAATGGGTTGTGCTAACTAAATCACATATAAAATACATCACTGCTGGTACAAAAAATATTTTTTCTCCTTCTAAATTGTGTGCAGCAAAATTAGAAGCCACCTCCTGGTGAGGATATTTTGTAGCTATTTACTGAAAGAAGCTCACTTTCTTGTTGAAAATCTAGCATTGTGCCTAAAATATAACACTGAATGGCAATTTCAGATGAGACCCACTCCCAGGATTAAGGAAGAGGAAATAATACTTGCACTTACAGCATGTCATGACTTTCATTCAAGCACCTGAAAGCATTTTCCAAATATTAATTATTCCCATACTAGCCTCCCCCTAGTCCTTCCAGGACAGGATCAACCCTGCATTCCTTCAGCATCCACATCTCTTGCTTGGGTCTGTAAAAAATGCAGAACAAAGCCAAAAGTATTACTTCTTTTTAATTATTATCAGAGTTCTTAATTGAGAGGAGTGAATTCATCCCCACAGGGGATGACTGCCATTTCTAAGATGGCCTTTTTCTATCTCTGGCAGAGAGTAAACCTGGTATTTTCTTGTACGGGTACTGTATTACTGAGGTGTGCAGTTTAAAACAGAATTTGGCACAGATACATCAAATAAGGTGCATAATTAGCCAGAAACTAGAAGAAATCCTAGAAGTCTTGACTCTGATCCTTCTATCCTGGATTACACTTTATCACATGGGTTTTCATTCCCTCTGCACCACTGCCCAGAAGAAGGACGGGGAATGGAAATACTACCTCTGGATGAGGTGGCCTGGCATCACCTTGTCCCATAGCTATGGCTCAGACCAGCTAGTCCTGAAAAACAGACCAACCACATTCAAAGCATTGAAGAAACTAGGCACTGTGGCGCTGTGACTACATCTGACATTCACTGAACTGGTACTAGACTTCTAGATGTAATTAGGTTACAAAGAGGAGAAAATACCACTGATATGCACACTGTTTTCAAACACTTTTCAGGTTTATATTTGGGTTTGGTTCAGGTATCAAACCCCTGCTGGTGCCAAACCTCTCCACTCTACCCTGCATTTAAAGAACACACACATCTTTCCAGTTTCTTACTCCTACCTGTCACTGCCCACCAGCTAGACGCATGCTAGAGATACTCTCTGTTCTGCAAACTCATCCCTGAGTTTACAGAAACAGGTAAAAAACACCTATTGGTTTAAGACACAGAATTCAAAAGCATGCTTCCCTCCCCTACCCAACCTGCTCACAGCAAGCTGTACTGAGGAAGGATGGCCTTGAGCTGCAGGCACAGGGCAGCATGCCAGGAAATCTGACTGCTATTCCTGGCGCTTCTACAGATTTCCTTGGGCAAGGCAATTAACCTTGTGGAGTACATTTTCAATGGAGGTGAGGCCCAGCTCCTCTTTCTGCATTCATAACGTTTCCAACAGTGAAAATGGAATTGTAGGAGCAAGAATGACTGCCTGCACTTTTTACTACCTGATACGCCTTCTCTGCCAGACAGTTGGATGCATGATTGCTGCGGATAACCCTGCCAGCAACAAAACAGGGACTTCACACACCACAGGTGCAAAAATGCTTCTGCATGCTGCCACGAACAGCCCCACTGCTCGGTTTCCTTGTACGTAAAATGGACAATGAGGCTTATGAAAATCAAAATACACAGCCAAACAGAAAACCATTTGCTAAAGTACTTGAACACCTGTTATCTGAGATCATAAAAAGGAAACAGCTCAGAAATTCAGTTTACCTTTTACTACAGGTGCTGTATTTTTTACTTTCAGCATTTTTGCCCATTAAAATTTCCTCTTTGAGCCTCAAGCAGAATAAAAGATTTTCCTTTAAGAATTCTGAAGTGACAATCAAATTCAAAACATTGTTTAGCTCAACTGGACATCTTGCAATATCCCTTAACAGAAGTGGAAGCAGATTAGAGAATGAGTGAAATATCCTTTTGGTAATATACATTTATTTTAGAAAAGAAAGTTCATGGCTAAATTTCCTCTTGTGGTCTTCAGGAAGACCTGCACCTGAAATAGATGGTGCCACATCTATTTACACCTACAAGGGATATACTAGGAGATTCTACGGAAGGACAACAGTGGTGTCTGATCTTTGCTTGGACAAGCTTTCAGAGAAATGAAGACATATACCTCTCCGAACACAGGTTAATGTAGAACATATTTTAGTGTATTTTTATGCATTTAGTACAAGCAAGGAGATTTTTTTTCCTTCCCCAGAAGGCTGAATAGAAAAAAAGACAAAAATTGGCAAAAAAAATTAATTAAGTATCTGCTAGGCATAGGAGAAAAGGTTAATAATCACTAGTGCTGCTTTTCTCAAAATTTTCAGCTTTTGTGAGATTTCTTTTACAGAACATCTGAACTGCAAAGTAAATACCTAGGTATAAAACTTCTAAGGCTTTTAGTTCATGCTCTTTATCCACTCTTTAAGTTTGAAGGAAAAGTCAATACCCTGGTTTTCATAATTGCAAAAAACTCTTCAAGCCCTTTGGACGACTGAAATGATGACCCCTCCCAGATGACAGTGTTGCCTGCAGTGCAGGCATAAAATATGTTCATGACAGAAAATATTTTATATTACCATGACACAAAATAATACCAATGACCCTAACAAAGAAGGTAAGGTAGTTTGGAAGATTAAAATGACAGCAGCATGTGCAAATTTTCATGGTGGGCTTCACACAAAGCCGTAACACCACATACATTGCAGTCAAGTTAGAAAGACATGAAGTAACAGAAATTACATTATTCTCCCAAGTATGAGTCACAGATTCTTTACCTTTGATATCTCCTGTATCTGTAATTACATAAATAACAACTTTCTTTTACATTCATCATCTAATACATGTGATTTAAGTTTTACCTCAGTCGTGGTTTGCTCCAAATGGACCATGAAATAATTCCCTCAAACAAAAATCGGTTCTCATAAAAATGGCAGCTCTGGCCTGGCTTAGGTATGCACTGGTAAGCAGCTTGCTGCCAAAGGTGGGATTTCCCTCACATAGCTTTTGCTGTATAAAAGTCAGGTTTGTGCCTATTTTTTCAGCTAGTCTTTCCCAATGGCAAAAGATTGCCATCTCCAGATGGGAATTCACCACATCCGAAGCAAAGCCTTTCTGAGGGCAGGACGCACCACGATTGCAGAGCACCTTTCTCTCTCCACTGCCTAGCGAAGAAGCCTGCATGCCTTTAAGCACATCCGAGACTGCACCTTAACATAAGACAAAAATGGCTGCACTGAGTGAGAAATGAGCAAAATTGGTTAAAAAGCACATCACGTAGCATGTCACTGCCAGAGAGAAACTTCTAGTTAAATAATTGTTTGCAAAGACTCGTTACAGGCAAGAAATAGCCTCAAGACACTGATGGCTCTTCTGGTATTCCTGTTAGATTATAAAGAATCTGAGGCAGGGGGGTCTCTGGATATGTATTTCTTCAAAATTCAGAACCTCGTTTTCCAAATCTTACAAGTGAAGGAGGATTAGGAGCCCTCCGCCTGGCTCAGGCCTCCTGGAATGGCTGGAACAGAAACGTCTCCTACGCTCCATGCTTATAGCTTGATATGTCAGCTATGTCAAAACTGCAGCGGGAAATAATCTGAGGAAACACTTTGCAGAAAAAAGCATTTCTGTAATGATTTTTTAAACGTGCTTTGGCATAACTTAAACTGACTTTCGGTATAAAATGAAATTCTGCCCTTGTTAAAAAAGGGAAAACCTGAGCTTCAGAAATACTGTAACAGCTAGCTAATCCTGATCGGATCAGTTAAAACTCCTGTTTAAGGAAATTAAGTTCATTTCTGATTATCTTTTACCTTCCAGCAAACTGAAATTTACTATCTAGACCATCTAGAAGAAAACAAATTTCTTGAAAGATAGAGAGGTTTTCTGAACAAATCACAGCTCCTACTTGAGTGTCAGTGCCTGGGTGAGCATGCAGGTGCTTTACATGCACATCCTGTCTTTGGAAATCAATTGATTCTGTTCTCCTGTTACGATCATCCAGAACCACATCTTTCCATCCTTTACAACAGTTTGATGGCATGGCATCAGCTCCCTCTCCTCCCAACAAAGTCCTCTTCAAAGCTGTGAAAAGCTCTGGGCTATTCCTTGCTTTTTTTTAAGCAATTCTGCCATGCCACAGTGGATCTGTGGTTCAGGTTAAACAAGATGGATGTGAAATCAGACAACACCAAAAATCTATCTGAAGACATAACAGAAACAATGGAAATAAAATACAAACACCCTTTAAAGCATAAACTTCAGAACTGGGTTTCAGATTTCTCCATTAAACCGATGCCTGGGAGCTCTAGAAGTCTATGAAATTTCCAGGGGTTTTCAGTGCATTTCCTCACAACAAACAGCAGGATAATTGACTCATCACTCTCCTGCTCTATTCCTGCCCTGATACTTTCAGTCAACTTCTAGATATACACAAATAAAAAAATTGAAATGAAATGAAATGAAATGAAATAAATGAAATGAAATGAAATGAAATGAAATGAAATGAAATGAACTATCTTTGACTGTGAGCTCTTTGCACAGGGCTATGTGAAGCCACTGACAAAACCGTTTGCTGATTCCACAAGAAGCAGCATTGGATCCCAGTGGAGAAAACCTGTCACTGATGAAATCAAGACAAACCTTCCAGTGACTTCTGGGCATGCTTAGGAATATGACTTTATACCTGTAACATAAAATAATTCTGCTAATAAAAAACAGGCTACTTTACCTTCCTTTTCCGAGTAGCAAAGGCTATTTCTGCACTAGCAAACAACATGGATCATCAGCAGGAAACAGGCTGATGCTGAGGACCAAACTCCATGCCAGGCACCTTTCAAGGGGTTTTTACTTTGCTTTAGCCTAGTCCTATGGGTTGAATGCCTACTGGACTGCATTAGGTGCACTACAGGAGCAGGTCTTCCAATTTTGTTTCATTCAAAAGGAATCCAGCCCATGAGCTCTGGGACTGCTCTGCAATGCAAACAATAACTGGGGACAATTAGGATATCTGTTTCCAAAGCACACTCCCAATTTGACCTAAGATGCTAATGCAGATGCATCCAAACAGCTTAGACCATGTTCCATCACTAAAACCTCTAAAATTACAGAGTACCAAGGTCATGAAGAGTTTTACCTCCCTCCCAATTAATAGGACTCACAGCCTTCAATGCATTTCACACATGTGCAGCAACTTACAGTGAAGATGAGTTCTCCAGCAGCAGACACTGTGTTTCTGATTCCAAATATTTTCATTTCCCATCTGTGTGATCCTTATTACCTTCAGGATTTTTATTCAATTAGCCTTTCACATTTGGAAAGCTCTTCTATGTAGCTAAGTATTTTATTCTCAGAAGAGTTTGTCACTCTTTACTGTCTGCTCTACTTACAAGGGTCTTCTTTTCCTTGACAGCTTTGCAAAGCACTCTTTATTGCTCTGAAAAATTCACCGCATGTCTCATACGCCTGCGATAAACTGGGTTCCTTGCCTTCTTCACTAGGGCTCTCCCTCCCCCCTTCCCAGTTTTGTATCAGTCAAGAAGATTTACGTCTCTTCTAAAAAATAATATATAAATAAATAAATACGTTGTGAGTCACAAACATTAAATACTTAATTTGAACCGGCAGAAAGACCAGCTACTGGAATTCTGCAGCAGTCTGTTAGCTCATATGTCTCTGCGTGCGCATACTGAAGGAAACAGCAGAAATAATACTTTACAATTTGATGAACAACATATGACACTGAACCTCCAGACTTGCAAAAAAGGGTTACAAACTTAGGAAAATACCTGCCAGGCAGAATTCTGCCCTCTCCAAGAAAAAGAAAATCCAAACACTTCTTACTTTAACTGAAGCAGAACTGTTATCATCAAGGTTATACAGAAATAAAATGGGATTAAGGAAGAAAATAATCATTAGGGACTTAAGTGAAGTTTGGGTGATAAAAAGGGACGTTTTCTGAATACATGAGACACAGAGGTTGATACTGTGCCATCTTCTTTTAGATAGAATCCTTCTTTGATTTCACTTATAAACTTTACTTACAGTTGGCACCATAGTGGCTTGTAATAATTTAACTGTATTTCTGGATCACAGTATCACTCTCCATTTCACCATGCAGAGAGAAGGAACCCTGAACCTAATTTAAACTGGAAAGAGAGAAGAAAGAGAGGAAAAAAAGGCACGTTTGGTTCTCATAGTCTACAGAATTATCTCAATGCAAGCTGCAGATATGAGTATTATCTCCGAAAACCACAAGAAGCAATCATACCATTGGAAGAAGCAGATAAAAAGACCATGATTCCAACAGACAGAACAGGAAAGCAATAAGGACTTTGAGAATATGCCTTAGTTTCAAAGAAATGAGTGCAACTTGGGTCTCATAACAAAGTAATGTGTATCCCTACTAAATAACCAATAATTCCCATTTCTGTGAACCAGATTATTCATCCCAAACCAGCCCATATTGAATTTAATGCTTCCCTGATACTGCCTATTTTTCCTTCCCCATAAAGATAAAAAAATAAAAGGGAAACATTCTAACCTAAACATGCCACAATTGTTATACTTAGCCCTTTCCACTGAAAACTCACCTTAATTTCTGATTAATGAGCACTTGGGAGATAAAATCTTTTAACATTTCACCCTGCTATATTTCCCCTTTTTGCAAAGCTATTCAACCATCCCTATTCAACCATCATGCATTTCTAATTCGGTGGAGATGGCTTGCCTGTTATAAATTACTCTCATAAAACAGCTATTTCTGCTGCTTCCCCTGGGACTGCACCCAAGGTGAGGATCAAGCCAGCACCACTTAGCATCCACATGTGCAAGCTCCGAACCGAACGGGAGGAAGCAGGCAGTCACTAATCTATGTTTTACTGCACTTGGCATTTGCCTGCTGCAAGCCGCCTTTGGGAACATCACCAGCACAGGTAGGTTTGAGGAAGCCACCTTGTTTCCTAATGCCAAGGAGCTGCTGCACGTACCTGAAATCTGCCTGATATAAAAACTACCAGCACAAACAACACATCTGGTATGGATGGGTCTGTTTTCTCCGCTGAACTACAGAGATGTCCTGGAGTACTTTATCTCTGGACAACGCTACAGAACTAGTTCTTAACGTGACTGTTATAGCCCTCTCTCCTGTGTTTAGCTGCTGATACTCTGGAGAACATCAGCTGTAGTTTTAAGGACCTTCCGGTGCCATTTGAGCCTTCAGAAGCATACACGTTGACAGCAGTGTTAATGTCCATCCAAAAGAACTGAGCAGAGAAGGGGAAAAATGACAGGACTGGAAAACTGAGATGGGGACTGATGGATTCGAAAAAGAAGTTTAGAGAAGAAGGTTTTCCACAAAAATGAAAAGGTAACTACAGAAGGGAAATCAGAAATGTAAACTTATGAAGGAACGAATGGCCACAACCTTCCACACGTTCTAATTTTTCAAGTGGTATCCTCACCTCCTCTGAAAATGTATTTGTGCATGAAATACACACGCATGAGAGATAGACATCAGTGACAACACGGCATTTCAGGTATCTGAGACTGAGATCTTTCCACAGCCAAAGAATCGAAACACATTTGTCCATGGCCACATCTACAGAGTAAGTGGCCAGGAAAAGAGGAAACTTTAAATGAAACGTATTATTGTCACTATCATTATATGAAGCACAAAGATGGCCAAGAACAGAAGAGCTTAATTCTAAGTGCAACTATCCTGCTGTTCATTTCTGCTTTCTCACTGGATTTAAGGAAAATACCAGGGAATGTGGGACAAAGACGTTTTGATTTTTTAAACATTACCTTGTACAAACTACATCTGAATGTTATCGCCTCTCTTAATCACCTTCTGATGTCTGATAGTGCCCCTTTAACCTTTGTTACTCCATTACTGAACAAGTTATCTCATTGTTACTCTTTTTTGAAGAAAGAATTTTGCCCCTTTCCATGCTGATAAGAGACACATAAATATTCACTCCCGACAAACATTCAATAGTAAAGTGTCTTGAGCAAACTACCAGAGTCTAAAGGTAGGAAGCTGTGGTTAACTTCTCTGCTATCTTAACCCTTTAGTCAATCCACCAGAACAAAAAGACACAGAAGATGGATGCTCTTTTCACAAACAAAGCAGAAATAAGTGTTCCCTTAGAGAATGGACTTTATAACATGCTTTATAACACAGAAAATAAATCAAATGATTAGAAGTGGAATATCTACCCATTTTCTGGGCCGCCCTCTGGGTCGCTTTTCACCAGTGGCTTCTGCTTTCTGTAAAGGGAAAAGAAACACAACATGTTTTATACTCCAGCATTGTTTAACAGCCTTGGTTAAGTAGGAACTCCTTTCCTGTAACATTATCCATAAGTATATCTCTAGGGTGGCACCAAGCCTCCCCCTGGCTCCATGGGTTTTCTGGCAGAAGGTGATTACATTTTTTTCTGCCATTTCCAAGCCCATGTGAATGCCTTCACCTGCACCCAAGGGTGCCCCCAGCCCTGGTCCATGAAGGATTGGGACCTGCAGAACCCCAACAGCGTCACCTCTAGCCTTTCACAGGCTGTCAGGCATCACCTAAAGGTACTATGTTAGACATACAGCCCGTTTCAAGCCTGAATAAAGCAATTTACAGCAGCCACAATTCCTTCATTTATTCTCATGATGTTTGTGCATGAAGCGTGTTTGGACAGACTGCCACCAGGAACGTGACACTGGGAATTAACTCCTCTACTTCACGTGAGCTTTTCCAGGTAGACGTGCATCCTTAAGCTCTAAGCAAACCCATCACTGCTCCAAAACACACCTTCCCTTTCAAGGTTGAAGGAAACAGCATGGAAGGTGCCCTAGAAGTGACAGTGATATTTATGTAAGCCCAACAGTTGGTCCTGGAGCTTAGCTTAAAGGAAATTTGGGTTCGGCTACCAGCCTCTTCCATGCACTCACTGTGTGACACTGTGGATAACACTGCTTGCTCACTACAGGAAACTACTTACAGGCCTTAAAATGAGAACTGCAAGTTATTTCCTCTAGATGGGCTCTGCCCATGCACACACCTTGTCAGGTAAATAATCCTGTCTCACTAAGGTGATCAAGATTTTGCCACCAGCTTCGGTGAGAGCAGGACATGTGCTGCATAAGAAGTCCCTCAGAGTGAACACTTTTAGCACGCACTCTGTAAACGTGCTCCCAAATTTCCATGAGCTGTTTTGCTTCCAGTTAACTGTATGTGTATTTGATTTGCCCTCAGAAATCAACTGTCTCATTAAATAAATCACTCGCCGACCAATCTCTGTAATGGACACTGTCACCTAATGCTAGGCAAAGCAGATCCCTCTGCAAGAGAACCTGAGACGAGGAAGCAGGGGAGGAATCTCTACGAAAAAGCTGTACCACAAGTTAAATGCAATTACTCTGAAATAAATATCTCACCAAGAAGAAAGCTGTGAAAAATAAAATTCACACTCCTAAAGGGCAAAATTATCACTCAGACTTGTTAAAAGAGTAAACTTGCTCTTTAATCGTTTATACCAGCGTTACATGTAAGGTGAAACCCTCTTATGAGAATACTTGTTAAAGTGCATTTGCTACATACTGGAGCTGTCTATTTCAGAGTTTTGGTGCCTTTTAAAGTGTTCATTTTTTCCAACCTTATTACTTGAAGGATGCAAAAAAGGAGGTGTTTCGGTTTTGAAAATTTGTGCCCCCACCCATTTATGTTTATCTCACAAAATACAAGGCGTAAGCCTAGAAAAAAAGATCAGCTAAAACTGTTCTTAACAAATCTGCACCTGACACATTGTGAAAGGATAAACACCATTTATTTTCTTCTGTATTCACTGAAAGACCCTTTACGAAAAACCTAACTTTTTGGAAACTGAACCCACTTTGCTCTACCAATTAACACTACCCAAAGGTTGACAAGAGCTGTAAGCTTAACCAGGGCACACAACGCTGCCTGATGGGCTGGGGGAGCTGAGCAAAACCCCTGATGGGCTGGGGGATCTGAGCAAAACCCCGTGCCACTGTCCACCCCGCAGCACAGCACAGCACGGGAGTGCCAGGAGCTGCTCTGGCCGCTGGCGGTGCCTGGCCCCTGCAGCGGGGACCCTTTGCGCTGAATGGCGCTGTATCCCTGCTGCATGTGATTTCCACCTCATGTCAGAAGAAAAACATTTCCAGAGTCCTTATCAAAACCAAACCTTTCCCAGAGGTGAGCTGAGCAAACAGCAGGGCATGCCAGATACTATGTTTTGGTACAGGGCGATTCTGTAAGTAAATAGGAGGGTTTCCATAGACTAAACTGCAGAAAGTGAGCGACAGGAACCTCCCGAGTGGATGTTTTTATCTCCATTCTGAGGGAAGGGAAAGACAAAACACTCCTGGAACAACCACGAAGGAGTAGTGGCAGTCCAGCAGTGATAATAAAGGCGTGAAGTTTAGGAAAATATTTCCCCTCTTCCCATTTGGATTTTTTATTTTTTATTTTAGTTTGAATTCTGCAAACCTAACCCGTATTTTCTCCAACAGCACAAGGCTGTCTTTTAATGTCAGCACTTGAAGAAAGGTTTTATTGCATATCAGACAAATAATTCAATGTTTCTCCATATCATTTTCAAGTAATTAATAAGAACGGGAACGCGTAAGTGCTAAAGCTTTGCTTTTCCTCTTAAATAGGTATTTACATAATCTAAACCATGCTAGTCCGTTGGCTCTTTGCATTAATTGAAGCGTCGCCTCTGAAGCTAGGAACAAATCCAGGGAGAGCCCCAAGCCACCCAAAGATCACAAGGATTCCTATTTGGGCAGCAAGATGCAAGTGCTCTCAGCCACCTTACCCACAGCAGCCTGTAATTGCTTAGTCAGAAAGGAAGCTGCTGCCTTAATCCTCTAAAGCACTCTCTGAAATTGAGATGTGTTTGGTCAGGCTTTTCTGAGCGTTCAGTGCTGCGCTAGGAGGCATCCTCTTGTTCTGGACTGCTGAGACACAAAATAACCCAACTTAAAGAAGGGCTGGGGACGTAATCAAACCCAAGTTTATGATACTTATATATACGTGGATATAATATAAAATTTCTTAAAACCAATTACATAAACATTTCATTGTTGCTGTGTCACGTTTAACTGGATTTACTTGTTCTTCAGTACAGGAAATGATATTTTTGCCCCGGGTGAGAAAGATGGCCACTCCAGCCACCGCCATGTCGTTAACATGTCTCCGGACAGATCTGCAATTCATCCAAGCCCTGTAGCACGATGCCACCAAAGCCTGCTTCCGAACAGCTGCCGTCAGCCGCCGTGGTACCCGACCGCCCAGCATCCCTGTATCTCCCCGCTGCCTAACTGGGCCAAGCCTGAGCATGAGCTGAGGCTGTACTACTGAAGGCAATTAACAAGACAAGACAGGTATAAATAATTGAATGTGCTCTTCAGATATCTATCTATTGTCAAGGAAGATTGCGAATGCAACAGAATCCAAATTTTAGGAACTCTAGCCACTGTGCAAAATGATCTGGAGACCTCAGATAAAATGTGCCAGAGCTGAGGTCTGGTGGAACAACTGCTAGGTCCCAGCATGAGGATCACTGCTGCCACACCATGCCAAAACAGCTTGTGCAGGGAAGTGTCCCTCTCCCACAAAAAAAAAAAAAAAAAGAGTTCTTTTTGCTCTTCATTTTTCTTTCTTAGAAGAAACTTAAGCATTGGCTGGATACAAACATATCACACTTTTCACGTCATGCTTTACCCATTTTAACTCTAAATGGGAGTCAGTCTTCTCCTGCTTTACCCATCTTGCTCAAAACATTTGTGGTCCCTTACTCTTTAGGTGCAACAACCACACTACAATCCCTTGATAAATCTGAACTCGTGTTCCCTTTAAGCCTGTTACGACTGGTGCTGGTGAGAATGAATGAAGCATGGAGAAGCCAAATAGATTTTCATGAACCAATTTAGGGCAGAGTCCTGGTCACGTGCACTTTTTTTTTTTTTTTTTTTTTACCTTTGGACTGCTTAACTCAGGGACGTAGTTTTCTACATACCAAACTCTGGCCATGTAGTGAGGAGACAGTAGTAACTGTCATCACAGAGAGACTCCACAAGTTCTGGAGAATGGTATTTCAAGATCTAGAGGTACCATAAGTGAAGTTCACTACATGAATAACTACAACAAAAGCCACAATATGTCAACTGAAGGCGAATTTTACAAAAAAGACTTTATTTTTGGATATTCCTGGGATACCCCCTTGACATTTTCTTTTGAAACAAACACACAGTAGTTACTACCCCCTGCCTTTTTTATTTATTTTTTGACCCAACAATTGCGCTTCTTCCTTCCAAACAGGAGAGTATTTATGCCCATACAGTATTTTTGTTAAGCCCAGCTACGGGAGCTAAACAAAGCGAAGCCTCTGAATGCTTAAGGGAAATGTGATGGGCTGGGAACACAACTCAGCCTTACAAATAAAATTCAACCACACAACACCCAGGAAACTAGAAAGGAACATCCTTACTATGATCCTTCCACAAAAACTCAAGTTACTCATTAGAAAAAAAAAAAAGAAAGGCTTCCTTTTTTTGCTAATTTTTTACAAATATTTTAAATGAATAACAGAATGACTTGTTTGAAGACACAGACTTGTATAACAGTCTGATTGTGGAGACTCGAGTACAAGGTGATAAGAGTCTTTTTGTGTCTCTCTCTTCTCATCTGCTAACATGTTGTGTTCGTTCTGTTCGTGAAAATTAAACAATTGAGAAATTATTTGTTTTTCCATAAAATGCAGTTTACCCTTTGTGTAACATAAGTTAGGTATGTGTGATATGCAAACCTTTTTTTTTTAAATCGTGTATTACCTAAAATTAGAGTAATTGCCACATTATTAGCTATCCAATTGGTCTTGCAACATTCTGTATGCATTGTCAAGTTTCACATTGCTAATTTCCTAACAAGCACAGTTTGTTTTCAGATGCCCCAAGGCCAGTTTACTAAGACCAAACACAAGCTCTGAAAGCTAAAGGAAAAAAAAATTAAAAAAAAAAAGTCCCATGAACCAAGAAATTTTAAATCCACAACACAATCAGCTTCTAGGGTAAAGCGTCCCTCAACTGATTTAAGGGCATTTGCTTTTTGAAGCACAACAAAACAAAGCCCCAGCAATCGAGTATTTTTAACTGACTGCCACTTTGTGCAATGCATTTTTAATTGTGATGTGTAATGGTCTGCAAGAGAACACCCCATCAATTAATCACGAGTGCCTTCTCATGTCTATTCGGTGGGTGCTAGTGGCGTGCGTTTATCTTACATGTTGTGAACACTACAGAACATTTCAATGAGCTCACTTTGAAAAACACAGGCCACACACTATTCTGCAGAAATTCCAGCAATTTCCAGTTGCATGTATAGGACCCATGTTCACAGGCACAGGGTCTGAAGTGAAGTTAACCCACTTCTGTTTCTGAGAGTTGAGACAGGGGGTAGAAAGCCTTAAATAACTATATGTGTGTCTATGGATGTGTAAATATGTTTATCACAAAATCAAACATATAGCTCACTCTCTTAAGAGGTGATACCCTCATCAGCAAATGAAGCTTTCTTACAGCGTCAAAATCTTTCCATCCTTATTACTGGTAGAAAAACTATCAAAATTAGTATTAGATGCTTTGAGATTTCTGGTGAGAAGCTGAACCATTTTAGAGAGGCTTAATTATCTATTTGGAAAAAGAGCTAAAATATTTATCAGAAATGTGATCACTGACTTTTTTCTAAGAAGGCTTTATCACTGTTTTATGTTTTAGGAGATTTATCAAACATTTACATATTTTATCTATAAACCTAGAAACAAATAAAAGTTGTAATTACATACCCCTCAAAGATTTTTTAATGCTAAAAAGACATGTGGTCTTTGGTCAATTTTTATAATATCAACACCCGAAAAAGGTTTGCTTTAATTAGGGCAGTAACTTGATGCATTCTGAAAATCAAAACGTTACAATGAAATTGCTCAGTTCATAAATTAGATTAAAAAAAACAACTGTATGTACCAGAATCATCTGGAAAGCTCTTGAATTGATATGCTTACATATGTATGAAAGATTTTAAGTTATTTTCCATTAAAACTGATTTTCAAATCACTCATACAAATGAAATAATGTTAATATTTCTTTTAGAAATATCTTTTGAAAACACATTTCTATGAATTACTTAAAATTTAATCTTATTACAAATATTTCTCCTAGGAAAGCCAACACTCCTAAGAGTAATATTTAAAATACTAAAGCTCACATTTGGACTTACTAGACTAATAAAAAACTGCTCTCTCCCTTTTGAAGAGTGAAATTTAAACTTTTTTAAAGTGAATCTGAGGAACATTATTATATAAAGAAAAAAATCAACATTTTTAAGCTCACTAGGTTGCAGCGTGGCTTTGATATATTTTAAATACTTAACTTGTAAAGCACTTTTACTAATTCATGAACTTCTTGACAGAATATACCGCTTTTTTCCAGTTTAGAATGTAAAAAAAAACTATTTTAAATTTAAAGAGAGTTGGAAAACGTCCCTCAAACAAACGCTGAAAACACTTATAACAAAACAGACATGAAATCACAGTCACCCCCTAATAATTTAATATTTATCAGGAGTTGCTATAGTAATTTATAACACTGAAAACTATCAAACTTAATATGGTCAGGACCATAGGCATACTGAAAAATGAACCAGAATTAGATGAGGCTACAAATATCTTCCACGCACATTTTGTCAAAGATCTACTTAAAAGATACTGGTACACTTAAGCAGTACAGTTCACTACCAGATTTTGCAAGCTTTTGTTTCCAATTTAGTACCTGTAAATTAGTGCTAACTGCTGTGTAACCATCAACATAAACAAAACTCCAGTTTTTCTTTCCAAAGCTATACACAACTATTTATCTTCACTAAAAGAATTCATGCAGCAAGGTATTATCTGCCTTGATAGCACAGTTTTGTGACACTGAGCTTTCCCAAGTTCCAATAAAATTAAGGCACATTTTCACACTGTATTTGTGATGTGAAGTCCATGCACTAAGTGAAGGGACTCCAGTGAGCTTGTACTATAGCTAGATGCATTCAGAGCCACCATAACACAAGTTTGCTCCCATCCCCAAACAGAAGTAGTGGTTCAGAAGACTAATAGCACTGCAAGTAAAAAACTCTTTGAAAGTGATTACTAAATGGTAGGCTTTTACTGTAGCTCACAGTTTACTTTACCATCACATTTTAAAACTGTAAATTTCAATATATGCACTTATTTCCATCAACACATAATTGGATTTTCTTCTAATTAACCTGTTTGACAAAACACTTTAGCTTTAATACACGGATTTGGTCTATAGAAGTAACGTCTGCAAGTCAGTGAGAAATTAATCTTCCTCTTTCGAAAACCTTAATCAAGCAAATAATATCCCTAATATTGATCTCCTTACTAGGTACAGGAGATCTCAATAAATGCATCAAATGCACTACGTTATTCCACTAATCTGTATGCTATTCAAAAAGCAAGCTGCCCTTATGGGTTCTGTGCCTAGGGTCGTCCTGCAGCATGTTATTTCCAATCTTACAAATGCAAAATACATGCTCTATGATGTAGCTGCCATTATTAAAAGGGTCCCAGCCCCACAGTTCACAGCCTAAATGAATGGATCTTTTGCTACCAGTTGATGAAAAAACAGCATTAGGAACTCTCTCTTTAATTATCTCACCTTCTGGGCTGCTTTAGAGGGACTCTTGTTTTTGCTTCCTTTGGGTCTTCCTCTTGGTCTTTTAGGAGATGGTTCACCAGTTGGTTCCTAAATACAGGAAAACATGCTATTGTGGCAAGAAGCTACAGCTAACCAAGAAGAACTCAATGATAAACTACAACTGAGCAGTTACTTAAGCACGTGAATTAACAGTATAAATAAATGCAACAATATTTAAAATGCAACATGAAAAATTAAACAACTCAAAGTGAAGAAAAAAATGCATTTTACATAATAAAAGAGTTTAACTTTCCTTGTAATTGCACACACACACACAAAAAAAGAATAAAAAGAGTCTGCATACTCTAGCAAGCTAGTTATATGAGAAAACACATTTTTAAAAGAAGATGGCTATAGTTTCCCTCATGCAAGAATGATTATTTGAAAATTAATACAGTTATCCATTTAATGTCAATTGCATTTCATTATAACAAGATACAGTTATCACATGCAGTTACTAGCACACACTTTTGAAAAAAAAAACAAACACAAAACAATGCTAACTACTGGAAAAGTAGAAAGTAACCTTAAGACTATTTTCTCTCTCTAGGGTACAAATAATTTGGGGGGATTTTTCCTGCAGTTCTGAGCTCTGCGTTACATTCACACCTACTGCAAACAGAATTGATCCGAGTAAAATGCAAACGCTAAAGTTTCTTGAAATGGAACACTAGCAAGCCAAAAAAAACCTGAGGATGTAAAATATCTGAAACAATAACAACTACAACAACAAAAATCTAAAATTACTGGGCAGAAGCGATGATTGTTTTCAAAGTTTTCTTAACTAGCTCCTCTGGCTGACAGCAAACAACCAGTCCTTAAAAATGCCCAAGAATTACTACGAGCTCGGACTCCAAATATTTATTCAGCGAATCACAAATACTATAAAACTCTTCAAGCCTTCAATATCATACATTTCCCTCGGACTACGGGAGGTGGCAAATCTAATTCAATGCAGTTTGTTAACTTAGACCAGCTTAAAACCCTTCAGCTTTTCCACTCCCGGGGAGGCTCAGGGTGCAGGCTCAGGCTGGGGAGGCTGCAGAGGGGCTCAGGCACTGCACAGCAGGGCTGAGCTCGGCTAAGGAGACGCGGCTTGCTTTCTCTACCATACATTCAAATGCAAAAAAAAAAAAAAAAAGAAAGAAAAAAAAGAAAAAAAAAAGGAAAAGGGGTGGAGGGGGGAGAAGGGAAAAAAAAAAGTGGGGGGTGAAGGGGGGAGGAAAGGGTACCAGGCTGATGCTGGGCACGGAGCCGCGGACAGTGAGCGAGTGGCACTGAGGGCAGACCGGTAAAAGCAGGGGCTCTGCTCGCACGGCTTTCCAAAAAAATAAGAATAATTTAAAAAATAATAATTTTTACTTTCTGTGTAATTTGCTGGAGCACACCGGGGGCTCGGCACCGGCTTGCCCCCGGCCCGGGGCTCGGCTCCTCGGCTCGCTGGGTGCCCCCGAAGCCCCTCGCAGGCTCTCGGGGCTTGGAGCTGATGCTGAATGAATGGGGCGAGAGGTTTTAAAGCTCCGCGGAAGCTTGGCTTTTAAAAGCGGCTCCCCGGGCGGCCCTACGACTTCCAGCCGCGACTTCCGAGGCAGGGAAAGGGCCGCGGGGAGCCCCGGGCAGCCCCCGAGGAGCCCCGAGAGCCGGGGGCGGCTGTGCCGGACGGTGCGACAGCGGCACTCGGGAGGGACGGGATGGGGTGGGATGGGATGGGACGGGACGGGATGGGGAGGCGGGGGGGGATAATGCGCGAATCTGGCAACCTTAGCGCGGATTGAGGTCTGGCGAGTCAGAGAGGAGCCCTGCGAGTCCCCTTCGGGGCCCCGGGGGGAGCCGGGCGCCGTCGCCGCGCCTCGACCTGCCTGGGAAAGCGGCGCAGCCGAGGCAAAAGGTGTTGCAAAAGCAGGGCAAGCCCCCTCCGGCTGCCTCCCCCACCTCCGTCGGCAACGGGGGCACCTCTCTGCAGACGATGACGGGGGTGAGGGAGGAAGTGGGGAAGGGGGGGACGCCAGGAGAAAAAAAAAAAAAAAAAGAAAGAAAAAAAAAGAGACAGAGAAAAGAAAAGGGAAAAAAAAAAAGCCAACCCTATGCGACTTTCTAGACACCCTCCTCTCCCCCAACCCCAGGATCTAGGGGCAGTCAGGGGCTGGGCTGGTCAAGCTCGGAGGCGGCAGCAGCCCCGGTGGGACCCGACACACGCACACACACACACAGCACACACACAGCGCGCACACACACACACACAAGCTCACACTCACTCACTCACACACACACACACACACACACACACGCTGAGACGTTGCGAGGGCTCGCAGAGGAGGGAGCCCGGGCGAGCCCCGTTTCCCCCGCTCGCCGCTTTCGCAATTTCAAACCCAGCTCGAAAGGAGCCAGCGAGCGCTGGTTGGTCGGAGCCTCGCCGCTCCATGTTCCCCGTCCCCATTGAAAAGCCCCGGCTCGCCGCCCGCACAATAGCGAAAGCCCCGGGCGGGCTCCGCGGCCCCGCCGCCCGCCCCGAGCCGCCGCCGGGCGCTGCCCGCCCCGCCGGGAGCCCCCGCGCCCCGTCCCCGGCCGCCTGCACCAATACGTACATGGTTACATGCCTACAACACTACAGATCTGCGGCTCTACGCCTCTACGCGAATACTGACTTGTGGTTGCTTCCTGGGTCTGCCTCGTCCTCTCTTCTGAGGCTCTGCGGTTGCAGGTTGCTCCTGGGCAGCAGTGGAAGGCTGACCGGGTCCCTCACCTTGTGCACTCATCGTGACTTCTGCCGCTCAGCTTTGAACCGGGTCTCTCCAAAGCACCTTGGAACGGGGGGGAATCAAAAGGAGCTCTTGCTGCTTTTGCTGCTCGCTGCCACCACCACACCGGACGTCCTGGTGCTGCCAAAAAGGAGAAGAGAAGGGGAGGAGGAGGAGGAGGAGGTGATGGTGGTAGTGGTGCTGGTGGTGGTGGGAGAGGAGGGGGAATGGAGCTCTCCTACAATTTAGGAATGGTTAGTAACATGAAGCAATTCAAGCGAGGGGAGGTTTAAAAAAAAAAAAGAAAAGGAGAAGAAGAAATAAAGGCAGAGTAGTAGATCGGAACCCTGGAAATGCGAGCAGAGAGGGAAACACTCCGAGGGTAGTCGGAGCGAACCGAGAAGGGGAAAAAATCCTACAAATTGAAAGCAAGTGGTGGCTATCGCGCTTAGATCGGATCAGGACAAATTAAGATAAGACACACTGAAAGTGGACTGAGAACACTGCACGGTCTTGCCAGAAGCATGCACCCTGGGAAGCCGGGGATTTCGGCAGCAGCGGGAGCAGCGGGCAAAAAGCGCGATCATTTAAAAAATAATAATAAAGCGATTTGGGAGATTGGGAAGAAAAAACTGAGGGGGGGCGGTCCTGGGTTCGTGTCTGTGATGTGAGCTGCTGGGACTGGAAATATTATTATGCGAGTCCTGCCCACGGACTAAACTAGGATGAGGGTTTAAAAAAAAAAAAAAAAAAAAAAGGAGGAAAAACCACCTTTACCCGTGGGTGGAAAAACCAGGAGGGGGCTGTGCAAAAAAATAAAAAATAAAAAAAAGGGGGGGGGGGGAGGAGGCAGAGCGAAAAAAAAAAGGGGGGGGGGGGAACCTAGCTGGCTGGCGGCCGGCCAGATAAAACATGAGAAAGCCGGCGGCCGGGGGAAGCGGCGGCACAGCACGGCCCGGCCCCGCCGCCGGGTTGAAAGGCCCCGGGCGGGCTCCCCGCGGCCCGGCCGCCGCCGCGCAGGGGGCGCGCAGGGGCTGCGCGGGCGCGGAGCCGCCGCCGCTCCACGTGGGCGCCGCGGCGCGGAACAAAGGCGGCGGGGCCGGGGCCGCCCCTGGGCCGGGCCCGCCGGGCGCCACCCGCGCCCCGCCCGCGGCCGCGGGGGGATGTGCACCGTGGGGGCCGGAGGAGGCGAGAGGTTGGCCGGGAGGTGCTGCCGGGACAGCGCCGGGCACCCGGGGAGCGCCCCGGTGGAGCCCGCGGTGCTGGTGTGGTCGTACCTGGGCTCCAGCCTGCGTCCGTGGAGTTCCTCCTGCCCCACGCCTCCCTCGGGGGTCCGCCAAAATTGGGCAGCCCCCTGTGGCTCCCTCCTCGTCCGGTGCTGCTTTGGGATGGGCAATGCGAGAGAGCCCCGAGGAGGGGACAAAAAGTGTATTTTGGTATATTGCCGGGCTGGGTGCTTCAAGTGGTCTGAGTAGGCTACACACGCTTAGTCGTCTATAGATAGGTAAAGAAATACAATTAGGCAAAAAGTTGCTCCAATCAAACATACAGCAGGCAGCTGAGTTACTTTCTGTGGAATAGGAAAAATAACACTGCAGACAGATGGGCTAAGGAAAGAGTAATCCTAGAACACTTCTTAAGGCTGCAAATATTCCCGAAGTGTGCTTAATCCAATCACGAGCCTTCCAAGCCCTCTTCCCTCCCATCTCCGAAAGCAACGAGCTATGGAAGATGGACACGGTCCACCTGTTAAATCTCATAGCTATCGGAAAGGTCTTACACAGCCCCAACGATGTGTTGTAAAATGTTCAGTTCCCATCATGCCACAAAGAAATCTGAAGGTCTCTGCATCCACTCCGTACATCAAAAGGTTAAGCTGCTGTATGAAATCAAGAATCCAAGTGGAGATTGTAAAGTCTATAGTTTAAAGCGCAGCAGCAAATAGTTTTTATAACGTCCATTAATCTCTTTGGAGCGTATTCATGTCTGTGGAAGACAGTGGTACATGTGATTGCTAAAAACCTGTAGCTCCAAAGCTGCTGTCTCTACAGATTCATCCCATATGGGCTATTAGTAGTTCCATTAGTCTTTCCTCAAGCACTTCTAGTAACAATACCATGGTCCAAAGATTTTTACATATAGCCATAAGCAAATAATCTTCACATGGGAGCAATGTTCCTAAGCTCACACTTTGAAAGCTATTCCGGACATGAAAGGTCTCGGCGCTTGCGCTGTGCCCAGCATAACGGAGTTGTGGTCCTGCTGGGGACGTCTGCCCACAAATTCACTCTCGTGACAAGGCTTAGCATCGGAGATTGGAATGACTACGGGTCTGACTTCCATTCAAAACTGTCTTCGTTACTTCCTTATCCAAAAGTTCTTAGGTCATAAGCCAGATGATGTTCCTGATGGTGGGTCTGGGAACATGGGCTTGTCTAGACTAATCCAACATCTTGTCCTTACATCATTTATATCCAGACTACCTTAACACAGGTAAACACACAACATCCAGAACCCAGAAAGCCTGACTCCCTGAAGTGGCTAGCGGAAGGGGGAAGCCAGAAACAGCTCTTGGTTTTGTTCCAGATTCCTTCCCCAAAGAGATGTGGTAACTGTTCCAATCCGTCCTCTCTACGTATGGATCGCTGCTCCATCCAGAGCAAACAGCAGTAAACAGAACTGTATAACTCATTGAAGAGAATACGGCAAATCTACCGGAGTAGAAAAGCTTTTCACGAGCTTGGGTCTGAGATTTAACCTTTGGTCTGTCAACTGAAGTATTAATTGTCAGTGCTTTAATGGTTTTTGTTTTTCTGGAAGCATCCCTAACAGGTTAGGTTACTTAAAATAAGTCCTGGTTTCTACTCTCCATGAGCCTAAAAAGCCTGGAGATTTCCACAGAAATTAGAGGAACTTCCTACAAGGTCAAGAAGAAGAGGGTAAGGTAGAGGTTTTGCTACCTCACCTGCAACACTTCTCAGGAGGCTGTGTGTTATTCTGAAGCCAGTGTGACAGCTTGCAGTGGGTTCAGTGGCCCAGTGCTGCCTGGTTCTGTTCCCGGGGGGGGCTTTTTCAGCCCTGCACTCTAACAGCAGCACTAACGTTTTGCATCAGAGCACAGAACTCTCCCTTTGGAAAGACATCCCAGTCAGCAATAGCAGGCTAAATAGGTGTTGGAGATTATACGCAGCCGCCAAGAACCTTCTTCCCTTGCTTGCTTCTTCATCTGCCTCCTTTTTCACAAGCCTGTGGGTGCAGAACTACACCCTGTAAGTCAGTGGGCTTGTGCTGTGGACCATCAGAGGGAGATGCCACCTGTAGATGTAGTCGGTGTGATGGACAGCCTGTCACTGACTCTACAGTGCCTGCTCGCCATGCATGTATGGATATGCATGCATTGAGACAAAGAGTGGAAAGAGTCAGGCTATACATCCTTTCTGCTCAAGGGAGTCCTGTTCCCTCCACCGTACTTCTCATGGAGTACAAGCTACCCCAAAGGGAGAGTGACAAGGCAAGTTTGGCTTTGGAGGAGATCTCTGGCCAGGGATGGGAGAGCAGATGGGAAAAATCAGAAGACTTTTTCTGCCTGTTTCCTCAGCTCTTCAGGGAGCCCATAGATCTGCATGGCCTCAGAGAGCTCCTTAGAGGAACAGTCTTGGGCTACAACTGTTAAAATCTGCCCTTTCCGTACGTGCCATATGTTGGGTAGGTATTTCACTTCTGTGGCCAAGCAGGGAGGGCAGCCAAAGGTATTTACATGGTCAGAAGCAACAGTGGGTATCAAGGAGCTGGGAAACCTGATGCTCAGTTTCTAGAAAACCACCCCTCCCAGGAGAAGTACATTTTGCAAATATCTTCTGGATTTGCAGGAAAAGATAACTTTCATTTTCCCTGGCTCTTTCAGAACAGGTTCCCTTTGGTCTTGGGGAACACAAGACAAGAAGAGCGGGCACAGGAGCCTTGAGGGCACCGATCAGATGGGCATAGCCATACTGTCATGCTCCCACTCGCTCCTGCTCATCCAACTGGTGGAACTGGCAGCGGCTGCTGCCTCACAGTCAGCAGTCTGCAGATGGCTGGGATAATGCTTTAGGGAAGCATGACTGCAACTGACAACCAAGACCCAGAAAAGAACATTAAGGCTCGATCTCAGGCCTTGTCTGCACAAGGGAATTTTCTTCCCTCCTCCAAATTCCCACCATTGCTCATATGAATGCAGCTGCACAATTGTTAGGGATGCTGGGAGTCATAATATATGAGTTTTCATCTCATCAGCCATTTGCAGCACTGTGTCAATTAACCCTCCTCAGAGCAGGGTTAACTGATACAGTGCTGAAAACGGCTGCTGGAGCTGAAAGCTGCCTATACTGAGGCTCCCATTGTTGCTAGCCCTGGTGCAGCTGCAGGGGAATCAGCCCATGCAGGGTTATTTTGGTAACAATTCCCCAACCTAAAAACAGCCTAAAAATGCAATATGGCCACCTCGTGGGCCAACACATGCTTCCACCTCACCTCAACAACTATGCACCTAGGCTGTTGCCCTTGGTGAGGTCTTTCTTACAGAGGGCACTCTCTGTACTTCTGTATGAAATACCCAGTGGGTTTCACTTCAGCAAACTGGTGGTTTGGTCCTCACCTGCCCTGGACTTGAAGATATGTGAGGACAAAGAGCTAATTATCTGTTAGTGTCTTTTCATTGATTCATACATTCATTAATTCAAAACTGCACTGTCACTTATAGATTTTTATTTTTTTTTCCATTTTTGAATGCAGGTCTAGCTGTTTTCTTTATCAGTGGAGGTTCTTGTCCACCAGCAGTTTTGGTTTTTAATGCTACTGAGTAAGACCTTATTTACACAGCACCATGAAGACTCAAGCTGATTGTGATGGAGTGAAGTTCTGTTTGGAATGAGCGGGCTTGGCAGAACCAGCCCCACTTGTTTCCATGTGCTTTAGGAAGCAGCAGGCTGGTGACATGGGTGAGTTTCACCCCATACCGAGCAATGAACACTTCCAAAAGCCCCTCTCTATCCTCTACCCGCACCCATGTCCACCACTAACTAAAACTAGGAGATGTTGCTTTGCATTTGTTAAACTTCTGAATAGCTATTTATCTGACCAATACCAGCAGTCAGTTTTTTTTTTAATTGCAGTTGGAAGTGTGAAAATGTTGAAGCCCAGGCTCAGCAAAAACCTCACTGAAAAACTCTAGCTCTCTAAAACCCTTGATTAATGACAGCCTGGTTTCATGTCATGCTTGGCATTTTATGCAAATAGAGAACATAGCTGTATGCAGACTGCATGTGCCTATAAATATCTGCAGAGGCTCAACGCACCTGCCCAGGGGAATGACAGAGAAGAGCCAGAGGGGATGCCATCTACAGCCACCCATCGTGGAAGCGAGCCAGAGACCTCAGCTCAGGGTGCTGGGGTGTTGGACAACATCTGATTTGGCAGAAACCTGGGTATAACTGGGAATTTTGAGAAAGAGAAAAGGAACTGGCTTGCTCTTCCTTCACCTCTGATGCTGCTGTGGTGGATCCTCTGCCTGGGATCTCTTTGGGTGAAGTGAGGTGCCTGCAAAGCAGGTGTCATGGCAGTCCCTGGGAGGAAGAGGAGCAACATACCCACTGCTCTTTAGCTCAGACCCAGCTGAGGGGATGTGTCACAAAGTTCCAAGGTCATAGCTGTCACACAAGGAGCCTGCCTCTTGGTGAGCATATTTATATATTTGCTTAAACGGTTCGCATTAATCTCTTGAAAGGCTCTTATAAAAAGGGTGAAAAACTCCCATCACGAATCCCAGTGGAACTGGTTTTCTCCTCTCCCTTAGACCTTTTCCCCTCCAATATTAGGCTCAGTTATCTTGCATGTGTTTTTATATGAAACTCTGTGATTAAAAGTACTTAAGACTGGCTCATTTTTCTCTGCAATGAGTTCAGTTATTTCCTTTTTATACCTTCCAGAATTTACTATACCATATCTAAATATTGGCTACAGTCCACATGTTTTAGATCATGCTCTATAATGGTCCTGTTGTTACAGAATCCTTTGTGTGTGTGAGAGAGAGAGGGAGTGAGGGAGAGAGAGAGAACATGCATATGTGTTGGAAGGGAGGCAGGGTGCATATAATTGTTTGGAAAGAGAAATCAGGGTATATTAATTCCATAAGTGATTTCTGAACTGATAACATAAAAGTGATATAAAAGTGATAAAAATAGTGAGCAGTGAAATTATAGACCTCCAGTGCCCTACCTTGCATGTGTGGTAAATAATACTTCTGATCAAAACATGTTACTATGCTGTATATATTCTACCAATAAAATGACTCATTCGTCTTTCATTGCTATATAATTTTAAAGATCGGATTTATTGTTGTCACATTTCCTCATTTTTACATAGGCTCTAAATGTAAACTCTTCAATCTGAACCATACAACGTGTTAGTCAATTGGATGCTACCTGAAGATGAAACCAAGGCAGCAGCTGAACGTCCTTCTTCGTTACACAAGAACCTCATTGCCTGCTAACGACCACACAGAGAATGTATACGTGTAGAGCAAGTTGGAGATCTTAAGAAAAACCAGGATTTGATGCCCAGACAGATTTTGTGCACAGCAAGCATGAGTCAGCCCCCGGCACATCAGATGAACGAGCCCACGCTCACCGCAGGCCAAGTGCCCTCATGCTCGCGGCTCTGGAGTCACAAGCACGTGGCAAATTCACACCCAACTTTAACTTCTGGTGGATGAGCCCTAAGGCAGTCTGCAGGTGATGTAAATTCAGACCGCTTTTCCACAGGGAGAAGTTCTCAGCCACCCACAAGAGCAGAGATGCAAAAAGCCCTGTGCTGACTATTCCACTCATCTCCCACCCTGTAGGGCATTGAGCCAGGGGTTAGGCAGTTCAGAGGGCTGACTGGATGTCATTTTGTGCTGGAATGAAAGTATACCGAGTTTCTACAATTTTTTTCCCCCAAGCTAAGATAAATTTCTGCTCTGGTCCATTAACAGTACTTGTATTTTTAATCAGAATTATTTTGTACTGTATTTTCTTTGGAAATAACAGTAATACAGTTTATGTGAAATACAAACAAATGAGGGAACGATTTTTACCTAAATGTATGAATAGCATTTTGCAATTTGTCATTGTGATATATTTATCTTTTGAACTTTAAGTGAGCTCAGCTGAAAAAAATGCTTCTCTTCAGCACATGACTGGAAAATATATTACACCAGAGAAGTATATTGCTGTTTCAGTTTAGAAATTAGTGGCTAAATATAATTTTCCACTATACTTACTTTCACAAAGTATGTAGTAAACTATTTACATTACAGTAAATTCTTAGTACCTATTCCAAAAGGTGTTAAAATCAGCATTCCCACTCGCATTAATGGATATTTTGTAAATGTGCATGAAAGCTAAGATCCTTAAGATCCGTTGTTGCCTGCTGAAGCCTTAAAACCACTGTAATACGGCTAGAACAAAACAAATTTGTCAAAGAAATGAACCCAGGGGAACAGAAAAAAAACGCAATATGGAGCAGAAAGATGCTGATGCATAAAGTAATGACAATGTACAGCTGAAGACCGGGTTCTGCTCTCTGTCTTACACCCATCTCCTAGCGTCACGGTGTGTTTGTCACTGTGTGCAACCTTTCTGACTGAAACTTCTCACGGATCAAGAGAGGATGCCTCACCGCTTCCTTCCCCCAGCCGGCTCAGGAGCAGGGAGGAGAGCTGCCTGCAAGCTGGATGCATTCTTCCAGCGATGGCAGCTGCTCCCATTTTGCCCAGGGGTCATTTGCCTGTCACATTGCAGACATGTAGCCATCATGCGATGGGAAAGCAGCCAAGCAGCCATCAGGAGAGGCTGGGGCCGGGTCGGCGCTGCTGCTGCTGCCAGACCAATGCACCCGACAGGCTGGAGCTGGGCCTGCGGAGGAAAGCTGCTGGGAACAGGCTGTGGGACTGAGGAACAGTCCCCTCCACCACCAAAGCCTGCAGTCTGTAGGGCGAGCACCTGTTTCCTACAGCGTATAGTCATTGTGTTCCCAAACCGTTCAGCTCCTTTGGTAATTAGATTGATTTGTGTCCGCTTTCCCTACATGCATATATGGACTTCGAGGGAGGTTTCAAGGTTTGTAGTGCCAGTTTGGAGCTCAGGAGGCAGATTTTCCTCCTTTCCCATAGGAAAGCGTTCCTGTGTAACCTTGGGCAAACCAGATACACCCATAGCCTTGGAGGTGTCTGCGTGCCTACCTCCCACGGAGCCGACCAAGAATGGAGAGCCTGCGCCCTATCAGGGAAGCACGGATGTCAGAGTTCCCTATCTTCCAGGGCCATTATGAAGACATTTCTGGCCTACTAGGGTGATGGCAGTCATTCAAAAATCACATGTATGAGAGAGAGAGTAGTGCTGAGGAAAAGCTGTATGGTTACCTATGGCAAAGAGACATCTTTAAATGTTTTGAGTATTGACTCAGAATTCGTAAAAAGAGGTCTAAACAAACCTTCATACTTAAAGTTCTGCCTGAAAATACTCCGGGCCTTATATTTATTTTTTTGAATAATGATAGTAGTAAGAGTCCATTATATAATCACAAGAAAATTAAAACTCTCCAGGGCATGATCTTAGCTGTGTAATTAACTGGGGTGGTTAAAAGTACAAAGTAAACCTGAAGCAAAATTTGTACCAGAACCACACCTCATTATGTTTTGCTGCCTAAGTCTGTCATAAATAGAGATGTTTATTACACATCTGCCATTTAAAGTACGTATTACATGCAATGTTATATTTTATTTAGATTTAAAAATTTAAAAACACATGATGACAAGCTGTGTTACTATTAACACATGCCTCAGGGACCAGGGCTGCACGTTCTAATTGTGCCTTAGGTTATATTACAATTCAACCACTCCAGAGTTAGAAATCGTTTACAGAAGTATATTGTGTAATTAGTGTGCCTGATTTCAGTCCATGGAGTTTCACTGGTGTGAAAGAACAATCAAGCCCTGTATATCCATTCACATTTATTAGACCAAACTTTGTAGTCTGTCCTTAGAGCACCACTCCCTCCTCTGCTTTCAACAGCAAATGGCACTAAAATCTCCAGAGCTTCCCAAAGGAAAAGCAGTTATTTTCTTTCCTTGTGATTATTTTTTTCTTTTTTTCTTTTTTTTCCTTTTCTTTTCTTTTTTTTTCTTTTTCTTTTTTTTTTTTTTAATTTTTCTTCACAGAAGAACTGATTCTGTACTGACTCAAATGTATGGGCAGAAAGGGCAAGAGACGGTATGCCAGTTATATACTTCTCAATTCTCTCTTCAGGTTTACTTTCCTGACAAGACTGCCCTCCTGGACTAGCTGCAGGGCTGGCTTTGAAGGACTCTTTCAAAGAAAAGTTTTTTACAGAAAATCATCTTGTCTGGGATTTGCATGAAAGGAAGGCCCTCTGTGTGCATTCGGGTTATTACCAGCAGATCCTAAGTGATTCACTTGACTAGTGAGGAAACACAAGTATAGGTTTTTTTGATGCAAGAACCTTGATGAAGAAAAATGCCACCTCCTAGGCAGCTTTTCTTTGTAAGCTGGTTATCAAAACTCAGTGCCTATCACTATTTCCTAGCATTCAGATACTCTTTGTTGCGTGTTAAGGTAGGACACATTTAGAATATCCTACATAATGAGGTTATGTATCTGCCTAATGAGCACTTTATGTTGTGATCTTATGGACAGTGTTACTCAGACCACTGGCATAGGAATTTAACCTCTAATACCAGCCCTACCAGAGTTTCCTGTAGCATTTCATAGTATGGATCACCTGGCAGTCCTGACTGGTTTCTAAAATCCTAAGGTAACAAATACGCTCCAGAATGAGTCAGGCTCATCCTTTCAGACCAAACCCAGGGAACTGTGATGTCCAGTGCCACCTTCAGCACCCAGTTGTCGTCTGAGGAGCCTTTCCAAATGTAGTCTTTGCCTCGTTATTCAATCTGCAAGACCTAGCAAAAGGGGAGGAGCTGAGGTATTAGCCATTCACAAAGCCTGTCCAGCTCTATGCTTCTCCTCGTCAAATGTAAGCAGCAAAACGTCCCACATTCCTCAATAAACATAAAGTAACTGGCCAAAACTGAACCCAAGACACTCCAATGCAGCTCCACTAGAAAGGGATGCACTTAAAAGAATTTCTATACCAGCAATATTCTCCACCAAGGAGGCCTCTGTTGTCAGTTTTTTAACTTAGTTCAGAAACTTGGGGTCACTTCAGACACCAAAATCACTCCCACAGAAAAAAAAGATTAAAGGGCTATCTGAGCTTACCAGAAGATCCCAGTCCTTCCTATCAGATTCAGTCCTTGGTTATCCATCTGCACAAGATTCCCAGGAGCAGTTATTGCTTAGCACTACATTCCATACACTGAGAAAACCCCATCTGATTAAAAATTAAGACATAACACATAGCCGGCTGGCTATCCATCAACAGTGGTCTATCACTGCTCTGCAGCATTGATCCTTATTACGTGACACGTTACTTCTTACCCTCTCTCTCCAGGTGGCCTGTGTTGAGTAAGGGCACATCTTTGGGTCAGGAACTCCCTGCTGCAAATCGCTGGAAGCTAAGTATCACAAAATATGTGCCCTGCTCTCATACACTTCCACAGACTTTACCCACTGTAGCAAACTGGTTGCTTGGCTAGATGGACCTTGGTGTGACCCAACAAGGATGCTGTTATGCTCTTGGACCTTGGTTTGACCCAACAAGGATGCTCTTACAGTCACACGCACTCGAAGTAACAGATAAACTATTGCTTAGAGAAATCTAGGTTGTAATTTCCATGTTTACTTACTGTTAGCAGCATGAGCAAGGTGCTAAACAGATACAGCTCTTCATTCCTATTCAGTTTAAATTTGCCACTTTATTGGCATGAACTTGGGAGGACTAGGCTATTCACCAACAGAAATTTTCATTATCCCAAACAAATATTAATAAAAACCTTTTTATCACATATTAGCACTTTCAATTTATCATCTATCCATTCATTTCATTTGTGCAACATTTTATTGTATTTAAATTGTTTTTGACTTAGCTGAAGTGGTAGCTGAAGTGGTATTCCCACATGACACGTTTTATAAGAAAATCTATCTTGGAAATGCTTTAGCGATTTTTCTACTGATATTATTTTTAATATTAACAACTATGATATCTTCCTAACAAAATAAGGTATGCTATTTATCTGATTGACTTCTCATGCCCCTGCTTCCATCACTCCTTTGCCCATGGTGTCTTCTGAACAAATTAGCAAGTTTCAGTCAACTTTGTCAGGGCACAGAGATCCCCAAAATAACTAAGTTCCTACAAGTTTCATGAATGTTCCAGCCAAGTAGAAGAGAGAAAGATGAGATGCCTCCACCATCAGAAACTCTGCAGTGGAAGCTCAGCAATCCTCTTCCTACTTACTCTGCCACCAGCCCATTGAGTACCAGCTCAGGCTGGTCAGGTGGGGAGCACACACAGAGCTTGGAACCAGACACAGCATATATTGTCTCTTCTCGATTTGATTGTCAGGGTCAGGGAGGGAGGTGGGTTAAATGACAGGTGATAATGAGGGAGGGGAAAAAGGAATAGGGGACAGGAGAGGGAAGGGACTAGGGTTGCATCCAGGTGAGCTGAGAGAAAGGCATATCAAACATAACACATAGAAATCTGTTTCACTTAACCCACTTACAAGAGTACTTGAGATTCATTTTTCATGCACTTTTTTTTCTTGCACTTACAAAATCTGGCTACTTGAGTACAATAGGTATAACTGCCAGGCCTGATGGAAAGAAAAAAAAAATGCATCTTAACACATGAGGATTCTCTTAATATTTTCGAAATTAGCTTTTCCATGTTGCAGTTTGATACTGCTAGCACTTCAGTGGCAGATCCACGGTCTATTTTCATGTGATAAAATATATGTAACAACAAATACCTTACAGATTCTCAGCTCTCTTGTGTACTAAAACTCTGCATTACCCAATAAGTCAAAATGGATACCGGAAATTTAACATAGATCCAGGCAGAGTATTTTTTATCCTACCCATTAAAGGATGATATTCCATATTTATGGGAAAATGAGAAATGTTTTGTTGTGGGTAGATGGTGCTTACAGGAATTTTCCTTGAGTGTATTTGACTGCTTGAATTTGGTTCACTTTCTGTACAGAACAGCCAAAAGCAATCCAGTTCAAACAAGAACCAGTAAAATACACATACTCCTTGTGTCTCTAATCTCTAGATGCAGTCTATAAAGATATGTATTTCAATGAAAATTTGAACTAAGTTTAAGAAATAGTCACTGTTTTTCTTCTTTGTCCTTAAAGCCAAATGTTTAAAATTCCATGAGTCTAGTAATAAATGTTTAAAATACAAAGATATAAATCACAGTTTCACAGAGAAGTATTATTTTATAACAGACTATCTCATATTTATCAAAGATTAAAATAGGTGCTTACACATATCAGAACTGAGCAAGTAGCGACTCTATTTTGATTTCTTGTAAGTAAATCCCTGATATCTAATTGTCAGACATGTGAACGTTGGCTTATTTCATGTGTGTTTGTCCTTTAAGATAGGACATAAATATATATACGTATAAACATATTTATCTAGAATTCTCACTGTCTGACAGATTGAAGACTCTCGCGAATGCACGAACTTTGTGTGAAATCAAAAAATTCAGATTGAACATTCATTCATTAATTAACATGACTAACAAATGGAATAACAGAGCTGCATGGGATATAATACTCTCCTTTTTCCAGAAGTCTATCTCACTCAAACCAAGACAGCTTATCTTCATTCAGAATTCAGTACTTAATAGGCTAAGTACTTTGGCTAGGTATCAGTTGAGTAGGTGATTCTGTTCTCTTCGGTTGGGTTAGTCACATGCCTAAAATTAAGCAGGAGATAATGTGCTTTTTGGACAGAACACAGAGTATTCCAGATCCTTCCAGATTCTCATCTGCAGGCTGAATATATTGACACTTTGCACTTTGTTTTGTTGTATAGGGCTGCATGGATTTGAAAAGGTGGCATCAAGAGAGAAACTGACGAACCTAGGAAAAAATACTTGAAATTGGTCTCAGTTTTAATCCACAAGTGACCACCAAACGTTTTTTGCAGGGCTCTGCCACTACTGCTATCAGCAGAAAAGATCAGCTGAAACCGCCTTAGCTGAGAAGAAACCTGCTGTTGGAAAGATATTTCTATTTCAACATCACCCCAATTACATTAACATTTAGGGCAAGCTGAAAGGCTCCACTAATTTTGCAGGAATTTAGTTGTCTCTGAATTGAGACAGTGTGGGGAAGACTTCTGAGCACTGGAATATATGGGAAAGGCAGTTTGCTTTTGATGTCATGATTTGATCATTTATTTTGCTCTGTGGGGAGGACAAGCTTCTCAGAATTGTATACTTTTAAGAGAAACACCTAGTAAGTTCTGCAAAATGGATGGCACACCACCAGCAATTAAGTTAAGCCTATTCTTCTAAAGAAACAATCCATCAGTTTCAACCATACTCAAAAGAGAAGGCAAAGTCTCAAAAATAACTAGGCACCTACAAGTAAATGAGAGGGATTGAAATGACTGTTCCAACAGAGGAAAAGTTGGGCAGAATTTAGGTGTAATATGTTAAATTTGACAGTAGCCCTTTAGCCAATCAGTACAAATGAGTGACTGGCCATTCAGAGCATGCTGCAAAAATCCTCGGTCTGGTAGGAAAGGCAAATATGTGTTTCTTGTTTGTTTGTTTGTTTGTTTGTTTTTGTTTTTAGCGAAAATAAAGGGAAATAAAGGATAACCAGGCTAACTTCATTAGCTACTCATTGAATAAAGCCTATGGTTGCTCCAGATTTAGCTATCATTTTAAGACTTTAGATAGCAAGTAGGTAGATATATAATACGG
Source organism: Cygnus atratus (assembly GCF_013377495.2). Taxonomy (NCBI): domain Eukaryota; kingdom Metazoa; phylum Chordata; class Aves; order Anseriformes; family Anatidae; genus Cygnus; species Cygnus atratus. The sequence goes on along the minus strand of NC_066362.1, from coordinate 36,683,036 downwards.
TAACAGCTAGAGTAGAAGAGTGTGGGAAACGATATGAATGAGACAAAATGTGATTCAAGCAATCAGTGTTCATGGGAAGGAACTCAAGTTGTAGAAAGTGTACTTCTTGTTCACACTGGAAACAATAGAAAAATACATACAGAAGAGACATTTAGTGGATGCAAGAAATATGATGTTGCAAAAACTAATAAAAAAGGAGATATAGAGAGTTTTTGAAATGCAATATTAGAGAAGCCAAACCACATTTGCATACACATTTCCTCTAAATAAATTGTACAGTTTTTGAAATCTAAGATTTGTCTCCTGCACAAAGCAATCAAGTGTTCTCATGGATTTCTGCAGGAGAACACACTGGGACATGATGAATGAGTAGAGCATAGAAAATGGGTAGTCATACACAGCTGCAGAGTTACTGGCAGCTCTGCTCTGAGAGTCCAGTAGGTTCATCATGCCAGTTCTCATTGTGGGATTATTATTAATACATATTCCCCTTTTCCAGCATTTATATTTGTTTCTGGAATGCTGCTTGCTTTCCTGAGGTGCTCTTTGGAAAGAAGAGGCCTCAAACACAAGCAGGGAAATGGTAGCCCAAAGCTATATTATTTTGGATGTTCTTCTTCTCTGGGGTCATGCTTTGAAGGGAGAGGCATCTGGAGGAAGAACTAAGTCTTCTTCCTTCACTATAATGCCAAGGATTTGAGTAAAACAGTGAAACACATCCCTTAGATCAAACAATACTGCATCTCTCCTGACAGTTTAGAAGAGGTGAGTATCTTGGAGCCAAAATTTAAAGTTTTTACTTAGTTCTTATTCATTCATACCTTGGGCAGAACTCCATTTGTTTCAACAGATTTGTGTGAGGAATAACCTCAGGATTTGGTTCTTAAAGGTAACCAAGTATCTTAAAGATTACCTGAAGTGCAACTAAGATCCTTCAGGTCAAATGTATTCTTACGCTTCCCAAATTAACCATTCCAGGATCTAAAGGAGGGATCACCATAAGTCTTGAAGCAAAAAAATGAAACATCGTTATTTAAGTCTGGGAACACTGTTTAAGGGCAACACTCTTCTGCTTTGATGTTCTAGAAAATATGTAAACAAAAGCTGTAATTTGTGAGGTTGGGGATTGATCAAGTTTTCAGAGTGCAAAATAGCCCTACAGGAATCTGGTGGAAGTATCTGAAATTACTATAGGGAAGAAATTTGATCTTGTTTTAAACGTAATTAAAGCCTTCTGCATCTCCACAAAAACCTCCAAAACCCTGGAGATCTCTGATGGTTTACCCTCTGGGGAGAACACACAGATATGAATTTTAATAGTGTCTTTTGGTAATGTGGTGGATAAAGACAAATTGATTACAGCAGTCTGGAAAAAAGCAGGTGATGCATTACCAGGGCCACTGGGTTCATGTTTTCCCAGACATGGTGAAGGCCACCCAGATCGTAAAAGAAAGTTGATATCTTTAAAAACTTGAGTTCTATGATTTGGGGCTTGATATGGCTTTCTTGTTTCCGGATACACTGGATTGTATCAAAAGAAAAATAAGATGCAGGGTCCAAATTCTGTTCTCATGTACACAAAACCAAATCTAGGTTAAAACCTCTGATGTCAACAGATTTGCTCCAGATTTACACCCATACAACATGCAACAGAAGAGCGGTACTCTTGTTTTGAATACAGTGATGCATATCGTCATTTATTATCTGAAGAGTAATGACAAAGAATGAAAGTCCAAGAAATATGAACTCTGAAAGAAGTGTTTCTACATATTATCATGAAATACTGGACAGAACACTCTATAGAAGTCCCTTATGAAGATACTTGTGCCTGGTCTCGAAAGACATGGTTGTTAGAAATGTGTTTATTAGACAATGCCAGCCATGCACACTGAGAGGACATAAAGTGAGTGTACTGTGATAACTGTAGGCTCCTTACACTCTGTTTCTTTCTAGCCCATTTGGATTTATACTGGGACAATTAGATATACATGTATGATTAGAAAAGACATTTCACTGACATGCATGAAAACAATAGCAGATGACAAGCCAGACAACAATTCTGCTATTGCTTAACTCTCTAGCTTTGACCATTGTCTAATTTTGTTGATTAATATTTGGTACATGTAGATATACACACACAAATGCAAGTATGCACATATGGATCAGATCAACATGCGATCTGCTTTCAGATCTAGCCATTTTTCATACTGGAGCTAGCCTGCAGCCTGTCACAGAGCTGTGCACTTGGCGTGCGGAGAAGCCTCACACACTTAGTGCTCCATGATACTGGCTTAGGTGTGAAAAACAACATGGATCTAATCCAGAGACTAACTCTCCATACGGAGACATAGCATTGGAAAGTTCTTCTCAGCAGCATCTAGCTTAAAAAAAAAGTAAGGCACTGTAGCACCTGTGCTATGGGAAAGCCCACAACTTCCGTTTTTCCAGATGTGCGGGACTATGCCTTATCAGGGTTAGGAATGAAGTATGAATGGGAAACACTGACAGAATGTCTTGCAAAATGCAGTCTACCACCCTCTTCTCTTAAAACAAGCACAAAGAGAGAAATCCATCCTGTCTGTCGGGACCTTTCATAGTTCTAGGTTAATTTTTAAGTAGTCCTTGCCTAACATACAGAAACTACAAAGAAGGCAGCAAGTTGAAATTTCTTAACCATTACAGAAAAGTCATGCTTGGCCTTAGACTTTCCCATAAACTCTCATTTATGTTTTGCAATGGCACAATGGTAACAAAAGGAATGAAGAAAGCCCATCTTCTCCCTTCTTCCAGTAGCCTTTAATCTAGTGGTTAAAGCACCCTGCAAGAAGGCAATTGTCTTGGGTGTGAGTCCCCACCAGCAGAACTGGGGATTGACCCCGGTCTCTTGTGTCTGAGGTGTGTGCTCCAACTGTTATACCACAGGCAAGATGGCCAGGCTACCAGAACTGGAGCCTCATTTCACAAGGAGAACGAGCTGGGCTGAATTCCTGCTGGAAGGGATGTTGATAATCTCCTTCAACAACTGCCAGGCTGTAGTTGCAGAGTGAATGCATACAGTTCCTAAAGCATTGAAGAAGATCCACTGAGGAGAAGATTTACAGATTTATCTCCATTTTTCAGATTTCTCAGCTGGCCAGTTCCAGGCGCTTACCAGCTGGTTTGGATCCCAGCTCTCCCCCCTGCTGCAGAGGAAACCTAGGCATCTGGCGCAGAGCCCTGAGGAGCAGATGTCAGAACACTGGTGCTGCAAGAATTAACTTTAAGGCACCTAAGTCCTAACTGAATCTGACCTTCTGCATCTGTGAACCATTTCAAATATGAAACCAGCAGTCTAAATTCTTTAGGTCTTGCTGGCCAGAGCAACATCTGCATACCTGAGAGAAAGTCTAGGTCATTTAGTTTTCACTTACAAAGGTGTGCTGGCTTAGCTGCCCTGGCCTGCAAGTGGCAGATTGCAGGAGAATCTTGTCCTCTTCCTTTATCCACCCAAGGAACTTGGGATACAAATGGACAGATACTTAAATTTTATTTGCTTTGGGTATTTCCATGCAAGGTCTGAAATTACACAGGTCTGTAATGGGGATTTTACTTCTGAGTTACAAGTCAGTCATATCTTTATATATATCCTACTTCTTGGTCCAAATATGAGCTAACAAAACTCAGCCGGTAAACTGGAAGTTACTATTCATCTTTTGATCAAAATCTCGTACTGTTGTGTTTCTTTTTAAAATACTCTATTACACAATGCTCGTTCTGCATCAACTTTTTTCCCTCGATAAAATATACCACAGCCACCCACCTCTAGAACAGCAGAATGGTGCATCTTGTAAAAAAGCAACAGTGCATAGTAATCAAGGAGAAAAAGGTATCTTCCTACACAACAGAGTGAGTCTTTGACTTGAGAAATCAAACTGGAAGAGGAGACTCCTCTCTAGGCAGTCTTCTAGAGAGGATTTTTGCTAGGCAAAAATTGGTTAGTAACAGACAGCATTTCTCATAGATTCACAAGACCAGAACTTATGGCCTTCAGAGAGCGACTGAAGAAACAATCAAGACCAACTTAAATAATATTGTGTCATATGTTTGTTATGTATCGTATGACTTTACAGGTAATTTTCAGTCTGGTAAAATTTATTCACAGTGATATAGTTAAAATTGTATAACAGCAAAATTATTAATAATAATAATAGTAACAACAAAAATGGCCCCATGACTTAAAGGTGAAAGAATATGTGTTCCCACAGACTTGTGAGAAATAGCCTGGGAATTATCTTTTTTCCCTTTTTTTCTTATTTTGTTTTTGAGATGAAACATTGATGACTTTCTCCTGCACCCATTCCAGCCCTGGATAGCTGAACACGTTACAGAGCTGCTCATAACATGCTAGCATCTAGGTTGCCGTTGTTCATCAGCGTTGCCAGAAGCACTGACAGAAAGTGCCACACCATGGCTTTGAAAAATGCAGGAACTAACTAAAGAGCATTGATATCAATGTGGAATACAATGATCAGACAACTGTTGTGTTTAGTCTGATATCCTGTCTCCAGGAATGTCTGCAATCGACGAGGAATCATGAAACCAAACAGAAGGAAGCTATAGGTCATTCTACTGGCATATAATGCTGCCTGTGCTCAATTAAGTATTTAGACCAGCCACTAATAACTTCCTTCAGAGTGAGTTCAGCTTCATGAGCTGAGGGTTTGTCTCCCTACAGTTCTTATTCTTTGTTTACTTTTAAAAACGGAATGTATATGGTTATAACAATCTAGTTGCTTTCTTTATGCTTCCTAAGTTCTTGGTCTGAAACTTTGAGCAATCAGTTCCTCAGCTAACTGTTTAATGTGTTGTTATATTTTGCTCCCTTTGCAGCTGTGAGTGACCTTCAGTTATACTGAGAGACTAAGCAAAGCATCCTATTTGTCTTCCCTGCCTTCTTCACTATTGTACACAGCCTGTAAAAAGGCACACAATAAACAGTCCCTACCTTGCCCTGTTCTTTGGCTGAATCTCTCATCTGACAGATGTTCCAATGTATTACCCATCTATGTCCTGCTTGCTTGCTTTTACAGCCCAGAGCTCAGTTTTGATTGGCATAGCTGTTGCTTTGACTAGGTACAATAAAGAAAAAAAGGCACATAGCTATAATTACCCATTGCTCTTTTTAAAAATGTGACCAGCTTTCAAAAGCTATCCAACAGTGTGAGAAACTCACTGACGTAACGACATTGCTGCCAGAAAACTAACAAGAGCAAAATGAGTCAACAGAGAGCATTCATGAACTACAAGAGAGAGAACCAGAGACCTGTCTTCGAAGACAGCAGCAGAAATAATACAATTCTCTAGTATGTTTTTCATGTGATGAACTAGTTGTTCCAAAAGCCAGTATGCTTTCATAGGCTGCCAAAGCTGACTGAAGGAAACATCCAGTCAAAGCCTGTAACTTAGGACCAGTTTTCCAATTGCTTGGGCAGTTTCCGACTTGCACAGGTAGCAGTAAAGAGCAGTGGATTCATATTTCACAGAGCCCAGGTTAAATCCAAACATTGGTGAGGGTCTCCTGGGAATTCTTTGTGGGGTTTGCATATGTTTTGTTTTTTTTTTTCTTTTCTTTTTTTTCTTTTCTATTTTTTTTTCCTTTGACAATCCTGGCTATAATCTGCAAGGAGTTCTTTGTTTGCTCCCTGTGGAAATTTTTGACTCGTTTATGTTTACAAAATCAAAATCAGAATCAGTGAAGAGAGACAGGGGAAGCATGAAAACTGATGTAGAGCAAAGCAAACAGTGAAGTACCAACCTTTGTTGATACCAACAAAACCTTACCCATTAGCCTTTGTTTACTCTCCCCATGTAGCATGTGCTCTGTCTTCTCTCATTTTTTACAATCTAACAAATGAGTTAACTGAGAGGATCTATCTCTATAAAATAGAGAATCCATTTTAGTAGGTTGACTGAGTTAGTTGGCTGGTCCTCCCATTGGAGTAATTTGCTAACAGCAGGAGTGTATCCAGCAAAATGTAGTTCTTCACACAGACCTCCCAAGTTGTCCCATCTCTCCATCAGAGAAACTTTTGTGGGGCCTGGGGAAGGGAGAGTCCTTCTGTGAAAATAAAAATAAAAATGCCATGTCTAGGTGGAACCCTGGAAAAATTCCACAGAAGAAAATCTCATTATGAAACCTTTCCCTACAGAACTGTATGGCTAATCTGAAATACTAAAGAGGAAGACAGAATGTTAGAGCAGAAGGAAGAGAGGCTTGGAGTAAAGAAGATCTGGACTCTTTTCCTTGCTCTTGTTCAGGCTTTCTAGGAGATCTTGGGTGAGAGACATAGCTGTTGTGCCTCTCTTTCTCCTCAGACGAAATAAAAATTGGCTGATGTTACTGATGTCCATCCCAGAACCACTGGAGAGATTATTTATCAGGATTCATAAAATCTTGTAAGGAGGAACCATGTATTTTTAAACAAATAAAATAAATGTGGCACACACTTCAAATGGCTAGTGCAATGCACAGGGTGAGGATTAACCTGAAAGATTAACCCTAACAGACTTATTTCACATGATGTGCAGTGTTCCGGTCTGAGATGCTGTCTTGCTGTCTGCATATTTTCTTTAACATACCTACACTATAAAATCTATCCTAGATCACGTGACTGAGCTATTCATTGGCAGGAACTCACCGTGTTTGGCTGGAAATTGTTTTGAAGGTTTCTAAACCTGGGTAGTTCCCCAAAGAATTCCACTCACTTTAGTCAGTCCTTAAAGCTAGCAAGAAAAGAGGTATACAAAGGCAGTTTTGATGCTGTTAAAACAGTTATATTGAGTCTTGCATCTGACTTGGCTTTCAGAACAATAAAATGGCTTATATGGGGATAGGGAGAAGAATAACTTACAAGTGCAAGTTACACACCTGGACTACTAAGATGTTTCTGTCTGTGTTCCCTAATACCTGTTTTCTGTCTCCAAAAGCACACATAGGAGTATTTGAAGACTAAGGGTATGTTACAATCTCTCATCAGTTATATAAGTGGGACTGAAAAACACCAGGTTCTCACTATTCCTTTTCTCTAATGCCTGTTTCAATAGAGATATGAAGTCTGGGAGTAATGCATGACTTCATGCATTTTTTTCCAGAAGTAATGATAAAGATGTGACATGAAAGACCAGCCCAAACCCGGTCTTTGAACTGAAAGATGAACCAGATAACGTAGATACGTATTTTCCAATTCATTTATATTTGTGCTTGCAAATTTTTGGCTGTGCAAGTGTTCCCTTAAGTTCCCAAGTGCCCATACAACTGGAAATCTCAAAGACACAACCCAAAGTATGGGCAAGTTTTCAAGAACAAAGGGAATGGAAAAGCAGCAGCCTCTTTGGCTCTGAAGTTGTAGAGCACCTGTGTATCAACATTTATGAGTACAAGCAACCTTTTAATTCATTTTGCTTTATATTTAAGAAAAAAAATATTTGCATACAAACTTGCCAGGAGGTATGTTAGTCAAAATGTATTGCACTCCCCTAGAAAGAGCCAGGGAGGGAGAATATGAACTGCAACATTCCCTGGGCTTCTGCAATATTGCAGCTGCTCTCAATTAAAGTGAGCAGTGGTTTCTAGGGACCATATCTATGGTATTTATCTTCCAACAATTTTTTATTATTTTGCAATGATTTCATGAATTGCAATTGTAGCTTAATAAAGGGGTGTTACAGTAGTGACCATATTGTCTGCATATTTCTTCCATTGAGAATCCCAATACACATTATGTTACTGTCAGAGATTTAAGGTATAGCTATCTATAAAGTAACAGAATATGAAGAAGGGTAAAATAGTGAAATGTTTCTTAAAAATACATATGCACTAAGTCCACAGAAATTACCGTCTGTTGAGGGACAAGAAGAGAGAAAACTTTACATGCTCTCGGGAGCCTGGAGAAAGATACTGGCAAACCACTGTCACTACATCGGGCACAGTAGAAAACGTTTGACACAGACAAAACTTTGTATTCAAAACTCTAAGTAACTGATAGGGTTTCTTCCTGCTGCATTGTTCTTTCTGTATTCCTTTCCTCTGAAATTGACGGAGGACTTCCATGCTACTCAGTGCCCCGCTTGGGCATTATCATGCAAGAGTTAAAAAGGGACATTCTGCTTGTGCAGGATGAAATACACTAATCAATTCTAATTCCACTCCGAGTGGCTCCAAAAAGGAGATCTGTTCATATTTGTGTATTTTCTATTTGTCACCTGAAATCACTCATCAAGGCATCTGGTAAGCTGTCAGAAGACCTGTTATAGCATGTGTCTGCTTTGGTCTTCTTCCCCAACTCCAAATGTTTATTTGTGTGCTTGTTTTTTGTTGTTGTTTTTTGTTTTGTCTGTTTGTTGTTGTTGTTTTGTTTTGTTTTTTACTTTTACTGACCTTGTGTGAAAAGGATGGCCAGAGTCAAAATGTGACCAATAAGACCTTTGAAAAACACCGTACTAGTTTTGCGTAGCTATAAAGAAAAGTGTTAGTCTAGAAACATTTTCCCCAATACAAATTATCCATAATATTTCAACAAGAGACGGTGTAGTAGACATGTCCATATAATCAGGCCTTCCCATTCGTGAATTGTTGAGAACAATCTCTTTCACATAATAGCCACTACAGAAAAAATGGTAGTGACCATAGGTTGCCAGTGGGTGTGGATGAGAGTGCTCTTTCTAAACCTAGGTGATCATTGCTGACCAACTTCATATGAAAAAGTTCTTTTTTTAAATGTGTGTTGCATTATTCCATATTAATATCAACATAATAACTTCTAATTACAGCACAGCATATCGCAGTTGCTCCTGTGCTGTAGCCAAAACATTTTAGAAGATGAAGTAGTTAAAAATCTCTATATTCCAGAGAAAAGGCCAAGCAGGAGAAACGGGGAAAGCAGAAGCCTGTGTCCATGTCCATTTTTCTTGTAAGTACTTCATACGCTTGCAGCCAACCCTTCTTAACATTAACACCAACCCTCATGGTACAGTAGACTACTCAGCTGATGTTGCATAAGAAAAGCATAAGAGTCTCCCAAGCAACAAAAGTAGTGAAAAAAAAGGGGGAAAAAAAAAAGAAAAAAGATAACAGAGATAAATTTGTGTCAACAGATGTGTTTACCACTAATGATCATGAAGCTATGATACCGTTTTAATTACCCAGACTTCTCTTTATTGTGATGGCCCCATAAAATGCTGACTAAATAAAAATAACAGCAGTATATATAAGATGGGAAGCAGATGGCTGAGATTTTTGAACTAGAAGCCATTGCTGGAAAAGAATGATTGCTTTTGAGTCAGTCGCCTATTTGGCTAGATACGTTCTTTTAAAATGTTTTACTACATGATTAGAAGGTTTGAAAGATTCGAATGCCTGAGGAGTGTGCTAACAGATACAGAAACATGAAAGAGTGACTTCCCTTTAAAAATGCTAGCCCAGATGTGGTCCTCTACCAGAAGGAGCAGAGGAGGGCAAAGCAAACTCAGGCAGGGTCTTGCATGCTTTCTAATACAACAGAACAAAGTTTTGTACTAACGAGTCCTGATGAACTCTTGAAGTACCCTTATGAACATGGTCTTAACAATAGCTACCACCAATATAGACTTTTTTATTATGTTCATTTTGGCTCCCTCAGATCTCCACACTGTCTAGCTCTCCAGTTGGACTTTCTAACTCCTGCAAGATGGCTCCATGATTCCCAGCTCCCTAGTTGTACAGTACAATATTCGAAACACACAATAAAATCAGTTATTGTTGTGAGAAAGCCTAAAAAAAAAAAAGGCATGGCATGCTCTTCAGCTGCAAGACCATCTGCAGAACTGCAGAACTCTGTGGACAAGATGAACATAGCAGTTTACCTCTTTGAGTGCTACTGTTAGGGTCTACTTGCTGACTCAGGCAAACACTACTGCCTGACACCATGAACATATAAATATTTTGGCTAGAAATAACAATTACAGACGAAAGAGAAAAACAAGAAAAGGAAGAAAAAAAGATGAAGACCCAATTCTTTGGCATCTCCTATGAAAGTGGGATTGGAATTCCATGGATGCCAAATTGCCGGGACCCTTTTATAAAAGAAAATAAAATCTCCATGACAGAAGAAAATGAAGTGTGGTGACAGTCAAACACTCTCTGTGAAGTCTCTCCACAAACATACTATGGGATTAGAGTTCCACTGGCTTTAAAAAAAGCAAGAAGCCCAGCAGAACAGTTACTTTTCATTAGCCCATGGATTCTTCCAAAAAATCACAACTCAATGTCCTGGCTTTGGCTGGGATGGAGTTAATTTTCTTCCTAGTAGCTGGTACGGTGCTGTGTTTTGGATTCAGGATGAGAGTAGTGCTGATAACACACCATTGTTTAAGTTCTTGCAGGGCTTGCACGGAGCCAAGGACTTTTCAGCTTCTCGCGCTGCCCTGCCAGAGAGGAGGCTGGGGGTGCACAAGGAGCTGGGAGGGGACACAGCCAGAACAGGACCCAGGCTAACCAAGGGATGTCCCACAAGATATAGTGTCATACAGTCCATGCTGAACAATAAAACTGGTGAGTTGGCTGGGGTGGTTGCTGTTGCTTGGGGACTGGCTGGGCATCGGTCAGCTGGTGGTGAGCAATTGTATTCTACATCACTTTTTTCTTTTTCTTTTTTTAATTATTGTATTTGTTTTCTTTCTTTCTTATTTAAAGTGCCTTTATCTTATCCAACAAGTTCTTACACTTGTACCTTTTTTGGTTCTCTCCCCATCCCACTGCAGCGGAGTGAGTGATCGGTGGTGTGGTGCTGAGCTGCCTGCCGGGCTGAACCACAACAGTCCTTTTGGCGAGCAACACGGGGCTCCAAGGGTGGAGATAACGACAGATCTGACCAGAGTGTGTTAGAGTGAACAGATTCATTTATAATTTGTTATAATTATTATATTAGTTTAAGAGTTGCTGGTCACAATGTTGATGAATTTGCTCGCAGAGTTGTTTTATGCTATGCCTCTGTTGCTGTATGTGCTCCCTGATTTGCTGTTTATCACCTCTGAGGGCAGGTTAAATGTTGCTTTTTATTTTGTCCTTTTGCTGTACTGTGTAACAGTTACTTATGATATGATAGGAGCACTGGATTTGAGCCTAATCTGGTATTTGCACTCTGCATTGCTGTCACCCTTGTATTTCAGGAACCATTTCTTGGAAGCTAATGATTATTCTTTTCACCTTTTCTCCCCTGAGACCCAACCTCTGGAGGAGACAAGGAGTAGCACCTTCCCTTCCTCCTTCAATCCAGTTACAATAGCTCTTGAGTACTGGGCAACCAGCATGTTCCTATTGCTATGTCTCAGTGTGTTTCTGTTCTTTGATAATGCTAAACAACTATTTAAGAATACAATCCAGAGGTCTGCCCCGAGGCAGGATAATTATGAGTGGCAGGGAGAGTGGGAGGATATGGGCAGGTTTCTAGAGCAGTGGGCACCTCCAGTGCTTTGGAAATTCACCCCTGAACAACTGCAAAATCCTAAAAAACTGGCAGAATGCTTGAAAAAGGGGTGTCATCGCCTTGGCTTTTCCAGACAGACACAAATCGCAGCAATGTGCTGGGGCCTGGCCTATGCCTACCGAGCTGCACTTACCGCTATTCAGCACCCTCCAGGGGAAGAGAAGGTCTCTGGACCTGACAACAAAACGACAGACACTCCCACAACAAGCACTGCAGCTAATCCAGCCCCTATGGCAGGTGCTGCAGCTAATCCAGCTCCTGCAGCAAACGCTGTGGCTGAAGCAGAGAACCAGCTCTCCGTGGTATCACTTACCCCCACAGTCAAGGAGAAACAACAGCAGGAGGAGTCAGCTCAGTTAGTAAGGAATGAAGCAGCTTCTCCTAAAAGAGAGCAGGAGGAAGGATCAGAGGAGGAAAGCTGCTCTGAAGCAGAGCAATGGGAGGAACAGGACGGGGATGAGACAGAAATGAGTGAATCAGAAACCACCGGATACCTATCCCTGCGTGAGCTACAATATATCCGAGAAGACTTCAGGCGTTTTCCAGGCGAGCATATGGTCACCTGGCTGCTCCGATGCTGGGACACTGGGGCCAGTAGATACAGACTGAAGGGCAAGGAAGCCCAGCAGCTGGGATTCCTCGCTAGGCATTGGGGCATTGACAGAATGATTGGAAAAAGGGCACAGGCCTCCACCCTCTGGAGGCGACTCCTGTCAGCTGTGAAGGAAAGGTATCCCTTCAAGGAAGACCTTGTATGTCAACTAGGCAAGTGGACCACCATGGAGAGGGGAATCCAGTACCTGAGGGAATTAGCTGTGCTGGAGGTGGTCTATAGTGACCTGGACAATGACCAGCTATCCGCAGATCCAGATGAAGTCCAGTGCACACGGTCCATGTGGTTGAAGTTTGTACGGAGTGCACCACCGTCGCATGCCAGCGCGCTGGCACTCATGAACTGGAAAAGCAGAGAGGCACCAGTGGTGGACACCTTGGTCTGGAAACTCCAGCAGTACCAAGAAAATATCTCTTCCTCCTTTTCTGGTCAGAGTATGAATTACTAGTTTTTGTAAATGCAAACCAGAAGTCTTGTCATTAGGATCAGAGGTAAGATCAGACCTTCTACTCTGTCTGGAGAACTTCCCAATAGAAAATAGAGCAATAATTTTCCTGGAAGAATCCCTTTTGACTGCTGTTTTTCCGTGGAATTCATGTACCCATGCTTCTAGGTTCAAGGTAGATTTACAATCCCAATTCCTCCTGTCTTCAGCAGATAAAAGCACAGGGTGGCACGCGGTGTGTACCCATGATATCCTCTCTCTTGAGCAGAAGGAAACATACCTAGTATCCCATGCCACCAGCTGGAACACTATCCTCGGCCTTGAAAAGCAAGTCTTCTTGTGACATGTCATCCCAGAAAGAACTGAGTCAGACATCAGGACTCATTTCTGAAACAACCTCTTAGACATCTGGGCCAAAGAGCATGGCATTAACTGGGTTTAACACATCCCCTAACATCTACTGGTCTCCAGGAAGATTGAATGATACAAAGAACACACTGAGAGCAATAGGTACTGGGACATTCAAGCTTTGGGATACACATTTAGCAAAAGCTACTTTGTTAGTTATCACTAGAGGATCTATCTGCCAATAGAGCTGGCCCTGCCCAGTCAAAACTCTTGCATACTATAGAAAGGGATAAAGTTCCTGTAGTGTGTAAAAAAATATTCTGGGGAAGACAGTCTGGGTAATTCCTGCCTCAGGCAAAGGCAAACCCATCTGTGAGATTGCTTTTGCTCAAAGACGTGGGTGTACTTGGTGGGTAATGCGGGAGGATGGGGAATTCTGATGTGTACCTCAAGAGGATTTGATCTTGGGTGAAAACAGCCCTTGATTTGAATTGTGTGATGCTAATTGTTACATGATGTTGTATGTCACCACTGTTACAGCTGCTATGTGTCATGTCCATGGTATTACACTAAGAATTACCCATACTAATGAAGAGTGAATCTTGTAAGGAACTGGGCAAATGCAGCAGAGATGGAATCAGGGAAGTGCAATGGTGATGTGACCAGAGCAGGCTTCATCACGCAGCAATCCAGCACCACACACTGTCCCTCCTGTCCTGAAGGACCATTATGACAGATGAAGCCCAAAGTCATGGACTAGATGAACTCAACAGACATTTTAAAGGGATGGCACATAAACTAAATGAATGATAACTGTGTGTATATAGCAAAGAAAGGGAAGAGTGGTGGTGACTAATGAGGATGTGTTGGAAAATATGGGACCTGGGCATGAAGTAAATGGTTTGGAATAAGGGGTGTATATTGTCCTGGTTTTGGTTCTGATAGAGTTATTCTTTTTTATAGTAGCTGGTACAGTGCTGTGTTTTGGATTTAGGATGAGAATAATGTTGATAACACACTGATATTTTAGTTGTTGCAGAGCAGTGCTTACACTAAGCTGAGGACTTTTATGGTTCTCGTGCTGCCCTGCCAGCAAGGGGGCTGGGGGTGCAGCAGGAGATGAGGGGGGACACAGCCAGGACAGCTGGCCCAAACTGGCCAAAGGTATGTCCCATACCGTATGATGACATGCTCGGCAATAAAGGCTGGGGGAGTTGGCTAGGGGGCTGCTGTTGCTTGGGGACTGGCTGGGCATTGGTCAGCTGGTGGTGAGCAATTGTACTGTGCATCACTTGCTTTTATTATTATTATTAGTTTACCATTTTCTTTTCTTTCTTTCTTATTAAACTGCTTTATCTCAACCCACAACTCGCACTTTTATCTTTTTCAGTTCACTCCCCCATCCCACTGGGGTGGAGAGTAAGCGGCTTTGCAGCACTTAGCTGCCTGTCAGGCTAAGCCAGAACTCACCTAACCCAATGTACATACCTACAATGTGGAAGCATAACTGATGTAATAATGGTTGGTAACACTTTACCGGTCAGTGGAAAGAAAGAAGGTATATATCACCTTGTTCTAAAGTAAGCAGCACAAGTATTGTTGAGGAATTGTGCTTTAAAAATATCTCTTTCTCTCCTAAAAAGGAGCCTGGGATGGCTCTCTCAGTTGTAGAGGGCTCTACTATAGGCCTACCAAAATACATGAGACGAATCCCAACCCTGGGCTTAATACAAGTGCCAAGTGGTGATACAGTAAACAGAGAGCAACAGGTAAATCCCTAAATACAGCTGATGAGTTTTCCTGTTGAAATAACACCCTTGTAAGATTGTGGTTTTGATATAAGTACTAGAATTGAATCAAGTAGATTTTTTCACTCTGATATGGACATTTAAAGCACCAGCATCAGACTCCAACTTCAAACCCTTGCTAGCAGGTACTAAACATATTCTAATGTGGGTGAGAGACAGGCAAGAACAAGTCTGTCTCATATAAGTTCAACAGTTTTCAGGGCAGTGCCTGCACCAGGGTAACAAAACAGAAAGAATAAACTGTGTTGAGCTCTTGGAGAGAGCACAACTTTCCACCAGCAGGGACGATCTTCTAGCACTCTCAGAAAGGGGGCAAGAGAAAAGGCTCCCTAAACAAACCAGGTTTTGGCAAACCCAGCTCAGGACAAAGAGAAACCAACCAAGAACTTCCATAACATTAGAGCAACTTACTGAGGAGAACCTTTGCAAGGCAACAAACAACTCACCAGGTTTGAAGGAAACTGGCCTGGGAAGGTGTTGGCATGATTGACTTCTGCCTTACGTACAGCACAGAATGAGACATGATCAGAAGAAGCAAAAAGTGGGAAAGAGGGAAAATAAGAACAGTCCATTTGTGTACAGATTGAAAACAAAGAGCAGTAGTTCTCCACATCAGCATGCAGTCACACTGGGGAATTACACGCCCTAGGATATTGTGGATGGTGAAAGTTTATTAGACAAATTAATAGGGAAAGGAATCCCCTGAGGGCTTCTGAACACAAAGACATAACCCCTGACACAGGAAATCTATGAACTACAAGTTATTGGAGGCAAGGAGACATGTCTTCCCCCTTACATCCTTCTCTTTGCATCTTATTTGGCTGCTGTTGGGGGCAGGATACCAAGCCAGATGGACCTTCAGCCTGAGCTGGAATTCCTGTGATTTATCAAGGTATTTTTATAGCACCCACTCCATTAGAGTAAGTGTGATTTGTGACATTTTTTAAAAGCAGAAATTGTATTTTGTCTTCTTTTTGACAGCACAAGTCTGAAGATATTGAAAGGCTTTATTAGTGGATGCAGGCATTTTTGTTTAGTTAATTAAAAGTATTGCTGTATAGAGTAATTGATTGGAATACACAGTAATTCAAAGATTTACATCTCTGAATGACATTTACTGTTATTTTCTGTACTATTGCTACATATTCAAAAGAGATTATTTTAATTCTTATTTTTATGTGGGCTGTTTAAAAGCTCAAGATAAATGGGTAAATTTCTATCTCCTTCTGATGGACAAGCTCATTCAGATCACCACTGGTATCTCTGTAAGCAAGGCCAAAGACACAGGCACAGTAGAGAGTGAACAATCATATTCCCTGCAAAGCAAGGTGGGAACACATTGGCAGCTTAGTGGTGAAATAATGTCCATAGCTACTGCCTATGTTGTGTGTGTTCTAAGGATAAACAGATTAGTTTCATTTATTTGTTAGTGTTGTACCTTTCATAAGTCTCCCTCTGTCAAGGAAAATAAATTTAAACTATCAACAGCTCCAGAAATTCCCTTACAGATCTCTCCTTTTTCCTGGAGTAGTAAGGGTTTCAAATATTGGGGAATGGCCATTTATCCAAAGCTCGAAAATGTTATTTAATACAGTTCAACAAAACCAGACAGATGGTACTAACAGTACACAAAAGAACAAAACAACCAATTTTCAAAGATTTCATTCCTTTTTCATTTTCTCTGCATTAAGTTACCAAACTCATGATTTGCATTATAATATGCATTAGAAAAGTCTGTCTTAAAGACCACTTGGAATGGAAAGTAGCTAAAGATAAAAACACAAAATTTTATACCAGAAAACATGGATATGGCTTGGACTTTTCTAATGTTCTGAACTACCATGTAGCAGCTACCTGCTTTATTTACCTAAGTAAAGAACTATCTCTCTCCCACAATCCAAGCAAAACTAAATAAAACCAAATAAAACCAAAGCAAACCAAAGCAAACCAAACCAAACAAAATAAAACAAAACAAAACCAAACCAAATAAAATAAAATAAAATAAAATAAAATAAAAAAAATACGGCCAACCCTGATTCCTTTTCACTTGGGAAAAAAAATATCAAGAACTAAATATACATGGCAGCCGGACAGTTTCTATCAAGACTCTGAGTGTTTCTGCTAATCTATAGACAGTGGCAACATAGAGCAACTGGCCATCAACAGAAAGCAGAAAGGGAGGCAAGTCAGCAGCTAATAAAGGTCCCGTTTAACTAATCAAATAAATTCCCACAAAGGGCCCAATCTTGCAAGAACCTAAGGGCAATCAGTCCCTGGTCTTAACAGGATTTGAGGAGAATAAGCACTATGAAGGCCAGGTACTTAAGACAAAAATTTGTTCAAAGCAAGTCTTCAAAAACCTGCACAAAGACCCATGAAACTCTTATAAATATTTAGCAAAATGCGAAGCACTTGGGAAGGTTTACAGGGACACTGTAAATGCTTCTTGTCACAGTGAAGGAGCCACCAGGTCACATTTACAGTATTTGTTAATTTTGCTGATTCTTTGCTCCACAAAGGTATTAGTTGTCTCAAGTGGATGCCTCAACTTGCACACTTCTAAATTTAGTGGATTTCCTAAAATTATAGCCCTATAATCTTTCCAGTTTCTACCTGGTTGTAAAAATGACAGCAACCAGATGGCAACATATTTCTATTTGCTGTAGATTTATTGATTTTTATGATTTTATTTATATATTATTTTACTATTTTACTTATGTTGTAGATTTATTGAATCTTAATCTCTTTTTGTATTCTTCATACTCTAATTGACATAACTGGAATGTATCCCACTTTGCCACTGTGCCAAGAAGACTGGTTACACCAGACAGACACTTTTTTGCAGACACTAAAAACAGACCATATTCATTTAAGAAGCTCTCTTCCACCTGAGATCTTCATACAATTAAATAAATTAAAAAGGGGGTAATGAGTTTCATTGCTCTGAAATCTATGCACTTAATGTGTTCCACAAAAGCCACCAATAATAAACTTCTTTATAAACAATCTAAATTAGTGGCTTCACTTTAACTAGTTAACATATCCTAGTGGTAGGGCAGAACCTCAAACAACAAGCATGTTTGCAAGATTTTTCTCATGGATTATACCAAAGTGTCTAAATATGTACAGATGTGCTGGGGCACAGTGGTATGTTCAGTAACAGCCTGCAGCTAGTAGCCAAAGATTAGAAAGAAAAAAAGTCACATTGTCTAGTTCTTTCTTCTTAAAGAATGCATTACATTAGCCTTCTCTTTTCAGCTTTCTTTATGTTTACTTAAAAATTGCTATATTTCCATGGATAATGAGTTATTAGCATTACAAATACACTCTATCATTAGGCTAGTGGCTGCCAACTACCATCTGCATTTCTGCATGACTCTGCTTTCAAAAACTGTTCTAATGGAGAGATCTAACTACTCTCTAAAACCCAGGAAAAAAAATAAATTGTTCCATTCGATCAATAACACCTGAGTTACTAAATTCAGCTAGGCAAAGACTATATCCCTCTTTTTGTGTTTCTGAAGCAAAAGGCAGGATGACAGTCCCACTAAGTGAAAACAGTTTCTGAGATCCCATGTTATTCGATGCTCAACCATAGCTCTTTTAGTAATGTACTACACAAAAAACTAATGTTCAACTTGTGAAGTTTCAGGAAAACAACCACCGTAAAGTACTGGCAGGAATGGAACTCTTTTGAGTGTCTACAGGTATATTTGGGGAACAGTCTATAACCAACAGCTTTTCCTAATACCATCCCTTCTTCACCCTTTATTTTTCTTCCAGTTCTGCCCTTCCAGCTTCTCACGGCCATCATCTCAAAACCTTCAGAGCAACTGGAAACCACCTGTGTATGCTGACTCTTGCTTCCTGCTCATTTCTTTTGAAAGCATGCCCCCTGTTTGTTTAGCAGTAAGCAAGAACAGGCAACTTTCTAAAAGGACAGTTGCTTACAGCAGGAAAGAAAAAAAGTAAACCAATGTGAGCATTCAGCTGTACAAAGGCTGTGGAGCAATGTTAAACTGCACCATCTGTGGCTTTCATTTGAGTATGATTTCACAAGAGCCTGAGAAGGGGACTAGAATTACTGGTGAAAAGGCATAGCATGAAAAATGGGAATAACAGGTGCATGTTATAGCAGCTTTCCCCAGAAACACCTGTAAGTGATAGACCAGAGTAAGGGATTAATAGGGACTTTTAATACATGGACACTCTCCCTCTCTATAATGATATGCTCGAAAATTTCTTTCTAAAATCTCTAATAAATGGTGATAGCATTGAAGCCATGCTGGCACTTTTCCAATCACAGAATTCTTACCTTCATTTCAGACTTTGCCCGAAGGATTTGCATTAGATAAGCAAAGATTAGGGGACAGAGTCTGAATGGGGATGGGAACAAACTGTGTATGTACCTGAAGCAACATCACTATGGGAGGAATGGTGAGAACCACAGGGTAGCAAAGGGTATCAAGGCTGAAATAGCATTGAAAAAATGGGGGACTGATTTGCTGAGGATGGAGCATGGGACAGGATCTGTGTAAGGGAGACAAAGTGAGTGCAGGATTAGAAAGATCAGAATAAAACACGACAGATATGTGGAGCAATCACAATGGTAATTTCACTTGAGACCAAGAAGGTGTGAGCATAAACGTCTGGAAGCAGTCTCTGCACCAGGGCTCAGAAGATTGACAAAGGAGGAAGCAATGCAAAGCTGTATTAAAACTGAATAGAGCAGCAGCGTAGTATGCTTCCGAGCAATGCCACTAAAATACAGGATTTTCTCCCGTCCAGCAGAGGTTAATTTGCCTGTCACACTGCATATGATTCTATATCAGACTTCCAAATAAATATAAATTAATCCCAGTACTTTCTCAAGAATATTGGTTTGGTCATTTTAAAGGTTGGAAGCCAGTACTGGTATGGGAGCTGTTCTGTAGGTGAAAACTAGCTGTTTTATGCTTTATAAAACCAGTCCATAATGATGATTAGCCTCTTCTAAAACCATTTTTGTAATAACGATTGGTAAGTTTAATATTTTCAAATTAGCTACTAAATACATGTATTACTTTCATAGAAAAAATGTTGTGGGTGCATATAAAAGCAAAGGACAAACTGCACTGGCCTGAGACAGGAATAACTGCAGGCAAATATTGTTTAAACTTTCACATATGGGTATCAGTACATCCAAGTTATTATCTGCACCACTTCAGTGTGAGGCTTTGGCAAAGTCCTTGCAAATGGTGACACCTCTGCGTGGTTCTGGTTCTGATCCTGACACTGAGTATGCCCACTGCCATCGGTCAGTCCAGTCAGGCTGCTCACAGGCACAGAAGAATACAGTTATTCCTTCAGATTTCTTCCTTCAGAAGAATAAAGCTTTCCTTCCACTAGGACACCATCCAAAAATGTCAAGCATTAGAGCTGTGGAAAGCACGGTTACTTAGAGCTAAGTGATGTCAACTTAGTTCATTTTTACTATCAGTCTGCGAGGCCTTTGCGTACCGTGCCTTTCCGCACCTGTTTCGGTCTGTCAGCTGTGCTAAAAACCTACTCATCTGTCGGGGTGGCTATGCCCTCGCCACAATGACGAAGCCACCAGTGGGAGAACAATCACTGGGACTCAGAACGAATTTGAGTGCAATTAATACTGATACTTAAGAAGGCAAAAGTAGCAGTTACCATTAACCGTTACTATGTGACCTGTCCTTCCTAGTACTTTCCATTATCTTTCTCGGATGCACTCATCTAGACCATATCAGATATTCTTCTGCACTGGAATCACAGATCGTACTACAGTGCCGTAAAGATTTGAGTTTTCCAGCAGCCAGGTGTGTTTGTTTGGGCTCAGATCCTCACACACGTGGCTTGTAGCGTTCTGTCCCCTGACACAACCGGTGCAGTCACTGATGGCCACCCAAGCATTTCTCTGGCATGAGAAGATCCCTTTGCAGCCAGCCTCATGGCCTCTTTGGGGCTCCTCAGACATCATAAAGAGAACTTGGCCCATCGCTTAATGAGACCCATAGTCTATTTCACATACCTCACGGACAAAATTACGTAATGCTCACATGTAAATAAATGGTTCTCAGATGAAAGAACTGGCCCCAGATGCAGGATCTCCAGTTAATCAGAAGTGATGCAGACACCAGCATTCTGAACTGACCTTGAAAAACAGATCCAGCAACCTGCAAATGCTGGAGTCTATATTGACTGAAAACCTAGTTGTGTCTCTCATTTTTGTTACACTTATAAATCATGTAATTGTGTTTGGAGGTGACTGAAAATGTTGCAGTGAGGTATTCTGATACTGTAAATAAGAGTTGTCAGGAAAAATGCTGTTTAGTAAAGGTTTTAACATCTCTGTTCTGTTTTAACATCTCTGTTCTGGCTGAAAACACATCAAATTATTTGCGTTTCCTGCTGAATGAATTTTTCATTCTCCAGTCTATATGATACATTTCCATTTGAAAATGTAAAATATTTTATTTCAGCTTTTGGATTTGAATTGATAATTTAAACACTATTTATTCAACACTATTTAGTACTGTTCAACAGTATTCCATTTCCTTCTGAGATGTGCAATTAACCTTGGCAGTGTCCGGGTTGTGGGTTCTGCTTTTCCCTAGAGTCCTTGATCTCTACTTATCCACACATGCACATCCAAAGAGGCACCCAGCTCAAGCAGGTATACTATCAGTTTAACATTAGTGAATTCTAGTTCAGATCCCTTGAGACGTTTCCATCTAAACCAGTCTTTCTCAAGTAAAAAAATGCCAAATTCAGTTAGATGTCATTTTATGCCATGTTTCTGAACCTGTAGTTAAAATAGATCTTGGTTCTTTCTAGGTCCTGCTACAGACAGCCCTTGAGACTTTACACAAATCTTATAAACTCAGTTTCTGCTCCTATAAAATTAGAATTGTATCTATTTGTCAGACATATTATAAGACTAAATAGTCTGTAGGGGGCTCTGATTGCCTTGGGTTTGGGCAGGAAAACACAAAGTCTTACTGCTGATTTGACATACTGTACCCAGATAGCTCGGCACAGATAACATAAAACTAACTTTCTTAACATCTCCCTGAAGCACAACAGAAAGACTTCAATACTTGAAAGTGCCATTGCATGGTTATTTAAGCCATTTGTGAAAAATAGAAGTTCTACAAGTCTTTGTTAGTGCTTTTATTGGTCAGTGGAAGCAGTAAGTTCAGAAAGCCTCTGTTGACACTGTAACATGCCACCTGAGTGCTACCAGTGCTTCACAAATTGCCCTATAAAAGAGGGCAATTTTAGTAGGTGTGATTTTGCTAAACTTTCAGCATGTGCATGTACTAGGGTACTTTGTCAGGCCAATAAAATCTCACTGAATTGAATTAAAACTGAACACTGACTGACCTGCAAGAAGTCTGCACACGAGCTGTCTGGTGCTGCCTGTAGTTTAGCAGCTAGACAAACCATCCACCACACAAGAAGCTATTTTCCCTGTTTCCCAAATCTGACTGTGGAGCAAAACGCAGTACATGATAGCCTCAGGTCACAAGACCACTCCTGGAGACTGAAACCACATAAAATTTGTCCTAAGGATGTGATCGGCTTCTTACTTCTTCGTAAGATGCCTGATGTCTGATAACAATAGCACACTTTTAAGATTCTGGATTCTGCCATGCACAAAAGTACTGAAAGCTCAAGAAACTCAAGAAACATGATCTCTTGCATATGACAGGGAAAAAAAAAATTATATATATGTCTCATCTGATTGAGTTATTTGTTCTGAGTGAGGAAGTACAAGGGAGGATCCCTTCAGCAGACAAATATTCCTCTCCTTGCTCAAAAGAAGATGCCTGTCATGTGCCATGGCAGTTTCACTGCACAGATGTTCCTTCACGTGTCCTGTTATTCTATTTGAACCTAGGACTGTTTAACTATGGCAGTAATGCACAGGAAGGCAGAATATCAAGTCCTACATTCCTACAAACAGCTTAGTTCTTACATCCAAGAGGAGTTTCTTACCCTGTACATCTTCATAACTGGTAGACAGGATCAGGAAAAAAAAAAAAAAGAAAAAAAAAAAAGAGGAATTCAAAATTCACATTTCCATTTATAAATCCCCCTCTCCAAAAGAAATAGTTCCAGGAAAACACAGAAGGAAATTTCACTAACCTCTCTCCTCAGCTCTTTGAGGAAGCTCTCCATGACAGAAAGCTGTATGACTCCTTGATACCCCAGGAAGTTAAAAAAACACAAACATGATATATACTGGAGCCACAGATTTAGTACTTAGTGTTCAAAATACAGGTGGAAGATACACATAGCAAGACAACTAGAAAGACAGAGACGTACTGACTACAGATGAAGCAGCTCAGGAATATCTAGTAATTTTTCTGAAACCAGTTTGAACCTGGGCTTGCTAATTCAGCTCAAGTTCTAATTACTCTGGACAATAGCCCGTAATGAAGCTTTCTGCTAAAATTGTCAAATTTAGACAAACCCACAATACTTTTGGAAACTTGTCATCAAAGAAGTGGAAGATGGGGGTACAAAGCACAACGTTTTTGGAAGGAAGGTAAGAAATTGCTGGATGGCAGCTAAAATTCAAAGGTTACTTCAGGCCATCAGAAACTTCAGAAACCCAACTCCTCCACACATTTTGAAGATAATCTTACTCAGCTCTGAGACTGTCTTTTTCATTTTTCAACTGGCATTTCAGTATGTCTCAGTGTTGACTTCTGGCTATATTTGTTGTGATCCAACTTACAGTTATTTATAATCTGAAAACACCCAGTGGTTCCAAAGAAAGACTCAGATCACCCCAAAATACAAAGGCAAATCTCTCTCTCTTGTACATATGCAACAATACAGAACCATATCTGAGACCTGCTTAGCCCAGGAAGTTGTGTCAGCTGGTGGAATCAGATACCTCAGAGCTAGCTTTGTAGGTAGCTGTAGGGTTGTCTGTCCACATTAAACGGTATCCTAACACTGAAAACATAGTCTTAAACTATGAGACATAATGAACTATAAAGCACCAGGTTTTATTCTCTACCCAAACTACTCCTCTTTTAAAGCATTAACTATAAAAGGGGATGTTCTTGTTATTGTATTTACCTCACTTTGAATATTTTTTCTGTATTCTTCACTACCAGGTGTTGGTGAACTCTCCGGTGTCACAGTCAACACCTCCTTACATGAGAAAATATTTTCTTGGACTGGCTTTGAGCTTGCCACCTTTGACCAGAAATTCCCTTTGTAAAAGAGATCTCCCAGTCAAATCTAAGATTGTATGTAGTAATTTTTATGATAATGTCTCTCACTTGTTTTCTGAGTGGATGAGTTCCAGTCCCACATTGGTTCTCCCATGCTCCAGCCCTTCTGTCACATCTCCATAATGGCAGTCTCCTTTTGGAAATGGCAGTACTAGAACCACATGTAATATTCATCATGACTGAACAATGGAATAGGTGACCCAGCGAGACTGTAAAGTCTTCCTCCTTGGAGATCTTCAAAAGCCACCTGGACATGGTCTTGGGCAGCCTGCTCTGGATGTCTCTGCTTGAGCAGGCGTTGGGCCAGGTGGGCTCCTGAGGGCCCTGCCGGCCTCAGCCATCCTGGGACTCTGTGATTCTCACTAAAGTAAAAAAGTTGCCCCTTCATCAATGGTATAAAATATTTCCTGTATTGTTCTCCATACCATTCTTTACTCAACCTAAAAAGTCCACACCTTGAAGACTTTACAGCCTAATTAAAAGCAAGCCCTTTCTCTGTCAAAATATTAAAACACACATGGAAGGTAGGGAGGAAAAATGCGATGCTCAAGCAAAGTCATTAAGATGACAAAATGCTAATGTTATGTTAGCTCTGCAATTTTCTGTAACAGAATTTCTTTATTTATACTGGAAATGTTTAGGGAATGATTCTCCATCACCTTTGTACTGTAATAGGGCAGCTGGGCATTCCCCAACGTAGGAAATCCCTGCACAGAATAAGGCAGTGTAGGAGGCCTTCATAGGTGGCCAAGGCGGAAAGGAGCAAGTGGCATAGGATAGGCCCCTGGGAACTGTTCTAACTAGTGTAATTTAGAGCATTCCTGCTCTCAGTTATGCCAGGGGCCACTTTGGCATCAAGTCAACCTAGAATCCAGGGAGATGAAAAATGGCTTAAAGCCACTTTCCCCCTCCCTATACCCTGGGCCTGCACCATGTGTGGTTTGGCTGGCTCCGAGGATCTGGCCCCTAGATTTTTAAATAGACCATTTTAAGTTGAAGTCAAAAAGCGAAAGAAAATGGAATATGAAGAGTAAAAAGAGTAGGCAAGTGCTAAAGGGAGAGATTAAAAAAGAAAAAAAAAAAAAAAGGAGGGAAACAGAATGGGTGGTATTGGTAAGTGTGAAGCAGAGCTAATGTTTAGCAAAAGTGAGGGAGCACTGTGGAGGTCTGGGTTCACTTCCCAGCCATGCCAGAGACTTTTTAATGCCACGATTGGTCTGTCAGGGTCACTTTCAATGTTACCACTGAGCTTCTTTGACCATCTATGCTAAATATATTTAACTTACTTCCTGAGAACTAACTAGTTTTGCCTGTAAGCACTGTCACAGTCTGAGGTCAAAAGTGCCTTTAGCCCTAATTACATATAACAGGAACGTATATAACAGGGACATGTCTGGAAAGAAAGACACTACTATCTTGAAAGGATCCAAAAGATGCCTGAAAAAAATAGCTTTGGTGCAAAACTGTACAACTGGTGCAGAGGAAAAGATGCTCAGCGCTGTAGCTTCTCCTCCATGACATGATGTAAAGGATCGTGCTGTATCCCACCATGCTACTGGAGAGCTCAGGTCTCATTGTAAGTTTGTATTCAGTGCAGACAGGAGAGGGAGTAGGAAGTGCCTGCACAGCTGGGGGACTTTGAGGTTTCACCTCAAAATGTCTACATCCATCACGATTTACCTGGAGTGTCTCTGAGCCTTGGTTTCTCATTTGCTTAGTGGGAATATTACTACTTCTCTAACAGTAGTGTGGCAAGGATGTACTGGGATGTATGCCCAAAACTCAACAGCAACATGAAAAAAGGGAAAAAATTAATGGAACTTCAGCCTCAGATTTAAATGAAACTTGACACATAGACAAAGGGCAGATATCACCACCATTATATTTTAAAATGCACTCAAATATTAAACTATTAGTAAAATTTTGAAATTTTTCAGCCTGAAAAGCTGCTGATCCTACTGGAATCTTTCAATATCCATTATGTTGACTTCTGCCCCACTATGCACCACCTTATGCCAACCAGCCCTGATGTACCCCTGCCTTTCCTTTCCTTCAATCAAGCCTTCTTGATATTACTCACTCACCTTAATGATGATGGCACAGAAGAGATGCTCTTTCTCTTCTATTTGAGGCAAGGTGGTTCTCCTTAACCTCTGCAAAGTGCTGGAGTAGGACTCCCAGGCATATGGATGGAGGTAGGAGGGGTGCAAAGATTAATTCCCAGCACCTTGAGCTTATCTTGTCCTGCAGCCTCTACCATAGGATGAGGTGTCCCAGAGATAAACCCTACTCTTCCAACAGGATTAACTGACAAGCAATAATCTAATGAATAAGGGAGGGAAGGAGGGAGACACTTGTTTTTCCCATTTATAGCCCCCAAATCTTACTGACGATATCTAAAAGGTTTAATAGTATCACAGTAGTGGTAGGCATTGTGATCTGTTTCTGCTGCAGGTATGTAGAAGATCCACATGGCATGCCTACTGCTACTGCTTGTCCTGTTTCATGGTGGGAGATGATGTCCAACAGGCCTGAATATGTTCCTTACCATAAGTTGAGGTCATTGTTAGAAGTGCCCAGAGCGAGAATCCTAAATTCTCCTGACTCAGAGATCATCAAACTCCATGTTTGAGGGGTTCATCTAACACCAACATCTTGTGCCTTTCCCAAAACACTTCACAGCTTAGGTCACTACCCCAAACTTCTCCTGTGCCCACAATCCCCTTGTAAAATTAACAATCCTAAGGCCTCCTCTCACTTAAGTCATCCTCCAAACAGTCATCTGCAGCTTGGATCTGCACCAAACTGATCTGCTACATGCCTCCGTGTTGCTGCCATTGCTTTGCTTGCCTCTCCCCCTGTGCTCTATTGCTGCTCTCTCATTAGATACCACACAGGACCAAGCCCAGCCCTTGCCTAGCTCTCCCTGGAGCAAAACAAAGTGAGTGAGCAAGAGAGAGAACAAAACAAAAAGCCCCAGTTCCCACTCTGGCAGAGATTTTAAAACACAGAGTGCAATTCTGAAAAGGTTACCCAGATGGGACCCAGAGGGCGAGTGAGGGGAAGGAGAGCTGTCATCCAAGGGGAAAAAAATCAGATGTATGGTAGCCCTACTGCTATAATACGATTCCTATTCCATGTGAAAATGTACAATACAACGATAGTTCTCCAAGCCAGCATGGGCTGGGTTAATTGGACATAAGGATTTTTTTTTTTAAATAACCCATTCATTCAAAAAAAAAATCCTGTCCCAGTGATCACACCAAGTACAAGCATGTCACTAAAAGGCTTGTTCCTAATTGACAGAGGTTCCTGCCTACTTTTAAGTCTCTACCCCAAAACACTGAAAAAACAACCCTGTTGAGAATATGTTTATGCTGTAAAACAATAGGCAACAGCTTTATCATTTTCAATTTTTCTGTGTATTTAAGCAGAGATGAATCATTTTTACTGAAACAGATCCTGAAAAATTCAGTCTGAGGAAAACAAACAAACAAACAAACAAAAACCTGAAAATTGCAATGCAAAAAGTGAGTAACTGGAAGGCTACAGTTAGTTGAATGGAAATGAGCTTCACAATGTCCTAATACAACCATGAGCTCCACCTGTGCTATGTGCCCACGCGATGTTAAGTAACCATCTTACTACTGCAGAATTGGAAGTGACCATTGCTGACTGTACATGTGGAAAGACATTTGAGGGTCTGTCACGTATGTGTAGAATGCTAAAATGTTACTTATTTTTAACAACAGCAGAAATAAAAGACAAAAATTTTCAGAATGGCTAAAACCCTGTCCCTAGCATGACAGCTGACAGCTAATGCATGGGAGATGCCAAACTGACTTGCAGTTATCTTTTCACCTCTCTGCTGCCTGAGACTACCCGAAATTGTAGTTGCTGGCACAACCCAGTGATCAAAATAGCTTGCTCCAGCTACTTGCCTGCTAATGTGCTACCATGTTTTTTCATGGCAAGGGAATCCCAAAATAGGCTCAGATAGGCCCGGGCAGCAGCTTATTTATGCATTTTTATACTGCCAGGTGGGCACAACCTGAGGCTGGGGGGAACTTAATCTCTGCTAAGCAGTTACTCACCGAATTCAACAGTTTCCAAGAAAAATCACATGATACAATCAAAGTGTATTTTAATGTTGAATCAAGACATACCAGTAAGTCATTTAGAGGAACAAAATCATCGATCACATCAAGTTAAATTCAGCTTACTCACAGTACTAAAAAGCTTCAAGACACCAACTGTGATAGGCAGATCTGGGGGTGGATCTAGTACTGACTGCATGCAGCTTTCTGACATCTTATCCCAAATAGCTTGTTTAGAAAATGCCATGAAGCACTGTTAACAGAAATAGTTGCACAGTTTTTCTTCTCTGGTCTATCAACATGCAAGTGCAAGAGCACATTTCCATGTCTTCGGATATCCCTTCTATCCCTCGACGCAGTTTTCACATGTTGGCAGATCCGACCAAAGTCCCAGCCGCAGCTGGCTCTACATGGCAGATGTCCACAGAGTGGTTGTGTATTGTCTTGGCACTGTTCGTGCTCCCTCCTCCCTCCTCTGCTCAAACTGCATGCCATAGGAGATTGCTTTGTACTACAAACTACGAAGGACAACCCTCGGCTACTGCCAAGCAGCTTTTTTTTTTTTTTTCCTTTAACTTACACTGTAAACTGCACAGTCCTAAAATTGACCTAGAGGGAAAAAAAAAAAAAAAGGGTGAAAACTCTTCCATATATGACCAGAAAGCGACTATTTAGACAAGACAGGAGAGACATTAACAGTGCAGTCAGGAGGCTGTGTTTGACTTGGGTGTATTAACGCCCCCAACTCTCTTCCTTCCCTCCCTCCCTCCCTCTTTCCACAAAGTCTGCATTTTATTTATTGATGGGGTGTGCTTTAGGGATCGGAGGGCTCTTCCCCTCACCCCCAGCCCAGCCAGTCCCTGCTCCTGGAGGAGGAGGAGGGGGCTGCGGGGGGGGGGAGGAGGCAAAGTGGGTGCATTACGAGCTGATTGTGCTCTCGCCCCGACCTCCAACAGCCTGATCCGCCTTTGAAGTTTTCCACCCCTCGACTTGAAGTGAGATCGATTACAGAAGAACAACAGGGACAAAGAATCCGCTGCTTTACGTGCAGCCACTTTCCCACGATCGGGGCAGCCAGCTCGACAGCGGCGAGGGATCACCGCTTTCCCTACGCTCCTCCTCGCCACCATTCAGAAAACTCGCAGCCCCCGCCCCGAGCCCTCCGCTTCGGCGGGGAGAGCTATTTGCAAAAAATAACCCGAGGCGTTTAGGGAGGAAGGGGCTGGGGGGCGACTTGCAGGGCCTCGGTCTTTAAAATGCAACGGGAAGGAATCGGTATGGGGCGGGGGGGCGGTGTTTAAAGGGTGGATAAATAAAAGTTAAGCTGCACAGATGGGTGAGATGCGAGCAAGCACCTCCTCCCCGGGCTCCGCACGCGGGCGGGGGGACGCGCTCCGCACCGCTCCGCACTGCACCGGGGCCGGCAGCGCCTGCGGGCGGCACCAACGCCTTTACCTTTGGGTCTGGCCCCCGGCTCTGCCCGTGTCCCCGCCGCTGGGACAGCCGAGGGGCCGGGAGGGGACGGACAGAGGGAGGGCGGAGGTAAAAGGGCGAGTGGACAGGGCGAGAGCGCGGGGTGCCGGGGCTGGGACCCCCGCCGCCATCCCATCGCATCCCATCGCATCCCCTCCCCTCCTCGCCGTGCGGGAGGAAGGGGGGAAGCACCTCTTCCCTTCCTGGCCCGCGCTGAATGGGGAGATTTGTTGTTGAAACTCGGTTTGAACCATCACACGCCGGCTGGCTTTTCCAAGAAAAGCGCTTTAATTTGTCACCGGGCTTCCAAGCCCATTCATAAAAAAAAAAAAGAGGCGGCTCAGTGCCGGGCTGCAGGGACCTCCAAAGAAGGCGGCTGCGCAGGGGGATTTCCTCCCCTCCCCTCTCTCCCCTCCATGCCCTCCCCTCCGCTGCCGGCCCTTCCCCTCCCCGCCGGCCCTGCCCCCTCGCCCGGCTGCCCGGCTCCTCCCCGGCAGACTGCGCGGCGTCGGGGCGGCGAGCGAAGGGGGCGAGCACCGGCAATAGCCGCGGTCACAAATTACTGCAGGAAGTGTTAGCCGCGCACCGGCTCCTAAACAAGATCGATTACTTTCCACCGCCGCAGCCCCAGAAAGGGCGGCCGGGACCGGGGCGGGGAGGGGAAGGGGAGGAAAGAGAAGGAAGGGAAGGGAAGGGAAGGGAAGGGAAGGGAAGGGAAGGGAAGGGAAGGGAAGGGAAGGGAAGGGAAGGGAAGGGAAGGGAAAGTGCCCAGGGGACAGGGCTGGGGGCGGCACGGCCGGTGAGTAAGGCCCCGCGGGGGCGGGCCGGCTGCGGCAGGAAGCCCTGACTCAGGCTCCGGGCTCCGGGCATCCGACGGGGCCCCGGTGTGAGAGGCACCCACCCGAGCAGCGGCAGTGGGTCGAGAAGAAAGCTGTGATATAAAGGGGAATTGCACTCCCCTGCCTTCTGCTCCACGAGTGTTCTCCTTCTCAGGGCGCTTTTAGGGTTTGTTGCTTTGTTGATGGTTTCAACACTGGCAATGTTAAGGCAGGTTTAATTTGATGACTCCAAGTGTTAGTAAAAACAGTATTTCCGACCTCGCAGTTAATTAGGCTAGCAGGGTAAATAAGAATCCTGTGTTAAATGCATGTATTTGTATAAGTATAATTGTATATCTGCTGTACGTGCATGCACTTGCATGCCTGGGTGTAGGTTATAGCAGGTAACCAAGTCACACAGAAAATGCATGCTGACGTCTCGGTTTAGATGATGCATTCACCCTAGAGTGATTTAACTGCAAGTAAGATGTCATATACAACATGTATTAAATGCCCATATTACTGAAGATAGAAATACCATAATTTAAAATAACCAAGTTTAAAGTTCAATCATATACTTCAGAGCATCCATAGAGGCTCCTTATTCTCTTCAAGACAAGATTCACTGTTGCTGCAGAGGTGTAAGGTGTACCTGTTCTGCAGGCACCTGAATACCACTTCAGGGACAGGTTTTAAATGAGCAGCACAGGTGCTGCTGGTGGTAGTATCACAGCGGCTCAATGCTCAGCACAGATTACCACCCAAGGTACCCCCTCAGCCAGCCTGAAGCAGGTTTTACCACCCCAATTGAGCTGCTTGCTGCTGTGAGCCTCCTGCTAGGAGAGCTTATGCTACCTCGCTTCAGGTAGCTCAGATATCTACGAGAGCTGTGCTCATGATGTAAGCATGTATTGTCTTCACTCTCAACTCCTTTCACACATTATTCCTCTTCTCTGCAGCTAGTACAGCTGTTTCACATGGCCAGCTTTCCTATTGCCACCTCTTCACCTATTCTGCAACTATTCTTCAAAATCGCATACACACATATGCACCAAAAAAAAAAAAAAAGCGTAGCATATTTTCTCATTTTAAATCTGCAGAAATCTGCAGTCATTTCAAATCTGCAGGAAAGAAAAAAAAAAAAAAACTTCAGCCAAATTGAGACACCTATTACATTTCACATCATTAATTGACATCCCTGACCTCTGTCATTAGTTTCCACACACAGAGATAAATTTATACACAGTAATGCGTACAGTAATACGGAAAACCAAAACTGATGAAGTCTATTAAAAAAAAAAAGTGATATTAAAGGTATTCAATATATAGAACATTACTTCAAATCCTGAACTTGCTGTCACCACAGCAACATTAGTCTACATCCTTAATGTATGTCCCTTAACATACATCCGTACTCAATGTACCTTGTAATTACCTCATTATGGTTAACTACTGCTGACCCCTGTGTGGAACATGTTAACATACAGAACAACTGTGAAATACCTAGGGAAAAGCAAGGGGAGATTTTTCAGAATTAACTTACAACTCCATTTACAGGGTTTGTGCCACAGACATACCATTGTCATAGACTTTTCTTCCATGTTAATTCACTACCATTCTGTAAATGCTTCTTTAATCAGCAAAACAAAGAGACAGGTCTAACAAATGTCAGGTGAAGCAAGTCACAAGAACTTATTGTTACACAAAGACCAGGTGGTGATCAGGCTTGGTATCTACTGTTCAAAATCAGGTCCCTGGCATAATATGTCAGAACTATGTTTACGTGCTTAGCCAGAGTTCCTCACAGCACAACTATAAGAAGCAATTAGCAAAGTGTGTTCTACCACAGAGAAACCATTCATTGCTTTTCTCCCACTCCCACCCACCCCAAATCCCAGGGCAATGCTGCTGTGTACAGTCCCACGACTGTGGGGAGGGATAACCTGTTTTTGTCACAGCATTTCTGTCCTACAGCCAACTCCAAACCCATAGCATTGACAGAGAGGGATGGCACTACACCCCCAGGAACTCCTCCAGCCCCTACACAGAATCATTATTTCATGCTCCTCTCATGTATAAATATAGGTTAATTCCCATGCACAAAATCCCTCCATCCCTGCCGCCCCCCAAGTTGACTCTACCCACCTATCCTTCCTCCAAATACAATTTAGCCTTGCTGCATTAATTAATTGAGTGGCTAACTTAGTACTATTCCTTTAGCTCTTCTTGGTGTATGCCTCCCATTAGGGCTTCCCTCTCTTGTGAAGTGGTGAGCAGGGGAATCGGGCAGCCAGGAGCAAAGCCCTCGGGCACCTGGTGCCGTGGGGGGATGCAGCTGCAGCACCCCGGGTGACTGCTTCCCCAGGAGGCTGGTGGGAGATAGGGAACAACCAGCCAGGGGAGCTCTTCCTACAGACGCAGCTTATCCTTCCAAAGCCTTCCGAGGGCCTGAAATCCTGCAGCCCGTAAGGAAAACCATTAGAGTTGGCAACCCCGCTAATGGTTCTCAGTTGCTCAGCTTTCACTCTCTTGGCTCTTGTAATGTCATTGTTTCCCCTTGCTCCCTGGTTGCCTCGGAGATTTCCAAGCCAGACAACACCTGAATTTCTAATGCTAAAAGAAAAATATCATTTCAGGGTTTCTTTACGCGTCATAAAGAAGCACCGAAGGCCATGGGCCGCTCAGACAAACTGCAGTGTGGGGCTCTGGCCCTAATGAGCAGCAGCCTGCCCACGGGGAGGCTGCCCTGGCCACGTGCTATCTCCTGCCTTCCTCCACCACCACCACCACCCCCAGGAGCCAGGGGCAAGCTGGGCTGCTGCCCTCCTCACCAGCACGCAGAATGAGACAGAGGCCAAGGAACAGCCCAAACCCTGCCCGGGAGCCTGGGCCTGGGTGTGGAGCTGGCCTGGGAAGCTGGGCTGGGCTGGGCTGGCATCATCACCAGCAATTTCTACATCAGGGAAAAGCCTTGAGATCTCAACAGATAACACATGATTTCTGCCATGGGTTTCTTTTTCACAAGAGCTTTTCCAGAGGGTATCACTGTTATTTTGCTCGCTATAAATCTGTGGAGGTTGTTAGGTCTCTGGTGGTCATGCATTCTGCACACAGGGAGGAGGTGTTGAAATGGAAAAGTAGACTTAAATGACCATACTTCAAAATTTTCAGTCTCGCGACTTTACTGGAGTCTAGCTCCTGATGTTTTCATCTGTTGGGGGGGAAGTTAGCGACTCTTAGCGTAATGTTTGAAATAAACAATCAGATATCTCCAGCAGCAGTTCCCAATCTAGAAGTCATGGCCAGAAGTGGGGTCATAGAAGTTACAAGTGGGGTCACGAGCTTGGCAGAAATTAATTTGTTTACAGTAGCATCTGGGGTTGTAAGCCCAACAGAAGTGGAGACGTAATGTTTAGTATTTGCCCATCTCCAGTATCTGAAACCTCAGCTCCTGGATCCCAGTGATTTTCTGTTTATATGCAGAGATCAGGGAGCACGCTATCCCTTTCTGAACTATAGAAAAAAAGCATGAAAAGGTGAGAGAAATGTGTCCTAAAGACTTGAAAGAAATCATCCAGGGTAGGAAGGTTGTGTTGTTTACATTTTTATTTTTATTAATTTTCAATGAATTGGTGTTTCTTAAGGTGTTCAAGTTCCTAAGACAACCAGTGCTAAGTAGAAGGTGTTTCCAGTTACGTGAATGTGAGAGGTCTCCTCCTAGGACAGACACCACCTTACACTTTGTAACCTGCACAACTTTGGTACCTCTAGTACTTTACTCTGCCCTCTTTCGAGATAATAGCACAAACGTTCTAGGGTGAGAATAATTTTGTTACTATCAGTCATTCAATGGGGAGACAAAACTCCAGTGTACTGTAGTCTCAAAGGTGATATAGTACATATTTATTGAGGTACATTGCTAAATCACAACGAAAATCAAATTAACTTGTCTTTGATTTTCCATGCCAAAAGCGAGGACACACATTTCTGTATCTAAAAAAGAGGTGGTATTTTAAAGAAGGAAGTTAGAGAATCAGTGACACTGGGAATTGTCTCATCTTATGCCACGTGTGTCTTCATCACGTTGAACCCTTTTGTTTCCTCATGTGTCAAGGGGGAATAACTTCTGCTCTACCTGAAGGCAACACTGAAAAATAATTAACATTTGATAGCAGTTTCACAATCCCATGTGGGAGGCGGAATATCAAGAGAGTACAGTATATTGATGGTCTCAGAAAGTATGGATGCACAAAACAATCCTGTTATTCTGCTACTAACCATTTTGGTTAGAACTTTTGTTAATAAACATTTCCTCTGCATCAACTTACTGGGTTTGGGTAGTAGGTTTTTTAAAACTCTCTCTCAAGGGATATGGTACATCTAGTTTTGCCCCAGAATAAATGTTTATGGGTGAATTATGAAATCCCTGAAAACAGAACTTTTTAATGGAAATGATGAGGCAGTATGAGCTATCATAACATTTCCATATATGTAACATTTTGTGATGCATGTCTATGTGGGTATTTCCTTAGTGTCCGGAATGACTAGCTATTATGCCCAAAATATCCTTTGTACTTCACTCATTTTTTTCTTGACAGTCACAGAGTCTTCACAGTCAAAGTTTCCTAGCCAGTCATGCAGTCAAGAACAGATCAGCTGTGTTCACACTGCCAGAGACAGCTTGTACCAGAGGCTCCTCAGTGTAGTTCCTTCTCACCACATCCTAAGAACAGCTTCCTAAAGAGGACTTTAGGTAAATGTTGTGGCCATTACCGAGCCCACACTTTCCAGTAATGTGATCTGCCCTTCCCTGGAAACCTGACCAGGGAGAGGTTATCTGGTTCCCTTTGGGGTCAAGGGGGAGATCTCTGGAAGCTGAGGTTCCTCATCGCCCATCATTATGTTCCCAGGTGGGCTGCTCAAACCCCTC
Organism: Cygnus atratus; assembly: GCF_013377495.2. NCBI lineage: Eukaryota > Metazoa > Chordata > Aves > Anseriformes > Anatidae > Cygnus > Cygnus atratus. The sequence continues at coordinate 36,647,743 of NC_066362.1, read as the reverse complement.
TCTTTCCCCCAAACAACCAACACACCAAACGACAAAGCCACAACTCCTGCTTCTCCATGATGCTCGGGCCAAAAGTGAGGCTTTTCCTCCCATTGCAAGGCTGGAAGGCTCTGGCACAGGCACGGAGCATGGCTCCAGCCACTTGAAAGCGGTTGGTGCCCTTTGGGGAGCTAGGGAGAAAACCAATGTATGCCCCTCAAGTGCCTGGGGGAGAGCCAGGAGGCTGGCAGTGCCCTGCTACCCGCGTTGGCCAGGCGCCTCTGAGCAGAGCAAAGGGGGACCAGAGCTGCTGACAAAACCAACTTTGTTTCTGTGTGCCTTTCTTCTGGCCGTGCTAGATGTGGGGGAATTAATCAGGCAGCCACTGAAAGGCCAGTGCGGCCCAGCTTTACCAAAGGGAGCTCTCGCCCCAATCAATACAGCCCCCTGAACAAGAAAAGAGTGGTTTGCTAATAATTAGACTTTCTACAAACATTATTTGTTTGCCTTGAGACAAAACACATTCCATTCAAAATCCCACAGGGGTTAGATTTTTGTAAAGAAAATAATAATAAAAAAATAACTAAATGGGTATTATTCCTAGCTGGAAGTGATTGGTTCTCGAAGTCACCTTTCAAACAAAGGAAACACTGACTTGTTATACAGAATTAGCTGGAAAAAGTTACTGATAGTCCAGGCGGCCATTCAGGGGGGTGGGGGATGTTTAAATATAGCAATAGCCATAACCATCATGACTTCTAAAATTAAAAAGAAAAACGAGTGCAAACAAAAATTTACAGTGTCAGTGAAATTAATTCACTGGAAAGTGAGGATAATCCACTCTCATAAAAAGCAGAAAATAACTTCACGCAGTTGACAGTTTTATTATAGGAACATAGGAAAATGGTGACAGAAAATGATATTTTGATGCCGATTGTTTTATTTGTGCCTCTTTCTGTGTGTTTTCTTTTCACAGGTCTGAGCTTTTAATACACCCTGACTGTCAAGTAATAAGCAAATGGAATGGTGTGAATTAATTATCTCTTTCATTTAAATGTACATTTTAATTAAGTTTATTGGTGGGAGAATTGACATCTTGAAAAGTTCTTTACATTTAAGAGAAGTTAAAATAACAAAATCACTGAAGCTTAAAGAACATCAACTAGGAATGGCATTTGTTTGCCTTAACTGACTGGGAGATGGAAAAGCCTTATCCAGTTGACTTTTAAAAGGCCTAAAAATCCAAAGAAATTAAAATAATTAGAGAACTTAACTCATTTGAAATATAATTTTGTTAAGCACTGAATCTGTGATTAAAACCAAAATAAAAGTGGTAGCTGTAATTAAAAGTGTATTCCCCAGAGCAAATTACCATGTTCTATAACTAGAAGAAGAAAACCTTTACAGAATAGTTAGTGGAAGGCATAGCTTATTATTTTTGAGGGTGGAAGGAGACTGATCTTTATTTTATTTTTTTCTGTTTCAGTTTTAAATAGAACCCTGTAAATATTTTTCACACCTATAGCTAAACTGCTAACATGGAGGTATTTGCTGGTTTTGCAAAAGATCAAAAAGATTGACTTCTCAACTGGCACGGCTTCATCATTAGTAAAAACAAAACAAAAGCAAAAAAAAGGCAAAAAAAAAAAAAGGCTGTTATTTCACTAGCTTGGGTTTGGTAAGTGCCTGTTGTGTATCACAGCAGAGAGAGGGAAAAGGTCAAAGTTTAAATTCAGCATGCTGCCTTGCGGGGTCCCTGCATATGGGGCTCGATTCCTCCACCCCTGGTGTGCCCCGTGCCCCCGGCACTGTGCTTCGTGCGCGCCGCAGCCCAGCGAGGGGCAGAGTGGGTCCGGGTCTTGGCTCAGCAGCGCTTGGTGCCACGGTGGGAATTGGCCAGAAGAAAAATGTGGTGCTGGGGGATGGGGTGGGTGGAGGCAGTTCCAACAAAATTGGAGGGAAATGGCTTCTTTCAAATTAAAAGTTGAGTGTCTTAAGCTACAATAAATAAAATACAGGTTCTCCAGTTATAACAAGAAAAAACACCAACACAATGGATAGCAGAGGAGCTGTGGAATTAAGGATTGCACTTTTAAAAGGAGAGAAGGAGAAAGACAAAGGGCAGTCCAAAAAAAAAAAAGAAAAAAAGAGATTCCCTTCTTTCAAAAGGCAGTGGCAGACACGAGCGCAGCATCTTTCCTCCATGTGCTTTGTATTTCGCTCCCAGGATTTGGGTTTCCTGAGTTTCTCATTTGGAGCCACTGGGGGCTGGGGAGGGGGCCAGGAGGGGAGGCAACAGGGCCCCGGCTGCAGCGACATCTCCCCACACTGACATCTGTGGAAGTGAAAGGAGTCCCGGCCACACAGGCCAGAGGTAAATCAAAGCAGCTGCCCCTCAGGAGATCCCTGCCATGAGGGCAGAGAGCCACATCCTGGTCCCTGTCCCCAGGAGCACTTAGGTATTTTGGATTGAGTGCAGAGTGGGTAATGTATAAAAGGGCTGGCCCTGCTTGGTAAGCCAGGACTCTGCCCACCCAGTGGTGAGGAAGCCAAAGTCCATCCCTGATGGCTCCTGGTCTTGACCAGGCTGGAGGTTTGGCAGCAGGAGGTGGGTACAGGCCCCATCTCAGTAAGGAAAGGGCTGGTCAGACGCGGTAACCTCTGCCACGGTAACCATCACAGGGCAGTGTATTGGCACCATGACTTAGGGACCAGGTTCCCAGAGAGGAGCTGCGAGGGCCTGGAAGCCCTCCTTGTGTTTCAGGAGAGGGCATGGTGCTGATGGGCCTCCTGAGGCACTGCTCTATGCGTGCTGGCCATGGGGAGCTCCTGCCAGGTCCCCAAGGAGCCACCTCCTTCCTCTGAGCACATTTGGGTCTCAGAGTCAGGATGTGCTTGCATTGCTCTGTGGAGTCAAGGGCTTACAAATGAAACACTGAATCATGTGACTTTCAGGTGCCTTTTTTTTTTTTCTTCTTTTTTTTGGATCTGGACCCATGTATGCAATTTTGAGAAGGCTTTTGAAGTGGGCTCACTCCTACGTTTTAATCAACATATTTTTAAACAAACCTTTGTACTTTGTATCCATGGTAAAAAAAAATGATTAAAATCATGCTAGTTAGTTGTGGTTATGCATAGGGCTGATCATGATTACCTAAATTGAACATGACCTAAGGCTGCTAGAAGTTGCCCCTGCAACTAAAACTTTAGCTTCTCATTTGATCAGTTGCTGTTTGTTTTGCTGATAATGATGTCTTGGTATCAGCAGAAAGAGTACAGCTCTTGTTTCTATTTTTGTAAGACAAATCTCTGCTTCAGAAGAGCTACAGGTCAGCAAAGTAGTTGGTCTGCAACCCCCTGACAGCACAATTTCTTCTGTGTCCAGTATTGTTTAAGCACAGAAATTAAATTGGTTGGGTTAGTGAATAGGGTGCGTGGGAGGGCTGTGGGGATTTGTGTTTGTGGTACCATGCAGCTGGAGTCAGGGCCGTGGACATAGGGTTAGAGTCAAGCAGGCACAGGCTCTTCCCCCCGATCCCAGCTGGAGTTGGGACCTCAGGCCCATTTCCTTCTCCCTGGAGCCAGTTCTGCCAGTGTAGACATCTTTAAATCACACTGCAATTGTTATTATATGTGATTACAGATTAATTAAATTACGTTTTCATTACATGTCATCAAAGTGTTGTGTGAGAAGAGGCAGTGGACGCGTATTTGGCACCCTTAAAGTAGTCATGAGGTAGGTTTCTGATCTGTAGAGGCTGAGGTGGCTCCTCTTTTACTAACAGCAGTAGCAGTTCTGATGTTATTTAGCTTTTGCCAAAGAAAGCTTTGTTACAGATCAGTTTGTGCACGTCCACACACTGGAATGGCAATGGCTAGCTCCCCACATCAGCAGGGCCTGCTCTTCATGGGGGAAACCAAAAGGCCGCATCTGAATCTGTGCCATTCCCTCTGCTAGAGATGTAAAGGGAGAAGAAATGGGGGCCCTGGTAGGGCTCCATTATAAACCTGCAGAACTTGTACAGGGGACACCTAGGAACTGGAGTCTCTTACTTCCTTCTTTTAGGATTTTTAAATCAAATTCAGTGTGTTTAATCTAGGCCTGAAATTAAATGAATGGAAACCCTAGACTTTCAGTTCTGCGTCTGTGTGTCCAAGGACCCAAGACCACTTGCTTTTTCTTGTTTTCAAATAAAGGTGGGTGCTGCCGTCCCCACCCTGGACAAGCAAGCAGCTGAGGTGCAGGGAGAGGCCGTGGCCTCCCTAAGTCCCCGCACGGCCGTGACAGCACCTGAGAGCAGGGCCCCAGCCCTCCTGGATCCTGACCTTAAACACCCCTTTCTCTTTTTCCAGTGGGGTAATTCCAACCCAGGTAACTTGGACACGTTAATTCGCAGCCCCAGACTGTGCCCTGGGAGGTAGGGGTAAGTTTCCTATCCCAGGAACCAGCGTATTGAGTCATTACCCTCCCCCAAATTGTGCTGTCTTTATTCAGACTTTTATTTTTAACTGTTCTGCAGTCTTCTGGTGTGACGTATGGCAAATTCTTTACACTTTTCCTGCTCCATTTTCCTTATCTACCAAGTGAGGATAACACTCACCTCAGAGGATTGGAGAGATGTTGGCAGGGTGCTCTGAGATGTGTGGCTGGCAAGTCCCACGCAAGGCCAAAACATATTTAAAATTGAAGAAATGCTTGATTCTGTCTACCCAGCTGTTTGCTGTGGCTTCATTGATGTGATAAAAAAAATAAAAATGTTGCTGCAGAAGCTTTAAAAGCTGCTGCCTGTGGCCCTTGCTTTTCTCTCTGCTCTCCCTTCCTTGCACAGCTCACAGTTACACATTTTCCTTAAGCAGCTTTCCTCCAGCAAAACACAGCTTTCTCTTCCACTTCTCTACACATGAAGAAAGAGTGCCTTTCATTTGCTTGCACATGAGTTTTTTGCGTTTTGTTTTTATAGCTTTAATGTAACAGTTTAAAATTGAATAGATGGCTTTTATCGAGTCACTACTCCATTTTTGTATTTTACTACAATCCTGCAGTGCTTACAAAAGACATTTCAAGTGCAATAAAAATCCAGAGCATGATTCAACAGTTTCATTCACCTCCCTAAAAAATGATGGACTACAACATTCATGGTATTTTCCACAATGTTTGTTAGTACTATACATATAATATATATGTGTATTTTCTAGGTTAAAATAAAATTCACAAAGTTTACGGAGCATAAGCTTCCCTTGTATTTTTGTGAAGGCACTTGCCAGCCAAGCTCAATCTATTTGTAATTACTCAACACTACAGAATCTCTCCTTGGGCAGAAGATTAGATAATAAAGTGTCAGCGACAAGCACCAATCTCTAGAATGGCCAGAGCAACAGCACCTAAGATATCCGTAAGAGCAGAAATTCTACTTGAAAGAATATACTGGTGTTTCTATTTACTAACTTATCAGCTTTTCTTAAATTAACTATGACTGAAGTATGCTCTGCCCTTTTCCTCAATTAACTTTTCATTCATTCACAAATTCGCTGGGCCTCACCCTGGAATGAGACCCTTCATTCTTCAAAGAGCCTGGGTGACCTGCTACAGTTTTCAACTAATCAGAGAAACAAAAAAAGGCTGAGATTAAACCCCAAGGAAGCCAGGCTATCTTGGAATTCACTTGCAAGAATAAACATTGTCACTTACAACAAGCAGATCTGCAGATATTTAACAAACCCCAGGGTGCTCTATACAGTGAAGATTTCCACATTTGATTGCCATCTTATCCACCGGAGTAGTTTTCTTAGTTCTTTATCTAATCGAGAAGTTAGCTGGTGTGTTAGACAAAAGAAACTTTCAGCACACTTGTAAGGGTTTAGACAACCCTCTATGTCCCTGTCCTTTGCAGGCAGGCAGCTTAAGGGATATTGTGATTCATAAAAATCATTTTAAAATTGCAATAAAAACAAAAATACAAAATTGGAAATCATAATCTCTGTGTGTGATGGGTCAACTTACACATCACCTATATTTTTGCGAGAAAAAAAAAAGAAACACGCCTAAATTTGATTGTGGTTAATGCCACCATTTCTGAACAAGCCTTGTAGTAACATAGCATTAATTATCCTTTTACAGAAAATGTTGCTTCAGATGCCTTTTCTCTGGCAAACTGGGACGGGGGGAGGGTTGTGTGCTGTCTGAATGCTTGAAGCTAAATTGCTATCAGCGTTACAGCTATGCTTAGAAAATAAAAGTTTTGAGTCAGAAAACTGCTAAGATTTAAGAGAAAAATTACTTGATCTGCCAGGATGTCCTGGTGCTGTTGATTATGTTTTTCATTTTATGCAGCAGAATGGTTGGTTTGATTTAGATGTTACCGAGCTGCCTGGAAAGTGCCTGTCAAAAACAGTCTGTCGAAGAAAGATCATAAAAGAGTAAAATTATCAGCAAACAATATTTAGCAAAGTAAACCTTCTAATATAACGTGTCATGCTGTATGTCTGCGAAAGCCGTACCTGACTTGTTATCCTCAGAGATGCAAGGTATGGATGGTAAATATCTTCTCATAACGATTGTGTTCATGCAAGGAAGGAGATAAAGCAAGGGAACAGGAAACTTGAAACGAAATGTGCTAACCATGCACGACACATGTCATGAAGAATGAAAAGAGGTCAAAAGGAGTGGACAGATCAATGGGTTTCATGCCAGAACCATCACAGCACACCTAAACTGTATGCATCTCCAGCAATTACTTTGACCCTCTTTCATGGTAAGACATTTCCTCCTATTGCATTTACCGTATTCTAGAGAAGCAGTGGAAAACTAATTCTTTGGTAAATTGAAAGACAGAGCTGGAGAAAATGGACAAGCTTCTTACACAGAGAGGTTTGTGTGCCCCAACATTTGTTTGGGATCTTCAGATACAAAAAAAATCTACGGTCTGAGGAAAAATGAGTGCCTGTGTGCAGTAGCTTATGTTTTTAGGCTGTGTCTCATTAGGACAAAAAATGTATCTGTCTATCTGTCTGGCTGCCTACCTACATATAACACTGTTGTAGCAGTGGATAAGAATATAAGCAAGGTGAGGTTTGTAGGGCAAGGTGGTGTCTCCCCCTCTCCTCCCCCTTTTTTTTTCTTTAAGATCAGTATAGCTAAAAAAAGAAATGTTCACTCCTTTGTGTCAGATGGCTGCTGAGAGTGGATTTAGCCCTCCTAGCAGCCCCTGCCTGCAGTGGGTTACCTAAACTCTCCCGCAAGCCCTTCCGCTGGCAGAGCCGGGGAGTGCGGAGCAGATGGGGGGAAGTGTGAAGCAGCAGAGATGGTGGATTCTTTGGTCAGCACAATTGGATCCAAGAGCGGATGTCTGTCTACCACCTTAGCTCTACTGAGAAAATGAAAAATACAGCAACACGTTGACTGAGGCAGATTACTTGCCTTCCATTTTAGCACAGCTTGAGTAGACACAATAAAATTTTACACGGCAATTTGATGGGAAGTATTGTTCCTTAAAACACAACAGAAACAGGCTATGAAGTGAAAGTAAAAGAGCTTTTTGTACCTTCCTGCCCCTCAGTGCAGATCAACAGCATAGAGCCTGATCTCAAGCAAGGGTCTCACACTGCTCCCATTAATCTAATACTCCACAGGCTGCAGTGGAGGCAGCAAAAAGCCCCAGGGGAATAAATAAGGACTACTGTGCTGAGCAAGAGCTTGCACAGGCTGCGCTCTTTTTGCAGTGCACGTCTACATTTGGGGTGAAGATTAGTGGGCTAGTTGCCTCCATGCAAGCAGAAAACGTTTCAGGCTGCACATTTTCACGGCTGACTTGCAAACTGGTTTCAAGAGTGCACAAGCACAGACATATTAAAAACACTATTGTTTGAGCCCTTCATCCTTTCTTGTTTAAAATTTTATGAAAGATTTAAGATTGCTTTCCTTTGATTTCAGTTAACCTAGCTACTCTGTATTTCTCTGTAAAGGTTGCGGAAAACAGGATTTTATGAGTAATTCAAACCACGCATGAAGAGTCTGTTAACAAATACGTAGTGCCAAATTCTTAGATACACAGGACCACTGCAGTAAAAACAAAGGGATTGTATGGGTGGGAATAGGAATAGATTTTGCAAGGAATGTGGATTCCCAAAGGAAGTGGTAACTTTCATAAGCTCTTGAAAACCCATTTTCCATACCCGCCACTCTCACCACCTTCTACTTATAAACTGTGCTGTTCAGTAAAACCTGCACTTTTCTGGCCTGCCTTGTCGTGGTATTATGGCTGAACAAGTGGGGTGAAAAACAGGCATGTGAAATTTTCACAGTGCAGCACACACCAACACAAAACCTTGCCTGGTTTCAAATTTCTTTACCAATCCAAAACCCAGACAAGCTTCATTGAAAGGTTTGTTAAGGTTCATGAACCACAGGATGAGTTTGGGGGGGTGCCAAAAAAAGGAAAGGTCTGGAAGAGCGAGCAGAAACTGGGAGCAGATCTATGCTGGGCTCTGCCATTGCACGTCTTGGACAGGTCTTCAACCTCCTTCTCCTCTCCCATCTCTCAAACAACAGGGCATGAGTAAGGCTGCTGAACTCTGTGTCCCAGGAGCATTGGGAGGATGAATGGCCAAGAAGCACTTTGGATATGCCATGTCCCTCCAGGACTAGATTGGGTGGTGGGGACTGGTCCCCAGTATGGGTAACGGAGCCAGTCATGGGAAACCCTCACAAGAAACTGGGATGCTGTTAGTCAACGCTATGGAGACTTTCCCAGTAGAGAAGTACCTGGGATGTCATCCTGAGGACAATACATGTTGTTTTCCCAAAGGGAAAATACTTCTAACGTACACCTTGTCATGCATTTTGCAAGGATACATCTACCTCCTCTGAAGCAAGGGAAATAATTTTAAAATGCAGTTTACAGAGCAGGGCACTGGAAGGACAGAGCTTTGGTTTCATGAGGGAGAAGTAGGTAGACAGGATAGCTCTGTTGCCATGTTCACATGCACGTGTGTGTACGTGCAGGGGAGAGGCTCCTATCAGTGGTGCTACAACTCCCTGCAAATTACCATGAAGTCACAACTGTAATTAGTTTGCTAGGAACAGTTCTGAACCTGGGTTCGGTTTCATTAGGGTCGTTTAACTTCTTAGCAATTGTATTGCCAAGGATGTAAGAAAATATGTTGAGAGGGAAAGAAAAACAAAACTGCAAACATGAAAAACACAGTTAATAAATACAGAATAGAATGGTCCAAATACCAACCTTCTTTTGCAGGCAAAATTATGCTGTTCTACAATTTCACAAAAACAGGATGGTATAAAAGGAGAGTAATCACTCCAGTGGCTTCAGAGAAAACTTTGTTTTTAAAGCTAAATAAACACACTAATCTGTTGGCTAATCTATATTGTTGTTTGGAGAAATTGCAACTACTTGAAGTTATGAGATTCTGCATTAAAAGTATTCAGGTGTGTTACAAGTAATTATATATAATAAGGTATCCTTCCATGACTCTACATTTAATCAGGCACCTTATTTTGCTCTTTAACTTCCATGATTGCCTTTAAGAGGAGCCATGTGGTTTTTGACCATGTTATTAAAAGTATTTAAGATATCTTGTTGTTGTTTTGTCTATAAGCTTCATTTAAATATTGCAAGTCTGCAAAGCCCTACTCACAAATTCCTTAATACCAGGGGGGAGAGACCTTTTTTGCGTCTGTAAAATAATTTTATTGGGTATTAAGATTACTTGCTGCAACCACATTCATTGTGGGCTGATGAAATCAGAGACTTTGTGACAATCCTATAACGTGCGCAGTGGAGTGTCAAGATATTGATTACAGCAAGCAATTTTGTGCAAGTTTCACTTTGCAGCAGCCACACCAAGTGGTGTCCAATACATTCAAAAAGGGATTTTCTGCTGTGTAAGTCTAGACATAAGGGCTAGTGAGGGTAGAGAAATACTAGATGCGATATTTGCAGCAGGAAACAGGGAGGTCTCTGCATTTTTACTTCGTACAGGAAGAAACGAGTCTGTTGCAAGATCAGATTGTTGAATTACAGTAGGAATTGTTCCGATGTAGGGCTACGTAACATAAAAAAATATGTATTTTAAAGAAAAGGTGCAGAAATCAAGGCTTTCAGCTGCATGTTGTTTCAAATGAGGGGTGCCTCCAGCTTTTCTATGCATTCATGTGATTCTCAGCATTTCTGTGGGGAAACATTCATACCAAAATGCGTGAGTGGAAGTACGAGGGTGTACATAAAAGGACTCATTTTGGGGGGGAACTAGACATGACCTTGGCCAATGAATAATAAGGAAACTCAGAGGCAAAAAAATCATGTAGCAATCACAGTGAAAGGTAAAGCTTGCATACTGAACTTGTCCATCCCCTCACTAGATGCTTCAGACACTGTTTCTATACTGCTTGCTCACATACATGGGCACATGCACACACCTACACACACACAAACTCAAACGTACTCCCATTTATCCTACAAAAAAAAAAAGGAAAAAAAAAAGAAAAAAAAAAAAGGAATATAAGACAAAGTTACTGTTATTTTCAGGGCTAAATACCCAGACAAGAATAATTATTAAGGTTATAATGTGCCATGAAAACAATACGAAGATGTAGGATAGTTTCCAAAAAGATTTGATATGAACACATCCATCAGACTGATTATAGTTTTGCCCTGCAACTTTATCATTTTTGTATTCTTAACACAGCTAATTATAAAGTCAATGAAATCTGTGCGTATTATTACTTCCAATGTCTGTATGATACCGGCTAGGAGTAAGTAACTGTTTATGCCACTTTACATTTCAGAATAGCTGACATACACTGATTAAATATGACAACCTATGTAAAACTTGTCAGCTCAAATTAGGTACGTCAAGTATATTGTTTTACAGAAGACTTTTTAGAATACATTACATCATGCTTGCTTATCACTGTCTGAAAATACAAATGCATTTTTCAGATTAATGCGTTGTTGCTCAAAAATCTATTAGGAGGAAGATGAGTGTTGCAGGATTATCCCCTATGCATCGATAAGGAAACCAAGACACAGACCTAGCTCTTTGTTGTTGCAATTCTTCTCTTGCAATTAACCAGGTCCTGTGCATAGAAGAATAAGGGTGACACATTTATTCCCCGTGTTTTTTTAAACAACACATTTAATGAATTAGCTGGTCTATTATAATGACAGATAGTCACTGTATGCTATTGGAAGGATTGGGCCTCCGATCCCTCTCTTTTATCCAACATCCAAAGCACTGCAGTCTCATCTAGGGAGGTACTATTTCTGGAGGGTGCTTGAAGTGTCTCGTCAGGTTCCCATGAAAAAGACACCCGGAAGAATCTGCTTATAAACTTAATCCTTCTTAATCGACTGTGTGTAGTTTCTTCAGAGCTGGAGAAATCTTCTAGGACTGTGATGTAGCTGTGACTCCTTGAAGCCATAAAAACCCACACTCCGTCCTGTGTCATGGGTTCTCCGGGTGTGATAATCACATGTTAAATATGCACTTAACCTCTTCACAGTATACATTGCAAAGCCACCGGGATGTGTGTGTCTCTCCTGAGGAACAGCCGGGCAGAAAGGCAGGATTACATGACTGCCACTGCTAATGACTGCTTTCCAAATACGTTCTGTGGTCATTGACTGGGCAACACTGGAAGACTTCCAATGCGGTTGTTTAGACTACTTGACTGAGTGATATATAGGGACTTCTTTTTACAGTGCCGTTAGTGTCTTAATGCTAGCGTGGAATAGGACTCAATAAAAATACTTTTCTTGAAAAAAAAGCAAAGCAAAAAAAAAAAAAAAAGCTAGCATTTTATTTTAGCTGGAAGAAACACTCAGGCGTTTCCAGCTGCCTGGAAGTCGCCGTCGGGGGGCTGTGCGACGGGGGATGCTGCAGCCCCCCGACGGCCGGAGCTCCCCGCCGCGCCCACCGCCGGGCCGGGCAGGGGGGGCCTGAGGTGGGCTCCCACCCCGGGCTCGGGAGCCTCCCAGCAGCCTCCCAGCTTCAGCCCCCTCCCCGCGGCGGGGGGAGGCCGAGTTCGTCCAGCGGCTGTCGGGGGAACTTCGGGGGAGACGCGGCCGGGGGGTCCCAGCCCAGCGCGGCGCCCGCCCGGGGCCGCTCCCCGCACAGCCTGAGCCCGGTCCCCCCCTAGCGGCCGCCCGGGCAAGGCGGGGGGACCCGAGCCCGGGTCTGCTTCCCGCGGGGTCGGACACGCGTGGGGCGCCAGCACGGGCCTTCTGCTGAAAGCCTTTTTCATCCTCTTCTTCCTCTTCTTCCTCTTCCTCCTCCTCCTCGTCCTCCTCCTCCTCCTCTTCTTCTTCTTCTTCTCCTTCTCCTTCTCCTTCTCCTTCTCCTTCTCCTTCTCCTTCTCCTTCTCCTCCTCCTTCTCCTCCTCCTTCTCCTTCTCCTCCTTCTCCTTCTCCTCCTTCTCCTTTTTCTCCTTCTTACTCTTCCTCCTTCTTCCTCTTCCTCCTAAAAAATCAGAAATCATGCTCACTTGCTTTCCCACCACCATGGACAGATTGGCATTTCAGCCCATTCCTCGGTGGAGGGGAACCAACGGTGTGGAAATAGCGGGCATCTCAGTGGCAACTGAGACCTCCGCCTCAAGAACCCTGTTTCATATTCACCCTTCATGGCAGGTCTGAACCTGCAGGTCCCACACACTTCAGTTCAGATTTTGTTTAAGAAAGGCTGCAATGAGGCAGAAACGAATTGAGAGAAAACGTCTGTTTCCGAGTGTGGGAGTACATATGTATCAGGAAAAGGAGATGTTACATTTGATCCTACATATGTTTATATGTGCACAAATAAGGCATGCTGGTGACATATGGATTTCCTATATTTTGCCTATATAAACAGACACATAAAATAAATATACACCAACAGACAAAAATAGCATATGGAGAGAACCCGCTATGCTGGGCAGCTGAGATCCTCTCCATGCAAGTATAGCACAAATATTAAAAAGCAGCCGTAACCTCTTCTTTGTTCTAATAAACATGACAGATTTAAACAAATATGTAAACTGAAAAGCCTGTAAAATACAAGATAAAATTTTGGGGAAAAAACATTTGTAAAAGATGTCAACAGTGTAACACATTCCCTGCGTGTACTGAAAGGTTTGCAGGACCTTGAATGTAATAAAGTTTCTTCATTCCTAATGCGCCTGTTTTTATCTCTGTCAAAGAAACGCTCTCTTAAAGCTGTTTTCCAAAGACTGGTATAACTTAAGACTTTTTTTTTTTTTAACTTGTAGACACCAAAAGTGATTTCTGTAGGAGCCCACAGTGCTTTGCAAAAAAGCAACTCTAATAGCTGCAAACATATATATGTATATTTTCCAGTAGAAAGAATGCTTCCCTCTCAATCAAATCTTCACCAAAGGAGTTGAGTTGACTGTATCAAAAGATTTGTAGAATTTGTAGAATTCTGGATTAATCTTATCTGGAGAGTATAGCCGGTCTCCCCCTTCTTTCTTTGTACTCACAACTGTTCTCTCAACTTCTTTGCCTTACAGCTGCACCGCTAATAATTTATCTGCCCGGTCACCTCCCTCACAGGAGTTGAGCTGAGTCTTCTTCAAAGCCAAAGGAGTGAGCTGTTGGGCTGCATGTGATACAGACAGCATGCTAACAAGGGGGGCGAGAGAGCTTCTCCTGCTCTTTGGTCATGAGTTCATGAGCCTTGTAAAGCCGCTGGGCAGCATAAGCAGATAAAGCAGAGATTAAAAAAGAAAAAAAGAAAAAAAAAAACCACCTTTGAGATGGGGTCAGATCATCTCTGATCTAAGGCTAATTTGTGCTGTGCTTTTACTGCAGGCTTGCACTAGAGCAGACCTAGCTGGCCACAGGAGAGTCGGTGGAGGAATTGCTGGCAGGTCGGTGCTGGGAGGCAGAGGGATGCTTCTTGCTGCCACCATCGGTCATAAAGACAGGGTCTGGTCTGATGCCTTCAGACTCTAATGAATGAGTCTGAAGTCATCCTGGCATCTCCGTGATCCAGGTGCAGTAGCAGCCCCTTGGAAATACCAAGTGTTGGAACAAATGGCAGCAGCCTCTAAGCTGCTCAAACCTGCACCACAAGGGTCTTCAGCAGAGTCTGGGTCAGGAATTGGGGCAGTAGAAAGGTGGTGGAGTTGTACTCTGTGCTTGTAAGGGAGAGCAAAGATTAGGGCCGAACTGTTATCAGACAAACATACAAACTGGATTCACTCACATCTGGAAGTAGCAGCCAGCCAAATATATGCAGTATCAAACATTTGGAATGGGAGAGTTTCCTCTGAGTTTCCATGACCCAGGCTACTAGTGATAAAAGGAAATTCACTGTATGTGAGCTAAAAGTTATTTCAGTGCCAAATTCCCCCTCCCTACTGCTCCCCCTCCCCTGCACTCCTGCCTGGCTTTGTTCAAAGGGCATTCAGTGCTGAGCCAAGCTTCCTTGTTTTCATTTGTTTTGCTGTTCACCTTAATGTTTTCCTTTCCTTTCCCTTTGCACCTCTCTCAAAGGCTGGACAATGTGGTGCATGCAAACACTCAACCTCCTAGCTGCTGGTGAGCAGACCTTGACACCTATCCACGTTGCTCTAGCCAGGCAAGACTCCAAGACAGCAAATGTACCCTAGGGGAGTGACTGGCTGTGGACAAGGTCATGGTGTCCAGTGGCCTCTTAAACCTGCCTGAGTATCCACACACCTCTATGGGGCTGGTAGCTATGGCAGAGAATTTAAATCAGACCCTTGTCCTTCCAGAATCACAGCTGGAGACTATGAGAGTCACCACAGGAATCTAATGCAGCACCAGATGCCATAAGTAGACAAGAGCCCAGCTTGACTATTTCACCTTGTACTGCTGTAAATTGTTGTAACTGCACTGATTTCACAGAAGGTTTGGGCCTCTGCTATTATTTATTTATTTATTTATTTTAAATTATTTTCCCAAATTAAAAAAGACACAAGCTCAGTGCAGAATCATGTGAGTCCATCATACATTTTCACCCAAAGATGGCCATTTAAGTTAAGGTTTTCATTGCAATTACAGTGTTCAGTCAGAGAGTGACCATTCTTGAGAACATTTTCACATTTTTCAGTAGAAATTCAGAGATATCAACAGTATCAAAAGTGGCCATCTCAAACCCAGTGCTTCTTTTTGAGTAGAAATTTTAAAGCACAGGGTTTCACTTTGATCTGAAGAGTTACCTTTTCTCCTTTGCTGTCTTCAAACCAGAACAGTGGTTGGTCCCATAACATGACATTTTGTTTGCTTTTTAAGAGCAAAAAAAAAATCTGTTCTGCAGCAGTGCGATCACTCAGACCCAGTGGCTTAGCAGGGATCTCCACACATCATGGCTCCCTGGTGATGTGCAAGCTGCTTTGAAGCGAGCTCTGCAGACAGCTTCCAGCAGAGTAGGTGGAGATAATTTTGTAAGTTCTGGTGTGAGTGTATTCACACTGGTCTTTGTGCATCCAGCAGCAGATCAGCAATACCTTATTGCCCCAGCAGCTGCGGTAAAAGCTCTGCCAATGCCAACACCTGCATCTCCTGATAGAACATAAAAGTAAGGCGGGGTGATAAAAGAAGAGAGCACAAAGTGGGAGGTGACAGAAAGGTGCAGACTGAGGAGTTTGGGTGAACCGTGAGGGTATAAGGTTGGTGTTTCCATGGGTTGGAGGCAGGAGTGTGGAGGGCCTGGGTACCTTTTTGGGCATGTCTCAATGGGGTGGGGAAGAATGATAGAATCTCACAGGTTGGAAAAGACCTTCAAGATCATCTGGTCCAACCATCACCCTACTACCAACATCACCCACTAAACCATGTCCCTAGGCACCACATCCAACCTTTCCTTGAACACCCCCAGGGCTGAGATCCTAGACTGAATTAAGTTATGGGGTAGAGAAGAAGCTATGCCTCCTCAGGCCCATAGGGATGACCTACCACAACACCAAGAACTGCTGCCAACAGGGATGCCCTGTGGCTGCTGCTTTGTAGGCAAACTGCATTTGGAAACATAGGTTTAACAAGAAAATGGAGAACCCCTGGGCCTTTTTAGTTCCTCTTCTTAATGGAAGAGAAAAAAAAAACTGCAGTGCATTTCTCAAGGAGCAAGGGAGATCATTTGTTCATCTGTTTGTACCTGCCAAATAGCACGTGTTAACACAATTAACAGTTTCCTTAATAAATACTTCTGCCTGAGGATCCAGATAGCTTTATAAACCCTGTCCTTGTACTAACATGGGTACACTGAGATGCAGAACGGTTGGGACATGAGACTTGCCAAGAGCTGTGAAGGAGCCAGGCACCCAGCCCTGCCTGGCTTCCCCTGGGAGCTGTGCATCTCGGCCCCTTTGGAAATTCCAGCCTAAGCGATTTGCCCCGAGGTCACGCAGTGAGTCAGTATGTGAAGTGGGAACGGAGCCAGGCTATCCTGACTCCCTGTTTCCTATCCTAACCACTGGACTACTCACAGGATATTTGGTCATGCAAATCTCATTGCACAATATCTTGTCAGCAATGTTTTGCCATGAAAAAATTGTCATCCCTAACAGCACACGTGATGCCTTGAAGATAGAAACAGTGAACCCGGGCGGTTCTATATATTCAATACTACAGATGACACATCCCACATTCAGATCTCATTACAATCAAACATTTGTGGTGAAAGGGCCAAGATGAAATGATGCAGTCCTGATAAAATAGCCATTAAAGACCAGATGTATGCACCTGGAAAATGAGACACACTGCATTAAGTATCAGGCCACAAGTATTCAATTTCCTATTTGGGGTCAGACCTAAAGTCAAATGAGATCACTTCTCATGCTGAGAAAACTCTTCTCAGTCTTAAAAAATAATGTAAAAAAGTGAAATAATGCAAGCAAGGTATCATATAGGTTCATCTAACCCACAGAAAAATATGTTCTGTTTGTATATGTAAACTCAGTTAGTCAGTGTACTAAATGTAAACATGTTAGTACAGCCAGGAGGAGAGTTTGGCACTGTAGATCAAACTGTCACTAGTGCACTGAAATTAGTGCGTTGTAGTCAGCTATCTGTTCAGCTATAAACATATTTTTAAAAGTATCTTTTTCAGCATTTGCCTTCCTGAATATTGCACTGAAATGAGGAACTGTTATTGGTACCCTTCTGCTGCAAATTCAGCTTTATAAATTACTATACATTAAAATATGTAAGTTAAATGTGTCATTTTTATTTCATGGGAAAATAAGAATCCAGAGAATTGGTTAATAATACAATGCATTTTTCTTCTTGATCCAGCAACAAATAAATACAACTGGAATTTAGAAAACATTTCCCTTGGTATTCTGTACAAAAAATGAACTTGCTGGAAGCTTTGCGGTGGGATGTCCATTAACTGAGTATATAATCTATCACTGTTCCATTACAGTGTCTTTAGCTGGAACACAAGACCAAGAAAAACACTATTTTGTCTTAAAAATAGCCACAATCTCCCTCAGAAGCAGATTACACTGAGCCACAACAGTCTCTCTGGATGGGGAAAATGTTCCTCATTTCCGCATGCCCATGGAGTGTTTGCATTATTTACTCTGGGACTTCCTAGATACTCAGAGGACTGGAGCTCACTCACTCTGCTACTTTCTGTGGAAACATGTCATGAAAAAATAGTACCTGCCTGCAGATATAAGCTTTACGCTTACTGTGCTCCTCTGTACTGTTTTGACAATGCAAATCTGTTCCAGCTGCCCTTTCCTAATACATTTCCAATGCCATAGTTGGCTCCAGGGCATGTGAAAAATGATAACATGGCTTTTAATCATCACGTACCACCAAAGATGGGAAAGCAGAGCAGTCAGCCAGCCTTGTCTCTGCATCCAGTTGGATAGAGGACGGTGCTGGATCAGAACTTTGCACACGTTTGTGCCTACAGGGGTGTTTAACAGATCAAGTGAGCTGCCCTGCCAGACCCATCTTTTCATTCAGCAAATTCCATTCACAATAAAAGGTAAAACAACCCTGGGGTAGCTGAGCCCCCTTTATAGAAAAGGGCTCTCTTGTGGGATGGGAGCACTGCTCATGCTGGTAACTTGAGCAGCCAGCTCTGAGGAAAAGTGAGGTGAGCACTGATGCCTTAGTGTTGATTTATTCGTTACTAAAATTAAAACTCAGGAAAGTAGCATACCTGGACACTAGCATAGCTTAAAAATGCTTCTAAGCAATTCACATTTTTTTGGTGAGCTTGCCTCTTTACCAGGCTGCCAGTGTCATTTTGAACACACGCCACTTTTCCTTTACTGCTTTTTGACCTCCTTGGGAAAAAAGCTCCAGAGTGTGGTGGCACAAAATTTGTTTTTAAAAGGTTATTGGAAGGAAACAGTCAAGCATTCAGGTGCAAACACCCTTCAGCAGTCCCACTGAAGCATGGCCATACCAGATTCTGTGGCCACAGTGACCTCTACATCCCCTGAAAACTTCCTTCTCTTTCCCATTACATTTGGATTTGAGTTGTCAAAGCCATTGGAAAACCCCCATACAAAGACAATGACCTAGCTCCTACTGAGGAGAAGGGAACTGCCAGGGAGGTAGGCCAAGTGGACACTGAGGTCACATTTTAGACACCAGGGATCATCAGTCGGGACAAAGGAGAGCTGGAAGGTGGCAAGGAATGACCATCAGCCATCTCCAGAGCTGAAAGTGAAGCTTGAAGGGGCAGCAAAGAAACATCTCCCTGCTCCTGGAGGGATTCTCTCATTTGTCGTTGGAAAAATGAGTTCAGGAAAGAGATAGTATATTGATGGAGTTCACTGTTTTCTCCTGAGCTGCATCTCGCGTACAAAAAGACAGGCAATTCAGCATGCAGCTCACCTGTGTGAGTCCATTTCCATGTGCCTAGCACCTTCGGGAGAGATTTATGTGCAAAGAAAAGGGTTGCATTTTCGACTGGATCCTGGGGGAGGGTGTTTATAGGTAGGTAGCGTTAGACAGCAACATCTGTTTGGCAATGTTCTTTAAGGGAAAAATAAAAGCCACTGATGTGAAGGATGTGATCTCTTTTCCTCCCCTAAGCCCCCTGAACAGGAGGATCACAGAGGCCTGCACTGTGATTGTACCTCCCTGTCTTCTGGCTTTGACAAAAGACCTGAAGGTCAGAGATACTCACAGGATCTTCCAGCTGCTACCCAGAGCTACTGATGCTGGCTACCAAAACTACTGCAGGAGAACCTCACTTGGGAAACCTCAGTTCCCCTTAATTGGAGCTGACTAAAACTCGTGAGCAAGGCCAAAACCTTAAAGTGAGTAAGACTGTGGGTACTTTGATGTTTGTGTCCATCCTGTCCAGCTGAGTCAGGATCTAGATGCAAAAAAATCTCTGCTCGTCAGTGGAACAGGATAACGTGAACCCCTGTTTTTCTGCTCCCTAGCCCTGCATTTGTTTGTTGCACACTGTGTTCTCTGCTTCCAGATTTGACTTCTGATTTTCAAAAGACTCTGAGGTTGACTTAGGACCCACTTGAGTCATATCACCACCATGATATCACCACCCTGATTCACTCTGGTCAGCTGCCCTCTCCTAAGATAACACAGTTCACAAAGCCCCTGATGAATCAAACAAACAAGAGACATTTTTTTATGAAAGGAGGTTTAACTGAGTACTTTAATGCTGTGTGACTAGTGCTTGGGCATTTGACAACATCTTCCTCTTAACAAAGCATTTTTTTTCTCAAAAATAACTTGATGTAGAAACGAGTTATTAATATATATTTCCCACTACCTTGACAAGGGATCTCTTGGAAGTCCCCTGAGAAATGTACAGATCTAATCCACTTCAGTAACATTTTGACATCCCAGAAACAAACAAAAACAAAAAACCCACACAATTATAAAACCCCTAAGAAAGTCTTTGCCTACAACAGGAGATTGAGTCATTTCATTTAAACTCAGACAGTGCTGGCTCTAGGTTTAGCTGAAGGTGTAGACAAAAATAAATATGCTAAACACTTATGATGTACATGGCAAAAACACAGTTGGAGGCAAGTAGGTCAAAGAAAGTTGGCACACCTTCAGATGGATTAGGACAAATCTCACCTGTCTGTGTACATTTCATTTGTAATCCAGTCCTTAGTTTGGCTCCTTCATTGAGAATGACCTGTTTTGTCTTAATTTTTTCCCTCCCTGAAACAGGGGGTTTGTGTAACAGCTACACAGAACAGCTGCTTGGACCATGCATAGGCCAGTTTACATTAGACTGGTTTTTCTTGAGAAAGTCATAGTTTAAACAAATGGTTATGTCTATTTTAATCATTTTTGTCTTCTTTTGAAGTGTTTTTTCAAACATTAGCTTTTTTTTCCCTTCAAAATCAAGTTTAGCTTTACAAATTAGTCTGCTCTGTCATGTCCCCTTTAAACACAGCTGTTACTACAATGTAAACATAGGTTTTAAAATGTAGATAAACAGTTACAAGAAAGAGGGCTTCAAGTGTTTTTAACACATGGTCAGTTCTTGCTTACTTGATTTTCCTTGGTTTAAAATTAGAATTTAAAATACACGCTGTATTTCACAGATGTCAGCCCTTCAGTAATAACACTTACACAGTGCTTTACATTTTCAAAGTGATGAACAGAGAGACACCAAGTAATAATCCTCCAAATGCCCCTGTGAAAGAAGCAAGCATTATTTTATAGGTGGCGAAATGGAGTTACGCTGCTTATGGTAGGAAACATTTGCAACATTTTCCTACCATTGCAAACAGTTACAGTCCTGTCAGCGATAAGAGCTGTTGGAATCCCACTAGTACTGCAATTACTGTATAGTACTTCTTTATGTAGCAGCACTCTCTTGGAGCACAAGTCAGAGCCCAGGGCTTGCACACTGTAATGAAACAGTTGGTCCCTGTTCCGAAAAAAAGGTGGAAAATCAAAATCAGTGTTGAAAATTCACAGCGTTGTTCTATAGGTGGACCCTATGCTACCACCAGAAACTGGTCAAAAACAGAAATGAAGGGACAGGGCCAAAGCCATCACCAAGGGACTCAGTCACTGGAGCTCAAGGCAGGACTTAAACGTTCCCTCACTGAAACCGTAGGCACTCATCCTTACTGGACAACATCACCTCTCTTTTTACAGTTATTCTCATGTCTTTTCTGAAACTTTTGTCATTATGTTTAGCTGTGAGCCTCACTGAGGCATTACCACTCTGTTAAAAGACCATCAGACATCCAATGACAGAGTGTGCATGAGTGTAATGTGAATACTTCTGTGAATGAGAGAAAGGGTATGGGGATCATAAATCAGAAATGAATGTTTCCTTTTAGTGAATTAAGAATGACTTCAAACTTAGGAAATACTAAAATAAAGCGAAATTATGAATGATCTTTCCCTTCATGGTTATCTCTAACAACCGAAAGTAAAGTGAATGGTGTTTGTGCTGCATTTATATCAGACAAGCGGGAACACGTACTGAGCCATTAAAAGTCTAGCATAAAATATTATGCCATTCATTTTTCTACAAGACTGCATTCTGGTTCCCCCAGATGAAGTTACACAAATGCTTTCATCCCAAAAACTCATTTTCAGATACTCAGAACTATGTTAAAACATCAGCTTTTTGGGATGCATGTTTCCAGTTTTGGACTGAACTGCTTCAATCAAAATTGGATAGGCCTTTTGAGAAAGCGGGGAGTGAAATAGCATGTTCGGGGCACTGTAAAAACTACTTGTTATGCTTTTTGAAATTGAGAACAGTTGCTCCTTAGGAAACACTTAAAACTTCTGATTTGTTGGGAGTGGTAGGACCCAACTTCAGCTGTCCTTTGTAGGAGTTAGGTACCAGGATACCTTTTGAGGACATGGTCATTACATTGTAGCTTAGTTCTTTTGAAAAGATCAGTTCTGAACTGACAGAATTCAGACCAATATGTTTGCAGTGCACAGTAGATTTTGTCATGCAATGGGTTATTGATGTAGGAAGAAAGATTATTTTTATGGTTTAGGTGTTGAAACTGGGAAAGATGCAGAGAATTAAGACTTGTTTCACTTTAGCCATCTCCCCAAAATTGGTACCTAAGTTCAGACCATCTGTGGTCATTGGTAAGAGACAGGACACCACAAAAGGAAATTTTGACTATCATAAAATGATACTTCTAAGGCAGAGGAGACAAATCACTCCTTAGAAGTACTCTTGATGAGGGAAAGAGCCTAAACAGCTACCTTTTAATGAGCTAAAATGTCTGAGGTAAAATATAATTCAACAGCAAATCCTTATCAGGGAAAAAAATCTAACTTCTCCACACACTCTGTAGTCCCTGCAGCATGCCTTTTGTTATGGGTATCAGTGATGTGGGATATGGAAGGAGGGAATAGGAGTTTATCCTTTCACATAATACAATAGAGTCAGCAGAAGAAAATGACTTTCACTTTTAATTGGTGGATGCTCTTAAAATAACCCTGCACCTCCCTTCTTTTTGTGTGATATGCAAAGAACATAGCTTTGTGAGAGGCCATATCAAAGGAGAGAGTGCCAAAAGAAGATCTTCTGTCTGGTACATTGTTTCCAGTCATTTTTTTTATGGAAGCCTTGCCTTAGTGAACATGAAAACTGTGCAGACTGGAGGAGCACTGAACTGCTATCTAGCAAATCAGATAATCCCTTGTTCTATTTCCTT